>NC_083116.1:28529131-29129131 GCF_949774975.1 Lagenorhynchus albirostris
GCCCCTCACCTGCCACTGCTGTGGAAATTCTGAATCCAGTCTATCAGTAGTTAGATGGCCTCTGGGGTTTTCCTCTTAAGAAGTAACCTATCAGACCAGGAAAACTAATGCCATTGATTATTGGAAATCTCCTTTTTTTGGAATTTAAGAGAAAGATGTACAATATAATGTTAAATGGAAAAAGCAGACCACACTACTGGATATCTTCTATGTAACTACAATTAGCCATGGGGTGAGGACCAATAACTGAATTGAGTAAGAGAAGTTATGTTATTTGGGATGGGGATTTAGGGAAATTTCTAATAAGACAGTTTTCAGTGGAAAACCTATGCCTAACTTTTGTGACACCTGGCTGTACACTTTCACATCAATTGCCTGTAAAAGCCAACTTCGGAACAGTGCTTGGTCTACCTGCCCAATGGCTGGTAGGCATGCATTTTAGTTCCAATGAGAAATCCTACCCCTACACCTCTGATTTGCATGTTACGCTTATTGTTCAGCTTCCTTGGAGCAGCCTGTGTTTTTTGACTAGGAAGTGAGGAGGAAGCCAGAGCACACAGGCAGGTGTAGGTAGTGAATGGAGTCAGGCAGATGTTGAGTCCTGTGGAAGCCCAGCCCAGCCAAGACAAGGAATCATTCACACTCACATTGATTCGTTCTTTACAGGAGTTAAATCATTTGTGTGTTATGGGCTATGAGGGCATTCGGCTTTCGCTAACTACTTCTCTTCGTAATCTGAGTTGCCTGGACAGGTTCATGACTACCACCCAGAGCACTAAGGCTGGGATCTGGGTTGTGGAAATGGGGGTTGAGGTGGTACAAGTTAGGGGGACTCTTTTGTAGTCTGCGTCCATTTGAATTTGTAGGTGCTTTCCAATTATACCAATGATTGTTTAAGAAGTTCCCAGACTAAAACAAAGTTTTAAATTACTAATCTGTTTTGAAAGGATTTACAGGCTCAAAAGCTGAACTACATACTTAAAAATTTTTTTCTTCCCAAATACTTCTTGGTTGATACATACTTGTGGTCTCTAGTAACTCTGCTATGGTGCCAGCTTTGTCAGTCCCTCTAACACCAGGATTTCTTCTCTGATAATGAATTGATGCTCCATTTATAGGAAGGAGTTTGACGATATTAGGCCTCTAGATGTATGGTAAATTTATCAAACTCTTGGGTCAGCCAATATAAATTTCATATTGGAAAACTGTGCCGTAAATGGACAATTATCTCTAGCTTACCCTCACTGGGAGGAGCTATGTCTGCCAACAGGTAGAAAAGCAGCTGGAGCTTATGGGAGTGTTCTGATGGCCCAAATTAACACAGGATGAAATGGAATGATGTGACCATTGCAGGATATATTTGAGCTAAAGTGTCTGTGTGTGTGTATGCAAAAGATAGAGGAAAGAATGAATAATACACTGCACAGAGCATGGCTTGGATGGAGAATCTGAGTGTTTTGCTGCCCACCAGGCCCCTAGGGGAATAGGATGTTGACCAGCTTTGCTAGGGGCTAGTGTTGAGCGTGGGAAAGCTCATCCTCAATGTCTGAGAAGGGTGGAGACTGAGGAAGCCGCAAAACTTGGCAAATAACTCAGATCCTGAAGCACAGCCAATGGTTGTGGTATCACAGATTCCAAATAAAATTAAACAACTATCAATTCACATCTCTGTGTGAAAGAGGAGAAAAGGGAAAGACGGTTGAATACAGAGGCAAAGATACAGCCCTCCACTCCTGCATTGCTTAATTCCAATTCACTGATGTCTTTATTTGTGGCATTTAAGGTATAAAACTTTGGTTGTGATGATATTAAAAGATAAATGTGCTGCACATTTGCTATTCCTTTAAGGGCAAATGTTAAATATGGTATTTGATTTCCTCGGGCTGCCGTCTTCTTTTCTTCTTTCCTTCTCCTTCTCCACATCTCCCTTCCTCCTTCCTTTGCTTTAAAAATGAAAGAACACGAGTTTCCCAGAATGAGGTTTTGCAAAATTTAACCAACACCACACGAAGTACTTTTATATCTATTATCAGATAAACTACACCAAGAAACCGAAAATCCAAAATAGGCACATCTTGAAAACATTGGATTCAAACAAGCGGAGATGCTAGCAATATTCACGCTTTGATCTTGTCTTGCTTTTTAAAAAAATTAGTAGACTTTATTTTTTTTAGACGGTTTGCAGCAAAATTGAGCAGAAAGTACTGACAGTTCTCATACACTCCCACTCCACCCTAGCTAGCTCCCGGCCCCCCACAGTTTCCTCTATTATTAACATTTTGCATTGGTACATTTGTTACAGTTGATGAACCACATTCATGCATTGTAGTTAACAAACACCTGTTGTTTACATTAGGGTTCATTTCTTTGTGTCCTGATTCCTATGGATTTTGTCAAATGCTTAAGGTCATGTATCTACCATTACAGTATCATACAGAATAGTTTCACTGCCCTAAAAACCCCCTGTGCTCCACCTATTCATTCTTACTCTTTTGCTCTCTTCCCCTTCCCCCATCCCTGGCAACCTCTGAAATTTTTACTGCCCCTACAGTTGTACCTTTTCCAGATTGTCATATTGTTGGAATCAGACTGGCTTCTTCCACTTAGCAATATGTATTTAAACTTCTTCCATGTCGGGACTTCCCTGGTGGTCCAATGGTTAAGACTCCGTGCTCCCAATGCAGGGGGCCCGGGTTCGATCCCTGATCAGGGAACTAGATCCCGCATGCTGCAACCAAGAGCCTGCATGCTGCAACTAAAAGATCCTGCGTGCCAGAACTAAGACCCGGCGCAGCCAAATAAATAAATATTAAAAAAAATAAAGTTCCTCCATGTCTTTTCATGGCTTGGTAGCTCTTTTCTTTTTTTAAAATTTAATTTACTTTTTTTAAAATTAATTTTTATTGGAGTATAGTTGATTTACAATGTTGTGTTAGTTTCTGCTGTACAGCAAAGTGAATCACTTATATTGATACGTATACATATATCCACTCTTTTTTAGATTCTTTTCCCATATAGATCATTACAGAGTATTGAGTAGAGTTCCCTGTGCTATACAGTAGGTCCTTGTTGGTTATCTATTTTATATATAGTAGTGTGTATATGTCAATCCCAATCTCCCAATTTATCCCTCCCCCACTTTCCCCATTTGGTAACCATAAGTTTGTTTTCTACATCTGTGACTCTATTTATGTTTTGTAATAAGTTCATCTGTACCATTTTTTTTAGATTCCACATATAAGCAATATTATATGATATTTGTCTGCCTTATTTCACTCAGTACGATAATCTCTAGGTCCATCCATGTCCCTGCAAATGGCATTATTTCTTTCTTTTTTATGGCTAAAATAGTCCACTATATATATGTACCACATCTTCTTTATCCATTCATCCGTCGAAGGACATTTAGGTTGATTCCATGTCCTGGCTATTGTAAACAGTGCTGCAATGAACATTGGGGTGCATGCATTTTTCAAATTATGGTTTTCTCTGTATATATGACCAGGAGTGGGATTGCTGGATCATATGGTAGCTCTATTTTTAGTTTTTTAGGGAACCTCCATACTGTTCTCCATAGTGGCTGTACCAATTTACATTCCCACCAACAGTGTAGGAGGGTAGCTCATTTCATTTTATCACTGAATAATATCCCATTGTATGAATGTATCATAGTTTATCTACTCACCTATTGAAGGACATCTTGGTTGCTTCCAGGTTTTGGTGATTATGAATAGCTACTACACACATTCAAGAGAAATTTTTTTTGTGTAGACATTACTTGTCAACTTACTTGGGTAAATATCTAGGGGTGGGATTGTTGGATCGTATGGTAAGAGTATGTTTAGTTTTGTAAGAAACTGCCAAATTGTCTTCCAATGTAGCTGAACCATTTTGCATTCCCACCAGCAATGAATTAGAGTTCCTGTTGCTGCACATCTTTGCCAGCATTTGGTGTTGTCAGTGTTTTGGATTTTAGCCATTCTAATAGGTGTATAGTGAAATTTTGTTTTAATTTTCAATTTCCAAATTACTAATGATATTGAGCATCTTTTCATATTATTTGCCAACTTTTTATATTCTTTGGTGAGTTATCTGTTCAAACATTTTGCCCACTTTTAAATAGCATTGTTTGTTTTGTTGAGTTTTAAGAATTCTTTATATATTGTGAATAGAAGTCTTTTATCTGATATGTGTTTTGCAAACATGTTCTTCCTGTCTGTGGCTTGTCTTTTCATTCTCTTAACAACGTTTGCAGGGCACACATTTTTATTCTAATGAAGTGCAAGTTATCAGTTTTTCTTCATGGATTGTGCTGTTTGTGTTGTATCTAAAAACCCATTGCCAAACCTGAGGTTACCTAGATTTTTCTCCTATATTATCTTCTAGAAGTGAAAGATGTGAGATTTGTTTTTTTGTTTGTTTGAAATGTGAATGTCTAGTTGTTCCAGCACCAGTTGTTTCTTTCTCCATTGTAATATCTTTGTTCCTTTGTCAAAGATCAGTTGACTATATTTATGTGAGTCTATTTCTGAACTCTATTCTGTTTCATTCATCTATTTGTTTATGCATTTGGCAGTACCACACTGTTTTGATTACAGTAGCTTTATAGTGAGTCTTGAAGTTGGTAGTGTCAGTCTTCTGGCTTTGTTCTTCTTCAGTATTAATTTGACTATTCTGGGTCTTTTGCCTTTACATATAAACTTTAGGATCAGTTTGTCAATTTCCACAAAGTAACTTGCTGGAATTTTGATTGGGATTATGTTCAATCTATAGATCTAGTTGGGGAGAACTGACATCTTAGCAATATCAGGTCTTCCTATCCATGAACATAGAATATCTCTCCATTTATTCAGATCTTTTGATTTGTTACATCAGAGTTTTATAGTTTTCCATATATAGATATTGAGATATTGCACATATTTTGTTAGGTTTATACATAAGTATCTCAGTTTTGGCATGCTAATATAAATGGTGTGTCTTTAATTTCAAATTCCAATTGCTAATTGCTGGTATATAGGAAAATGATTGAATGTGTCCTGCAATCTTGCTATAATCATTTATTGGTTCCAGGAGGGTTTTTTGGTGTTTTTTTTTTTTGTCAATTCCTCGGGAATTTCTACCTAGACAGTCATGTCATCTGAGAACAAAGACAGTTTTATTTCTTCCTTCCCTGTCCCTATACCTGTTTTTTTTAAATAACAGTGAACTTTTAAAAATAATTAATTAATTAATTTATGGCTGCGTTGGGTCTTCATTGCTGTGCACGGGCTTTCTCTAGTTGCAGTGAGTGGGGGCTACTCTTCGTTGCGGTGCGTGGGCTTCTCATTGCGGTGGCTTCTCTTGTTGCGGAGCACGGGCTCTAGGCACGCAGGCCTCAGTAGTTGTGGCACGTGGGCTCTAGGGCGCAGGCTCAGTAGTTGTGGCACACAGGCTTACTTGCTCCATGGGATGTGGGATCTTCCCGGACCAGGGCTTGAACCCCTGTCCCCTGCATTGGCAGGTGGATTCTTAACCACTGCGGCACCAGGGAAGCCCCCTATACCTTTTATTTCACTTTGTCTTAGCGCATTACCTAGGACTTCCAGCATGTTCTTCAATAGGAGTGGTTAGAGGGGACATTCTTGCTTTGTTTCTGATCTCAAGGTGAAAGCATCTAGTTTCTCACCATTATGATGATAGCTGTTAGTTTTTTATAGATGTCCTTTATTGTGTTAAGGAACTTCCCCTCTATTCCTAGTTTGTTGAGAGTATTTTTTTTTCTTGGCTGCCCCGCGCAGCTTGTGAGATCTTATTTCCCCGACCAGGGATCGAACCCAGGCCCACGGCAGTGAAAGCACCAAGTCCTAACCACTGAACAGCCAGGGAATTCCCTGTTGAGAGTATTTAGCATGAATTGGTGTTGGATTTTGTCAAATGCTTTTTCTGCATCTGTTGATATGAATATGTGATTTTTCTTTAGCCTCAAAAGTCAACAATTGACTTTTGAGTGTGAAACAGCTTTGCATACCTGGGATAAATCCCACTTGGTCATCATGTATTGAATATAAATCTTTTCATACATTGTTGAATTTGATCTGCTGATATTTTGTTGAATATTTTTGCATCTATGTTCATGAGAGATATTGGTCTTCAGTTTTCCTTTCTTGTAATATATTGTCTGGTTTTGGTATTAGGGTAATGCTTACCTCATAGAATGAGTTAGGAAACTTTGCCTCTCCTTCTATTTTGTAGACCAGATTGAAGAGAATTGGTATCATTTCTTCCTTAAATGTTTGGTAGAATTTCCTAGTGAACCCATCCATGCCTAGTGCTTTCTGTTTTGGAAGGTTATTAATTATTGATTCAATTTAAAAAATAGATTTAGGTTTATCAGATAGTCTATTTCTCCTTGTAGGAGTATTGGTAGATTGTATGTTTCAAGGACTTGGTCCATTGCTTCTAAGTTAGCAAATTGTGGCCATAGAGTTGTTCATAATATTCTTTTATTGTCCTTTTAATATCCATGGGATCATTAGTGATGGCCCCCTTTTTATTTTTTTTGTAAGAGTACTTGATAGCACCTCCCCTTTTATTTATTTATTTATTTATTTTTTGGCCACACCATGCGACATGCAGGATCTTAGTTCCCTGACCAGGGATTAAACCCGTGCCCCCTGCATTGGGAGCATGTAGTCTTAACCACTGGCTGCCAGGGAAGTCCCCCATTTTCATTTCTGATATTAGCCATTTATACTTTCTCTCTTTTTATCTTCATTAGCCTGAATAGAGATTTGTCACTTTTATTAATATTTTCAAAGAACCAACTTTTTGTTTCATTGATTATCTCTATTGTTTTCCTGTTTTCAATTTTATTAATTTTTGCTCTGGTTTTTATATCTTTCCTTCTGCTTACTTTAGATTTAATTTGCTCTTCTTTCTCTGTTTCCTAAGGTGGAAACTTAGATTATTAATTTTAGATCTTCTTTTCTAAAAATATATGCATTCAATATGATGAATGTTCCTTTATGCACTGATTTCATTGCATCCCACAAATTTTGACAAGTTGTACTTCATTTCCATTTAGTTCAAAATATTTTTTCAAATTCTCTTGAGATTTCCTCTTTGACCCATGTGTTACTTAGAGGTCTGTTTTATGGCCTTGAGTGTCGTCTATCTTAGTGAATGTTCCATGTGAGCTTGAGAGGAATGTGCATTCTGCCATTGTTGGATGAAGTAGTCTATAAATGTCAATTAGATTCAGTTTACTGATGGTGCAATTAGTTCAACTATATCTTTACTGATTTTCTACCTGCTGTATTTGTTAACTACTAATAGAGGGGTGTTGATGTCTTCAAGTACAATAGTAATTTGTCTGTTTCTCCTTGGGGTTCTGTCAGGTTTTGCTTCATGTATTTTGACCGTGTTGTTAAACACGTATATATTAAGGATTATTATGTCTTCTTGGAAAATTGAGGTCCTTTATTGTTATGCTATGCCCCTCTTTATCCCTGATAATTTTCCTTGTCCTGAAGTGTGCTTTGTCTGAAATCAATATGGCTATTCCAACTTTATTTGTTTAGTGTTAGCATGGTATATTTTTCTCTGTCTCTTTTAATCTATCTGTGTCTTTATATTTCAAGTGGGTTTCTTATAGACAACATATAGTTGGGTCTTGTTTTTTTAAATCCAATCTGACATTCTATGTCTTTTAATTAGCATGTTTACATCACTCCCTTTTAAAATTATTATTGATATATTTGGATTAATAGCTACCATTTTTGTAACTGTTTCCTATTCATTGTCACTGTTCTTGGTTTCTGTTTTGTCTTCCACTCTTTTTCTGCCTTCTTTGGTTTTGTTTTGTTTTGTTTTGTTTGGCCATGAGGCTGGTGGGATCTTAATTCCCCAACCAGGGATTGAACCCAGGCTCTCAGCAGTGAAAGCCTGGAGTCCTAACCACTGGACCGCCAGGGAATTCCCATGCTTTCTTTGGTTTTAATTGAGCTTTTTATTATGATTCAATTTTCTCTCCTCTCTTAACGTATCAGTTATACTTAAGGAAATTTTTTAGTGGTTGCCCTACAATTTGAAAAATACATTTACAATGAGCCTAAGTCCATTTTCAAATAACACTATATCACTTCACTGGTAGTGCAAGTACCTTATACACAGTATTCCCAATTCCTCTCTCCTGTACTTTATAACGTTGCTGTCATTCATTTCACTTATCCATATGCTATGATCACTGAATACAGTTTTGTTAATATTATTTTGAGCAAACTGTATCTGTTAGATCAATTAAGACTATGAAAAATAAATTATTTTATTTTACCTTCATTTATTATTTCTCTAACACTCTTCCTTTCTTTATGTAGATCTGAATTTCTGACCCTTATCATTTTCCTTCTCTCTGAAGCATTTTTAACATAAATGCTTTAACATAAATGCCTCATTTTTAACATAAATGCTTCTCTCTGAAGCATTTTTAACATTTCTTGCAAGGCAAGTATACGGGTGACAAATTGCCTCAATTGCTGTTTGTCTGAGAAAGTCTTTATTTCTCCTCACTTTTGAAGGATAATTTTGATGGATACAGAGTTCTAGCTGGTGGTATTTTTCTTCCAACACTTTAAATATTTCACTTCACTCCCTTCTTGCTTGCATATTTTCAGAAGAGAAGTCTGATGTGGCTCTTCTCCTTGCTCCTCCATAGGAATATTTTTTTTCATCTGGCTTCTTTCTGGGTTTTCTCTTCGCCTTTGATTTTCTACAGTTTGAATATGAAATTCCTCAGTGTAGTTTTTTGGATATTTATCCTTCTTGATGTTCTTTGAACTTCATGGATCTGTTGTTCGGTGTCTGCCATTAACTTGGAAAAATTCTCTGCCAGTATTAAAGTATTTCTTTCACTCCTTTCTCACTTGCTTCTCCTTCTGGTATTCCCATTACACTAGGTTATACCTTTTAAATTGTCTACGGTTCTTGCATATTCTGTTCTGTTTTATTTTTTTATGAATTTATTTATTTATTTTTGGCTGTGTTGGCTCTTTGTTTCTGTGGGAGGGCTTTCTCTAGTTGTGGCAAGTGGGGGGCACTCTTCATCGCAGTGCACGGGCCTCTCACTGTCGTGGCCTCTCTTACTGCGAAGCACAGGCTCCAGACGCATAGGCTCAGTAGTTGTCGCACACGAGCCCAGTCGCTCCGCGGCATGTGGGATCTTCCCGGACCAGGGCTCAAACCAGTGTCTGCTGCATTGGCAGGCAGACTCTCAACCACTGCGCCACCAGGGAAACCCTCTGTTTTGTTTTTTAAAAAATTCTTTTTTCTCTTTGCTTTTCATTTTGGGATGTTTCTATTGTCTATTGGGATGTTTCTATTGTCATATCTTTTACCTCACTGATTTTTTTTTTGGGGGGGTACGTGGGCCTCTCACTGTTGTGGCCTCTCCCATTGCGGAGCACAGGCACCGGACACGCAGGCTCAGCGGCCATGGCTTACGGGCCCAGCTGCTCCGTGGCATGTGGAATCCTCCCAGACCAGGGCACGAACCTGCGTCACCTGCATCGGCAGGCGGACCCTCAACCACTGCGCCACCAGGGAAGCCCTACCTCACTGATTCTTACCTGTCTTGTCCAGTCTATTGATAAGCCCATCAAAGGCATTCTTCATTTCTGTCACAGTGTTTTTGATTTCTATCATTTCCTTTGATTCTTCCTTAGAGTTTTTATCTCTTAGCTTACATTACTCACCTGTTCTTGCATTTTGTCCACATTTTTCATTACAGCCTTTAGTATATTAATCATAGTTATTTTAAATTCTAGATCAGGGAATTTCCTGGTGGTCCAGTGCTTAGTACTCTGTGCGTTCGCTGCCAAGGGCACAGGTTGGATGCCAGGTCGGGGAAGTAAGATTCCACAAGCTGCATGGCGTGGCCAAAAAAAAAAAAAATTAAAAAAAACCTCTAGATCAAATAATTCCAAATATCTATGCCATATTTGAGTTTGGTTCTGATGCTTGTTTTAGCTCTTCAGAATATGTTTTTTTTAATTTTTAGCATGCATTATAATTTTTTGTTGAAAGCCAGACATGATGTATTGGATAAAAGAACTGAAGAAGAACTGAAGTAGATGGTCTTTTGGTGTGAGGTTTTGTGTTTATCTGGCTAGGAATTAGGCTGTGTTTACTGTTAGTAGTAGGTGTCAGAGGCTAAAATTTCCACTAGTGTCCTTGTTTTGTTTCCCCTGTCATCTTTGAGTTTCCTTAGAGGCTTATTCTTTTTTTTCTTTAAGAGTTATTTATTTATTTGGTTGCACCAGGTCTTACTTGCGGCAGGTGGGCTTCTTAGTTGCGGCAGGCAGGCTCTTTAGTTGCATCACGCACGTGGGATCTAGTTCCCCGAACAGGGATCGAACCGGGTCCCCTGCATTGGGAGCACTGAGTCTTAACCAGTACACCACCAGGGAAGTCCCGAGGCTTATTCTTTTTTGTTTTAATTAATTAATTTAATGTATGTAATTTTGGCTGCGTTGGGTCTTCGTTGCTGCACGCGGGCTTTCTCTAGTTGTGGCAAGCGGGGGCTACTCTTTCTTGCGGCGCACGGGCTTCTCATTGCGGTGGCTTCTCTCGTTGCGGAGCATGGGCTCTAGGCGCGGAGTTCAGTAGTTGTGGCACACGGGCTCAGTAGTTGTGGCTCGCAGGCTCTAGAGCGCAGGCTCAGTAGTTGTGGTACGTGGGCTTAGTTGCTCCGCAGCATGTGGGATCTTCCGGGACCAGGGCTCGAACCCGTGTCCCCTGCATTGGCAGGTGGATTCTTAACCACTGCGCCACCAGGGAGGCCCTCAAGGCTAATTCTTAAATAGAGTCTGATGCTTGCAGATTATTTCAGCTACCATCCACTGTTATACAGGAGCACTGTTGATGTGGTGGTAAGGTTGTGGAGAGGGGAAGCAGTCTATAGTCCTATGATTAGATCTCAGTCTTTTAGTGAGCCTGTCTCCCTGGGCTGTGACCTTTACAGGTGCTTCTCAGCTTTCCCACCCTTCCCTTTAGCTGAGACAGGAAGGCTAGAAGGAGCTGGAATTGGGTATTTCCTTGCCCCCTGGTCAGCTGGGCTTTGGTGAAATGCAAGTCACTTAGGCTCTGGTAAAATAACTTCCCTTCGGGGCAAGTCTTTGTTGAAGAAAACAGAGCTCTGGACATATTTCAAAATGCTTACCTTTCAGGAATTCCCTGGCAGTCCACTGGTTAGAATTACTTGCTTTCACTGCAGAGAGCCTGGGTTCAATCCCTGGTCGGGTAACTGAAATCCCACAAGCCATGGGGTGCAGCAAAAAAAAAAAAAGAAAAAAAAAAGAAAAAAAGAAGGTTAGTTTTCCTCTCCCCTTGCTGTAAGCCAGAGGGGATTTTTCTCCAATCTTTACAGTGACCACTTGGTGGCGCTTCCTAGAGGTAAAAGTCATGAGAGTGTGGAGTCCCCTTAAGGAACTCTGCCCTCAGTGTTAGCTCTCAAGGTAGTCCATACTGAGCTTCTAGAAATTCCTCAATTACAGTGTACTGTGTCCCTACTCATACTGGCTCCAACTGTGGGTTTCTGCTCTTGGGCTTCTGTTCCTGGTAAACTGCGTTTCTCTTTATCCGTCTGTCTCTCAAGTTTTCAGGGCAGCAGTGCCCTGTGACTTCAATTCTCTGATCTAGGAAGAGTTGTTTTTAGTTTGTTCACTTTTTTCTTGTTGTGAAGATGAGAATGACTTCCATACCCTTTACATTTGGGGCTGGACACTGGAAGTTCTTATCTTGCTTTTTGAAGTGTGAGAGTTCTATATTTCCATAATATTGTGTGTTCACACACTGCTTACCGTTGACATAGGGAAAGGGACATTGTATTTTCTTTGAAAAATAACAGCTTAATCCACTAACTTAAAAAAACCACCACTTTTCATTTTCCTTTTCTTATTGTATGTATGTCTTATATGTTGCCTTAAATCCTAAGACAGAGAATAAATGGATGAATGAATGAATAACAAAAAAAGATAGTTGAAAGTAAAGGGAACTCATTTAATTGATGCAGGTACAAGAATAAATGAGAAATACCTGGTTCATGCCCAATGGTTTAATCTGCTTAATTTTTGTCCAGAAGGATTGCATGGTGATATATGAAAGTGAATCCTTAATTCAGCAGAATGGCTAAGGTATGGGGTTTTTCTGGTCAATGAAATGTTATGATGAACTGAGAATGAACACAGAACCTATGTTTGTTGTTTATTTCCATCTGTCCTATTGAAAAGAAATGTGAAGGGCTTCCCTGGTGGCACAGTGGTTAAGAATCCGCCTGCCAGTGCCGGCGACACGGGTTCGAGCCCTGGTCCGGGAAGATCCCATGCCGCACAGCAGTTAAGCCCGTGTGCCACAACTACTGAGCCTGCGCTCTAGAGCCCACGAGCCACAACTACCGAGCCCGCGTGCCACAACTGCTGAAGCCCGCGCGCCTAGAGCCCATGCTCCGCAGCAAGAGAAGCCACTGCAATGAGAAGCCCGCGCACCGCAACAGAGAGTAGCCCCCGCTCACCGCATCTAGAGAAAGCCTGCGCGCAGCAACAAACCCAACTCAGCCAAAAATAAAGAAATTAATTAATTAATCAAAAAAAAAGAAATGTGAAAACATTCACTAGTGCAGGAGACCCAACCCCCGGGGCCATGGACTGGTACTGGTAGGTCCGAGGCCTGTTAGGAACGGGGCCACACAGCACGAGGTGAGCGAGGGGCAAGCGAGTGAAGCTTCATTTGCAGCTCCCCAGCCTCCCCCATCGCTCCCATCGCTCCCCATTGCTCGCATTACCGCCTGAACCATCCCCCCTTCCCCCATCCATGGAAAAATTGTCTTCCATGAAACTGGTCCCTGGTGCCAAAAAGGTTGGGGACCGCTGCCCTAGTGCATTTTCTCTCAAATTCAAAGAATTTAATGAAATGAATTGAATATTTGATTAAATGAATTCTGTTGTAGGCACTTGTCAGCTGTGTGACTTTAGGCATATTATTTAACCCAGGGGTCCCCTACCCCTGAGCCGAGGACAGTACTGGCCCGAGGCCTGTTAGGAACCAGGCCCACAGCAAGAAGTGAGCAGCAAGTGAGCTAGGGAAGTTTCATCTGCCACTCCCCATCCCCGCCATGGCTCGCATTACCACCTGAATCATCGCCCACCCCCCCATCCCCCAGTCCACAGAAAAATTGTCTTCCACAGGACCAGTCCCTGGTGCGAAAAAGGTTGGGGACTGCTGATTTAACCTCTCTCTGCGTTAGTTTTCTCCTCTGCAAAACAGAACAATGGTAATTCATGCATATTGCTTAGCACAGTACTTTGTACACATGAAGCCCTCAGAAAATTGTAGCTGTTTTTTCTTTGTTTTGTTTTTGTTTTTGCAGTACGCAGGCCTCTCTCTGCTGTGGCCTCTCCCGATGCGGAGCACAGGCACCGGATGCGCAGCCTCAGCGGCCATGGCTCACGGGCCCAGCCGCTCCGCGGCACGTGGAATCCTCCCGGACCAGGGCACGAACCCACGTCCCCTGCATGGTAAGCGGACCCTCAACCACTGCGCCACCAGGGAAGCCTGTGTAGCTGTTTTAATTGGCATTATTCATGATTGTAAAGCACCACCTAGCCAGCTGTATTGAGGGAAACAAAAAAGCTAAAGACTCAGTGGGTACTTCAGGTACTTTCTGTGCAGGTAAGGGACACAGGATTTATATCACAAAACAGTTAAGTTTCATTGGGAGGCTGTTGTTTATGACCTTTCTTGCCAAATGAGTGATCCACACTTCAGGTTTTTAGGAGTTCAGGTAGGGGAGACACCAGGTGCGCAGGCTAGGATGAAAAAGGAAGGAGGAAGAACGAAAGGAGAATAAGGCAAGACCTGAATGAATTGTCTAGATGAAAAAGCGGGAAGAGGAACAGAACAAGCAAACTGTAGGGTCAGAAATGAGCGACATGTTCTGGGGATCCGCTGTGAGGTTGCAGTGTCTCAGAGTCATCGTTCTGGAGATCAGATTTCATTGTCAGAAGACTACAGCTAGAAAATTTGACAGAATGTGTGCTGAACCCTGGGACTTTTCTCTGAATGGTTACAATGGAAACAGTAAGAAAAATAAAAATGATTAAAACTCAGCAAAAGAAAAAAAGACTCTTTCCTGGCAATTTGCCTTTTCCTGCAGTAAATATGCAATCCTATGAACCAAAATTACCTCCTAGTATGTTTCTATGTAATTGAGATATTGCTGTACAATATTACAGGACTACCAGTGGTGAGGGAGAGCAAGCCGTGCTTGTGCAAAAGGCCCTGAAATGGCAAGGGAGTGTTAAGAGCTATTGAAAGTACCATTGGTCTGTTTCCTGTGGATTAAAGTCTTCTTATGGCTCTCAGGGGAAGGAATGGTGAGAAGGAGCAGGGTGAGGCTCATGGATTTCAATTTCTGGCCTTGGATTTGGTTACTATTCTTGGACGGCTGCCTCATGACTATGAGCTCTCTTTCCTTATCTCTTCACACTCCCATCTTGGTGTGGTCAGCCTTCTTTTTTTCTTTTTCTTTTTTTGTTAATTGAAGTATAGTTGATTTACAATATTGTGTAAGTTTCAGGTGTACAGCATAGTGATATGTTTTTCTTTTTTGCAGATTATATTCCATTATAGGTTATTATAAGATATTGAGTATAGTTCCCTGTGCTATATAGTAAGTCCTTGTTGGTTATCTATTTCATGTATAGTAGTCTGTGTCTGTTAATCCCATACTCCTGATTTATCCCTCCCCCTTCCCTCTCCCCTTTGGTAACCATAAGTTTGTTTTCTATGTCTGTGAGTCTATTTCTGTTTTGTATATAGGTTCATTTGTATTATTGTTTAGATTCCACATGTTAGTGATATCATATAGTATTTGTCTTTCTCCATCTGACTTATTTTGCTAAGCATAATATTCTCTAGGTTCATGCATGTTGTTGCAAATGGCAGAATTTCATTCTTTTTTATGGCTGAGTAATATTCCATTGTGTATATATACCACATCTTCTTAATCCATTTGTCAGTTGATGGACATTTCAGTTGCTTCCATGTCTTGGCTATTGTAAATAAATAGTGCTGCTATGAACACTGGGGTGCATGTACCTTTTCAAATTAGAGTTTTTGTTTTTTTCAGATATATAACCAGGAGTGGAATTGCTGGGTCATATGGTAGTTCTATTTTTAGTTTTTAAAGGAAACTCCATACTGTTTTCCATAGTGGCTACACCAATTTACACCCCATCAACAGTGTATGAGGAACCTCCCTGGCGGTCCAGTGGCTAAGACTCTGCGCTCCCAATTCAGGGGGCCCACGTTCAATCCCTGGTCAGGGAACTAGATCCCACGTGCCACAACTGAGAGTTCACATGCCACAACTAAAGATCTCACATGCAGCAATGAAGATCCCGCATACCGCAACTAAGACCTTTATTTATTTGGTGCAGCCAAATAAATAAATAAAATATTTTTTATTTAAATAAATAAAATTTATAAATAAATAAATAAATAAATATTTTTGAAAAACGCAAAAAACAGTGTACGAGATGAACACTCTTTTATTTTTTATTTTATTTTTGTTTGTTTGTTTTGTTTTTTGCGGTACGCGGGCCTCTCACTGTTGTGGCCTCTCCCGTTGCAGAGCACAGGCTCCGGACGCGCAGGCTCAGTGGCCATGGCTCACGGGCCCAGCCGCTCCACGGCATGTGGGATCTTCCTGGACTGGGCCCTGCATCAGCAGGCGGACTCTCAACCACTGCGCCACCAGGGAAGCCCAACACTCTGTTAAACTGAGTGTTAAGCAGAGTTTTGAAACTATAGAATGCATTCATCTAATGGAAGGCCAGGTTTGGTCACAGAGACCCCTGAAGTCTAAGTTTCTATGTTAAGTAAGTAACAGAGCCAATTTAGCACCTGGCAATATTTCTGTCTGACTCCCTGTTGGAGTTAAGGTTTTGATGTGGTGGGTGGGCCCACAGAATTAATTGGATATTCTTTATTTTTTATTTTTTTTTAATTTTTGGCCATGCCAGGTGGCTTACAAGATCTTAGTTCCCCGATCAGGGATTGAACCCAGGCCCCAGAAGTCAAAGTGCAGAGTCCTAACCATTGGACCGCCAGGGACTTCCCTAATTGGACATTCTTAGGAATTTCTTCTTGTTAAAATGAAGAAATAGGACCATTCTGGACGTTTTTTGAGGTGCTGGGGTTGGGGACCTGGGCTAGGGCCAGTCACAGTGAACGCCCCCCAGCCCCCCTGTTTTGACTTTCCCTCCTTCCTTATGAATATTTCAGTCCTGGTGAAATCCCTTAAGGTGACCAGTTGCGTTAAAAGGAAGGTAGGCAAGAGAGAAAAAAAGAAAAAAGAGCTCTGTTGCTTGACCTTGTGATGGGGGCTGTGGAAGGGGATGTAAGGAACTCATCTGCACATGAACCTGAGTCCTGTTTTTCCTTTCTCTTAGAAAGCCCAGCCAGCCAGAGCCATCTCCTTGTACACCCCCGACTACTATCCAGAGGACGTGCTGAGCTGCCAGCCCCCCTCAATACCCAGCTCCCTAAACTGGATCGATAGCTCTGGGCCCAGCTGTTGACGTCGATTTCTTTTTCCCCTAGAGCCTCCTTTCCACTTACTATGAAAAAATATCCTTTGTTTCACCCTTTGTCTCTCTTGTTCAAGGGAGAGGTGGACAGAGACTTTTCTTTGGTCTCTACCTTGTCTCCATTTTTTTTTCCTAAACCAGGATTCTTGGGCCTGGAATAGGAGGAGGTGGTGCTCCAAACCTGCAATTCTCAATAGCAGCTCTCATTTTGTCTGGGGGCCGTGCTTCAAATGGGTCTAGGCATATCAATTACATACCCGTGCCTGAATGCCACCACTTCAGTGTCTTGTGTCCCTTGATTTTGAAAGCAAGCTTGTGGGTAGGAGACGTGTTTTGTACGTCTGGAGTCTAAAATATTGGCATGTAAGTGTTAGGAATTCAGACATTTACCTTAAGACCTACCCTTGGCATGGTGGGGGGGCGTGGGTAGGTGGAGACAGCTCACTGCAGTTGAAAATTATATTTACACCATCACACCCAGGGTCCCCGCCCCATAGCTTCATGCTGATATCTGAGAAGAAGCAAGTGTGACATTGATCAAGGCAAACCATAAATTATCAACTTCAAAGTGAGTATTAATTGCCTAGTGACAGTTTCCATTATCCTCCTTTCCTAAAACAGCGGATTCAGCACAAGCTTAGGGCTGGGTCTTGATCATGGGTCATGCCGCTAGTTGGCAGACTTGGCAGGCTTGGCATTGCAAGGACATTGGGAGAAATGAGGGCTGTTGTAATGGAAGCACACTAAGGCTTTTGTGAGGAGGGTATAAATTTCATCACTCTCAGGGCCTGAAACTGTGGACATCAGGAGGCCGAATGCCTCTGCAGGGGAGGTTGATTCCTTTTCCTACAGGTAAAATGGCTCAGTGATCAGGCTTTGGTGGGAGCTTTGAGTCTTCAGTCCTTTGAAGGAAAGAGTTCTTGGGCAGGATAGAGGTTTAAGTGCTGAGGAGCTGAACCTGGGCTGATGTTCACTGCCCGTAGCTGGATGATACACGGCCCAGTGGAAGGCATGGCCACCAAAAGCCTGGTCTTCTCTGGGATGAACTCTGTGTGCTTTTTTGGACTGGCCACTCCACTGCTCTGAGCCTATGTCCCAAATCTGTAAAATGAAGGGTGTGAAGTGGATGACCCCAAAAGTCCCTTGCAGTGTAGAGACCACCGTGGTCTCTTCCTTTAAGCTAGGTACAGAAAACAAAGGCACTTTGCCTAGAAGAGCCACATGACCCAATGGGACTGGTTCTCTGTGGCTGCCAGCCTTTTCCTGCAGGGTCTGTGAACATTTGTCTCTTTTGCCGAATGAAGGTATCTTGTGTAAGGGTTCCACAAAGGAAAATGAGAATATGCCTGCTAAGAAAGATGATCTGGCGAAGGTAAGGATTCACTCTCACTGGGACACCCTACTGCTTTGGCTTAATGGGAGGGAGTGGAAAGTCTCAAATGAATCCCCAAATAAAAGTAATGTCTTACAGCATTCTTAGGATGAGGGGTACGTCATGAGGTTTATGTTATCATAGCAACTGACTCCTGAGGTGTCCACTCAAGGTTTTGGGAACCCCAGTCCATGTCATGGGCTACGGGAAGTCAAATGAGACCAACTTGGGCTTACCAGTCAGGAAATCCAGTGAAGAACTCTATTTTAGCTCCACTATTTCACTTCCAGGATTCCTACAAGTAAACTAAAGATGACTGTGATAGGTAGAATAGTTAGTTGAATCCAGGAAGTTGAAAAACATATTCTTCTCAGCTCTACCTGCTTATTTCTTGTTGGGAAAGTCAGATAACGCTACAGATAACTGAGTATCCCTAGGGTGCTAGATAACTAGAAACAGGTAGAGATAAGTAGAAAAACTTATAGATGTCCAGAACCTGGAAAACACATCTTTTTTTCTAATTTAAATACAAATTACTTGTGGAAAAATGAGCAAAGAGTATGGTTATCTAGTGGTACCTAGGTAATTAGTTAAATGAAGGTAACTAGAAACAAGCGGAATAAATACTTTAGATGAGGCTGTTAAGAAAAACATTATTCTGGGACTTCCCCTGGCGGTCTAGTCGTTAGCACTCGCACTTCCACCATGGGGAGCACGGGTTCGATCCCTGGTGGGGGAACTAAGATCCCACATGCTGCATGGCCAAAACAAGAAAAAAAGAAAAAGAAAAACATTATTCTGAAATATACCTTTTATTTCTTGTGATAATAATGGGTATTATCAGTGAGTAGTGGTACCTATCTATTTATTTAATTAGGGGAAACTAGATATTCCTTAGAAGAATAATTTGAAGCCACGAAGCTGAAATCCATTTCTCTCAAAACTAAATATTAATTCTTGTTGCAGTACTGAGTTAGACTATAGATAACTATTGGTACCTAGGTAATTTGTCTACTATGGATAGCTAGAGAAAACCAGGAATCTGTATAAATCTGGACGTTGAAAACCACTCCTCACAGCACAGTCTTATCTCTTGTGGGAATAAAGATTTAGTACTATGGATAACTACTGGTAACGAGGTAACTACCTAACTACAGACAACTACAGATAAGTACTTGTAGCCAGAATGTGGAAAACACAATCTTCTCAACCCAAACTTCTCATTTCTCATTGAAATGCTGCATCAGTAATAAGATAACTATTAGTAACCAGGTAAGTAATATACCAGATATCTAGAACAGTTTGAATCTAGGATGCTAGAAAGCACTCTGCTCAATTCTTATGTTTTGAATATTCAGTTAGTAATGTAGGAAATGACAGTTGCTTAGGTAAGATTTAAATAGAGATAATCATATAAAAGCAGAATAAAAATTTGAAGCCAGAAAGCTAAAAACATTCTTCTTAACTGTTAGTGCTTATCAAAACCACAATGCGATACCACTTCACACCCAGTAGGATAGCTGTTACCAACAAAACAGAAAATAAGTGTTGGTGAAGATGTGGAGAAGTTGAAACCCTGTGTATTACTGGTTGGAATATAAATGGTGCAGCCACTATGAGAAAAGGTATAGTGGTTCCTCAAAAAAATTAAACATAGAATTACCACATGATCCAGCAATTCCACAGCGGTTCCCTAAGAACTGAAAGCAAGGACTTGAATACACATTCATAGCAGCATTAATCACAATAGCCAAAAGATGGAAACAACCCAAATGTCCATCGACAGATGAATGGGCAAACAAAATGTGATGTATACATACAATAGAATAGTATTCAGCCTTAAAAAGGAATGAAATTCTGACACATGCTACAACATGGATGAAGCTTGAAGACGTTAAGCTAAACGAAATAAGCCGGACACAAAAGGACAAATATTGTATGATTCCATTTATATGAGATACCCAGAGTAGTCAAATTTATAGAGACAGAAAGTAGAACAAGTCCCCAAAGGCTGGGAGAAGTGGTATTTGGGAGCTTTTGTATGGAGTTTGGGAAGGTGAAAAAATTCTGGAGATGGATGGTGGTGATGGCTGCACAACAATGTGAATGTACTTCATGCCCCTGAACTGTACCCTTAAAACTGGTTAAGATGGTAAGTTTTATTTATGTGTATTTTATTGCAGTAGAATAAGATTAGTCTTAATTTTTGTTGCAGTAATGATTTCGTACTAGAGACATTGGCACTAGGTGTCTAGTTACTTAGAGCTATCTAGAATAAGTAGTTGAAGTCAGGAGCTTAAATGTACGTTCTTCTGGACCCTAAATTCTTTTTCTCCTGGTAGATTAATGAGTTAATAATATAGCTAAACAATAGAACTTAGGTTACTAATTACCTAAACAGTATTAGTATATGGAGTTGAAGCCCTGAATTGGAAAACATATCCTTCTCAATCTAACTTTATGTTTCGTGTTGAAAGAACTCCTAAGTCTGAGATAAATAGTGGTACATAGATAACTAGTTTACAGGAGATATCTAGAGATAACTACTAATACTCATTGATGTCAGAAAGCTGAAAAATACATTCTTCTAAAATGTAAATTCTTATTTTCTTTTGGAATAATGAGTTAGTACTGTCGACTGAAAAAAATGCACAACCTAAAAGTTGAGAATTATGTTTTATTTGGTAGACAAAACTGAGGACTTCAGCCCAGAAGACAGCTTCTCAGACTGCTCTGAGGGACTGACTCCAAAGAGGTAAGGGAGGAGCCAGGATATACAGGGGTTTTTGCAACAAAAACCAGGTAGTCAGAACATCAAAAGATTACTGTGAATTAAAGAAACCATACATCGCAAGTTATTGAGACGCGCTTCTCTCTGTATGGGAAGATGTGAAAGTCTGGGCTCCTTGAAGTCATTCCTTTGATAGGCGCCTTAGCGATCTAGGGCCAGTTTCCTGCTTTTCTCCATCCTGAATCCCCTCAGGGTGCACCGTTGTGGGGGGCTGTAGTGGCTGCTGGCTTGGTGGCTGCAACATCCCTTGTTGACTGATATGGCAGGCGACAGTTTTCATCTACAGTACCATAGATATGTAAGGGGACCTAGATGATTTGTTAGCTATAGATAACTAGTGATAACTAGAATAACCAGTCCAAACCAGTAAGGTGAAGAGCACAATCTTCTGTCTAAATTCTTATTCCTTGTTCTAATAACGAGTTGGGTGTACAGATATCCGGTGGAATCTAGGTAATTTGTTAACTAGAGCTACCTAGACTAAACCAGAAAGATGACTTGTAGATGTTGTTTTGCAGCACCGTAGAGAGTATCTGGGTCAGAGAGCACCAAAGGGCAGCAGTGGCCTGTGGTCTTATTGGCCCAGGGCTCATCTTACTGATAGCTAGCAGATGTTAGGCACAATTTCATGGGGAAGGTAAAACAGCCAGGCTCTAAATGGATAAAAATGTGGTTAATTTGGATATGTTTTAAACAATTGGATGTGTAAAAATTTGTTTGGCTCCAGCAGGCTTTTGAGGTAATGGGTCTTAGCCTCCAGTGAAGAAATAAACACCTAGCGGCCAATAGACCGAGGCCATTTTTGGCTCATTTGTATAACGTAAGTTAAAGTCCCCAAGCTGAGAGACACCATCCTCTCAACCCTAAATTCATATTTCTTGTTGGAATGAAATACTAGTACTAGAGATAGCTAGTAATACCTAGACAACTACTTTACTAGAGTTAAGTAGAGGTGACTAAGAAAACTGATGAATCCAGGAAGTTGTAAAATCATTCAACACTAGCTTCTTTGCATCTAAATGCAAAACAAATGCAATGCATGAAACAGATACCTATTCTAAAAATAGCTATAAAATACATTTGGGACAATTGCGGAAATTGGAATATGGACTAGACATATGCTAATA
This sequence comes from Lagenorhynchus albirostris, assembly GCF_949774975.1. Lineage (NCBI taxonomy): Eukaryota > Metazoa > Chordata > Mammalia > Artiodactyla > Delphinidae > Lagenorhynchus > Lagenorhynchus albirostris. Next base: position 28,551,044 of record NC_083116.1, read on the forward strand.
TTATTACATTATTGTTAATTTTATTAAGATGTAATAGCATTGTGGTTATGTAGGAACATCTCCTTTTTTAAGGAGATGTATAGTGGAATTTTTTAGAGTTATAAATGTCATGACAACTGTAACTATTTTTGCAAGGTTCAGGAGACAGACAGAGAAAGCAAATATGACAACATATAAACATTTTTGAAATACAGGTGAAAGTTGTGCCGGGGCGTTGTTGTTCCTGTGTGTTTGAAATGACTTGACATCCAGCCCTGTTATTTGTTCAGCTTCCTCCTAGTTTAAAGAACTAGTGTAGGAAGAGTCATCTGCACCTTATGACCATTTTCTCCCTCCGTCCTCCTTGGACCTGATGAGGGGTGTGGTGACTTGCTCCCGGCTGTGATAGGAGACCAGGCTCCACCATGGGAGTGTGCACCAGCTGTAATTACATGGAGACTCTCTCCTTATAAGATGTTGGGATGTGTGAACTTGACAAACCAGGATAAAAGCCCCTTCATTTTAATGGTAATTTTATTTCAACAGAGATTCATATGCCAGGCACTCTTCTAGGCTCTGGGGATACAACAGTGTACAAAAGACACAAAAACCTCTGTCTGCATGGAGTTTCATTCTGCTGGTGGGGATACAGGCAGGGAATACGCAAAATAAATAAGGACATTATGAGGTGAGGAGAGCTAAAGAGAAGAAATGGAGCAGGGACATGGTGTAAAAGGTTTCCAGGAAGGGGGCAGGGGATGAAATTTTAGTTGGGGTGGGCAGAAAAGGCCCCCTGGTGAAGTGTTTTTGAGGAAAGTCCCGAAGAGGGCGAGAGAGCAAGCCGTTGCAGATATCTGGGGGGAAGGCGTTGCAGGCAGAAGGAATAGCTAGGTGACTTCTACCCCTGAGCAGAGCATGGAGATCATGGGTCACAGATGGAGACCGTATAAGTCACCTCTCTCTTGTTTCCCTGGCGCATATCTTTGATCAGTCATTGAGCACTTCCCCACAGTACCCAGATATAGCCTCAGAATCTTCCTGAACACTGTGTATTAATTTGCTATTGCTGCCATAGCAAATTACCACAAACGTAGTCACTTAAAGTAACACAAATTTATTCTCTCCCAGTTCTGTGTGGGTTGGCAGCCCAGGTAAAATGTAGCTCAGCTAGATCCTCTGTTGGGTGTCACAAGGCTGAAATCAAGGTGTCAGCTGCGTTCCTTCCTGGAGGCTTTGGGGATAAATTTACTCCCACGGTCATTCAGATTGTTAGCCAGATTCAGTTCCTTGTGGTGTGGGACTGAGGACCTTGCTTCCTTGTTGTCTGTCAATTGGGAGTCAGTTTTTGCTACTAGACACTGCCCTCATTCCTTCTCATGCTTTTCTTTCCTTTTTTTTTTTTAATATTTATTTACTTATTTGGTTGCACTGGGTCTTAGTTGTGGCATGCGAACTCTTTAGTTGCATCATGCATGTGGGATCTAGTTCCCTGACCAGGGATCGAACCTGGGCCCCCTGCATTGGGAGCACAGCGTCTTAACCACTGTGCCACCAGGGAAGTCCCCCTTCTCATGCTTTTCATGTGGCCTTCCTTCAACAAGAGCTGGCCAAGTTCCTCTTACATTTTGACTCTCCAACTGCTCTATCTGCTACACCTCTCTTGCCTCCAGCCAGAGAAAGTTCTTGACTTTGAAGAACTCGTGTGGTTAGATTAGCCCCATCCAGCTAATCCAGGATAATTTCCCTATGTTAAGGTTCATAACCTTAATTATATGTGCAAAGTCCCTCTTTGCAGATGGCATATAAGATAACATATTCGCAGGATACAGGGATTCGGGCATGAACATCTCTGGTCAGCTATTCCGTCTACCACATTGCAATCCAGAAAGTCATCACTTGTTGGCATAGGAAGAGGAGATGAAACTTGTTTGATCTAGGTAATGATAGGGCAACTTAGGCCTTTTACATCCATATATCTGGACTTTGACTCAGCCCACTGCAACCTATGTGTTAGTTTTCTATTGCTGTACCACAAACTTAGCTGCTTAGACCAACACAAATGTATTATACCGTAGTTTCCTTGTGTCAGGAGTTTGGGCATGGCTCAACTGGATCCTCTGCTCAGGGTCTCACAGCCCGTAATCAGAGTGTCAGTCAGGCCAGGAACTCTTACAATTTTCATTTTGGTGTGTTTTGGTAAAAGGCAAAAGAGAAGGAAAATTCTTTATAGAATAAATCCAAAGCTGTGTTTGTATTGTCTTTCATCGTTAAGTGTTTCTTTGGTATATTTTTGTCTCGTGGTGTTGGCTGTAATATAGTCCCTCGCCTCTGGAGGCTCATGTTCTTGGAAGAGCCAAATGATTTCTTTTGGGATTTCCACAAATCTTGGTTCAGGATTAAATACCAAATTGTTCTTTTTTTAGCGTCACACTGAGAAGATGACCAGGCAATCTTATTGGTGAATTCAGTTGTGGTAACTCACGTACCTGTTGTTTTATCAGTCTGAGCTTATTTTGTACCATCTGTTGTTTTGTATCTCGGCAGGAAACTTCATTACTTTCAGAAAACACAGAGAGACCAATTATTAAACTTGGTTTACAGAGTGATCAGATAAGACATTTAAAGTAATAATGTGATTTCTATTGCTGGGGCTCAGAGCAGGCCACCCCAAAACATGCCACAGTGGCATATTGATTATTTTGAATTAAAGTCACTTGAGAAACAGCTGATGTGAGAACACTTTGACCCTCCTCTTCTCTGTCCTCCTTGAAAGCAGGAAATAATTCTCCCATGCAAAATTTACTCTCTGTGTACCAGGAGAGAGACATCTTTATCACCAGAGACAGGGAATTCAGGGCTGAGAAGCCTGTACAAACAAACGCTGTTACTTCTTTGCTAGTTTACTACCCCCAAACCCAAACTCTGCTTATATTCTTCCCCAATTAAGCATTCAAGCCTAACTTTCTTTGTCCTGTCAATTCCTCACAGATTTATTCTTTCTTTGTCTAAAAAGGTAAAAGCTGCCTGCCTTGGTTGCTTCTTGGGTCCTATTTGCATGACATCTCTGTACATACGAATTAAATTTGTTTTTTTTTCTCCTGTTAATCTGTCTTTTGTCAATTTTTAATTATTAGACTAGCCAGAAGAACCCAGAAGGTCACTATTATGACTCTAATGAACTGCATTCCGAAGGCAGTAGGTGAAAGGTAGTGAATACAATGAGAACATGGAGTATTACTTCCACAAGAAAAATAATGTGATTTTTCATGTGTTTAAGTTTCTTCAATATATTGTGTGTATCCTGCTGTGTGGTACCTACCACACGGCTGTCTGGGGGAGAGTTTTATTCAGCATATACCTTTTCCTTCCAGGCCAGAAAACAGCCCCACACCCCAGAAGGCCACTATTTTCTCTTACTTATAAGAACTTGTATCTGGGGGTGGGGTTGGTTAGGACTCTCAGGCAACTCTGGTGTTTTCAGCCTGAGCCTGTAAGAGCAGCCCACCGTACACATGACGGTGGACCTGACTGGAAGAAGAGAACAACACCAAGGTATCGGCACCGGGTATTTGGTCAACAGAGGGACAGCTTTCCCACAGTACACGGCACTGTTCAGTGAGGCGCCCAGCTGTGTGGCAGAGTCCCCCCTCCGCCCCATGCTCAAGGGTGACTGGAGTGTTCTGAACAGTCATTTTGACATCATGACTCTCAAGGATCCACCCACCTGGGAGTGACCAGCATGATACTCAGGATGTATGGCCCTTAATGTTTGAGGATGGACCTCAGCTTGGGAAATGCCCTGGGACCACTTCTTCCCATTTTGGGGGTCAATCTGGCTGCCTTTTAGTCTTGCATAGAACCTACCTAACCCTAACTTTGCCTGGAGTTTTTTTTTTTTTTCCACATCTTTATTGGAGTATAATTGCTTTACAGTGTTGTGTTGGTTTCTGCTGTATAACACAGTGAATCAGCTCTATGTATGCATATATCCCCATATCCCCTCCCTCTTGCGTCTCCCTCCCACCCTCCCTATCCCACCCCTCTAGGTGGTCACAAAGCACCGAGCTGATCTCCCTGTGCTATGCGGCTGCTTCCCACTAGCTAGCTATTTTACGTTTGATAGTGTATATGCGTGCAGCAGGCTGTTGTTCATGAGCTGTGCTGCCAGGTGGCAGGCTTGGCTTTGCAAGGAGATTGGAGGAAATGAGGGCTGTTGTCCTGGAATCGCACTCAGCTTTTGTGAGCCGGGTGCACGTTGCGTCACTCTCTCAACGCTCTCGTGTTTGCTGTTCAAGGGGGAACCCCAGGATACTGCATGCCTTAAGGGTGGAGAGTGGGGGCCTTAGTGCTGAGGCTGAGTGAGAAACCTGAAGCCAGCAGCCCTTTGAAGGAACGAGTTCTGTGCAGGATGGAGGTGGTAAGCGCTGAAGAGCTGAACCTGCGTGTGCACTGCCCATAGCTGGATGAATCTGGGCCCAGGGAAGGGCATGGTCATCCAGAGACTGACATTCTCTGAGACGAACTCCACATGCTCTCTCTCTTGCAGGCCACCCCACTGAACTGGACTTGCATTCACTCCTCTGTAGTATGAAGGGAATGGGCTGGATGCCCACAGAGGTCCGTTCCCTGCGATGCAGAGACTACCGTGGTTTCTTCCTTTAACCTGGGTGTCCCCCAGAGGACAAAAAGGTACTTTGCTTGGAAGAGCATCATGAAATGATGAGACTGGTTTCTCTGTTATTGCCGACCTTTTACTACAGGGCTGGTGAACATTCGTCTCGTTTGTCAAAGATGATCTTGTGTGAGTTCCACAAAGGAAAAAAGAGTGTGTGGTCTGCTAAAATGATCTGGCTGAGGCAAGGATTCACTTTCCATGAGACACCCTACTGTATTGGTTTAATGGGAGGGAGTGGAAGGAAAGTCTCAAATGAATCCCAACACAAAAGTAATGTCTTGCAGCATTCTTAGGATGAGGGGTATGTGATGAGGGTTATGTTGCCATAGCAACTGACTCCTGAGGTGTCCACTCAAGGTTTTTTGTTTTGTTTTTGTTCTGTTTTGTTTTTTTGCCACGCCGTGCAGCATGCGGGATCTTAGTTCCCTGACCAGGGATCGAACCCATGCCCTCTGCAGTGGAAGCGTGAGAGTCCTAACTGCCACTGGAGTGTCAGGGAAGTCCTTGCTCAAGGTTTTGAGAACCCCAGTCTGTGTTGTAGACCAAGCTGAACTTACCAATCAGGAAATCCAGTGAAGTGTTCTATTTAGCTTCATTATTTCCTCATTATTTCAGTTCCAGGGTCTGACATTTCCTAGGGGAGCCACATCAGCACCAAATGACTGCACGGTAGATCAGTATGTGTGCTCAGAGCACGCCCCGTGGTAAGCACAGCACCCCATAATCAGAATTCAGGCACATGTAGTTTTGTTCCTTTGACGACAACTCAAAACAAACTTCATTGCCCTGTTTTGTATACATTTATTAATTTTAAAAGTCACTTTTCACATCTATTTGGAGGGACCACACTCTTGTATTGCCTGATAAAGAATTGTTTCTGGTTCCTTCCTTTCCTGCTGTCCTTTGTTTCTAAGTACTTGTAGTTAAAATAGGAGCTTGGAATTTTGACTGTCAGGCACTTCCGAGTTAGATCTCCAGGGTTCTCGGTATATTATATTCGTTTGAATCAAGATCCAGTCTACATAAATCTAGTTTTTTAAAAAAGTTTTTCCCTCAAACAGTTCATACCGTGGATGAAAACTGTCGCCTGCCATATCAGTCAACAAGGGATGTTGCAGCCACCAAGCCAGCAGCCACTACAGCCCCCCACAACGGTGCACCCTGAGGGGATTCAGGATGGAGAAAAGCAGGAAACTGGCCCTAGATCGCTAAGGTGCCTATCAAAGGAATGATTTCAATGAGCGCAGACTCCTGCATCTTCTCAGACATAGAAAAGCATGCTAAATTCAGTAACTTGAGATGTCTGGTTTTCTTTAATTAACAGTAATCTTTTGATGTTCCGACTACCTGGGTTTTGTTGCAAAACTCCTATATATCGTGGCTTCTCCCTTACCTCTTTGGAGCAGTCCCTCAGAGCTCTCTGAGAGGCTGTCTTCCGGGCTGAAGTCCTCAGTTTTGTTCGCCAAATGAAGCATAATTCTCAACTTTTAGGTTGCGCATTTTTTTTAGTCGGCAATACCTTCTTCCTACTTAATTTGATCACCAACCTTACTATTTTGAAAGTTCACTAGCATGTGTTCTTCATTGTGAAAAACTTTAGAAAGCAAGACTACATCCAGAACTATTAGATTATTGTAATAGGCTGAATCTACTGTACTCCTTCCAAGATTGTGCTTATAACTTTTTAGCCAAAACTAACTTCTTCAAAGACAACCTCCCTCAGGTCTCTGTATTTGTTGGTAGCTAGTTTCTAAAGATTTTTTTTTATAAATCAAAGTTTATAATCAAAGTTATTTCATTATGTCAGAATAATTAATTTCTGATCTATGTCTGGGATATTTGAAATGTACATCGAGAGAAATTCTCTTTGGGGCACTAATTAATTTGGGGGATTAATTTTAGAAGACCTATCTATCTCTTTGCAAACCTAGACTAAGGGTAAATTATCATCTACAGCAATGTTTTGCTTATTTCTTATGCCTCATGCCACCACTCTGCCTTAATGTACCTGGCATCTGAAAGCAGTAGAGACATGTTTAAAAAAAAGAGTGTATATGATGAAGACACCAGCCACTTACAGGAAAGATACTCACTTGTTTGTTTGTTCGTTTCTCCCAGGCAGCCTGAGCATGAAAAAAGAATGTTGTTAGAGTGTGCCAGACTGGATGTGAGGGTTAACTGGGGGATTTGTGCTGAGCATTCTCTGACTTTCAGTCTCAGGTTGGAAAGGTTGGATGTGGTCCTTTCCGCTGTGGCCAAAACAGAGAAGGGGTCAGGACTGGGTCTGATGGTGTCCTGGAGCTTATTTGTACAGGCCCTGTAGTTCTGAGGGTCCTTAAAGCACCGAGAAACCTAATGTTTAAAAAAGGATAGTGGGGCTTCCCTGGTGGCGCAGTGCTTGAGAGTCCGCCTGCCGATGCCTGCAGGGGACACAGGTTCGTGCCCCGGTCCGGGAGGATCCCACATGCTGCGGAGTGGCTGGGCCCGTGAGCCATGGCCACTGCGCGTCTGGAGCCTGTGCACCGCAAAAAAATAAATAAAATAAAATAAAATATAAGCGGATAGTGGTCAACATTAGGAAATAAGAATTTTTGGTTTCAGAATCATCTGGTAAGAATGACAGTGGGCATACACGGGAACATCCTCGAATTTCTCCCACTCCCCATAAGGTCTGGCGTCTCTGTGTAGCAGTAACATCCTTCTCTCTGTGGAAGCCTGACATTACAACCGCTTGGCTGACATTTGACACCCACAAGTGAGAAAGGTGGGGAGAAGGAATAAAAATTAGTGGACACCATGGCAAAGAGTGTAAGCTTTCCTGAGAAAACAGAGCCTCCTTCACACGGGGAACATAGAAGTGCTGTGAGACTGGTCTTTGATTAACTCCTCTGAGAGGAAAATCCGATGTAACCAAGGCACCTTATCTGTAGTCATTGAAATATTTAATCGCTTTTCACATCAAACCCCACTTGAGGAGCCTCACATTGCTAAAGATTACTCAACACCAAAGGTTCAACTGAGAAGAACATAGTGCTTTTCAAAAAGTGGGCCTGGCTTTTCACTCTCCTAAACTTCTTTTTTTCCCTACCCTGGTCGTTTCACACAAAGAAGACAACATGAATAAAGCAAAACTGTGACTGCTTCTTTGCCACGAGGGATTATTCGGGAGCACTGCTTGGGAGAACATCTCCTTATTCTTGCTTTGAGCACCATTAAACCAAAAGTTTCCCTTTTAGTGTTTAACAGCAGAAATTGGGGTTCTCTCAAGGATGTTGAAGGTGACAAAATACATCTGAAGGGGTGATAGTCAGCTTCTCAGCTGGGGAAGGAGCGATGAACATGCTTTCCTGGGCTGGTGGGGGGAGGGAAGAAAAGTGAGAAGGGAGCAGAATTTGGAGCATACTGGATGGATGCTCTGCTGCTACCTTCCCATGAATCTTTGTGAGCAGCCTCTTAAGGAAGATTCCCTTAGGGTCCAGTGTTCAGCCTGAACTTGTCAGCATGAACGGAGCTCATCCCTGTCTGGAAACACACTGTTCTCACACTAGGGACTCACCCCGCCCAATCGTGCATATGCACGTGGTCCCAAAGGGGCAGGGTGGGGTTAGGGATGGAGTGATGGGGGAGAGACGGAGGAGAATATATGGGTCAGTGCAAACTCACCAGTGGGCACTTGGGAAACTTCTGTGAGGTACAGGACCTACTGATAGTGATTCAGGGGTGTCACCTCATGAAAGGAGGCCTCCTTGCCATTCTGTTTAAATGGCATTTCCTTAACAATTTTCATACATACCCCGCTTGCCGCATTTGACACACAAAGACAAACATATGGAGGATTTGCCTCTTCATTGATAATACAAGTACAGAGGAGGTACGGCTGGCATGGGCAGCACGGGCAGCCCAGGTGTCAGTGGTATCAGAAGAACCCATCTCCAATCTGGCTCCTGAACGAGGATGGTATTTTAGGGCCCATCCAACATTATGACGGCAAGGTGGTCCAGGGAAACAGGTGGTGCATCTCGAAGCATTGATGCTCTCTCATTTCTCCTGCACTTGGCCCTCCTATTCTTAAACCAGACCTACAATCAGAGCGGGAAAAGGATTGGTTTAGTATATTGAACAGTTAATGTCATAATACAAACAGCATAGCACGCAACTTTATATGCCATTGAGATCTTAAGCTGCATCAGGAGAAATATTTCCTTCTTGCTAAAATACCTCAGGAAAGTTACCACCACACTCCCTCCCTTCCGCTTACCCTTCGTGAGCTCCCCCGTCTGTGTGCCAAGTTCTGGCTTAGGCTTATTATTTTGTCTCCTCGCAATTTTAATTTTTAATTGTTTTTCTTATTTTTTGGCCGTGCCACGCGGCATGTGGGATCTCAGCTCCCCAACCAGGGATCGAACCTGTTCCCCTTGCAGTGGAAGCTCAGAGTCAACCACTGGACCGCCGGGGAAGTCCCTCTCCTCTCAAGTTTAATATTCTAATTTTTTTCCAGGTATTGGGGCTCTAGGCACACGGGTTTCAGTAGTTGTGGTACGTGGGCTCCAGAGCGCAGGCTAAGTAGTTATGGCGCACAGGCTTAGTTGCTCCATGTTATGTGGGCTCTTCCCGGACCAGGGATCGAGCCTGTGTCCACTGCATTGGCAGGTGGATTCTTAACCACTGCGCCACCAGGGAAGTCCGTGGGATAGGTATTTAAAAGCAAGCATGGGGACTTCCCTGGCGGTCCAGTGGTTAAGACTCCAGGCTTCCACTGCAGGGGGTGCAGGTTCAATCCCTGGTCCGGGAACTAAGATTTAAAAAAAAAAAAAAAAAAGCAAGTACGAACAGAACATGGTGTATTTCATTTCACCTTCAACTCCAAACACTGAATATTTGTGGTTTTCTCCCTTCAGAAAGGAGCTTACAAGATGCATGCGTGTGACTGAAGCCAGAATATAGGTCAGTAAACCTGAAAAAATTGTGGAGGCAACCATTCTAAAACCTGCTTCAGGACTTACACACCTTTGTCCTAGATATTCTTAAGTTGTGTGTTTTGTTGCCTTTTCCATGTTTGGAGAATAAGTTTTGAACTTTGGGTCTTTGTGAGTGGAAACTGGGATATGTAAACCCCAGCTTCTGGGAATTCCCTATCACCACCAGAAACATGATTTCCTAAAGGAAAAAACCAATAGAACTGAACCACTTCTTTTAGTCTCTGTATACAATTAAATATATATATGGATAATTTATAAGTAACATAAAATCTGGCAACCACCTGTTCTCTGTATCTATAACTCTGTTCTATTTGTTCATTTCTTTTTAGATTCCACATATAAATGAAATCATACAGTATTCGTCTTACTGTCTGACTTATTTCACTTAGCATAACACCTTCTAAGTTCATCCATGTTGTTGCACATGGCAAGATTTCATTCTTTTTTATGGCTGAGTAATGTCCCATTGTGTATATATACCACATCTTCTTTATCTATTCATCTATTGATGGGCATTTAGGTTGCTTCCATATCTTGACTATTGTGAATAATGCTGCAATGAACTTAGGGGTGCATATATCTCTTCAATGAACTTAGGGGTGCATATATCTCTTCTAATTAGTGTTTTTGCTTTCTTTGGATAAATACCCAGGAGTAAAATTGCTGGGTCATATGGTAGTTCTATTTTTAAGTTTTTGAGGAATATGCATACCGTTTCCCATAGCGGCTGCACCGATTTACATTCCCACCAGCAGTGAACGAGGATTCCCTTTTCTCTACATTCACTACATGTTTTTTATTTATTTATTTGCGGTATGTGGGCCTCTCACTGTTGTGGCCTCTCCCGTTGTGGAGCACAGGCTCCCGACGCGCAGGCTCAGCGGCCATGGCTCACGGGCCCAGTCGCTCCGTGGCATGTGGGATCTTCCCGGACCGGGGCATGAACCCGTGTCCCCTGCATCGGCAGGCGGACTCTCAACCACTGCGCCACCAGGGAAGCCCCACTACATGTTTTTTAAAAATTAGAATCAGATCTGAGTAACATAAGCGTAATCCTCTGAAATGTAGCCTGTCCAGCTATGCTTTCTGTCCAATCGATCTGCTAGATTCTAGCAATCTATGAAATGCTACCAGAAATTTGTTTCTTTCACTCAAACCGTAGTACCAGATTGACAGACCATTGATGACATAATTGCCTGAGAGTTGCAGTAGTGAAATGTTGGAAATATTTCTACTAAAAGGCATATATATCTAAGTTGACTCTCGGATATCACCAAATTTTGAGCACTTTCTCTAGCTAGCCCAAAAATTGAGCCTAAGCATCCTTAAATTTGGTGGACAATGAACTTAAGACATAATTTACTTAGGGACTTCCCTGGTGGTGCAGTGGTTAAGACTCCACGCTCCCAATGCAGGGGGCCTGGGTTCTATCCCTGGTCCGGGAACTAGATCCCACGGATATCACCAAATTTTGAGCACTTTCTCTAGCTAGCCCAAAAATTGAGCCTAAGCATCCTTAAATTTGGTGGACAATGAACTTAAGACATAATTTACTTAGGGACTTCCCTGGTGGTGCAGTGGTTAAGACTCCACGCTCCCAATGCAGGGGGCCTGGGTTCTATCCCTGGTCCGGGAACTAGATCCCACGTGCATGCCTCAACTAAGAGTTCGCATGCCACAACTGAGGAGCCCTCGAGCTGCAGCTAAGGAGCCTGCCTGCCGCAACTAAGACCCGATGCAACCAAATAAATAAATAAATATTAAAAAATACCTTCCTATTAAAAAAAAACCCAGAAAACATAAGTTACTTATATTTTACAATGAAAAAAAAACTAAAATGGAAATCAAAGACATCTGGGAGATCTATAACAAGTCATTAAATCTTCTTTCATGCCATAACATACACAAGTACGTAGCACAATGTCTAGCCACAGAAGAAGCCCTCAGAAATGTTCACTACTGTTACTCCATAATATATCCTTATCATCACGGTGTATTACCTGTGGCATATTTGGCATAATGGAAAGAGGCCTGATTAGGAATCACACATTCTGGTTCTTTAAGAGACACACACTGAAATATTTACAGATGAGATGATGTCTAGATTTGCATCTAAATAATCAAGGGGCAGATGCAAGTGTGTTGGAGAACTGGTTAGGGTGTTGATGAAACAACGTTGGTGATGGATAATTGTTGATACCGCGTGAGGAGTACATGGAGTTTATCCTAAGATTCTCTCTGCTATTATTTTGAATAATAAAAAAACATGTTTTTAAATGATCAGGGTTACAAACAAATGCTGACAAAGGCAGGCCGATAATTTAATAGCAAGGAGCGTGGGGACTGGCAAATTGGGGAAGAATATGTCTCTTCCAAAGAAGATGGCCAGTACTCAGCTCCAGCTCAGTGTTGCTGGGCAGGAATGTTGGGCCAGGACTGCCAGATTTTCCCAGTTTTTCAAGACTGGCCCCAAATCAAAATGTTTATATGAAACCTTCCATTCTTTAAATGTTGGCAACTAACTGAAATATGTTTTATTGAAAAGCATGCTGCCTATCTGAAACAGGTCTGTGGAATAGACTCAGTCTGCAGCTGCCAATTTGCAGCCTCTGCCTGAGAAGCTAATAACATTAAACAATTTTCATTTTCTGGAGCAGAAGAATGTAACTGAAAACACACCTAAAGCTAACAATCATAGGATGCCACTGTTCTGCCCTGTTGTTTCTCATTATAAGTCCCGCTCCCATACATGCTTTGGTCTCTCCCCTCCATCCCTGCCTGTGAGTTTCTCTAACTCGATCCTTCACTCTGGTTACCTAGTTCTGATCTCAAATTTCTGACCACTGAGGACTAAGACATCATGAGTGTCCAGGACAGGAAGTCCCATGGTAATGAACCAGGTCCCACTTGTCCTAGTCATCCTTGCTGACAAATTTTGTAGCTGTTATTAGTGATAAGCATGCATCTTGGGAGAGTCTTTTTTTTCAAATAAATTTATTTATTTATTTTTGGCCGCGTTGGATCTTCGTTGCTGTGCAATGGCTTTCTTCAGTTGCGGCGAGTGGGGGCTTCTCTTCGTTGCAGTGCGCGGGCTTCTCATTGCGGTGGTTTCTCTTGTTGTGGAGCACGGGCTCTAGACGCGTGGGCTTCAGTAGTTGTGGAGCACAGGCTCAGTAGTTGTGGTGCACGGGCTTAGTTGCTCCGCGGCATGTGGGATCTTCTCGGACCAGGGATCGAACCCGTGTCCCCTGCATTGGCAGGCAGATTCTTAACCACTGCACCACCAGGGAGGCCCCTTGGGAGAGTATTAAGAAACATTATGCCTCAGGGACAAGGTAACAGGCTGGGAAGGTCAGAGTACCCTGGAGAAGAAAAAGGGGATTTTATGAATCCCTTTTGGTCCCTCATGTGGTCAAGAACATTTTCCTGAAGTTCAGCAGTTTTTTCAATCTCCTTTGTTTCTTTTCCTTCTGTTAAATGAAGTAAAATTTAAACATAATACTCTATATTTTAAGTGTATGTGGTATGATTCCAGTCTTATTAGATTCTCCTGCTGCACACACGCCCCCATTCACCCTCTCTTCTTCATCCTTGTGTGTATAGGGATGTCGGTGGGAAGGTACATCAATATCATCAACCCTGATTATTTCATCTTCATCAGATGTGAGTAGATTTGTTCTTTTTACTTTGGACTTTTATGAAGTCCTTGTATTTTCATAATGCCAATTATCAGTTTATGACTAAAATGAAGTATTACATAAAAGAACAAATGTATAGAAATTTGAAAATTTAAAACTGCATCAACATTTTAATCTTGTTGATTTTGAAGAATAGGAAATAAACTTGCATTGGCAGATAAAATGCAGGACCCTGACTTATATTTGAATTTTAAATAAACAACAATGTTTTAATATAAGTATGTCTCGAATATTGCATGGGACATTCTTATCCAGAAATATATTTGTTGTTTATCAGAATTAAAACGTAACTCAGCCTCCTGTATTCTTTGTGCTAAATATTGCAACTGTAATACAAACATATTGTCATTTCCGTAGGAAATATTTTCATCACTTTGTACTTTTCTCCCCATTCCATTTATATTTTTTAATTCAGGGGAGATTTAAAAAATATGTACTTTGATTTGAGCCATTCCTGTATTATACACACATATACATACACATATATACATAGAGATATATGACACAGTACACACCCATATTATATAATATATATGTAGTGTGTATATGTGTGTATACGTATATACATATACACACATACCCCAGACACAAGATGAATTCACTGTATTGTTGAAATGGCCTCCGTGAAATATGTCCTGTGTCCCATCGCCCTTCCCTTCAGTTATTTCAAATACGGGGCTGAGAAAGGACACGGTCTCCTGTTCAGCTTAGACTCGGAGGGTCTCCTGAGGAACAGGAAGACCGGGAGGAGGTGAGTGATGCGGCCGCACCTTCGCTCTGAGGAGCCCACCTGCCTTCAGAGTTCGCTTCATCTCTCATCCCGCTTCTGAACGGTCCCAGTTAAGCATTTTCTACCTTCCTTGTGCGCATCTTCATCCTTTAATTCAATCCATCCGCAACCACCTCTTATAAATCCTACTCCCTCAACATTCTCATTCTTCCTCAGGTTCTTTCACAAGATGCCCTGGTCTCCCACTCTCCCTTCCATCTCCCGACTTGGAACAGACGTGGCCAAGCACCTAATACCTGTAACGGAGCAGGAGGCCTTCCCCCATGTCCGCTGCTTTAGCTCCTCTCTGAAGTACCTAGATAACAGTATCTGATGCACAGTTCCTGAGTTGTTTTACTGATTTGAAAGCCCCCCCACAGAATGGAAGATGTTAACTACTTGATGACCCTGACCGCATAGCCCCCAGGCCTACTGGAGCCTGAGGACTGATAATGTTAACCCCTGCGACAGCGCCCTGTTACCTCACCATCAACCAGTCAGAGAATTGTGCACCAGCTGATCACATACCCTGCGACACCCCCTCCTTCACCTGGCTTTTAAAAAAAGTGCTTTGCTGAAACGCTTCAGGGAGTTTGGGGGGTTTTTGGGGCATGAACCAATCATATCTCCTTGCATGGCCCTGCAATAAACCTTTCTCTGCTCCAAATTCTGACTTTCGGTAGCGTTTGGCCTCACTGTGCATGGGGCACACGAATTTGTATTCGGTAACGTACCTACTGGAATTTACTTGTCTTTATGTTTTTATTCCCTACTAGTCTGAACTCTGGAAGAAAGAAGCCCTGTTTGATTCATCAGAGAATTCGCAGTGCCTGACACTAAGTTGGCGCTCAACTATTGCTTCTTGAATGGTGAACAGACATTTTTGGTTTGAGATGATAACAGGATATGTAAGTGAAAATTCTTTGTTGGGAGTTGGGAAGGGTGGAGAATGAAAGCTAAAGTAGGAGAGGAGAAAAAAGCCTTCCTCAGCTCTCTCTATAATGGTTAGGTATTGTTCCTATTATTATAATAAATGTTGTTCTTTTAAATGTCCCTACGTGGTGCTGTGTACCATTTTCTTCTTCCCTCTCCTCTATTTCTGTGTCTATTTTATTTTCCTTTATTTTTTCCAGTTTTATTGTATAATTGACAAAAATTATATTCAATGTGTACAACTTGCTATTTTGATATATATTTACATTGTGAAATGATAGCCACAATCAAGCTAAGTAACATATCTAGCACCTCACATAGTTGCCCCTCTCCCCCTTTTTGTGGTAAGAACACTTAAGATCTACCCTCTTAGCACATTTCAAGTATCAGTCCAGAAGTGTTAACTGTAGTCATCGTGCTGTATATTAGATCTCCAGAACTTATTCATCTTGCCTAATTGAATCTTTGTGCCCTTTGACCAACATTGCCCCATTTTCCCCAAACCCCAACCCCTGGCAACCACCATGCTACTCTATTCTTCTATGACTTTGAACTCTTTTAGATTACACATGTAAGTGAGATCACACAGTATTTGTCTTTCTGTGTCTGGCTTATTTCACTTAGCATAATGTCCTCTGGGTTCAATTTCATTTCCTTTGGTTATATAGCCAGAAGGGAGACTGCTGGATCATAGGGTAGTTCTATTTTTAATTTTCTTGAGAAACCTTCATACTGTTTTCCATAATGATTGTATCAATTTACATTCCCACCAACAGTGTACATGGATTCCCTTTTCTCCATATCCTCACCAATACTTGTTACCTCTTGTGTTCTTGATAGTAGCCATTCTAACAGGTGTGAGGTGATATCTCATTGTGGTTTTGATTTGCATTTCCCTGATGATTAGTGATGGTGAGCACCTTTTCATATACCTGTTGGCCATTTGTATGTCTTCTTTTGAGAAATATCTATTCAGATCCTTTGCCCATTTTAAAATTAATTAATTAACTTTTATTGAAGTATAGTTGATGTACCTTTGCCCATTTAAAAAATTTGTTTTAAATTGCTATTTTATACTGAAGTATAGTTAGTTAACAGTGTTGTGTTAGTTTCAGGTGTACAGCAAAGTGATTCAGTTATACATATACATGTATCTATTCTTTTTCAAATTCTTTTCCCATTTAAGTTATTACAGAATACTGAGCAGAGTTCCCTGCCACTATACAGTAGGACCTTGTTGGGCTATACAGTAGGTCCTTGTTGGTTATCTATTTTATTTTATTAAAAATTTTTTTTTGATGTGGACCATTTTTAAAGTCTTTATTGAATTTGTTAAATATTGCTTCTTTTTGAAAAAAATATTTATTTATTTTTGGCTGCATTGGGTCTTCATTGCTGCATGTGGGCCTTCTCTAGTTGTGGTGAACGGAGGCCACTCTTTGTTGCACTGCACAGGCCTCTCACTGCAGTGGCCTCTCTTTGTTGCAGAGCAAGGGCTCTAGGTGTGCGAGCTTCAGTAGTTGTGGCACATGGGCTCAGTAGTTGTGGCACACAGGCCTAGCTGCTCCACGGCATGTGGGATCCTTCCGGACCAGAGCTTGAACCCATGTCCCCTGCATTGGCAGGCGGACTCTCAACCACTGCGCCACCAGGGAAGTCCCGGCTTCTGTTTTGTGTTTTGGTTTTTGGCCGCAAAGCATGTGGGATCTTAGCTCCCTGACCAGGGATCAAACCTGCACCCCTTGCATCGGAAGGCAAAGTCTTAACCATTGGACCGCCAGGGAAGTCCCGGTTATCTTTTTTAAAAAATATATTTATTTATTTATTTATTTTGGCTGCCCCGGGTCTTAGTTGCGGCTGGTGGACTTCTTAGTTGCGGCATGCATGTGGGATCTAGTTCCCTGACCAGGGATCGAACCTGGGCCCCCTGCATTGTGAGCGTGGAGTCTTACCCACTGGACCACCAGGGAAGTCCCCTGGTTATCTGTTTTAAATATAGCAATATATACATGTCAATCCCAAACTCCCAATCTATCCCTCCACCCCCACCTTTGCCCATTTTTCAATTGTGTTATTTTGTGCTTTGTTGTCGTGTTTTGTTTTGTGTTTTGCTATTGAGTTGTTCAAGTTCCTTGTGTATTTTGGTTATTAACCTCTTATCAGATATATGGTTTGCAAATATTTTCTCCCATTCCATAGCTTGCCATTTCACTCTGGCAATTGTTTCCTTTGCTGTGCAGAAAGCTTTTTAGTTTGATGCAGTCTTATTTGTCTACTTTTACTTTTGTTGTCTGTGCTTTTGGCATCATGACCAAAAAATCATTGCCATGACCAATGTCAAGAAACTTTTCCCATATGTTTTCTTCTAGTTTTACTGTTTCAGGTTTTATGTTAATTTAAAAAATTGGCACTTTATCCTTACCCTGACTTCTTTTTCTTTTCTTTTACTTTTTAACCTCTTTTACTGTATAATATTACATAAGTTACAGGTTTACAACATAGTGATTCACAATTTTTAAAGGTTATAGTACATTTATAGTTATTGTAAAACATTGGCTATATTCCCTGTGTTGTACAATATATCCTTGTAGCTTATTTATTTTATACATAATTGTTTGTACCTCTTAATCCCCTGCCCCTATCTTGCCTCTCCCACCCTCTCTCTTCCCACTGGTAACCACTAGTTTGTTCTCTATATCTGTGAACAAATTTATCGGGGGCTGTTGATCCATACTTGGATGATACTGATGATGAGATGGACCCAGAATTAGAAGAGCCTTATGAAAAGTTTTGTTTGTAATCAGAGAGTAAGCAAAAACAGTAAAATTAAATTTCAGCATATACGTTTTATAAAGCAGTTTAGGTTGTGGTGATTTAGCAGAACACAGGAAAGCAAGAAAATGTCACACTTCTACCAAATTAAGGATATGCAGTTATGTTACTAACGTATGCAGCATTAATTTTGTTTAACACTCTCTGCCAAAGTAAACTTTATTCCCTAAAATTTAAAATGTATATGTATATGTATATATATAATAGTTTATTGTGTACAGTTAATTCCATTGTTTTGGCTGCAATAAAATCAATTTTGAAATAAATGAAATGTTAAAAGTAAATTTTTCCAGCTGGTTAGAAGTTTATCCTTTAAATTCTATTCATGGGCTTCCCTGGTGGGGCAGTGGTTGGGGGTCCGCCTGCCGATGCAGGGGACACGGGTTCATGCCCCGGTCCGGGAGGATCCCGCATGCCGCGAGCGGCTGGGCCCGTGAGCCATGGCCCCTGGGCCTGCACGTCTGGAGCCTGTGCTCCGCAACGGGAGAGGCCACAACGGTGAGAGGCCCGCGTACCGCCAAAAAAAAAAAAAAAAAAAATTCTATTCATACTTTTCTTGAGGGAAACAGTCTTAGCCTAGAAATACATATTACTGCAAAATGCAGCATCCTTAAGATATGAATATTATAGCTTTCATTTGGTTTTACATTTAGTGACTCAGTGACTTGAGTTTCAAATATGAATCACGATCATGAATATTTTTAGCAGTGAAGTCTTAGAATATATCCTTAATGACTGATTATCCAGATGATATTTGATACCAAGGGCTTTCAAAATGGGGTTAAAAAAAAGACTTAGACTCTGTAATGGCCTATATGGGAAAAGAATCTAAAGAAAGAGTGAATATATATATATATGATTCACTTTGCTGTACACCCGAAACTAACACAACATTGTAAATCAACTATACTCCAATAAAAATTTAAAAAAGACAACAACTTAGAACTCCCAACTAAACAACCAAGATTCTTCACTGAGGATTTATTGCAATTTTAGAATTGTTCATTTTTTTCACCTAACCTCATCACCCTAAAGCCTATAACAGGGACTTCCCTGGTGGTGCAGTGGTTGAGAATCCGCCTGCCAATGCAGTGGACACAGTTTCGATCTCTGGTCTGGGAAGATCCCACATGCCACGGAGCAACTAAGCCCATGCACCACAACTACTGAGCTTGCGCTCTAGAGCCCACGAGCCACAACTACTGAGCCCGTGTGCCACAACTTCTGAAGCCTGCATGCCACAACTACTGAAGCCTGCACACCTAGAGCCCGTGCTCCGCAACAATAGAAGCCACCACAATGAGAAGCCAGCACACCGCAACGAAGGGTAGCCCCTGCTCGCGCAACTAGAGAAAGACCGCACCCAGCAACAAAGACCCAATGCAGCCAAAAATAAATAAATAAATAAAATAAATTTATTTTATTTTTTTAAACATCTTTATTGGAGTATAACTGCTTTACAATGGTGTGTTAGTTTCTGCTTTATAACAAAGTGAATCAGTATACATATACATATATCCCCATATCTCTTCCCTCTTGCATCTCCCTCCCTCCCACCCTCCCTATCCCACCCCTCTAGGTGGTCACAAAGAACCGAGCTGATCTCCCTGTACTATGCAGCTGCTTCTACTAGCTATCTATTTTACGTTTGATAGTGTATATGTGTCCATGTCACTCTCTCACTTCGTCCCAGCTTACCCTTCCCGCTCCCCGTGTCCTCAAATCCATTCTCTAGTAGGTCGGTGTCTATAGTCCCATCTTGCCCCTAGGTTCTTCATGACCATTTTTTTTTTTTAGATTCCATATATATGTGTGAGCATATGGTATTTGTTTTTCTCTTTCTGACTTACTTCACTCTGTATGACAGACTCTAGGTCCATCCACCTCACTACAAATAACTCAATTTTGTTTCTTTTTATGGCTAATATTCCATTGTATATATGCGCCACATCTTCTTTACCCATTCATCTGTTGATGGACACTTAGGTTGCTTCCATGTCCTGGCTATTGTAAATAGAGCTGCAGTGAACATTTTGGTACATGACTCTTTTTGAATTATGGTTTAAATTTATTAAAAAAATAAAGCCTATAACAGTATTCTTCTTTATTTATATGACTTTACCACTTTCATTTTATAGCATGAGTTGCATTGACTTTTCTACTAGAAAATTTTACTAGATCTTAGTCACTCAAGTTTTCATCTGCTTTATTATTGATACACCTTGAGAATCACTTTTCTAATACTTTACTATAATGTGGTACCACCTCAACCCTATTTTAGTAATATTTTTACCTAATGTCAAAAATCTTTTTCCAACTAACTAAAAGTAAAACTTATGTACAAAAGGACTGCTTGTAAATATGCATGTAAATAATTCTGTTAATAACATAACAAACTGTTTTACATTTGGAACATCTTTGCTAATACAGTTAGCTTTCAGTTTGTTCAGCCTGGATTAAAATTAGAATCTGAGGTGGGGCTTCTGTTGCTTTTATTTTATTTATTTATTTCTTTTTTAACATCTTTATTGGAGTATAATTGCTTTACAATGGTGTGTTAGTTTCTGCTTCATAACAAAGTGGATCCGTTTTACATATACATATGTTCCCATACCTGCTGCTTTTATTTATTTTTATTTTTAAAATGAATTTATTTTATTATTGGCTGTGTTGGGTCTTTGTGGCTGTGCACGGGCTTTCTGTAGTTACGGCGCTTCTCATTGCAGTGGCTGCTCTTGTGGAGGAGCACGGGCTCTAGGTGTGCGGCCTTCAGTAGTTGTGGCACACAGGCTCAGTAGTTGTGGCTCACGGGCTTAGTTGCTCCGCGGCATGTGGGATCTTCCCGCAGGCAGACTCTTAACCACTGCGTCACCAGGGAAGCCCTACCTGCTTCTTTTAAATAAAGTGATTATCCTGGATCAGTGCTCAGGGACCACCACCTCCTGGCTTCAGGCAACACTCACCCAAGAGGCTCCCTTTCAGTGTTGAATTAGCTGGAACCAGGGTTCTCCCAAGGATGTTGAAGGTGACAAAATACACTTGAAGGCCACATCATCCGTCAGCTCTGAGCTGCGGAAGGAGCTATGATATGCTTTCCGCATCTTGGGGTGGGGGAGAGGGTGTGAGAAGAGCCGCATGCGGGCCTGGACAGTCTCCTCTTGTGTTACCTTCGCAGAGGTAGGCCCCTCCCCCTCCGCTAGCGTGGTTTCTGTCCCCAGGTGCCCTCCACAACAGGGAAGGCGGTGAACAGAACTGGGAGAGAAGCCGACGGTGCCCTGCTCCCTCTCCTCCATAAAGCCCTATGAGTAGTCACTGCAGAAGTGTCCCTTGGAGTCCTCCTTGTACCTGAGCTGGTCACCATGAATGGGCCTCAGGCCTGCTTTGAAACACACTGTTCTCCCATTCGAGACTCACACCACCCGTCTTGCACATCTAGGTGGTCCCAATGGGGCAGCGTGCGGGGAGCATGGGTGCTGGGGGAGAGGGTGGAAGAGAACAGGTGGGTCTGTGTAAACCCCTCACGGGCACCTGGCAAACTTCTGAGATGTGCATGGCCTATGATGGTGACTCAGGGCTGTTACTGCATGAAAGGAGGCCTCCTGGGCATTCGGTCTGAATGGAGCTGGCTTAGCCATTTCCATCAAATTTACTAACCCCATGTGACACAGAGAACAAATATGCAGAGGACTCACAACTTTATTGAAAATACAAAACATGCCCTAAAACAGTGGGTCAAGGCCTCTACTTCTATTTAATATACTTTGCAGGCATTTGGGGAACTGCTCTTGGTGGTGAGGTATGCAGAATTTGAAACTGGCTCAAAGGCCCTTTGGAAAAAACCGTCACAGACACAATTCAATAGAAAGTCGGGGCAGCTGAAGGATCTCCAATGGAAAGGAACGACGCCATGCCACATGAGGGCACCTACAGTGAAGCACGTGTGGAAGATGACAGGGCGGAGGCGGCAACAGCATAGGAGGAAAGGGTGGCAAGGGTGGCACAGGTGGCTCAGGTGGCACGGGTGGCACGGGCAGGTTAGGTGGCACGGGCGGCATGGGTGGCACGGGTGGCTCAGGCGGCACGGGCAGGTTGGGTGGCATGGGGGGCATGGGTGGGACGGGCGGCATGGGCGGCATGGGTGGCACGGGCAGGTTGGGTGGCATGGGCGGCACGGGCAGCAGAGGCTGCTCCAGCGGCACTTGCTCCAGAAAAACGTGGACCCAACCCAGCTCCTGAAGCAGAATGGCACTGCAGGGTCGACACACGCTGACGACAGCAGGGAGGACCGGGGGCACGTGGGGCACGTTTCTGAGCATTACTGCCCTCTGATGTCTCCGACACTTGGCCCTTCTACTCCTAAACCAAACCTTCAAGCAGAGAGAAAAAGGGATTGATTAGTATATTGAGCATTTCATGTCAGACATGAAAAATTGCAGCAGGGAGCTCTCGGTGCCTTGAAGATTTGAAAGTGCATCAGGAGAAGCTATTTCCTTCTTGCTAAAGTATCTTAGGATATGTAGCTGAAGGCGCTCCCTTCAGCCGCCCTCCCCCCCAAGAGCGAGCACCGACTATGTGCCAGGCTCTGGATTGGCATATGGCTTTGTCTCTCCCCTCCCACCTTTTCTATTATTTCCCCCACTCTTACACGCAGGTGGAGCTGACCAACTGCACTCTGTCCCTGCTGTTATTACTGTGCCTGGAAGGTCTGCGTCCTGACAACTGACCGTCAGCTCCAGCTGCCACTAATCCCTACTCATTGGGCAGGTGTCACCTTAGTTATGGGGGAAGTTGAGCATAGGAAAAAGTGGGTGCCTTTTAAAATCATACTGAGGGGAACGGTCCCCATTTTGAAAAACCCATCTTTGGTTACAGTAAATAATATATATATAGGTAGAGTCTAAACAAAGATATATATAGATATATGTATATATATATATACACACACACACATATATGTATATATATACACACACATATATATATCTGTTTGTATATATATGTATACACCTTTGTGTAAACTATACCTATATACATATATTTGATTATGGATCTCTCTCCATCTACTCAAGCACATATGAAGTCAATTCCTCAAGAATAGGTTCTTACGGGACTAAAGACGCAGCCCTACTAGAGAATGGACTTGAGGATACGGGGAGGGGGAAGGGTAAGCTTGGACAAAGTGAGAGAATGGCATGGACATATACACACTACCAAATGTAAAATAGATAGCTAGTGCGAAGCAGCTGCATAGCACAGGGAGATCAGCTCGGTGCTTTGTGACCGCCTGGAGGGGTGGGGTAGGGAGGGTGGGAGGGAGGGAGATGCGAGAGGGAGGAGATATGGGGATATATGTATATGTATAACTGATTCCCTTCGTCATAAAGCAGAAACTAACACACCATTGTAAAGCAATTATACTCCAATAAAAACGTTAAAAAAAAGTGTACAAGGCAAAAAAAAAAAAAAAAAGAATAGGTCCTTAAAAGGTGCACAAACATTTTAAGTTCATTGTCTGTATGCCTTCTTCATATTCATTTGCATCAACATTTATGTAATTGCTGCCCAGGGCCTGGGAAACCAGGCTACAAAGGCTTTTCCCCTGCACGCCATCAGCTATTGAGCTAAGTGGTGGGTATAGTTACTGTCTGTGAAGTTTTGGTGTCCTAGAAATTAAACCTTTGAGTGCCAAGATAATCTAGCATGAATTCAAATTACACAAAGAGCAGGACTCTGCACACTATCTACAGTATGTGGAATATAGTACTTGTAAAAGAAATTATAGGATAAGAAACTGAAAAGGTAGTTTCCATTATCACCCTTGCATGTTAGACAAGGTTATAGTTCAGTTTAATTTGTTTTAGTTTTGCTTTCTTCATCATCTCCATGTAAATTACAATGATAATCTGTTACTTCTGTTCTTGAGTGTTTCTTTGGGGAAGGCAAATAAGAACTCCCACGCACACCTGAGTCATCTTTCAGTCCACTTCTTCAAGTATGCTTCCAGATTTGTATTGAAAGTAACATCTACCTTCTTTGAACTCCCATATTATTGCTTTGTTACTCACCTGTGGCATTTGTCTTGTTCCAGAATATATGTGACTTTAACTCATGTATTTTCTTTCTCTCCATGACTTGCTTATGTCTTTCTTTGGCCCTCATTTATAGTACATGGACAATGAATTAAAAAATTATACACACACACAGACACATACACACACTAATGATAGGGAGGAAAAGGATGATAACTATGAAGAAGGAGAGAGAAACAGGAGAGAAGAGCCTTTGCAATTCAGACTTCCAGGGCAGCTCCACACACAGTGCTTCAGACACAGAGGAGAGCACGTTGCTGATCTGTTTCTCCACCCCCATGGAAGGCCACCAGCTAAGTGCTAGAGCCTTTCTGGGAAGATCTTTGCTGCCTCAGAGTCTGTCGCTCAGGGCTGCCAGATGGGCTGGGAGGAAAATAAGAGAATGGAGCCAACACTGGACAAGCTCAGCTAGTAAAAGTCCCCAGGCTCAGTGGCCTTAGTCAAGGCCATCCACCCTTCTTCTATATTCACTTTCAACCAATCAACAAGTCCTTACTGAATGCCTGCTACGTACACAGCACTGCTCTGGGGTACTGCATGGGGAATGCTAAGAAGTGTGTCAAGTGCCAGATTACACCGGAACTGAGAAGTCACAAAATACACATACGTATACATACATATTACAGTCGCCCATGGACACACACACACACACACCATTCATGCTTCCATACATTTAAGACTGACTCGCAGTGCAAGCAATGTGTGATAGGGATCCAATGAACTGGTCCCATTTCAAGAGCAGTAAGAGCTCAGAAGATGACGGTACTGTGGCTTCCTCCAAGAGATGGGGATTGAGCTAGAACTTGAAAAATCTGAAAGTTGACAGGAATCAGCACATTGCATTTCTTTTACCATCGAGTAGACTAAAAGCAAATAGCTTGGGCTTCCCTGGTGGCACGGTGGTTAAGAATCTGCCTGCCAGTGCAGGGGTCACGGGTTCAAGCCCTGGTCCAGGAAGATCCCACATGCCGCGGAGAAAATAAGCCCCTGCGCCACAACGACCGAGCCTGCGCTCTAGAGCCCGCGTGCCACAACTACTGAAGCCCGCATGCCTAGAGCCCATGCTCCGCAACAAGAAAATCCACCGCAGTGACAAGCCCGTGCACCACAACCAAGAGTAGCCCCGCTCGCGGCAACTGGAGAAAGCCCGTGCGCAGCAACGAAAACCCTACTCAGCCAAAAATAAATAAAATTAAACATTAAAAAAAAAAAAGACTGGTGGTTGCCAAGGGGGAAGGTGGGGTGGGACAGGGATGGATTGGGAGTTTGGGATTAGCAGATGCAAGCTAGTATATATAAAATGGATAAACAACAAGGTCCTACTGTATAGCACAGGGAACTATATTCAATATCCTATGATAAACCATAATGGAAAAGAATATGAAAAAGAATGTGTATATATATATATATGTATAACTGAGTCACTCTGCTGTACAGCAGTAATCAACAAAGCATTATAATTCAACTATACTTCAATAAAAATAAACCATCACATAAGTCACCCCTTAGGTTTATACACAATTAAAGTTAATAGAGTATCTTTCCATACTTCATTCTGACTTCATAAGAATTCCGTGAGATGATTATCTTTATTTTAGCAAATAGTAGTAGTAAGAGTAATAGTTGTTTATAGTTCGGGAAACTAAGGCTCAGGGACAGTAAGGCTTGTCAGTGTCGTGTAGTGAGAATTCAGGGCCAAAGCTCTTGCTATGAGCAGGAAAGTAGAAGTGCCCTAAAACCAGATGCATATGCTGCAACTCCAGAGACTGCTTCCGTTACTCAATTCCTTGGTCTTTCCGATTATTATCATTAGTTATTATTTATTCTTCTTATTATTTTGGGTGGGAGGGGGTGGTTAGGGGCATTGTGTCCCACTTTTTCTGATGAAAAGTGCACACACTATTCTAATGCCACCATACACACGGAACTTTACATTCAAATTCAAGGGGACTCCCAATCCCGCTGACAGCCAGCTGTGGCCTCCAAGTAAGCCCTCCGGATCTGTACCTTGTTCCGCAGGCCCAGTAACTGCAATGAACTGAACCAAGAGCCAGCCTAGAGATTCCCTTCCTATAAACACATCCTAAAACACTGCTTTCATTAAGGCACTCCCCCGGCACAAAACTCTTACAGTTTTCCATGATCCCAAATGCAGACATTCTAACTCCTTCCATAAATTGGACCCCAACCTAACTTTTAAACTTTAGTTCCCACCCAGTACAGAGTTGTCTCCAGGCTCCCCCTCCAGCTCCCTCTCAAGGTCAGCACCTCATATGCATTCATTCTCCTGGCCACCCTGTTTGGGTTGGTGTTCCCTAAGCCAAGCTTTACACTTGATCACTCCTGGGGCTGCTCATACTACCTCCCTGAACTGAAGTTCCATGCACGGCCTGCTTAGCATTTACCAAAATTTGACTCACTCTGTGAGGTGTAAGGGAAACCCCACCACCCTGCAAAAAAAGCCAAATCTGCTTCTACCACGGGCTGCTAAGAACAAAGTCTCTTCAACGGTTTGAATCCTGGCCCTCTTCCACTGACCTATGTAACCTTAGGGAAGTCACTGGACCTCTCCGAGCCTCCATTTCTTCCCTTAGGAACTAAAGAGAGTGATGGCCCCCTCCTCAGGGGACGGCTATAAGATCGATTAGCCAGGCCCTGGTGCACAGTGAGTACCCACATGGTGTCACCAGCCTGAGCAAGCACAGCTCTGTGCCACTCCACAGACTCTCATATCCACTCAGGGGCAGGGGCGACACTCCGTGTCCAGCATCCTCAGTCACAGTGCAGGCCCCTGTGCAGAATGACCGCAGTCAGTCCCGACCCCTTAACTCTAGCATCAGCTAAAGTTATCTGAGCCCTCACCATGGGCCTTATTTGTATTCCTTCATGTAAATTTCACAACACGGTACAGTAGGTACCATCATGATCCCCATCCTACAGATGTGGTACCTGAAGCTCTAAGAGGTCAGCTACCTTGCCCAGGGTCACAGAGTAAGTAAGGTGTGGGGCTTGGAGGTCTGTTTCCATACTGTGGGTCCTCCTACTCCTAGGTGGGCCAGTTTGCCTCCCCAGATTGTGAGAACCTCCAGCACAATGGCCAGGTTGGCTTTCACAGGCCTTCCCACATTGCTGTCCTTTACATGCAGCAGCCAACATAGGTTTATTGCTTGAAGCACATATAGGTACAAGAAGACATGGCAGGGACATTATTTTCACAAGAAAATATCCTCTCTTCATTGCCAACACTCAGATGATAACCATCTTTATCTTCTCTCCTGGCCCCTCATGAAAAATAATTACTAAAAAGATGGAAGGAAATGGGAGGCAACATGGTATGGTCACTTATAAAGATTTTAAAAATTATCTCCATTAATCCTCACAACAACCCCAAGAATTAGTTACTGTTGTTATCTCGATTTTGGAGATAAGGAAACTAAGGCTAAGGGAGAATATGTAACTCAGGTTAGCCAGGTAGCAAGTGGGGAGAAAGCAAGGTTTCTGATGTCAGTAGTTTGGCTCCAGGAAGTGCTATCCTGAGAAGGTAATATCTTGGTCAAAGACAGAGGCCGTCAGATTGTAATCTCTTACCATCTTTTTGAGAGTGAATTGGCCAACCAAACATTTTTTTTTAATTTATATTTTGGCTGCGTTGGGTCTTCGTTGCTGCACGCGGCCTTTCTCTAGTTGTGGTGAGTGGGGTCTACTCTTTGTTGTGGTGCGTGGGCTTCTCATTGTGGTGGCTTCTCTTGTTGCGGAGCACGGGCTCTAGGCACATGGGCTTCAGTAGTTGTGGCACGTTGGCTCAGTAGTTGTGGCTCACGGGCTTAGTTGCTCCACAGCATGTGGGATCTTCCCAGACTAGGGATCGAACCCATGTCCCCTGCATTGGCAGGCAGATTCTCAACCACTGTGCCACCAGGGAAGTCTCCAACCAAACATTTTAGCTGTTTTCTTACCCATTCTCTGGGAGCATGAGGCAGGGGGTAGTTATCTATTAGGCATAGTACATGAGGTGACTAGGGTCCATGATACAATTGGGGCCCATGAACGTAGTTTAATTTCTGATATAAAATAGGGTTAATGAGAATGGTGGTCGTGCAGGTAAAATTAAGATACTTCACAAACATTGTCAAGCATAGGGTCCATTTTTAGAAGCTAGTCTTAATATTTAGAATATTAACACATCCTGAAGCATCCACAAAACACTCCTTGTAGGAAGAATCTCAGGGCCCTCAATCTGGTCTGGCTCTCTGTATTTGACAATAAATAAATTTTATTTATTCCACAGCAAGAGCTCAGGAAGATATTTCTAGAAAAGGGAGGTTTAGAGGAAAAGGGGAGGAGGCAGCAGCAGGAAAGGGAGGAATTCGACCAGGTCCACAGCACTCGCCCAGCACAGGGAACAAGTAGGCTTTTGAAGAAGGTCTATAGCCAGACGCATCGCAGAAGTTGCATTATCCATAGTCAAAACCAGGACAAAGAGGAGCCCTTGCACTTTATGCATTCTCAGATGCTCTAAGCACTGTGCAGGTTTCAACTTCTGCAATCTCATGTGGATTCATTACTAAAAATCTACAGGCCATGGACTTTCTTAAGGGGTGTGCTAGGTTGGTTTGTACCCCTGTAGTGTATCTGAGCACCCCGCATACTCATAACAAGCTCCTGTTCCCGGAGACCCGGGGAGTATGGTGGACTCTAACTTTAGCCTCATTGCAAAAATTCAGAGCAAGCAAACTCCTAGCTAATAATACGGTCGACCCTTCAAATACACGGCTTTTGAACTTGCAGGTCCACTTAAACACAGGTTTTTGGTGTTTTTTTAAAAAAATTTCAATAAATATACAGGCGGCCCTCCATAGCCATGGGTTTCGCATCAGCAGATGCGGAGGGCCGACTCTGGGACTTGAGCATCCGCCGATTTTGGTATCCGCGGCGGGTCCTGGAACCAATCCCCCGCGGATACCGAGGGGCGACCGTATTACTTTGATTACTGTTCCCTTCTTGGTACTGGCTGCCGGATATGGAGGGCTCGGTCAAGAGATAGTCCCCAAACGCTTCTCCAAGGTCTATGGAGCTTGGGTGAGGTCTCTCTCTTACCCTCCACAAAACGGGCACAGCCCCTTGGTCTGGGAAGGCGCCCGACCAAGTGCGGAGTACTTAGTCAGCTAGGTTGCAACCTGGGACCCGGAGTTCTGCTCTCACGCATGCTCCCTGCCAGCGCCTGGGCGGCGCGCAACATCCTCCGCACCCTGCCCGCGCCCCCTTAGACGGCCCCTAGACGGCCGACGCCCTGCCGCATGCGCACATCGGCTAACCCAACCCCCAGCAGGCTGTGGTAAACCCACAGCGGGCGTCATACCAGAATCTCTGAAACCGGACCAGCCGCCAGAGGAGCCTTAACGTGCCAGATCGTGGGCCACCGCTCTAGCCTTGAGTCGTGAGCCGGGGGTCTCAGGAGATCCGGAGCAGCCTCTGCTGAAGCTCACAGCCTCCTCGACAGCAGTCGGGACATGGAGCGTCAGCCGCAGAGCAGCCACGATGCCTATGACGTCACGTTTGCAGCCATTGCCCGCTTCTTCAAGCTGGGGGTCGAAGAGGAGCGGGAAGAAGCGAAAGGTCAGTGGCGGGTGGGGCACTCGCTTTAACGGATTCCAGGAAAGGTACTTTCCCAGGGCGAGGCGAATGGCAGGACCCCCCTCGGACGCAGGCCCTCCCCAGAGCCGGGCTCACTCGACGGCCTGATCTTTCTCTTTGGGTTTCCTCCCTTGCAGAGGTGAAGGCCGCGGAGATGTCGCCTCCCGGAGAGGGGGGAGAGGAGCAGAAGGCTCAGTCCGAACCGGAGCAGGGAGCAGCCGCGGAAGGGAAAGAGGCGGGAGACGAAGGAGAAGGAAAGGAAGGCTGCGAGGTCAGCGTCGGAGCCGCCGGCCCCGCGGACGGTGGTGAAGGCGAAGAGCAGGGCGGCGAGGAGCAGCCCCCGCGGGCCGCCGTCGAGGGTCCCGAGGCCGCAGACGGGCAGCGGCGGGGCCCCTGCGCCAGGTTCACGCACGTGCAGGTGCAGGACCTGGAGCGCGTTTTCCAGCACACTCAGTACCCCAGCGCGCGCATGCGGTAAGCAGGCGTCTCGGGTGACGCGGGCTGCCGCGCGGGTGGCAGGCGGCGCTCTCGCGAGTCCCTCTCCTCGGCTCCGGATCTGAAAGCCCCAAGGCCTGGCGGTGGCCCGGCCCTTCCGACGCACTCGGGGCCTAGGACGGGGGCGGGGGCTCTGCCTGGTGGGAATCGAGGTCGATATTTCCGTGCGGTGTTTGAATAAGTCACGTTGGGGAGCTTTGTGGGCCGCCGGTTAACATAAATAATGAGTCGCCCAAGACGTGGTGGAGCAAATGCAGAGTTGGAATCTACTTTTATCTGAAATTTTGATCATCAGTTATTCATGGATTATATTTACATTGATATTTGTATTTTAAAGTAGTGGTTTTGAAAATTATTTATCTTGACTAGTGATTTTTCTGCATTCCCTTAAATTTTGCTCTTGTGAGAAAACTGTCTCTAAAGCAAGCCTCAAGCTACAGATTACAGAATAGTGTACTAGGTCGGCACTGGGGAGTTGGTGATAAAATTTTTTTAAAAAATAAGCTCAACCAGCGAATGAACAGCATTTTGTGCCGTCCTTTCATATCTACTAGGACGTACTCCAACCTGTTCATCACTGATAGATTGGTCCAGCAAGCGAGCTATTTTAAGGTCTAATTTAATCATAAAATGGGCAAGAGCAATGATTGAAAGTTAGTAAAGATATTTTGTCAGAGATTTTTATTCATTTTTGAAGTTGGTAACACTAAAAGAAACTGGATTAGAATTTCATGTGTTTTTGGGAACTGTGCCTCCTTTACTAATGAGACTTGGCTTTCCTTAAATGCTTTGTCAACTTATTTTCACTGTATAACCTGAAAATGTGTGAGTTTTCGTACTGCAGAAATTGGTTCTTAAAATAAATGACTGACATTTTCCTGAAAAGAAATTTTTTTAAAGGATGAAATAGCATCCTATATTCAGTTTCTTCCGCAACCCCCAATGCTGAACACTTCCAATTTTCTCCCCTCAGACAGGAGCTTACAAGGTGCATGGGTGTGACTGAAGACAAAGTGAAGGTCAGTAAACCTGAAAAAAGCACCTTGGCAGGGCAGCCATTCTAAAACCTGGTTTGGGACTTGGACACCTTTGTCCTGGACATTCTCATGTCAGTTTGTTTTTGTAGCTGTTTCCACGTTTGGGAAATAAGGGTTGAACTTTGGGGTCTCGGTTGGAGGTAAATGGGAAAAGTAAACCCCAGGTTTTGGAAATTGCCCATAACCAGAAGATTTTAATTTCCTAAAAGAAAAAAAACCTACCATAGTATATTATTCCTTGTATATACAGGTGAATATATAAATATATATATATGTATATACCTTTGTATAAACTATACCTATATAAACATATATGTCTCTGAATTCTACACACACACGTTCAATTCCTCCTAACACTGGCGTCCTTTAGGTACCACTTCTGTGTGGAGTCACACTGAGGTTAAGTCTGAAGTGGCAATTATTCAAATTAATGCACCGAGGAGCCCAACTGTATTAAATTATTTAAAACCAGGCATAAATGCTTTGCATAAGGAGTGAATATATGAATACTTAGGCATCGGAGTGAGGGGATAATTCACACTCAGAACACAACAGACGAGCAACTGATGTATGTTTCGTTACGCTGACGCTGATGCGGAGGGGAGAGCGTAGAGGCCAAGTCTGCTCCTCCCGCAGCTGTTCTTTTGTTATCTTTTCCACAGAGAGTGGTTTCTTGCTTTCAGAACAAAATAAGATGCTCTCAGAACTTTGGTTAGCGAAGAAAATACTTTTAGGACTTTAGAATCTTTTAGAACTTTTGTAAAACACCATTTTGTCAGCGGATGAAGGAGGCACTTGGATGTCGAACACTTTCCAGAGGCGAGGGCCCGGGCTGGGTGGCACAGCTCATAGGCTTTGGGTCCCCGAGCTGTCCCACTGGAGGCAGCTCGCTGCCTAGGGCAGGGCTTGAGCTGCTGCCAGTGTGCTGAGGGGCAGGTCTGGCTTCCTTGCCCTGACGCCCGGGGTGCCCTTCTTCTCCAGCACCCACTCAGGGCTCTTCCTCGCCACCCCCGCCTCACAATCCTGCACGGGACCCTGTGCAGGAGACACAGCTGGGGGCTGAGGGCTGGAGCGGCCTGGCTGGCGCCCAGGTCAGTCCAGGCAGGGAAAACGGTGAGCTTCCCCCCAACTGAGGTGGCCTCAGAAGCCCTTGTACAACAGCCTCCGTGCCTGGACCCCGTTCCAGGTGACATCCGCTGGGAACAAGCAGGTGCGTCTAGGAGGGCAGGAGGTGAGAGGCCCCCTCACTGGCGGGTGTCTGTACAGTAGGTGGTCACTTGTTGGGGGTGCATACGTCCTTGCCTGGGGACAGCCTAGGCCAGGATCAGCCCATGAGAGCCTGGCAGTGTCCTGGGAAAGAAAGCCAGAGGCCCCGTGCCCAGTGCTGCCACGTAAGGCCCAGCCTGGTGTAGACCAAGTAGGGGCTCCCAGCAACTACAAACGTCTGAGGTAGGAAAACAAGGGTGCCCAGCTCATGGCAGCCCCGACAGGGATCCCCCAGGGCTGATCTGCGCTTCCAGCCCAAGGGCTGAGGAGAAGAGGTCCCCTCCCCGCGACACACACAGCCCCATGGGAGAGAGGCCCTCTCCTGCTGGAGTTTCTAAGTGTTTGGTAAAGTAGTGGAGAGAGTGGCAGCCCTAAATCCTCATTTTCTGGAATTCTTTGCTATGCCAGCCTGAAAGCGTTGCTAACATAGTAGGTTTTGCATTATAGTGCAGGTGGGAGGGCGAGTTGCAACCTTTGACATATGTCTAAAGAACAAAACAAACTAAAACAACAATTTCAAACAAAGTTCCACCGACCTGAGAAAGGTGGAAGTTAGGCAAGAGTTACACAGAGTGGAACGTACGCCGTGAGGATTCCTCACACGTTCAAAGTTTTGAGACTACCGAATGCATTCGTGAATAGTCTCTTGAGGAATTTCTGACACCTGAGGCTTTTCTTCCTTTTCGTGGTACTGTTACGAAGAGATGGGGTGTGTGGAATTTGTTGGCAGTGGAGGATGACTCTTAGTTCAGGCAGGATTCTTACCTGTGGTAAGGTGAAATACATATGCTCTTCCAGTGATGACTAGTTTGTGAGTCAAAGGATCAGGAGTGATTATTTGAGACTATAGAAAAGCCTAAGTTAAATCCAAGGAGTATTTGTGGGGGGAAAGAAGAAGAAAAGAAAGAAAGAGAGAAACAGAAGAATCAGGACGGGTTCACTAGCTTTGCTGCAGAGAGCGTGTGTGAGGGCAGTGATGGACACGGGCTGCAGAGCTGGTGGTGGGGTCTGGAAAGCAGTGCTGGCGGCCTAAGGCCACGGGCTGGGCTCACAGTCAGGTCTGGCCAGGGCTTGGGAGGCGCAGGCCTCTGCTTTCTCAAGCAGGCAAAGCAAGCTCAGAGGAAAAGAGAAACTGAAGTTTTGGTGGCTTGCTTCTCCTGGGTTTACGTAGTGGTCTCTTAATGGAGTTCTGAAGGGAAAAGGAGCAACAAGAAACAAATGAAGAAGACGGGAGAATGTTTTCATCTGTTTCCAAACTCTACAGCATGAGCGTCCCAAAGAAACATTTAATGGACACCCTCCCTTGGTTTGCAAGGACAGTAGGAGCTGTTTTATGAAACCAGTATTGGAAATATGGAAGTAGTGTCAGCCTGAACCTCACATAGCCAGCTTTGCACATTGCTTATATTTATGCAGATTTGACCATTGGTACGCTCGAACCCCCCAAAATGAGCTCTATTACACTGGCTTTTCTCGACTACATATTCATGCAGCAGAAGGACCCAAATACTAAGATGGGAGAGGGAAGATGGGGCGACAGAGAGAGGAGGCCCTTGGTCTCATGTAAAATTTGCCGAGTGGAAACATCCAAAAATACTAAATATGGCACAATTCCATTAACTGAGATGCTGAGGGAGCAGTGGAGTCCACAGGACAGGTTTTACTTTCAGTTGTTACTAGTTGGCAGATATTTAGGGGGGAGCCGTTTTGTGACCCCTCAGTCACGTGGTTGTCGGCTGTCTTCCTAAAATGCAGGTTGCACCCTCTTGACTTAAGCATAAGGGACAGGATGGGGATCTCCTGGTTGATTAGCAGCTCCTAGAGGGCGCAACCTTGCTGGGCACCAGAGGCTCTGCTCCAAGGCCCTGCAACTGTAGCCAGAGCGGAGTGAGCTGACCTGGTCCTGAGCCCAGGAAGGTTTGGAGGGTGGGGCAGGTTGGAGAGTGCAGAATTGACAGAGGTGACAATGGTATGCCTCTTTCCCCCCAAACTCTTGTCTGGGCAAAGATTTTAAGAGTTTTAGTAAATTTGGGCTGAGTTCGTTTAAGCATTCGTTACCCCTATAGTCTAATATTAAGGCAGTGTCCAGGGCTTCAGTTCCGCCGGTGTCCAGCAAGACAAGCCACAAAGTCCCTGGGCCCCCCATGACCAAACCTCCCTCACAATACCATCTCCTTCTTTATAACCATCCCAAGGCTCCAGAGGATGAATGACCCTTTTTAGTCATCCTTGGGGAAAGCTTTTGTTTAAAAATCCAACCCACTCCTATTGATTATTTACTGTAACCAAAGATGGGTTTTTCAAAATGGGGACCGTTCCCCTCAGTATGATTTTAAAAGGCACCCACTTTTTCCTATGCTCAACTTCCCCCATAACTAAGGTGACACCTGCCCAATGAGTAGGGATTAGTGGCAGCTGGAGCTGACGGTCAGTTGTCAGGACGCAGACCTCCCAGGCACAGTAATAACAGCAGGGACAGAGTGCAGTTGGTCAGCTCCACCTGCGTGTAAGAGTGGGGGAAATAATAGAAAAGGTGGGAGGGGAGAGACAAAGCCATATGCCAATCCAGAGCCTGGCACATAGTCGGTGCTCGCTCTTGGGGGGAGGGCGGCTGAAGGGAGCGCCTTCAGCTACATATCCTAAGATACTTTAGCAAGAAGGAAATAGCTTCTCCTGATGCGCTTTCAAATCTTCAAGGCACCGAGAGCTCCCTGCTGCAATTTTTCATGTCTGACATGAAATGCTCAATATACTAATCAATCCCTTTTTCTCTCTGCTTGAAGGCTTGGTTTAAGAGGAAAAGGGCCAAGTGTCGGAGACATCAGAGGGCAGTAATGCTCAGAAACGTGCCCCCCGTGCCCCCTGCTGTCGTCAGCGTGTGTGAGCCCTGCCCTGCCGTCTCGCGTCAGGAGCTGGATTCGTCATGTGATCTTCTGGAGCCACTGCTGATGGACCTGTCCCTGCTGCCCAGACCGCCCGTGCCACCCAGGCCACCTGTGCCACCCATGCCGCCCGTGCCGCCTATGCCGCCCGTGCCACCCATGCCGCCCATACAGCTTATGTGGCCTGTGCACCCCATGCCACCAATGCCACCCGTGCAACCCATGCCACCCGTGCAGCTCTTGTGGCCCGTACACCCCATGCCAGCAATGCCGCCCGTGCCGCCCATGCTGCCCGAGTCGCCCCTGTGGTACGTGCAACCCATGCTACACATGACGCCCATGCAGCCGTTTCCTCCTATGCTGTTGCTTTCTCCACCGAGGCTTCTTCCACACTTCCTTCCCTGTAGGTGCCCTCATGCAGCATGGCCTGGTCCCTAACCATCGGTGATCCTACGGGAGCCCTAGTTTCCTCTTAAATGGTGTCCATGACAGTTTTTTTCAAAGTGCCTTTGAGCCAGTTTCAACTTCTGCATACCTCACCACCAAGAGCAGTTCCCCAAATGCCTGCAAAGTATATTAGTTAGAAGTAGAGTCCTTGACCCACTGTTTTAGGGCATGTTTTGTATTTTCAATAAAGTTGTGAGTCCTCTGCATATTTGTTCTCTGTGTCACATGGGGTTAGTAAATTTGATAGAAATGGCTAAGCCAACTCCATTCAGACCGAATGCCCAGGAGGCCTCCTTTCATGCAGTAACAGCCCTGAGTCACCATCATAGGCCATGCACATCTCAGAAGTTTGCCAGGTGCCCGTGAGGGGTTTACACAGACCCACCTGTTCTCTTCCACCCTCTCCCCCAGCACCCATGCTCCCCGCACGCTGCCCCATTGGGACCACCTAGATGTGCAAGACGGGTGGTGTGAGTCTCGAATGGGAGAACAGTGTGTTTCAAAGCAGACCTGAGGCCCATTCATGGTGACCAGCTCAGGTACAAGGAGGACTCCAAGGGACACTTCTGCAGTGACTACTCATAGGACTTTATGGAGGAGAGGGAGCGGGGCACCGTCGGCTTCTCTCCCAGTTCTGTTCACCGCCTTCCCTGTTGTGGAGGGCACCTGGGGACAGAAACCACGCTAGCGGAGGGGGAGGGGCCTACCTCTGCGAAGGTAACACAAGAGGAGACTGTCCAGGCCCGCATGCGGCTCTTCTCACACCCTCTCCCCCACCCCAAGATGCGGAAAGCATATCATAGCTCCTTCCGCAGCTCAGAGCTGACGGATGATGTGGCCTTCAAGTGTATTTTGTCACCTTCAACATCCTTGGGAGAACTCTGGTTCCAGCTAATTCAACACTGAAAGGGAGCCTCTTGGGTGAGTGTTGCCTGAAGCCAGGAGGTGGTGGTCCCTGAGCACTGATCCAGGATAATCACTTTATTTAAAAGAAGCAGGTAGGGCTTCCCTGGTGACGCAGTGGTTAAGAGTCTGCCTGTGGGAAGATCCCACATGCCGCAGAGCAACTAAGCCCGTGCGCCACAACTACTGACCCTGTGTGCCACAACTACTGAAGGCCGCACACCTAGAGCCCGTGCTCCACCACAAGAGCGGCCACTGCAATGTGAAGCGCCGCAACTACAGAAAGCTCGTGCAAGCCACAAAGACCCAACACAGCCAATAATAAAATAAATTCATTTTAAAAATAAAAATAAATAAAAGCAGCAGGTATGGGAACATATGTATATGTAAAACGGATTCTCTTTGTTATGAAGCAGAAACTAACACACCATTGTAAAGCAATTATACTCCAATAAAGATGTTAAAAAAAGGAAATAAATAAATAAAATGAAAGCAACAGGCACACCTTACCTTTGTTCATGGGACCTTCTTCAAATGGAACTGCCAGGTAGAAAACACACACGCACACACACAGATACTACACAGGTGTGCACCCTATAGCACATGTGTGTGATAGAAGCACAAACATACCCAGAAAATACCCGGAACACAAGCAGAATTGGCTTGTGTTATTAAAATAACCCTTCTGAAATGTATCTAGTGGCCTGTTGTCCTTGCCTTCAGTGTTTTCAGGTTCGATGCTGGGAAAGAACGTGTGTCCTTGTCCACCCTGGTCTTGGGGACGGGGAGGGGCTCATGCGGAACTGAAGCCGTGTCCATGCTGCATCGCCACTTTATTTACACAGGCACACACAACCCTTCTTGTTGGTAGGACGACCCCAGCCTGAGGAAGAGTTTTGCTGACGGACCAAAAACCGTTTCCACGGCTAGTCAGGTTTGGGCGGTAGCACTGCAGAGGGTTCTTGGAACCTGGACACCTGAGATCTTCTCTGAGATCGGAATCGCCTCCTTCTTACGCACTAGCGATGGTTTCAGCATCGTGCCTCCGGATGGAGAAAACACAGCCTTTCTTTGTGGTTCCCCAAGCCCAGCAAAGCCGCAGGCTCCCCGCTTAGCCACCACTCTCGCTTCCATTCTAACCTCAGTCCCGAGACCTGAATGGCCTCAGCCATCAGCTGTCGAGGCTTCAGCCCAGGCTCCCGAAACCAATCCTACAGCTCCTGCTCAAGGTGTCACTCTCAAGAGCTGTCCTGGGCACCATCTTCCCTCATGACTCCTGGACACTTCTGTGCAAATGGCAAGTTTTGAAACTGCCTCTTGGTACGTTCCTTGATGGAGGTCTTGCTATTCTTTTCCTTTGTGCATTTTAATAGTCAGGTGCTAGAAGGAAACGGGCTATTTTCATTTATTTATTTTATTTGGGTGGGATAATGACACCTTTATTTTGGACTACCTCGTAAAGAAATGTAGCATTTCCTTCCTCCCCCCAGTTTTATTGAGATAGAATTGACATACAACACTAAAAGTTTAAGGTGTACAGTATAATGTTTTGACTTACATACATCACGAGATTATTAGCACAAGTTTAGTGAACATCCATCATCTCATATAGATACATAAATAAATAGAAAAAAACTTTTGTGTGTGATGAGAACTCTCAGGATTTACTCTCCTAACTTTCATATGTAACATACAGTTGTGTTAATTATATTTATCGTGTTGGATAGGTACTTGAGCTAACGGGTCCCGGTCTGTTGTGAAGAAGTAAACAATATAGAAGCAATATACAGAGTTTATCTTTGGCTCACTTGTATTACACCATAAAGAATCATGTAACATTATGCTCTATCTAGAAATAGATTATAGCTAGTTAGGAGAAATGATAGTATCATTTTAATTCCTAACAGTAACCATGCGTTATAGGTACTTGTGTGATGATTAAATCATGAGTACAAGCAGCCACTTGTCCAAATCTGTTTTGGCTCCTTACAAAGTGATAGCTTAGATTTGTTTGTGGCCCACTATCTACAAAGTGTATTCGAGAAGCTGAATTAGCTTTTTTTTATTACATAATTAATTCATCAGTACATCTTATTTCAAAAGTTTGATAATACACAGAAAAACCCCAAAGTTCCACTTCTCCAAATCCCAACACCCAGAAGAGGCAGAGGCAAGCCTGCAATCCTACCCTTGGTTTTTCTGCTGCCCTACTGATTTAAGCAAGTGAGTGTTTTGTTTTGGTTTGGTTTCGTTTTCTGGCCACACCGTGCAGCTTGCGGGATCTTAGTTTCCCGACCAGGGATTGATGCAGGGCCCCTGGCAGTGAAAGCGCCGAGTCCTAACCACTGGACCGCCAGGGAATTTCCAGCAAATGGCTTTAAACACCTGAGACTCAACTTCCTCATCTGTGGAACGAGAAAAATAGTTTCTATCGCATGTTGGCTATTTTATAAAAAGGACTTGACTTTATTGTTCTCTGACTCACTGAAGGTACTTTATATAATGATCCAGATGATTATCGCTTGACCCTAGTCTCCTGGGTGTAGGGTACAGTTCTTTCATTTAAAGTGGTATGTTATCAGAAAATGAAAAATTATACATCCATATTATTCTTTTAACATTAGTGATTATAAAATCAAGTCCAGTTTATTGATCTAGTAAGAGAAATCTGAGATTTGAAAGCACTTTCTTCTCTTCCTTTTAGAATGATTTGGCTTCGTTTGCTTTTAAGCTTAAATATTTTATTAGACTTTTTACATGTATATTTTGTAACTTTGTAAATCCCCAGGGCCCCGTTCAGTTCTTTTGTCACCTATAAATCTTAACATATAATGGCACATAGAGAAAAAAAGAATGAGGTACTAACACCTCCTACAGCGTGGGTGAACCTCAAAAGCATTATGCCAAGTGAAAGAAGCTGGCAGCAAAGGTCACATATTGTATGATTCCACGAGTATTAAATATCCAGAGTGGGCAAATCCAGAGACAGAAAGCAGATTAGTGGTTGCCAGGGGCTGGAGGAGGGAGGACTGGGGAATGACTGCTGAATAAATAGGGGTGTCATTTTGGGGTGATGAATACGTTTGTCTGCTTTTATGTGGCTGCACCAGGTCTTAGTTGCGGCATGCGGGATCTTTGCTGCCGCGTGTAGGATCTTTAATTGGGGCATGTGGGATCTAGTTCCCTGACCAGAGATTGAACCCAGGCCCCCTGCATTAGAGTGCAGAGGCTTAACCGCTGGACCACCAGGGAAGTCCCGATGAATATGTTTTGAAACTAGATGGTGGTGATGGTGGCAGAACATTGTGAATGTTCTAAATGCCACTGAACCATACACTTTAAAATGGGTAATTATATATTATTTGAATTTTACCACAATTTTAAAAAATGATATAAGAGGAAAATAATTGTTGTGGATAGACTGTGATAAAGGGTATGAGTGGAATAAGACGTGGGACAAGGCGTCAATTTGACTGTCCTAAGCCTCTTTTAGGTATTGGTGTTCCCCTAACCCAATCCCACTCTCATTAAATCTTAGTTTTGTTTGTTTCTTTGAGCACCTCTTGTTGTCCTCTTGGATGCACCTGGTGATAGCAGAATAAATATTGAGAAGAAAAGCCTTCAGGTATAAAGGAGCTACATCTAAAATTAGGTAATTAGTCCTTTTATATTTTTAATTCTTTCAGAAATTTGTGTCAACTTTTGAATTGTGAGATGCTTGATGATATTTTTATCTATGGAAAAATGAGATCTAATGCCCAGAGTTCAAGGTCAGGTGAGAGCTTAAAACCATATGCTACATTTGGACTTACGTTTTTATACTGAAATTAATGCAGATGATGCAAGTAAGACTTTAAATGGGCACAAAAAACGTGACCTATGTCATGGCAGCATTCCATCTGAGGTCTCACAGTAGTTAAATCCCTTAGGATAGTCATGAGACAATCAAAGCCAGAGGACCAATGAAGCCAGTTGTTACAATTCAAAATAGCCAGTTTGCGAGAAATTAGAAGTTTTTGAACAGAGTTAGAAAATATAAAGAGGAACAAAACAGAGATGAAGACTATAATAACTGAAATGAAAAATACACTAGAAGAAATCAAGAGTCTACCCTGTCTTTACATTCCAGATCAGTGAATGCAAAGACAGGGTAGTGGAAATCACTGAAGTTGAACAGAACAAAGAAAAAAGAATATAAATAAATGAGGACAGTTTAAGAGATGTCCAGCATACTAATATTCACATTATAGGAGTCACAGACGGAAAAGAGAGAGAAAGAAAGGGGCAGAGAACATATCTGAAGACATAATAGCAGAAAACATCCCTAACCTGGGAAAGGAAACACACATCTAGGTCCAGAGAGCACATAGAGTCCCAAACAGGATCAACCCAAACAGGACCACAGCAAGACACATTGTCATAAAAATGGCAAAACTTAAAGATAAAGAGAGAATACTGGGGACTTCCCTGGTGGTCCAGTGGTAAAGAATCTGCCTTTCAACGCAGGGGACTTGGGTTCAAAACAAGTGAATAAACATTACAAATCAGAAACAAAGTCACAGATACAGAGAACAAACATGTGGTTGCCAGAGGGGGAGGGGGGTGGAAGAAGGAAAGAAATAGGTGGGGGAAATTAAGAGGTACAAATTTCCACTTGCAAAATAAATGAGTCACAGGTATGAAATGTACAGTGTGGGGAATATAATCAATACCTATGTGATATCTCTGGTGACATATCATAACTAGACTTATCGTGGAAATCATTTTGAAATAGATAGAAATACCCACTCACTATGTAATAGGAACTAACTGAGTGTTGTAGGTCAATTATACTTCAAAAAGAAACACACAAACTCATAGAAAAAGAGATCTGATTTGTGGTGGGGTGGGGAACGGATGAAGGCAGTCAAATGACACAATCTTCCAGTTATAAGCCAAATAAGTACTGGGGATGTAATGCACAACACTATAAATATAATTAACACAACTGTATGTTACATATGAAAGTTAAGAGAGTAAATCATGAGAGTTCTCATCACACACAAAAGTTTTTTTCTATTTATTTATGTATCTATATGAGATGATGGATGTTCACTAAACTTGTGCTAATAATCTCGTGATGTATGTAAGTCAAAACATTATACTGTACACCTTAAACTTTTACGGTGTTGTATGTCAATTCTATCTCAATAAAACTGGGGGGAGGAAGGAAATGCTACATTTCTTTACGAGGTAGTCCAAAATAAAGGTGTCATTATCCCACCCAAATAAAATAAATAAATGAAAATAGCCCGTTTCCCTCTAGCACCTGACTATTAAAATGCACAAAGGAAAAGAATAGCAAGACCTCCATCAAGGAACGTACCAAGAGGCAGTTTCAAAACTTGCCATTTGCACAGAAGTGTCCTGGAGTCACGAGGGAAGATGGTGCCCAGGACAGCTCTTGAGAGTGACACCTTGAGCAGGAGCTGTAGGATTGGTTTCGGGAGCCTGGGCTGAAGCCTCGACAGCTGATGGCTGAGGCCATTCAGGTCTCGGGACTGAGGTTAGAATGGAAGCGAGAGTGGTGGCTAAGCGTGGAGCCTGCGGCTTTGCTGGGCTTGGGGAACCGCAAAGAAAGGCTGTGTTTTTCTTCATCCGGAGGCAGGATGCTGAAACCATCGCTACTGCATAAGAAGGAGGCGATTCCGATCTCAGAGAAGATCTCAGGTGTCCAGGTTCCAAGAACCCTCTGCAGTGCTACCGCCCAAACCTGACTAGCCGTGGAAACGGTTTTTGGTCCGTCAGCAAAACTCTTCCTCAGGCTGGGGTCATCCTACCAACAAGAAGGGTTGTGTGTGCCTGTGTAAATAAAGTGGCGATGCAGCATGGACACGGCTTCAGTTCTGCATGAGCCCCTCCCCGTCCCCAAGACCAGGGTGGACAAGGACACACGTTTTTTCCCAGCATCGAACCTGAAAAAACCGAAGGCAAGGACAACAGGCCACTAGATATATTTCAGAAGGGTTATTTTAATAACACAAGCCAATTCTGCTTGTGTTCCGGGTATTTTCTGGGTATGTTTGTGCTTCTATCACACACATGTGCTATAGGGTGCACACCTGTGTAGTATCTGTGTGTGTGCGTGTGTGTTTTCTACCTGGCAGTTCCATTTGAAGAAGGCCCCATGAACAAAGGTAAGGCCTACCTGCTGCTTTTATTTTTCATTTTTATTCTTTTTACATCTTTACTGGAGTATAATTGCTTTACAATGGTGTGTTAGTTCCTGCTTTATAACAAAGTGAATCCGTTTTACATATACATATGTTCCCATACCTGCTGCTTTTATTTATTTTTATTTTTAAAATGAACTTATTTTATTTATGGCTGTGCACAGGCTTTCTGTAGTTGCGGCACTTGTCATTGCGGTGGCTGCTCTTGTGGTGGAGCACGGGCTCTAGGTGTGCGGCCTTCAGTAGTTGTGGCACACAGGCTCAGTAGTTGTGGCGCACGGGCTTAGTTGCTCCGCGGCATGTGGGATCTTCCCGCAGGCAGACTCTTAACCACTGCGTCACCAGGGAAGCCCTACCTGGTTCTTTTAAATAAAGTGATTATCCTGGATCAGTGCTCAGGGACCACCACCTCCTGGCTTCAGGCAACACTCACCCAAGAGGCTCCCTTTCAGTGTTGAATTAGCTGGAACCAGAGTTCTCCCAAGGATGTTGAAGGTGACAAAATACACTTGAAGGCCACATCATCCGTCAGCTCTGAGCTGCGGAAGGAGCTATGATATGCTTTCCGCATCTGGGGGTGGGGGAGAGGGGGTGAGAAGAGCCCCATGCGGGCCTGGACAGTCTCCTCTTGTGTTACCTTCGCAGAGGTAGGCCCCTCCCCCTCCGCTAGCGTGGTTTCTGTCCCCAGGTGCCCTCCACAACAGGGAAGGCGGTGAACAGAACTGGGAGAGAAGCCGACGGTGCCCCGCTCCCTCTCCTCCATAAAGCCCTATGAGTAGTCACTGCAGAAGTGTCCCTTGGAGTCCTCCTTGTACCTGAGCTGGTCACCATGAATGGGCCTCAGGCCTGCTTTGAAACACACTGTTCTCCCATTCGAGACTCACACCACCCGTCTTGCACATCTAGGTGGTCCCAATGGGGCAGCGTGCGGGGAGCATGGGTGCTGGGGGAGAGGGTGGAAGAGAACAGGTGGGTCTGTGTAAACCCCTCACGGGCACCTGGCAAACTTCTGAGATGTGCATGGCCTATGATGGTGACTCAGGGCTGTTACTGCATGAAAGGAGGCCTCCTGGGCATTCGGTCTGAATGGAGTTGGCTTAGCCGTTTCTATCAAATTTACTAACCCCATGTGACACAGAGAACAAATATGCAGAGGACTCACAACTTTATTGAAAATACAAAACATGCCCTAAAACAGTGGGTCAAGGACTCTACTTCTAACTAATATACTTTGCAGGCATTTGGGGAACTGCTCTTGGTGGTGAGGTATGCAGAATTTGAAACTGGCTCAAAGGCCCTTTGGAAAAAACTGTCCCAGACACAATTCAATAGAATGTCGCGGCAGCTGAAGGATCTCCAAAGGAAAGGAGGGACGCCATGCCACATGAGGGCACCTACAGTGAAACACGAGTGGAAGACGACAGGGCGGAGGAGGCAACAGCAAAGGAGTAAAGGGTGGCATGGGTGGCACGGGTGGCACGCGTGGCATGGGTGGCACGTGTGGTATGGATGGCATGGTTGCCCCGGGCAGCAGAGGCTGCTCCAGCGGCACTTGCTCCAGAAGAACGTGGACCCAATCCAGCTCCTGAAGCAGAATGGCACTGCAGGTTTCACACACGCTGACGACAGCAAGGGGGACCACGGGCACGTGGGGCACGTTTCTGAGCATTACAGCCCTCTGATGTCTCCGACACTTGGCCC
Organism: Lagenorhynchus albirostris; assembly: GCF_949774975.1. Classification (NCBI taxonomy): domain Eukaryota; kingdom Metazoa; phylum Chordata; class Mammalia; order Artiodactyla; family Delphinidae; genus Lagenorhynchus; species Lagenorhynchus albirostris. Next base: position 28,595,575 of record NC_083116.1, read on the forward strand.
TTCTACTCTTAAACCAAGCCTTCAAGCAGAGAGAAAAAGAGATTGATTAGTATATTGAGCATTTCAAGTCAGACATGAAAAATTGCAGCAGGGAGCTCTCGGTGCCTTGAAGATTTGAAAGCGCATCAGGAGAAGCTATTTCCTTCTTGCTAAAGTATCTTAGGATATGTAGCTGAAGGCGCTCCCTTCAGCCGCCCTCCCCCCAAGAGCGAGCACCGACTATGTGCCAGGCTCTGGATTGGCATATGGCTTTGTCTCTCCCCTCCCACCTTTTCTATTATTTCCCCCACTCTTACACGCAGGTGGAGCTGACCAACTGCACTCTGTCCCTGCTGTTATTACTGTGCCTGGGAGGTCTGCGTCCTGACAACTGACCGTCAGCTCCAGCTGCCACTAATCCCTACTCATTGGGCAGGTGTCACCTTAGTTATGGGGGAAGTTGAGCATAGGAAAAAGTGGGTGCCTTTTAAAATCATACTGAGGGGAACGGTCCCCATTTTGAAAAACCCATCTTTGGTTACAGTAAATAATCAATAGGAGTGGGTTGGATTTTTAAACAAAAGCTTTCCCCAAGGATGACTAAAAAGGGTCATTCATCCTCTGGAGCCTTGGGATGGTTATAAAGAAGGAGATGGTATTGTGAGGGAGGTTTGGTCATGGGGGGCCCAGGGACTTTGTGGCTTGTCTTGCTGGACACCGGCGGAACTGAAGCCCTGGACACTGCCTTAATATTAGACTATAGGGGTAACGAATGCTTAGACGAGCTCAGCCCAAATTTACTAAAACTCTTAAAATCTTTGCCCAGACAAGAGTTTGGGGGGAAAGAGGCATACCATTGTCACCTCTGTCAATTCTGCACTCTCCAACCTGCCCCACCCTCCAAACCTTCCTGGGCTCAGGACCAGGTCAGCTCACTCCGCTCTGGCTACAGTTGCAGGGCCTTGGAGCAGAGCCTCTGGTGCCCAGCAAGGTTGCGCCCTCTAGGAGCTGCTAATCAACCAGGAGATCCCCATCCTGTCCCTTATGCTTAAGTCAAGAGGGTGCAACCTGCATTTTAGGAAGACAGCCGACAACCACGTGACTGAGGGGTCACAAAACGGCTCCCCCCTAAATATCTGCCAACTAGTAACAACTGAAAGTAAAACCTGTCCTGTGGACTCCACTGCTCCCTCAGCATCTCAGTTAATGGAATTGTGCCATATTTAGTATTTTTGGATGTTTCCACTCGGCAAATTTTACATGAGACCAAGGGCCTCCTCTCTCTGTCGCCCCATCTTCCCTCTCCCATCTTAGTATTTGGGTCCTTCTGCTGCATGAATATGTAGTCGAGAAAAGCCAGTGTAATAGAGCTCATTTTGGGGGGTTCGAGCGTACCAATGGTCAAATCTGCATAAATATAAGCAATGTGCAAAGCTGGCTATGTGAGGTTCAGGCTGACACTACTTCCATATTTCCAATACTGGTTTCATAAAACAGCTCCTACTGTCCTTGCAAACCAAGGGAGGGTGTCCATTAAATGTTTCTTTGGGACGCTCATGCTGTAGAGTTTGGAAACAGATGAAAACATTCTCCCGTCTTCTTCATTTGTTTCTTGTTGCTCCTTTTCCCTTCAGAACTCCATTAAGAGACCACTACGTAAACCCAGGAGAAGCAAGCCACCAAAACTTCAGTTTCTCTTTTCCTCTGAGCTTGCTTTGCCTGCTTGAGAAAGCAGAGGCCTGCGCCTCCCAAGCCCTGGCCAGACCTGACTGTGAGCCCAGCCCGTGGCCTTAGGCCGCCAGCACTGCTTTCCAGACCCCACCACCAGCTCTGCAGCCCGTGTCCATCACTGCCCTCACACACGCTCTCTGCAGCAAAGCTAGTGAACCCATCCTGATTCTTCTTTCCTTCCTTCCTTCTTTCTTCCTTTCTATCAATCTTGTGTTGTAAAAAAATATTCCTCTTCCACAACAAGTGAAGCCACTGCACTGAGAAGACCGCGCACCACAACGAAGAGTAACCCCGGCTCTCCTCAACTAGAGAAGAGCCCACGCACAGCAACGAAGACCCAACGCAGCCAAATATAAATAAATAAATATATTAAATATATATATATATATATATATATATATATATATACTCCTTTGATACAACTTACTGTGTTCTATGGACAAATAATCAGCTTCTGTGCCATGAGCTACCAACTAGTAACCACTACCTGAATGAATGAGCAAGTATTTCAAATTAACACAGGTAAGCGACTAGCTGAGAGCCAACCACTGACCATCACAAACAAATTCTTCGAAACCAATCCCTCATAATAGTATGAAAACGGAAGAAAAAAATTCTTAGACATTAGAAATTGCTCAAAATAATATTCACTGATACATTCGGTAGTTTCATAATGTTGAATTTACGCAGTATCTCCAAGACACATATCGATAGTATCCAATTATTCTCAAACCCGTCCACCTTTTGAGGTCAGTGGAAATTTATTCAAATTTGTTCTTTTTGTTTGTTTTATTGTTTTATATGTTTAGACAAATTCCTAAAGGTTGCAAACCTTTCCCCCCCATCATACTGCACAACCTACTATGTTAGCAATGTTTTCAGGCTGCACATCAAAAAATTTCAGAAAATTAAAATTTACGGCTGAAACTCTCTACACTGCTCTACCAAACACATAAAAACAACAGCAAGAGGACCAGGCACTTGGAATTTTAAGCTATTCGCCTCCCCATCAGTCTCACCTAAACTAAACATATATTAGTTGCTCACATGTTGTGTTCCGAGGTGAGTTATTCCCTTACCCAATTGCCTGAATACTTGTAAATTCACTCCTTATACAAAGAGCTTAGGCCTGGCTTTAAAACTTTTAAATAATTTAGTATACTTGAACCCTCTTCTAACCCAGCTATTTGGTGCATTAATTTGAATAACTGCCAGGTCAGAATCAGCCCCAACATGATTCCACAGAGACTTGTCCCCTAAGGGATACCAGTTTTGGAAGGAGTTTAACTTTACTGAAGATACATATATTCTGGCCCCAAAGCCCCACAAGTCCAAACCTTATTTCCAAAACATCGACAAGTGTACAAAAACACACCAACTTGAGAATGTCTAGGACAAGGTATCCAATTCCTAAAGCAGGTTTTAGATTGGCTGCCGTGCCAAGTTGCTTTTTTCAGGTTTACTGACCCACACTCTGGCTTCAGTCACTCCCAGGCGTCTTGCAAGCTCCTTTCTGAGGGGAAAAATGTTGAAAATATTCAGCATTTGACATTATGGATGAAATGAAATATACAATGCACATTTCATGCTATGTTAAAATGTTTATTCAGAGAGTAACCAAGATGGTGACATAGGAAAAACCCCGAGCTTACCTCCTTCCATGGGTACACCAAAATTACAGCTATTTACAGAGCAACTTTTTTTTTTTTTTTTTTTTTGCGGTACGCGGGCCTCTCACTGTTGTGGCCTCTCCCGTTGCGGAGCACAGGCTCCGGACGCGCAGGCTCAGCGGTCATGGTTCACGGGCCCAGCCGCTCCGCGGCATGTGGGATCTTCCCGGACCGGGGCACGAACCCGTGTCCCCTGCATCGGCAGGCGGACCCTCAACCACTGCGCCACCAGGGAAGCCTACAGAGCAGCTATTGATGAGAATGACCTGAAGACTAGCAGACAAGAGCTTCCACAACTTCCACAACTCTCACCACTATTATTATTCAACATAGTTTTGGAAGTCCTAGCCACGGCAATCGGAGAAGAAAGAGAAATAAAAGGAATACAAATTGGAATAGAAGAAGTAAAGCTGTCACTGTTTGCAGATGGCATGATACTATACATAGAGAATCCTACAGATGCCACCAGAATACTACTGGAGCTAACCAATGAATTTGGTAAAGTTGCAAGATACAAAATTAATGCACAGAAATCTCTTGCATTCCTATACACTAATGATGAAAAATCTGAAAGAGAAATTAAGGAAACACTCCCATTTACCATGGCAACAAAAAGAGTAAAATACCTAGGAATAAACCTACCTAGAGAGACAAAAGACCTGTATGCAGAAAACTATAAGACACTGATGAAAGAAATTAAAGATGATACCAACAGATGGAGAGATATACCATGTTCTTGGATTGGAAGAATCAACATTGTGAAAATGGCAATACTACCCAAAGCAATCTACAGATTCAATGCAATCCCTATCAAATTACCAATGGCGTGTTTTACAGAACTAGAACAAAAAAATCTTAAAATTTGTATGGAGACACAAAAGACCCCGAATATCCAAAGCAGTCTTGAGGGAAAAAAATGGAGCTGGAGGAATCAGACTCGCAGACTTCAGACTATACTGCAAAGCTACAGTAATCAAGACAATAGGGTACTGGCACAAAAACAGAAATACAGATCAATGCAACAGGATAGAAAGCCCAGACATAAACCCACGCACCTATGGTCAACTAATCTATGACAAAGGAGGCAGGGACGTACAATGGAGAAAAAGACAGTCTCTTCAATAAGTGGTGCTGGGAAAACTGGACAGCTCCATGTAAAAGAATGCAATTAGAACACTCCCTAACACCATACACAAATATAAACTGAAAATGGATTAGAGACCTAAATGTAAGACCGAGCACTATAAAACTCTTAGAGGAAAACATAGGAAGAACACTCTTTGAGATAAATTGCCGCAAGATCTTTTTTGTTCCACCTCCTAGAGTAATGAAAATAAAAACAAAAATAAACCAATGGGACCTAATGAAACTTAAAAGCTTTTGCATAACAAAGGAAACCATAAACACGGTCAAAAGACAACCCTCAGAATGGGAGAAAATATTTGCAAATGAAGAAAGTGACAAAGGATTAATCTCCAAAATTTACAAGCAGCTCATGCAGCTCAATAGCAAAAAAACAAACAACCCAATCCAAAAATGGGCAGAAGACCTAAATAGACATTTCTCCAAAGAAGACATACAGATGGCCAAGAAGCACATGACAAGCTGCTCAACAGCACTAATTATTAGAGAAACGCAAATCAAAACTACAATGAGGTATCACCGCACACCAGTTAGAATGGGCATCATCCGAAAATCTACAAACAACAATGCTGGAGAGGGTGTGGAGAAAAGGGAACCCTGTTGCCCTGTTGGTGGGAATGTAAATTGATATAGCCACTATGGAGAACAGTATGGAGGTTCCTTTAAAAACTAAAAATAGAATTACCATATGACCCAGTAATCCCACTTCTGGGCATATACCCAGAGAAAACCATAATTCAAAACGACACATGCACCCCAATGTTCATTACAGCACTATTTACAATAGCCAGGTCATGGAAGCAACCTAAATGCCCATCGTCAGATGAATGGATAAAGAAGATGTGGTACATATGTACAATGGAATATTACTCAGCCATAAAAAGGAACAAAATTGGGTCATTTGTAGAGATGTGGATGGATCTAGAGACTGTCATACAGAGTGAAGTAAGTCAGAAAGAGAAAAACAAATATCCTATATTAATGCATATATGTGGAACCTAGAAGAATGGTACAGATGAACCAGTTTGCAGGGCAGAAATAGAAACGCACATGTACAGAACAAACAAACATATGGAAACCAAGGGGGGACAGTGGGGTGGTGGTGGTGGTGGGATGAACTGGGAGACTGGGATTGACATATATACACTAATATGTATAAAATGGATAACTAATAAGAACCCACTGTATAAAAAAATAAATAAAATTCAAAAAAATAAATATATAAAAAAATAAAAACGGACAGCACTAATCATCAGAGTAATGCAAACCACAACTACAATGAGATATCACCTTAGAATAGCTACCATCCAAAAGACTACAGGGAATTCCCTGGTGGCGCAGTGGTTAAGAATCCACCTGCCAGTGCAGGGGACACGGGTTTGAGCCCTGGTCCAGGAAGATCCTACATGCCACAGAGCAACTAAGCCCGTGCACCACAACTACTGAGCCTGCGCTCTAGAGCCCTCGGGCCACAACTACTGAGCCCGTGTGCCACAACTACTGAAGCCTGCGCACCTGCAGCCTGTGATCCACCACAAGAGAAGCCACCGCAATGAGAAGCCCGTGCACCGCAACAAAGAGCAGCTCTGGCTCACCTGCAACTAGAGTAAGCTCGCGCACAGCATCGAAGACCCAATGCAGCCAAAACTTAGTAAATTAATTAATTCTTAAAAAGACTACAAATAACAAATATTGGTGAGAATGTGGAGAAAGGGGAACCCTTGTACACTGTTGGTGGGAATGTAAATTGGTGCAGCCACTGTGGCAAACAGTATGGAGGTTTCTCAAAAAACTAAAAATAGAACTACCATAGGACCCAGCAATTTCAATCCTGGGTATATATCTGAAAAAAACAAAAACACTAATTCAAAAAGATACATGCACCCCAATGTTCATAGCAGCATCATTTACAATAGCCAAGATATGGGAGCAACCTGAGTGTCCATCAATAGAGGAACGGATAAAGAAGATGTGGTATGTATATACAATGGAGGTTAAAAAGAATAAAACTTTGCCATTTGCAACAACATGGATGGACATGGAGGGTATTATGCTTAGTGAAATGAGTAGGACAGAGAAAGACAAATGATCTCACTGATATGTGGAATCTAAAAATTAAAGCAAACTATTGAATACAACGAAAAAGAAACAGTCTCATAGATATAGAGAACAAACTAGTGGTTACCAGTGGGAAGATACAGGGGAGAAGGACGAGATAGGGGCAGTGGATTAATAGGTACAAACTACTATGTATAAAATAAATAAGCTACAAGGATATACTGTACAGCATGGGGAATATAGCCAATATTTTATAATAACTATAATGGAGTATAACCTTTAAAAATTGTGAATCACTATATTGTACACCTGAAACTTATATAATATTGTACATCAACTGTAACTCAATTAAAAACAAACCCGATAATTCTAAAGTCTCCACCAAAAAACTGCTACAACTAATAAGTGAATTCAGTAAAGTTTCAGGATTCAAATTAATATACAGAAATCTGCTGCTTTTCTCTACACTATAATACACTATACTCTCAGACAGAAAGCAAGAAAACAATCCCATTTAAAATAGCTTCAAGGGCTTCCCTGGTGGCGCAGTAGTTAAGAATCCACCTGCCAATGCAGGGTCCACGGGTTCAAACCCTGGTCTGGGAAGAACCCACATGCCGCGGAGCAACTAAGCCTGTGGGACACAACTACTGAGCCTGCGCTCTGGAGCCTGCGAGCCACAGCTACTGAGCCCGTGTGCCACAACTACTAAAGCCCGCGTGCCTAGAGCCTGTGCTCTGCAACAAGAGAAGCCACCACAATGAGAAGGCCCCACTTGCCGCAACTAAAGAAAGCCCACGTGCAGCAACAAAGACCCAACGCAGCCAAAAATAAAAGTAATTAATTAATTAAATAAGTTCAAAATGGATGGAGGGCCTGAATGTAAGGCCAGAAGCTGTCGGGCTCTTAGAGGAAAGCATAGGCAGAACACTCTATGACATAAATCACAGCAAGATCCTTTTTGACCCACCTCCTAGAGAAATGGAAATAGAAACAAGGGTGAATAGAAACAAGTACCTTATACAGTACTGAATGTTAATTATATCATAATAAACTGGAAGAAAAAATATTTATCAGGCAGCTCTAGACATCCAAATCAAGGGGCATCTTGAGTTTGACACTTTTGAGAAAGGGAGAAATTGGGCTGATCCAATTATCACACCACAGCAAAAAGCAACCGAACTTGGAGTAATCGAGTTGAACAGAAAATCCTAAACCGAAGTTGATGCTAGTTGCCATCCCTTCTTGTTGAATCGTCTCCTACCGCCATCCAGGTTTCCACGATACGGTTTGCCTACAAACAGCCTCTCCAAACACTCCTCCTCTGTCTCTTGCAAGCTTCTTTTATTGTCTTTCAATATTCCCTAGCTCAGTGAATATACCAGCAGCCATTCATTTGGGCAAATCAGAAATTTATACATTTTTCTTAAACATTTCCTTTTACCCCCGTGTTCAAATTACCATGAATTGCTATCAATTTTACCTGCTAAATATCTCTCTAATCTGTTCACTTCTCTCCATCGCCACTACCCTGGACCAACACACCATCACCTCTGGCCTTGCCTACTGAACAACCTCCTAGGCTGTTCAGTCCTCCTAGGACTCCTAGGACTGAATCCCAGCTCTGCCACATTCCAGCTGTGCCATCTTGGGCAAGTCTCATCACTTCTCTGAGCTTCAGTTTTTTCACAGTTATAAGTGGGGATAATAACAGTGGCTACCACATTCACAAGGGGTTGTGAAGATTCAATGACAGTATGTAGAAAAACCCTTTAAAACAAGTGCTTAACACACAGTAAGCACAATGTAAATGATAGCTTTTTAAATTTTAGCCGCATTCACAGGTACTCAGCAACCCATTCATTCTCCACACTGAAGCTTGCTTTAGGGAACAATTCTGCCTCAGGCACAAACTTCAGGGGTAACTAAAAATTCAGTAATCGGGCTTCCCTGGTGGCGCAGGGGTTAAGAATCCACCTGCCGATGCAGGGGACACGGGTCCGAGCCCTGGTCCGGGAAGATCCCACATGCCGCGGGGCAACTAAGCCCGTGTGCCACCACTACCGAGACTGCGCTCTAGAGCCCGCGAGCCACAACTACTGAGCCCACGTGCCACAACTACTACGGAAGCCCACCCGCCTAGAGCCCGTGCTCTGCAACAAGAGAAGCCACCACAGTGCGCGCACCGCAACTTAGGGTAGCCCCCGCTCGCCGCAACTAGAGAAAGCCCGTGCCCAGAGCCCGAGAGCAGCAACAAAGACCTAATGCAGCCATAAATAAATAAATTGATGGATTTTTTAAAATTCAGTAATCAAGATAAAGGATGTTTTCATGTAGTGTTTAAACTAATGCAAATATAATCCATGAATAACTGATGATCAAAATTTCAGATAAAAGTAGACTCCAACTCTGCATTTGCTCCACCACGTCTCGGGCGACTCATTATTTATGTGAACCGGCGGCCCACAAAGCTCCCCAACGTGACTTACTCAAACACCGCACGGAAATATCGACCTCGATTCCCGCCAGGCAGAGTCCCCGCCCCCGTCCTAGGCCTCGAGTGTGCCGGAAGGGCGGGCCGCCGCCAGGCCCCGGGGCTTTCAGATCCGGAGCCTAGGAGAGGGACTCGCGAGAGCGCCGCCCACCACCCGCGCGGCAGCCCGCGCCACCCGAGACGCCTGCTTACCGCATGAGCACGTTGGGGTACTGAGTGCGCTGGAAAACGTGCTCCAGGTCCTGCACCTGCGCTTGCGTGAACCTGGCGCGGGGGCCCCGCCGCCGCCCTTCTGTGGCCTCGGGACCCTCGACGGCGGCCCGCGGGGGCTGCTCCTCGCCGCCCTGCTCTCCGCCTTCGCCGCCGCCCGCCTCGGCCTCGGCCTCGCGACTTTCGCCGTCCGCGGGGCAGGCGGCTCCGACGCTGACCTCGCAGCCTTCCTTTCCTTCTCCTTCATCTCCCGCCTCTTTCCCTTCCGCGGCTGCTCCCTGCTCCAGTTCGGACTGAACCTTCTGCTCCTCTCCCCCCTCTCCGGGAGGCGACATCTCCGCAGGCTTCACCTCTGCAAGGGAGGAAACCCAAAGAGAAAGATCAGGCCGTCGAGTGAGCCCGGCTCTGGGGAGGGCCTGCGTCCAAGGGGGGTCCTGCCGTTCGCCCCGCCCTGGGAAAGTACCTTTCCTGGAATCCGTTAAAGCGAGTGCCCCACCCGCCACTGACCTTTCACTTCTTCCCTTTGCTCTTTGACCCCCAGCTTGAAGAAGGGGGCAATGGCTGCATCCGTGACGTCATAGGCATCGTGGCTGCTCTGCGGCTGACGCTCCATGTCCCGACTGCTGTCGAGGAGGCTGTGAGCTTCAGCAGAGGCTGCTCCGGATCTCCTGAGACCTCCGGCTCACGACTCAAGGCTAGAGCGGTGGCCCACGATCTGGCACGTTAAGGCTCCTCTGGCGGCTGGTCCGGTTTCAGAGATTCTGGTATGACGCCCGCTGTGGGTTTACCACAGCCTGCTGGGGGTTGGGTTAGCTGATGTGCGCATGCGGCAGGGCGTCGGCCGTCTAGGGACCGTCTAAGGGGGCGCGGGCAGGGCGCAGAGGATGTTGCGCGCCGCCCAGGCGCTGGTAGGGAGCATGCGTGAGAGCAGAATTCCGGGTGGCAGGTTGCAACCTAGCTGACTAAGTACTCCGCACTTGGTCGGGCGCCTTCCCAGATCAAGGGGCTGTGCCCGTTTTGTGGAGGGTGAGAGAGAGACCTCACCCAAGCTCCACCTTGGACCTTGGAGAAGCATTTGGGGACTATCTCTTGACCGAGCCCTCCATATCCGGCAGCCAGTACCAAGAAGGGAACAGTAATCAAAGTAATACGGTCGCCCCTCGGTATCCGCGGGGGATTGGTTCCAGGACCCGCCGCGGATACCAAAATCGGCGGATGCTCAAGTCCCAGAGTCGGCCCTCTGCATCTGCTAATGCGAAACCCATGGCTATGGAGGGCCGCCTGTATATTTATTGAAATTTTTTTAAAAAACACCAAAAACCTGTGTTTAAGTGGACTTGCAAGTTCAAAAGCCGTGTACTTGAAGGGTCGACCGTATTATTAGCTAGGAGTTTGCTTGCTCTGAATTTTTGCAATGAGGTTGAAGTCAGAGTCCGCCATACTCCCCGGGTCTCCAGGAGCAGGAGTTCAGGGCTGGGTTTTCTGAGCATGCCTGGTGCTCAGATGCACTATGCAAACAAAACAAAAGAAAGCGAAAGCCAGCGCCCCCCCCCCCCGATTAGCCTATAGATTTTTAGTAATGAATCAACATCAGATTGCAGGTGTAGAAACCTGCACAGTGTTTCAAGCACTCAAGAATGCTTGCCGGGTACAGATTTCCTGCCTTTTTTCTTTTTCTTTTTTTTTGTCCTTGTTGCAGCTCTGGACTATGCTACATCTTTGTGCACAGCTCCTAAGCTCCTATTGCTTCTGGCTGTGGATCCTCTACAAAAGCATACATGTCCCTTGTGGCGGGCCCCTGTGGACATGGGTAAATTTACCCACTTTCTTGCCGCTGCCTATCCCCCATCTCATCTCCTCACGTTTTCTCGAAATATTCTCCTGAGCCCTTGCTGAGGAGTAAATAAATTTTATTTATTGTCAAATAAAAGAGGGCCAGGCCAGATTTACAGCTCTATGGTTTTTCCTTGGAGAAGTGTTTTATAGATGCCCCAAGACTTAATATCCTAAATATTGAAAATAGCTTATAATAATGGGCCCTATACTTGACAATGTACTTGATTTAGCCTGTGTTTCCTTGGACAACCATTTTCATCAACCCCATTGGGGATCAGAAGCCAAATCATTTTTGTGGGCTCCTAAATATATCATGGGACCTAGTCCCCTCACCTACAGTACCTAAGGGATAAGTGCCCCTGCCTCATGTCTGTGGAGGGTGGTCCAGAAACTAAAAAAGGTTTGTTGACCAATTCTCTTTCAAAAACTGGTAAGACATGGCAATATGAGTACCTCCTCCTGATTTTAACCAAGACATTTCCTCCTCAGGTTGGCCCTTGGTGAGTTCGGCAGGCCTGTCCCTCTCTTGGCTGGATACCCTGTACACAATTTTGGCTCCATATCAGTTATCACATGCGAGACCTATGAGGGTTTTTATCATGATTTGCATGAGACAAGCTAGGAGGTCTGTGACAGCTCAGGAGGTGTGTCCTTCCACATCTCAGATTTCCACAGTGAATTTGTGTTTTCTCAACTTTAGTCACCCATGTGACCCTTGACAAATGTTGCCCTACCTTGACATCAGTCATGGTCGTATTTATTTAAAAGTTTTACTTAACTTCACACTTTGAAAACCTTAAATACTGAACGGAGCTTCATCCTAAGCAGTAACAGCCATGAATCGTAGTCGATGTAGCGGATTTATGGGAGCAGGGGCCCTGGAGCCAGATTGCTGGCATCTAAATCCTGGCTTTGCTCAACGCTTGCTAGCTGGCTAAACTGTTAGGTTGCTTATTCTCACTTAGTCGTGGTTTCCACATCTGTAAAATGAGGCTAGCAATAGTAACTACCTCACCAGGTTATCGTGAGGATTAACTGAGATGGTGAAAACACAGTGTTACCAACGGCCATACCATGCTGTCTCACATTTCCAATTTTCATCAATCTTGTGGTTTATTTATTCACAAAGGTCCATGAGAGAAGAAAGATGATGGCTATTCTCTGGCAGTTGGCAATGAGGACAGAAAGTTTTCTTGTGAATATGTCGCTACCATGTTTTTGTGTCCCTATACATGCTTCAGTCAGGAATCCTCTGTTGGCTGCTCTGTTTACAAGGCCCTGCCTCAGGCAGTGTGGAGAGTGTCATGATTCCAGACGCAGCTATTGTGCCACGGGTTCTCACAGTCTGGGGAGAGAGATCAGCCCATGTGAGAGAAAGAAGCTGAAAATTCTGGAGACAGAGTGCCCAGCCCCACCGCCACTAACTTGCTGTGTGGCCAGAGCTAAATTAGCTGACCTCTCTGTGCTTCAGGTGCCACATCTGTAGGATGGGGATCATGATGGTACCTGCTGTACCGTGTTGTGAAATTTATATGAAGGAATACAAATAAGGCCCATGGTGAGGGCTCAGATAACTTTAGCTGATGCTAGAGTTAAGGGGTCGGGACTGACTGCGGTCATTCTGCACAGGGGCCTGCACTGTGACTGAGGATGCTGGACACAGAGTGTCGCCCCTGCCCCTGAGTGGATATGAGAGTCTGTGGAGTGGCACAGAGCTGTGCTTGCTCAGGCTGGTGACACCATGTGGGTACTCACTGTGCACCAGGGCCTGGCTAATCGATCTTATAGCCGTCCCCTGAGGAGGGGGCCATCACTCTCTTTAGTTCCTAAGGGAAGAAATGGAGGCTCGGAGAGGTCCAGTGACTTCCCTAAGGTTACATAGGTCAGTGGAAGAGGGCCAGGATTCAAACCGTTGAAGAGACTTTGTTCTTAGCAGCCCGTGGTAGAAGCAGATTTGGCTTTTCTTGCAGGGTGGTGGGGTTTCCCTTACACCTCACAGAGTGAGTCAAATTTTGGTAAATGCTAAGCAGGCCGTGCATGGAACTTCAGTTCAGGGAGGTAGTATGAGCAGCCCCAGGAGTGATCAAGTGTAGAGCTTGTCTTAGGGAACACCAACCCAAACAGGATGGCCAAGAGAATGAATGCATATGAAGTGCTGACCTTGAGAGGGAGCTGGAGGGGGAGCCTGGAGACAACTCTGTACTGGGTGGGAACTAAAGTTTAAAAGTTAGGTTGGGGTCCAATTTATGGAAGGAGTTAGAATGTCTGCATTTGGGATCATGGAAAACTGTAAGAGTTTTGTGCCGGGGGAGTGCCTTAATGAAAGCAGTGTTTTAGGATGTGTTTATAGGAAGGGAATCTCTAGGCTGGCTCTTGGTTCAGTTCATTGCAGTTACTGGGCCTGCGGAACAAGGTACAGATCCGGAGGGCTTACTTGGAGGCCACAGCTGGCTGTCAGCGGGATTGGGAGTCCCCTTGAATTTGAATGTAAAGTTCCGTGTGTATGGTGGCATTAGAATAGTGTGTGCACTTTTCATCAGAAAAAGTGGGACACAATGCCCCTAACCACCCCCTCCCACCCAAAATAATAAGAAGAATAAATAATAACTAATGATAATAATCGGAAAGACCAAGGAATTGAGTAACGGAAGCAGTCTCTGGAGTTGCAGCATATGCATCTGGTTTTAGGGCACTTCTACTTTCCTGCTCATAGCAAGAGCTTTGGCCCTGAATTCTCACTACACGACACTGACAAGCCTTACTGTCCCTGAGCCTTAGTTTCCCGAACTATAAACAACTATTACTCTTACTACTACTATTTGCTAAAATAAAGATAATCATCTCACGGAATTCTTATGAAGTCAGAATGAAGTATGGAAAGATACTCTATTAACTTTAATTGTGTATAAACCTAAGGGGTGACTTATGTGATGGTTTATTTTTATTGAAGTATAGTTGAATTATAATGCTTTGTTGATTACTGCTGTACAGCAGAGTGACTCAGTTATACATATATATATATATATATACACATTCTTTTTCATATTCTTTTCCATTATGGTTTATCATAGGATATTGAATATAGTTCCCTGTGCTATACAGTAGGACCTTGTTGTTTATCCATTTTATATATACTAGCTTGCATCTGCTAATCCCAAACTCCCAATCCATCCCTGTCCCACCCCACCTTCCCCCTTGGCAACCACCGGTCTTTTTTTTTTTTTAATGTTTAATTTTATTTATTTTTGGCTGAGTTGGGTTTTCGTTGCTGCGCACGGGCTTTCTCCAGTTGCCGCGAGCGGGGCTACTCTTCGTTGTGGTGCACGGGCTTGTCACTGCGGTGGATTTTCTTGTTGCGGAGCATGGGCTCTAGGCATGCGGGCTTCAGTAGTTGTGGCACGCGGGCTCTAGAGCGCAGGCTCGGTAGTTGTGGTGCACGGGCTTAGTTGCTCCAGGGCATGTGGGATCTTCCTGGACCAGGGGTCAAACCCGTGTCCCCTGCATTGGCAGGCAGATTCTCAACCACTGTGCCACCAGGGAAGTCCCACCAGTCTATTGTGTATGTCCCTGATTCTGTTTCTGTTTGATAGATAAGTTCATTTGTGTCATATTTTAGATTCCACATATGAGTGATATCATATGGTATTTGTCTCTCTGACTTACTTCACTTAGGATGATAATCTCTAGTTGCATTGTAATTGTTACTTGTGATAGGGGTTTTACTCATTTCTTTTGAAAAACACGTTTTATCATGAAAATATTCAAATATACAGAACAATGGCAAGAGTACTGGAAGGGACTCCCATGAAAACCATCACCCAGCTTCAGCATTTATCACGATCTTACCAAACTGTTTCATCTATCTTCTTTCCTTGCTCCCTCCCTCCCTGCTTCTCTCCCTCCCTTCTTCCCTCCCTTCCTTCTTTCTGTCCTTCTCTCTTCCTCCCCTCCCCACTCACTCTCCTCTTCTTGCTGTGCTGATTTAAAAGAAACTCAAGGCAACTTGTGTTTTCATCCCTGTATCTTTATGTGTCTCTGCACTTTCTAAAAAATACAGTCTTTTTTCCTACATAACCAGAGTGCCATCCAGGCGCCTGAATGGTAATAATAATCCCTTGGCGCCATCACCCAGTCGCTTGTATTCTGAATTCCCTGATTGCCTCAAAAATGACTTCTTACAGTTGGTTTCTTTAGGATATAAGTTTTTCTGTGTCTACGCTGATAAAATAAAAGGAAAACTTGAGGGGGTGGGCATTTGCATATCTAATCCCAGCCTTAGAAAGCGGAGCAGGAAATTAAAGACAGCCCTGGATATATACTACTGCTGGTGGTTGTATGTGGCAATAAAAGTGATTCAGTGTTTGCATTCACTGCCCTATCTCAGGACAGCATGGACCCTTTGGGTTTGTTCCAAATCATTTGCAGACTAAATCCCAGTCCAGACACTGGGACAGTGCATCCCTTTGCTGTAACCAGGCATTAAGGGTAAAATTGCACGATTTTCCTTTAAATTCTGCCAGAGATATTAGGCCATTATGAGCAGCAAGCTTGTAGAACCACCGCTGTTCGTGGCTCCATGTGGTGAAGCATGAACCAGGCGTCTCGCTAAGGATGTCTTCACCTTAGGCAGCCTGGGCTCAAGCCTCAAGGGCTGCTCCCTGCAGCCACATTCTCTGCGGGCATCCTTCAGAGGGAAACCTTACGTGACATTCTTGAGCCTTGCTAGGACTGGGAAAAGCTATTTGCTTTTTTAGTTCTTTCTTTCTTTCTTTCTTTCTTTCTTTTTTTGGCTGCATTGGGTCTTCGTTGCTTCGTGCGGGCTTTGTCTAGTTGTGGCGAGCAGGGGCTACCTTTCGTTGCAGTGCGCGGGCTTCTCATTGCGGTGGCTTCTCTTGTTGCGGAGCATGGGCTGTAGGCGCTCAGGCATCAGCAGTTGTGGCACGCGGGCTCAGTACTTGTGCCTCGCCGGCTCTAGAGTGCAGGCTCAGTCGTTGTGGCGCAGGGGCTTATTTTCTCCGCGGCATGTGGGATCTTCCTGGACCAGGGCTTGAACCCGTGACCCCTGCACTGGCAGGCAGATTCTTAACCACCGTGCCACCAGGGAAGCCCAAGCTATTTGCTTTTAGTCTACTCGATGGTAAAAGAAATGCAATGTGCTGATTCCTGTCAACTTTCAGATTTTTCAAGTTCTAGCTCAATCCCCATCTCTTGGAGGAAGCCACAGTACCGTCATCTTCTGAGCTCTTACTGCTCTTGAAATGGGACCAGTTCATTGGATCCCTATCACACATTGCTTGCACTGCGAGTCAGTCTTAAATGTATGGAAGCATGAATGGTGTGTGTGTGTGTGTGTCCATGGGCGACTGTAATATGTATGTATACGTATGTGTATTTTGTGACTTCTCAGTTCCGGTGTAATCTGGCACTTGACACACTTCTTAGCATTCCCCATGCAGTACCCCAGAGCAGTGCTGTGTACGTAGCAGGCATTCAGTAAGGACTTGTTGATTGGTTGAAAGTGAATATAGAAGAAGGGTGGATGGCCTTGACTAAGGCCACTGAGCCTGGGGACTTTTACTAGCTGAGCTTGTCCAGTGTTGGCTCCATTCTCTTATTTTCCTCCCAGCCCATCTGGCAGCCCTGAGCGACAGACTCTGAGGCAGCAAAGATCTTCCCAGAAAGGCTCTAGCACTTAGCTGGTGGCCTTCCATGGGGGTGGAGAAACAGATCAGCAACGTGCTCTCCTCTGTGTCTGAAGCACTGTGTGTGGAGCTGCCCTGGAAGTCTGAATTGCAAAGGCTCTTCTCTCCTGTTTCTCTCTCCTTCTTCATAGTTATCATCCTTTTCCTCCCTATCATTAGTGTGTGTATGTGTCTGTGTGTGTGTATAATTTTTTAATTCATTGTCCATGTACTATAAATGAGGGCCAAAGAAAGACATAAGCAAGTCATGGAGAGAAAGAAAATACATGAGTTAAAGTCACATATATTCTGGAACAAGACAAATGCCACAGGTGAGTAACAAAGCAATAATATGGGAGTTCAAAGAAGGTAGATGTTACTTTCAATACAAATCTGGAAGCATACTTGAAGAAGTGGACTGAAAGATGACTCAGGTGTGCGTGGGAGTTCTTATTTGCCTTCCCCAAAGAAACACTCAAGAACAGAAGTAACAGATTATCATTGTAATTTACATGGAGATGATGAAGAAAGCAAAACTAAAACAAATTAAACTGAACTATAACCTTGTCTAACATGCAAGGGTGATAATGGAAACTACCTTTTCAGTTTCTTATCCTATAATTTCTTTTACAAGTACTATATTCCACATACTGTAGATAGTGTGCAGAGTCCTGCTCTTTGTGTAATTTGAATTCATGCTAGATTATCTTGGCACTCAAAGGTTTAATTTCTAGGACACCAAAACTTCACAGACAGTAACTATACCCACCACTTAGCTCAATAGCTGATGGCGTGCAGGGGAAAAGCCTTTGTAGCCTGGTTTCCCAGGCCCTGGGCAGCAATTACATAAATGTTGATGCAAATGAATATGAAGAAGGCATACAGACAATGAACTTAAAATGTTTGTGCACCTTTTAAGGACCTATTCTTTTTTTTTTTTTTTTGCCTTGTACACTTTTTTTTAACGTTTTTATTGGAGTATAATTGCTTTACAATGGTGTGTTAGTTTCTGCTTTATGACGAAGGGAATCAGTTATACATATACATATATCCCCATATCTCCTCCCTCTCGCATCTCCCTCCCTCCCACCCTCCCTACCCCACTCCTCCAGGCGGTCACAAAGCACCGAGCTGATCTCCCTGTGCTATGCAGCTGCTTCGCACTAGCTATCTATTTTACATTTGGTAGTGTGTATATGTCCATGCCATTCTCTCACTTTGTCCAAGCTTACCCTTCCCCCTCCCCGTATCCTCAAGTCCATTCTCTAGTAGGGCTGCGTCTTTAGTCCCGTAAGAACCTATTCTTGAGGAATTGACTTCATATGTGCTTGAGTAGATGGAGAGAGATCCATAATCAAATGTATGTATATAGGTATAGTTTACACAAAGGTGTATACATATATATACAAACAGATATATATATGTGTGTGTATATATATACATATATGTGTGTGTGTATATATATATATACATATATCTATATATATCTTTGTTTAGACTCTACCTATATATATATTATTTACTGTAACCAAAGATGGGTTTTTCAAAATGGGGACCGTTCCCCTCAGTATGATTTTAAAAGGCACCCACTTTTTCCTATGCTCAACTTCCCCCATAACTAAGGTGACACCTGCCCAATGAGTAGGGATTAGTGGCAGCTGGAGCTGACGGTCAGTTGTCAGGACGCAGACCTCCCAGGCACAGTAATAACAGCAGGGACAGAGTGCAGTTGGTCAGCTCCACCTGCGTGTAAGAGTGGGGGAAATAATAGAAAAGGTGGGAGGGGAGAGACAAAGCCATATGCCAATCCAGAGCCTGGCACATAGTCGGTGCTCGCTCTTGGGGGGGAGGGCGGCTGAAGGGAGCGCCTTCAGCTACATATCCTAAGATACTTTAGCAAGAAGGAAATAGCTTCTCCTGATGCACTTTCAAATCTTCAAGGCACCGAGAGCTCCCTGCTGCAATTTTTCATGTCTGACATGAAATGCTCAATATACTAATCAATCCCTTTTTCTCTCTGCTTGAAGGTTTGGTTTAGGAGTAGAAGGGCCAAGTGTCGGAGACATCAGAGGGCAGTAATGCTCAGAAACGTGCCCCACGTGCCCCCGGTCCTCCCTGCTGTCGTCAGCGTGTGTCGACCCTGCAGTGCCATTCTGCTTCAGGAGCTGGGTTGGGTCCACGTTTTTCTGGAGCAAGTGCCGCTGGAGCAGCCTCTGCTGCCCGTGCCGCCCATGCCACCCAACCTGCCCGTGCCACCCATGCCGCCCATGCCGCCCGTCCCACCCATGCCCCCCATGCCACCCAACCTGCCCGTGCCGCCTGAGCCACCCGTGCCACCCATGCCGCCCGTGCCACCTAACCTGCCCGTGCCACCCGTGC
The DNA here is from genome assembly GCF_949774975.1 of Lagenorhynchus albirostris. NCBI lineage: Eukaryota > Metazoa > Chordata > Mammalia > Artiodactyla > Delphinidae > Lagenorhynchus > Lagenorhynchus albirostris. Next base: position 28,614,756 of record NC_083116.1, read on the forward strand.
CACCTGAGCCACCTGTGCCACCCTTGCCACCCTTTCCTCCTATGCTGTTGCCGCCTCCGCCCTGTCATCTTCCACACGTGCTTCACTGTAGGTGCCCTCATGTGGCATGGCGTCGTTCCTTTCCATTGGAGATCCTTCAGCTGCCCCGACTTTCTATTGAATTGTGTCTGTGACGGTTTTTTCCAAAGGGCCTTTGAGCCAGTTTCAAATTCTGCATACCTCACCACCAAGAGCAGTTCCCCAGATGCCTGCAAAGTATATTAAATAGAAGTAGAGTCCTTGACCCACTGTTTTAGGGCATGTTTTGTATTTTCAATAAAGTTGTGAGTCCTCTGCATATTTGTTCTCTGTGTCACATGGGGTTAGTAAATTTGATAGAAACGGCTAAGCCAACTCCATTCAGACCGAATGCCCAGGAGGCCTCCTTTCATGCAGTAACAGCCCTGAGTCACCATCATAGGCCATGCACATCTCAGAAGTTTGCCAGGTGCCCGTGAGGGGTTTACACAGACCCACCTGTTCTCTTCCACCCTCTCCCCCAGTACCCATGCTCCCCGCACGCTGCCCCATTGGGACCACCTAGATGTGCAAGACGGGTGGTGTGAGTCTCGAATGGGAGAACGGTGTGTTTCAAAGCAGGCCTGAGGCCCATTCATGGTGACCAGCTCAGGTACAAGGAGGACTCCAAGGGACACTTCTGCAGTGACTACTCATAGGGCTTTATGGAGGAGAGGGAGCGGGGCACCGTCGGCTTCTCTCCCAGTTCTGTTCACCGCCTTCCCTGTTGTGGAGGGCACCTGGGGACAGAAACCACGCTAGCGGAGGGGGAGGGGCCTACCTCTGCGAAGGTAACACAAGAGGAGACTGTCCAGGCCCACATGAGGCTCTTCTCACCCCCTCTCCCCCACCCCCAGATGCGGAAAGCATATCATAGCTCCTTCCGCAGCTCAGAGCTGACGGATGATGTGGCCTTCAAGTGTATTTTGTCACCTTCAACATCCTTGGGAGAACTCTGGTTCCAGCTAATTCAACACTGAAAGGGAGCCTCTTGGGTGAGTGTTGCCTGAAGCCAGGAGGTGGTGGTCCCTGAGCACTGATCCAGGATAATCACTTTATTTAAAAGAAGCAGGTAGGGCTTCCCTGGTGACGCAGTGGTTAAGAGTCTGCCTGCGGGAAGATCCCACATGCCGCGGAGCAACTAAGCCCGTGCGCCACAACTACTGAGCCTGTGTGCCACAACTACTGAAGGCCGCACACCTAGAGCCCGTGCTCCACCACAAGAGCAGCCACTGCAATGAGAAGCGCCGCAACTACAGAAAGCCCGTGCACAGCCACAAAGACCCAACACAGCCAATGATAAAATAAATTCATTTTAAAAATAAAAATAAATAAAAGCAGCAGGTATGGGAACATATGTATATGTAAAACGGATTCACTTTGTTATAAAGCAGAAACTAACACACCACTGTAAAGCAATTATACTCCAGTAAAGATGTAAAAAGAATAAAAATGAAAAATAAAATAAAAGCAGCAGGTACGCCTTACCTTTGTTCATGGGGCCTTCTTCAAATGGAACTGCCAGGTAGAAAACACACACGCACACACACAGATACTACACAGGTGTGCACCCTATAGCACATGTGTGTGATAGAAGCACAAACATACCCAGAAAATACCCGGAACACAAGCAGAATTGGCTTGTGTTATTAAAATAACCCTTCTGAAATGTATCTAGTGGCCTGTTGTCCTTGCCTTCGGTTTTTTCAGGTTCGATGCTGGGAAAAAACGTGTGTCCTTGTCCACCCTGGTCTTGGGGACGGGGAGGGGCTCATGCAGAACTGAAGCCGTGTCCATGCTGCATCACCACTTTATTTACACAGGCACACACAACCCTTCTTATTGGTAGGACGACCCCAGCCTGAGGAAGAGTTTTGCTGACGGACCAAAAACCGTTTCCACGGCTAGTCAGGTTTGGGCGGTAGCACTGCAGAGGGTTCTTGGAACCTGGACACCTGAGATCTTCTCTGAGATCGGAATCGCCTCCTTCTTACGCAGTAGCGATGGTTTCAGCATCCTGCCTCCGAATGGAGAAAAACACAGCCTTTCTTTGCGGTTCCCCAAGCCCAGCAAAGCCGCAGGCTCCACGCTTAGCCACCACTCTCGCTCCCATTCTAACTTCAGTCCCGAGACCTGAATGGCCTCAGCCATCAGCTGTCGAGGCTTCAGCCCAGGCTCCTGAAACCAATCCTACAGCTCCTGCTCAAGGTGTCACTCTCAAGAGCTGTCCTGGGCACCATCTTCCCTCGTGACTCCAGGACACTTCTGTGCAAATGGCAAGTTTTGAAACTGCCTCTTGGTACGTTTCTTGATGGAGGTCTTGCTATTCCTTTGTGCATTTTAATAGTCAGGTGCTAGAGGGAAACTGGCTATTTTCATTTATTTATTTTATTTGGGTGGCATAATGACACCTTTATTTTGGACTACCTCGTAAAGAAATGTAGCATTTCCTTCCTCCCCCCAGTTTTATTGAGATAGAATTGACATACAACACTAAAAGTTTAAGGTGTACAGTATAATGATTTGATTTACATACATCATGAGATTATTTGCACAAGTTTAGTGAACATCCATCATCTCATATAGATACATAAATAAATAGAAAAAAACTTTTGTGTGTGATGAGAACTCTCAGGATTTACTCTCTTAACTTTCATGTGTAACATACAGTTGTGTTAATTATATTTATCGTGTTGTGCATTACATCCCCAGTACTTATTTGGCTTATAACTGGAAGTTTGTGTCATTTGACTGCCTTCATCCGTTCCCCACCCCACCACAAATCAGATCGCTTTTTCTATGAGTTTGTGTGTTTCTTTTTGAAGTATAATTGACCTACAACACTCAGTTAGTTCCTATTACATAGTGAGTGGGTATTTCTATCTATTTCAAAATGATTTCCACGATAAGTCTAGTTATGATATGTCACCAGAGATATCACATAGGTATTGATTATATTCCCCACACTGTACATTTCATACCTGTGACTCATTTATTTTGCAAGTGGAAATTTGTACCTCTTAATTTCCCTCACCTATTTCTTTCCACCCGCTTCCTCGTCTGGCAACCAGATGTTTGTTCTCTGTATCTGTGACTTTGTTTCTGTTTCGTAATGTTTATTCACCTGTTTTCTTTTTCAGATTCCACACATAAGTGAAATCATACAGTGTTTGTGTCCTCTGTCTGACTTATTTCACGTACCATAGTACCCTCTAGGTCCATCCACGTTGTCACAAGTGGTGATATTTCATTCTTAATGGCAGAGTAATATTCCATTGTATATATATATATAATATACAAGTTCTTCATTCATCTATTTTTTTTTCTTTTTTTTTTTTTTTGCGTTACGCGAGCCTCTCACTGCTGTGGCCTCTCTCGCCGCAGAGCACAGGCTCTGGATGCACAGGCCTAGCAGCCATGGCTCACAGGCCAAGCCGTTCGGCAGCATGTGGGATTCTCCCAGACCGGGGCACGAACCCGTGTCCCCTGCATCGGCAGGCGGACTCTCAACCACTGCGCCACCAGGGAAGCCCCTTCATTCATCTATTGATGGGCACTTAGGTTGCTTCCATATATTGGCTAATGTAAATAATCATGTAATGAACATACAGGTGTATATATATTTTCTAATTAGTGTTTTTGTTTTCTTTAGATAAATACCAAGGAGTGGATCATATGGTAGTTCTATTTTTAATTTTTTGAGAAATCTCCATACTGTTTTGCATAGTGGCAGTATCAATTTACATTCCCACCAACAGTGCACGAGGGTTCCTTTTTCTCCACATCCTCACCAACACTTGTTATCTGTTGTCTTTTTGATAAAAGCCATTCTGACAGGAGTGAGGTATATGTCATTGTGGTTTTGATTTGCATATCGTTGATGATTAGTGATGCTGAGCATCTTTTAATGTTCCTGTTGGCCATTTGTATGTCTTCTTTGGAAATATGTCTATTCAGACCCCCTGTGCATTTTTAAATCAGGTTTCTTGTTTTTTTGATGTTGAGTTGTGGCAGTTCTTTGTATATTTTGAATATTAACCCTTTATCAGGTATTTGTTTGCAAATATCTTCTCCCATTCAGTAGGTGGCCTTTTCGTTTCGTTGACAGTTTCCTTCGCTGTGCAAAGCTTTTTAGTTTGATGTAGCCCCATTTGTTTAGTTTTGCTTTTGTTTCCCTTGCCTGAGGAGAAATGTCCAAAGAATATTACTAAGACCAATGTGAAAGAGACTACTGCATATATTTTCTTCTAGAAGTTTTATGGTTTCAGGTCTTACATTTAAGTCTTTAATCCATTTTGAATTGATTTTTGTGCATGGTGTGAGAGTAGTACAATTTGATGCTTTTGTGTGTAGCTGTCCACTTTTCCCAACACCATTTATTGAAGAGACTGTTTTTTGCCCATTGTATGTTCTTGAGTTCTTTGTCATAGATTAATTGCTCATTTAAGTGTGGGTTCATTTCTGAGCCCTATGTTCTGTTCCATTGATCTACGTGTCTGTTTTTATGCCAGTGCTGTACTGTTTTGATGACTGTAGCTTTGTAGTATAGTTTGAAATCAGGGAGCATGATACCTCCAGCTTTGTTCTTTCTCAAGGTCATTTTGGCTATTTGGGGCCTTTTGTGTTTCCATGCAAATTTTAGAATTATTTGTTCTAGTTTTGTGATAATCCCATTGGTATTTTGATAGGGATTGCATTGAATCTGTAGACTGCCTTTCTTTTATAATGCAAAACAGATTTATTGGCATGCACAACTATGAGGATTAGGATCCAAGATGAAAAGGAAAGAATACTTCTGTCCAACAGAGAAGAAGATCAAGATTCTTAAGTAGCTGACTTTGGGACCTGCTGGGTGGGAAGACTTGCTGTGTTGCCTTCAGATGTTGTCTCTTTACCTGATGCTTCAGATGCTTTAGCAGCCTTTTCAAGCTGTCCCTCACTCTGGGCTGCCTTTTCTAAGTCCTTGGGATAGTTAAGCTGGTATTCCAGATAGCTTATGTTCCTGGTCTGTTGATCCAGGAACTTTTTCATGAAGCGTGAGAGTTTGGTTTCTGTATTTTTAGAAGCCGAGGCCTTCAGGTGTTGCAGGAGGTTGTTTAATGCGTTCTCCAACTGCGGAGCAGACTCTACGGCTTGTTTGCCAGTTCCCTTGTGTTGTGTGGCCATTTTAACAATATTATAAGTGTCTGCTTATTTAGGCTATATTTACACCAGTTGGATAGGTACCTTTGAGCTAACGGGTCCTGGTCTGCTGTGAAGAAGTAAACAATATAGAAGCAATATACAGAGTTTATCTTTGGCTCACTTGTATTACACCATAAAGAATCATGTAACATTATGCTCTATCTAGAAATAGATTATAGCTAGTTAGGAGAAATGATAGTATCATTTTAATTCCTAACAGTATCCATGCGTTATAGGTACTTGTGTGATGATTAAATCATGAGTACAAGCAGCCACCTGTCCAAATGTGTTTTGGCTCCTTACAAAGTGATAGCTTAGATTTGTTTTGTGGCCCACTATCTACAAAGTGTATTCGAGAAGCTGAATTAGCTTTTTTTATTACATAATTAATTCATCAGTACATCTTATTTTTTTCTATTTATTTATGTATTTATATGAGATGATGGATGTTCACTAAACTTGTGCAAATAATCTCGTGATGTATGTAAGTCAAAATTTTACAGTGTTGTATGTCAATTCTATCTCAATAAAACTGGGGGGAGGAAGGAAATGCTACATTTCTTTACGAGGTAGTCCAAAATAAAGGTGTCATTATCCCACCCAAATAAAATAAATAAATGAAAATAGCCCGTTTCCCTCTAGCACCTGACTATTAAAATGCACAAAGAAACACAATAGCAAGACCTCCATCAAGGAACGTACCAAGAGGCAGTTTCAAAACTTGCCATTTGCACAGAAGTGTCCTGGAGTCACGAGGGAAGATGGTGCCCAGGACAGCTCTTGAGAGTGACACCTTGAGCAGGAGCTGTAGGATTGGTTTCGGGAGCCTGGGCTGAAGCCTCGACAGCTGATGCTGAGGCCATTCAGGTCTCGGGACTGAGGTTAGAATGGGAGCGAGAGTGGTGGCTAAGCGTGGAGCCTGCGGCTTTGCTGGGCTTGGGGAACCGCAAAGAAAGGCTGTGTTTTTCTCCATCCGGAGGCAGGATGCTGAAACCATCGCTACTGCGTAAGAAGGAGGCGATTCCGATCTCAGAGAAGATCTCAGGTGTCCAGGTCCAAGAACCCTCTGCAGTGCTACCGCCCAAACCTGACTAGCCGTGGAAACGGTTTTTGGTCCGTCAGCAAAACTCTTCCTCAGGCTGGGGTCGTCCTACCAACAAGAAGGGTTGTGTGTGCCTGTGTAAATAAAGTGGCGATGCAGCATGGACACGGCTTCAGTTCCGCATGAGCCCCTCCCCGTCCCCAAGACCAGGGTGGACAGGGACACGCGTTTTTTCCCAGCATCGAACCTGAAAAAACCGAAGGCAAGGACAACAGGCCACTAGATACATTTCAGAAGGGTTATTTTAATAACACAAGCCAATTCTGCTTGTGTTCCGGGTACTTTCTGGGTATGTTTGTGCTTCTATCACACACATGTGCTATAGGGTGCACACCTGTGTAGTATCTGTGTGTGTGCGTGTGTGTTTTCTACCTGGCAGTTCCATTTGAAGAAGGCCCCATGAACAAAGGTAAGGCGTACCTGCTGCTTTTATTTTATTTTTCATTTTTATTCTTTTTACATCTTTACTGGAGTATAATTGCTTTACAGTGGTGTGTTAGTTTCTGCTTTATAACAAAGTGAATCCGTTTTACATATACATATGTTCCCATACCTGCTGCTTTTATTTATTTTTATTTTTAAAATGAATTTATTTTATTTTTGGTTGTGTTGGGTCTTTGTGGCTGTGCACGGGCTTTCTGTAGTTGAGGCACTTGTCATTGCAGTGGCTGCTCTTGTGGTGAAGCACGGGCTCTAGGTGTGCGGCCTTCAGTAGTTGTGGCACACAGGCTCAGTAGTTGTGGCGCACGGGCTTAGTTGCTCCGCGGCATGTGGGATCTTCCCGCAGGCAGACTCTTAACCACTGCGTCACCAGGGAAGCCCTACCTGCTTCTTTTAAATAAAGTGATTATCCTGGATCAGTGCTCAGGGACCACCACCTCCTGGCTTCAGGCAACACTCACCCAAGAGGCTCCCTTTCAGTGTTGAATTAGCTGGAACCAGAGTTCTCCCAAGGATGTTGAAGGTGACAAAATACACTTGAAGGCCACATCATCCGTCAGCTCTGAGCTGCGGAAGGAGCTATGATATGCTTTCCGCATCTGGGGGTGGGGGAGAGGGGGTGAGAAGAGCCTCATGTGGGCCTGGACAGTCTCCTCTTGTGTTACCTTCGCAGAGGTAGGCCCCTCCCCCTCCGCTAGCGTGGTTTCTGTCCCCAGGTGCCCTCCACAACAGGGAAGGCGGTGAACAGAACTGGGAGAGAAGCCGACGGTGCCCCGCTCCCTCTCCTCCATAAAGCCCTATGAGTAGTCACTGCAGAAGTGTCCCTTGGAGTCCTCCTTGTACCTGAGCTGGTCACCATGAATGGGCCTCAGGCCTGCTTTGAAACACACCGTTCTCCCATTCGAGACTCACACCACCCGTCTTGCACATCTAGGTGGTCCCAATGGGGCAGCGTGCGGGGAGCATGGGTACTGGGGGAGAGGGTGGAAGAGAACAGGTGGGTCTGTGTAAACCCCTCACGGGCACCTGGCAAACTTCTGAGATGTGCATGGCCTATGATGGTGACTCAGGGCTGTTACTGCATGAAAGGAGGCCTCCTGGGCATTCGGTCTGAATGGAGTTGGCTTAGCCGTTTCTATCAAATTTACTAACCCCATGTGACACAGAGAACAAATATGCAGAGGACTCACAACTTTATTGAAAATACAAAACATGCCCTAAAACAGTGGGTCAAGGACTCTACTTCTATTTAATATACTTTGCAGGCATCTGGGGAACTGCTCTTGGTGGTGAGGTATGCAGAATTTGAAACTGGCTCAAAGGCCCTTTGGAAAAAACCGTCACAGACACAATTCAATAGAAAGTCGGGGCAGCTGAAGGATCTCCAATGGAAAGGAACGACGCCATGCCACATGAGGGCACCTACAGTGAAGCACGTGTGGAAGATGACAGGGCGGAGGCGGCAACAGCATAGGAGGAAAGGGTGGCAAGGGTGGCACAGGTGGCTCAGGTGGCACGGGTGGCACGGGCAGGTTAGGTGGCACGGGCGGCATGGGTGGCACGGGTGGCTCAGGCGGTACGGGCAGGTTGGGTGGCATGGGGGGCATGGGTGGGACGGGCGGCATGGGCGGCATGGGTGGCACGGGCAGGTTGGGTGGCATGGGCGGCACGGGCAGCAGAGGCAGCTCCAGCGGCACTTGCTCCAGAAAAACGTGGACCCAATCCAGCTCCTGAAGCAGAATGGCACGGCAGGGTTCACACACACTAACGACAGCACGGAGGACCGGGGGCACGTGGGGCATGTTTCTGAGCATTACTGCCCTCTGATGTCTCCGACACTTGGCCCTTCTACTCTTAAACCAAACCTTCAAGCAGAGAGAAAAAGGGATTGATTAGTATATTGAGCATTTCATGTCAGACATGAAAAATTGCAGCAGGGAGCTCTCGGTGCCTTGAAGATTTGAAAGCGCATCAGGAGAAGCTATTTCCTTCTTGCTAAAGTATCTTAGGATATGTAGCTGAAGGCGCTCCCTTCAGCCGCCCTCCCCCCGAAGAGCGAGCACCGACTATGTGCCAGGCTCTGGATTGGCATATGGCTTTGTCTCTCCCCTCCCACCTTTTCTATTATTTCCCCCACTCTTACACGCAGGTGGAGCTGACCAACTGCACTCTGTCCCTGCTGTTATTACTGTGCCTGGGAGGTCTGCGTCCTGACAACTGACCGTCAGCTCCAGCTGCCACTAATCCCTACTCATTGGGCAGGTGTCACCTTAGTTATGGGGGAAGTTGAGCATAGGAAAAAGTGGGTGCCTTTTAAAATCATACTGAGGGGAACGGTCCCCATTTTGAAAAACCCATCTTTGGTTACAGTAAATAATCAATAGGAGTGGGTTGGATTTTTAAACAAAAGTTTTCCCCAAGGATGACTAAAAAGGGTCATTCATCCTCTGGAGCCTTGGGATGGTTATAAAGAAGGAGATGGTATTGTGAGGGAGGTTTGGTCATGGGGGGCCCAGGGACTTTGTGGCTTGTCTTGCTGGACACCGGCGAAACTGAAGCCCTGGACACTGCCTTAATATTAGACTATAGGGGTAACGAATGCTTAGACGAGCTCAGCCCAAATTTACTAAAACTCTTAAAATCTTTGCCCAGACAAGAGTTTGGGGGGAAAGAGGCATACCATTGTCACCTCTGTCAATTCTGCACTCTCCAACCTGCCCCACCCTCCAAACCTTCCTGGGCTCAGGACCAGGTCAGCTCACTCCGCTCTGGCTACAGTTGCAGGGCCTTGGAGCAGAGCCTCTGGTGCCCAGCAAGGTTGCGCCCTCTAGGAGCTGCTAATCAACCAGGAGATCCCCATCCTGTCCCTTATGCTTAAGTCAAGAGGGTGCAACCTGCATTTTAGGAAGACAGCCGACAACCACGTGACTGAGGGGTCACAAAACGGCTCCCCCCTAAATATCTGCCAACTAGTAACAACTGAAAGTAAAACCTGTCCTGTGGACTGCACTGCTCCCTCAGCATCTCAGTTAATGGAATTGTGCCATATTTAGTATTTTTGGATGTTTCCACTCGGCAAATTTTACATGAGACCAAGGGCCTCCTCTCTCTGTCGCCCCATCTTCCCTCTCCCATCTTAGTATTTGGGTCCTTCTGCTGCATGAATATGTAGTCGAGAAAAGCCAGTGTAATAGAGCTCATTTTGGGGGGTTCGAGCGTACCAATGGTCAAATCTGCATAAATATAAGCAATGTGCAAAGCTGGCTATGTGAGGTTCAGGCTGACACTACTTCCATATTTCCAATACTGGTTTCATAAAACAGCTCCTACTGTCCTTGCAAACCAAGGGAGGGTGTCCATTAAATGTTTCTTTGGGACGCTCATGCTGTAGAGTTTGGAAACAGATGAAAACATTCTCCCGTCTTCTTCATTTGTTTCTTGTTGCTCCTTTTCCCTTCAGAACTCCATTAAGAGACCACTACGTAAACCCAGGAGAAGCAAGCCACCAAAACTTCAGTTTCTCTTTTCCTCTGAGCTTGCTTTGCCTGCTTGAGAAAGCAGAGGCCTGCGCCTCCCAAGCCCTGGCCAGACCTGACTGTGAGCCCAGCCCGTGGCCTTAGGCCGCCAGCACTGCTTTCCAGACCCCACCACCAGCTCTGCAGCCCGTGTCCATCACTGCCCTCACACACGCTCTCTGCAGCAAAGCTAGTGAACCCGTCCTGATTCTTCTGTTTCTCTCTTTCTTTCTTTTCTTCTTCTTTCCCCCCACAAATACTCCTTGGATTTAACTTAGGCTTTTCTATAGTCTCAAATAATCACTCCTGATCCTTTGACTCACAAACTAGTCATCACTGGAAGAGCATATGTATTTCACCTTACCACAGGTAAGAATCCTGCCTGAACTAAGAGTCATCCTCCACTGCCAACAAATTCCACACACCCCATCTCTTCGTAACAGTACCACGAAAAGGAAGAAAAGCCTCAGGTGTCAGAAATTCCTCAAGAGACTATTCACGAATGCATTCGGTAGTCTCAAAACTTTGAACGTGTGAGGAATCCTCACGGCGTACGTTCCACTCTGTGTAACTCTTGCCTAACTTCCACCTTTCTCAGGTCGGTGGAACTTTGTTTGAAATTGTTGTTTTAGTTTGTTTTGTTCTTTAGACATATGTCAAAGGTTGCAACTCGCCCTCCCACCTGCACTATAATGCAAAACCTACTATGTTAGCAACGCTTTCAGGCTGGCATAGCAAAGAATTCCAGAAAATGAGGATTTAGGGCTGCCACTCTCTCCACTACTTTACCAAACACTTAGAAACTCCAGCAGGAGAGGGCCTCTCTCCCATGGGGCTGTGTGTGTCGCGGGGAGGGGACCTCTTCTCCTCAGCCCTTGGGCTGGAAGCGCAGATCAGCCCTGGGGGATCCCTGTCGGGGCTGCCATGAGCTGGGCACCCTTGTTTTCCTACCTCAGACGTTTGTAGTTGCTGGGAGCCCCTACTTGGTCTACACCAGGCTGGGCCTTACGTGGCAGCACTGGGCACGGGGCCTCTGGCTTTCTTTCCCAGGACACTGCCAGGCTCTCATGGGCTGATCCTGGCCTAGGCTGTCCCCAGGCAAGGACGTATGCACCCCCAACAAGTGACCACCTACTGTACAGACACCCGCCAGTGAGGGGGCCTCTCACCTCCTGCCCTCCTAGACGCACCTGCTTGTTCCCAGCGGATGTCACCTGGAACGGGGTCCAGGCACGGAGGCTGTTGTACAAGGGCTTCTGAGGCCACCTCAGTTGGGGGGAAGCTCACCGTTTTCCCTGCCTGGACTGACCTGGGCGCCAGCCAGGCCGCTCCAGCCCTCAGCCCCCAGCTGTGTCTCCTGCACAGGGTCCCGTGCAGGATTGTGAGGCGGGGGTGGCGAGGAAGAGCCCTGAGTGGGTGCTGGAGAAGAAGGGCACCCCGGGCGTCAGGGCAAGGAAGCCAGACCTGCCCCTCAGCACACTGGCAGCAGCTCAAGCCCTGCCCTAGGCAGCGAGCTGCCTCCAGTGGGACAGCTCGGGGACCCAAAGCCTATGAGCTGTGCCACCCAGCCCGGGCCCTCGCCTCTGGAAAGTGTTCGACATCCAAGTGCCTCCTTCATCCGCTGACAAAATGGTGTTTTACAAAAGTTCTAAAAGATTCTAAAGTCCTAAAAGTATTTTCTTCGCTAACCAAAGTTCTGAGAGCATCTTATTTTGTTCTGAAAGCAAGAAACCACTCTCTGTGGAAAAGATAACAAAAGAACAGCTGCGGGAGGAGCAGACTTGGCCTCTACGCTCTCCCCTCCGCATCAGCGTCAGCGTAACGAAACATACATCAGTTGCTCGTCTGTTGTGTTCTGAGTGTGAATTATCCCCTCACTCCGATGCCTAAGTATTCATATATTCACTCCTTATGCAAAGCATTTATGCCTGGTTTTAAATAATTTAATACAGTTGGGCTCCTCGGTGCATTAATTTGAATAATTGCCACTTCAGACTTAACCTCAGTGTGACTCCACACAGAAGTGGTACCTAAAGGACGCCAGTGTTAGAAGGTATTGAACGTGTGTGTGTAGAATTCAGAGACATATAATATATAAGTTTATATAGGTAGAGTCTAAACAAAGAGATATATAGATATATGTATACATATATACACACACACATATATGTATATATATACACACACATATATATATCTGTTTGTATATATATGTATACACCTTTGTGTAAACTATACCTATATACATATATTTGATTATGGATCTCTATCCATCTACTCAAGCACATATGAAGTCAATTCCTCAAGAATAGGTTCTTACAGGACTAAAGACGCAGACCTACTAGAGAATGGACTTGAGGATACGGGGAGGGGGAAGGGTAAGCTGGGACAAAGTGAGAGAGTGGCATGGACATATACACACTACCAAATGTAAAATAGATAGCTAGTGCGAAGCAGCTGCATAGCACAGGGAGATCAGCTCGGTGCTTTGTGACCGCCTGGAGGGGTGGGGTAGGGAGGGTGGGAGGGAGGGAGATGCGAGAGGGAGGAGATATGGGGATATATGTATATGTATAACTGATTCGCTTCGTCATAAAGCAGAAACTAACACACCATTGTAAAGCAATTATACTCCAATAAAAACGTTAAAAAATGTGTACAAGGCAAAAAAAAAAAAAAAAGAATAGGTCCTTAAAAGGTGTACAAACATTTTAAGTTCATTGTCTGTATGCCTTCTTCATATTCATTTGCATCAACATTTATGTAATTGCTGCCCAGGGCCTGGGAAACCAGGCTACAAAGGCTTTTCCCCTGCACGCCATCAGCTATTGAGCTAAGTGGTGGGTATAGTTACTGTCTGTGAAGTTTTGGTGTCCTAGAAATTAAACCTTTGAGTGCCAAGATAATCTAGCATGAATTCAAATTACACAAAGAGCAGGACTCTGCACACTATCTACAGTATGTGGAATATAGTACTTGTAAAAGAAATTATAGGATAAGAAACTGAAAAGGTAGTTTCCATTATCACCCTTGCATGTTAGACAAGGTTATAGTTCAGTTTAATTTGTTTTAGTTTTGCTTTCTTCATCATCTCCATGTAAATTACAATGATAATCTGTTACTTTTGTTCTTGAGTGTTTCTTTGGGGAAGGCAAATAAGAACTCCCATGCACACCTGAGTCATCTTTCAGTCCACTTCTTCAAGTATGCTTCCAGATTTGTATTGAAAGTAACATCTACTTTCTTTGAACTCCCATATTATTGCTTTGTTACTCACCTGTGGCATTTGTCTTGTTCCAGAATATATGTGACTTTAACTCATGTATTTTCTTTCTCTCCATGACTTGCTTATGTCTTTCTTTGGCCCTCATTTATAGTACATGGACAATGAATTAAAAAATTATACACACACACAGACACATACACACACTAATGATAGGGAGGAAAAGGATGATAACTATGAAGAAGGAGAGAGAAACAGGAGAGAAGAGCCTTTGCAATTCAGACTTCCAGGGCAGCTCCACACACAGTGCTTCAGACACAGAGGAGAGCACGTTGCTGATCTGTTTCTCCACCCCCATGGAAGGCCACCAGCTAAGTGCTAGAGCCTTTCTGGGAAGATCTTTGCTGCCTCAGAGTCTGTCGCTCAGGACTGCCAGATGGGCTGGGAGGAAAATAAGAGAATGGAGCCAACACTGGACAAGCTCAGCTAGTAAAAGTCCCCAGGCTCAGTGGCCTTAGTCAAGGCCATCCACCCTTCTTCTATATTCACTTTCAACCAATCAACAAGTCCTTACTGAATGCCTGCTACGTACACAGCACTGCTCTGGGGTACTGCATGGGGAATGCTAAGAAGTGTGTCAAGTGCCAGATTACACCGGAACTGAGAAGTCACAAAATACACATACGTATACATACATATTACAGTCGCCCATGGACACACACACACACACACCATTCATGCTTCCATACATTTAAGACTGACTCGCAGTGCAAGCAATGTGTGATAGGGATCCAATGAATTGGTCCCATTTCAAGAGCAGTAAGAGCTCAGAAGATGACGGTACTGTGGCTTCCTCCAAGAGATGGGGATTGAGCTAGAACTTGAAAAATCTGAAAGTTGACAGGAATCAGCACATTGCATTTCTTTTACCATCGAGTAGACTAAAAGCAAATAGCTTGGGCTTCCCTGGTGGCACGGTGGTTAAGAATCTGCCTGCCAGTGCAGGGGTCACGGGTTCAAGCCCTGGTCCAGGAAGATCCCACATGCCGCAGAGAAAATAAGCCCCTGCGCCACAACGACTGAGCCTGCGCTCTAGAGCCCGCGTGCCACAACTACAGAAGCCCGCATGCCTAGAGCCCATGCTCTGCAACAAGAAAATCCACCGCAGTGACAAGCCCGTGCACCACAACGAAGAGTAGCCCCCGCTCACGGCAACTGGAGAAAGCCCGTGCGCAGCAACGAAAACCCAACTCAGCCAAAAATAAATAAAATTAAACATTAAAAAAAAAAAAAGACCGGTGGTTGCCAAGGGGGAAGGTGGGGTGGGACAGGGATGGATTGGGAGTTTGGGATTAGCAGATGCAAGCTAGTATATATAAAATGGATAAACAACAAGGTCCTACTGTATAGCACAGGGAACTATATTCAATATCCTATGATAAACCATAATGGAAAAGAATATGAAAAAGAATGTGTATATATATATATATGTATAACTGAGTCACTCTGCTGTACAGCAGTAATCAACAAAGCATTATAATTCAACTATACTTCAATAAAAATAAACCATCACATAAGTCACCCCTTAGGTTTATACACAATTAAAGTTAATAGAGTATCTTTCCATACTTCATTCTGACTTCATAAGAATTCCGTGAGATGATTATCTTTATTTTAGAAAATAGTAGTAGTAAGAGTAATAGTTGTTTATAGTTCGGGAAACTAAGGCTCAGGGACAGTAAGGCTTGTCAGTGTCGTGTAGTGAGAATTCAGGGCCAAAGCTCTTGCTATGAGCAGGAAAGTAGAAGTGCCCTAAAACCAGATGCATATGCTGCAACTCCAGAGACTGCTTCCGTTACTCAATTCCTTGGTCTTTCCGATTATTATCATTAGTTATTATTTATTCTTCTTATTATTTTGGGTGGGAGGGGGTGGTTAGGGGCATTGTGTCCCACTTTTTCTGATGAAAAGTGCACACACTATTCTAATGCCACCATACACACGGAACTTTACATTCAAATTCAAGGGGACTCCCAATCCCGCTGACAGCCAGCTGTGGCCTCCAAGTAAGCCCTCCGGATCTGTACCTTGTTCCGCAGGCCCAGTAACTGCAATGAACTGAACCAAGAGCCAGCCTAGAGATTCCCTTCCTATAAACACATCCTAAAACACTGCTTTCATTAAGGCACTCCCCCGGCACAAAACTCTTACAGTTTTCCATGATCCCAAATGCAGACATTCTAACTCCTTCCATAAATTGGACCCCAACCTAACTTTTAAACTTTAGTTCCCACCCAGTACAGAGTTGTCTCCAGGCTCCCCCTCCAGCTCCCTCTCAAGGTCAGCACCTCATATGCATTCATTCTCCTGGCCATCCTGTTTGGGTTGGTGTTCCCTAAGCCAAGCTTTACACTTGATCACTCCTGGGGCTGCTCATACTACCTCCCTGAACTGAAGTTCCATGCACGGCCTGCTTAGCATTTACCAAAATTTGACTCACTCTGTGAGGTGTAAGGGAAACCCCACCACCCTGCAAAAAAAGCCAAATCTGCTTCTACCACGGGCTGCTAAGAACAAAGTCTCTTCAACGGTTTGAATCCTGGCCCTCTTCCACTGACCTATGTAACCTTAGGGAAGTCACTGGACCTCTCCGAGCCTCCACTTCTTCCCTTAGGAACTAAAGAGAGTGATGGCCCCCTCCTCAGGGGACGGCTATAAGATCGATTAGCCAGGCCCTGGTGCACAGTGAGTACCCACATGGTGTCACCAGCCTGAGCAAGCACAGCTCTGTGCCACTCCACAGACTCTCATATCCACTCAGGGGCAGGGGCGACACTCCATGTCCAGCATCCTCAGTCACAGTGCAGGCCCCTGTGCAGAATGACCGCAGTCAGTCCCGACCCCTTAACTCTAGCATCAGCTAAAGTTATCTGAGCCCTCACCATGGGCCTTATTTGTATTCCTTCATGTAAATTTCACAACACGGTAGAGCAGGTACCATCATGACCCCCATCCTACAGATGTGGCACCTGAGGCACAGAGAGGTCAGCTAATTTAGCTCTGGCCACACAGCAAGTTAGTGGCGGTGGGGCTGGGCACTCTGTCTCCAGAATTTTCAGCTTCTTTCTCTCACATGGGCTGATCTCTCTCCCCAGACTGTGAGAACCCGTGGCACAATAGCTGCGTCTGGAATCATGACACTCTCCACACTGCCTGAGGCAGGGCCTTGTAAACAGAGCAGCCAACAGAGGATTCCTGACTGAAGCACGTATAGGGACACAAAAACATGGTAGCGACATATTCACAAGAAAACTTTCTGTCCTCATTGCCAACTGCCAGAGAATAGCCATCATCTTTCTTCTCTCATGGACCTTTGTGAATAAATAAACCACAAGATTGATGAAAATTGGAAATGTGAGACAGCATGGTATGGCCGTTGGTAACACTGTGTTTTCACCATCTCAGTTAATCCTCACGATAACCTGGTGAGGTAGTTACTATTGCTAGCCTCATTTTACAGATGTGGAAACCACGACTAAGTGAGAATAAGCAACCTAACAGTTTAGCCAGCTAGCAAGCGTTGAGCAAAGCCAGGATTTAGATGCCAGCAATCTGGCTCCAGGGCCCCTGCTCCCATAAATCCGCTACATCGACTACGATTCATGGCTGTTACTGCTTAGGATGAAGCTCCGTTCAGTATTTAAGGTTTTCAAAGTGTGAAGTTAAGTAAAACTTTTAAATAAATACGACCATGACTGATGCCAAGGTAGGGCAACATTTGTCAAGGGTCACATGGGTGACTAAAGTTGAGAAAACACAAATTCACTGTGGAAATCTGAGATGTGGAAGGACACACCTCCTGAGCTGTCACAGACCTCCTAGCTTGTCTCATGCAAATCATGATAAAAACCCTCATAGGTCTCGCATGTGATAACTGATATGGAGCCAAAATTGTGTACAGGGTATCCAGCCAAGAGAGGGACAGGCCTGCCGAACTCACCAAGGGCCAACCTGAGGAGGAAATGTCTTGGTTAAAATCAGGAGGAGGTACTCATATTGCCATGTCTTACCAGTTTTTGAAAGAGAATTGGTCAACAAACCTTTTTTAGTTTCTGGACCACCCTCCACAGACATGAGGCAGGGGCACTTATCCCTTAGGCACTGTAGGTGAGGGGACTAGGTCCCATGATATATTTAGGAGCCCACAAAAATGATTTGGCTTCTGATCCCCAATGGGGTTGATGAAAATGGTTGTCCAAGGAAACACAGGCTAAATCAAGTACATTGTCAAGTATAGGGCCCATTATTATAAGCTATTTTCAATATTTAGGATATTAAGTCTTGGGGCATCTATAAAACACTTCTCCAAGGAAAAACCATAGAGCTGTAAATCTGGCCTGGCCCTCTTTTATTTGACAATAAATAAAATTTATTTACTCCTCAGCAAGGGCTCAGGAGAATATTTCGAGAAAACGTGAGGAGATGAGATGGGGGGATAGGCAGCGGCAAGAAAGTGGGTAAATTTACCCATGTCCACAGGGGCCCACCACAAGGGACATGTATGCTTTTGTAGAGGATCCACAGCCAGAAGCAATAGGAGCTTAGGAGCTGTGCACAAAGATGTAGCATAGTCCATAGCTGCAACAAGGACCAAAAAAAAGAAAAAGAAAAAAGGCAGGAAATCTGTACCCGGCAAGCATTCTTGAGTGCTTGAAACACTGTGCAGGTTTCTACACCTGCAATCTGATGTTGATTCATTACTAAAAATCTATAGGCTAATCGGGGGGGGGGGGGCGCTGGCTTTCGCTTTCTTTTGTTTTGTTTGCATAGTGCATCTGAGCACCAGGCATGCTCAGAAAACCCAGCCCTGAACTCCTGCTCCTGGAGACCCGGGGAGTATGGCGGACTCTGACTTCAACCTCATTGCAAAAGTTCAGAGCAAGCAAACTCCTAGCTAATAATACGGTCGACCCTTCAAATACACGGCTTTTGAACTTGCAAGTCCACTTAAACACAGGTTTTTGGTGTTTTTTAAAAAAATTTCAATAAATATACAGGCGGCCCTCCATAGCCATGGGTTTCGCATCAGCAGATGCGGAGGGCCGACTCTGGGACTTGAGCATCTGCCGATTTTGGTATCCGCGGCGGGTCCTGGAACCAATCCCCCGCGGATACCGAGGGGCGACCGTATTACTTTGATTACTGTTCCCTTCTTGGTACTGGCTGCCGGATATGGAGGGCTCGGTCAAGAGATAGTCCCCAAATGCTTCTCCAAGGTCTATGGAGCTTGGGTGAGGTCTCTCTCTTACCCTCCACAAAACGGGCACAGCCCCTTGGTCTGGGAAGGCGCCCGACCAAGTGCGGAGTACTTAGTCAGCTAGGTTGCAACCTGCCACCCGGAATTCTGCTCTCACGCATGCTCCCTACCAGCGCCTGGGCGGCGCGCAACATCCTCCGCGCCCTGCCCGCGCCCCCTTAGACGGCCCCTAGACGGCTGACGCCCTGCCGCATGCGCACATCAGCTAACCCAACCCCCAGCAGGCTGTGGTAAACCCACAGCGGGCGTCATACCAGAATCTCTGAAACCGGACCAGCCGCCAGAGGAGCCTTAACGTGCCAGATCGTGGGCCACCGCTCTAGCCTTGAGTCGTGAGCCGGGGGTCTCAGGAGATCCGGAGCAGCCTCTGCTGAAGCTCACAGCCTCCTCGACAGCAGTCGGGACATGGAGCGTCAGCCGCAGAGCAGCCACGATGCCTATGACGTCACAGATGCAGCCATTGCCCGCTTCTTCAAGCTGGGGGTCGAAGAGGAGCGGGAAGAAGCGAAAGGTCAGTGGCGGGTGGGGCACTCGCTTTAACGGATTCCAGGAAAGGTACTTTCCCAGGGCGGGGCGAACGGCAGGACCCCCCTCGGACGCAGGCCCTCCCCAGAGCCGGGCTCACTCGATGGCCTGATCTTTCTCTTTGGGTTTCCTCCCTTGCAGAGGTGAAGCCCGCGGAGATGTCGCCTCCCGGAGAGGGGGGCCAGGAGCAGAAGGTTCAGTCCGAACTGGAGCAGGGAGCAGCCGCGGATGGGAAAGAGGCGGGAGATGAAGGAGAAGGAAAGGAAGGCTGCGAGGTCAGCGTCGGAGCCGCCTGCCCCGCGGACGGCGAAAGTCGCGAGGCCGAGGCCGAGACGGGCGGCGGCGAAGGCGGAGAGCAGGGCGGCGAGGAGCAGCCCCCGCGGGCCGCCGTCGAGGGTCCTGAGGCCGCAGAAGGGCGGCGGCGGGCCCCCCGCTCCAGGTTCACGCAAGCGCAGGTGCAGGACCTGGAGCACGTTTTCCAGCACACTCAGTACCCCACCGCGCTCATGCGGTAAGTGGGCGTCTCGGGTGGCGCGGGCTGCCGCGTGGGTGGTGGGCGGCGCTCTCGCGAGTCCCTCTCCTAGGCTCCGGATCTGAAAGCCCCGGGGCCTGGCGGCGGCCCGCCCTTCCGGCACACTCGAGGCCTAGGACGGGGGCGGGGACTCTGCCTGGCGGGAATCGAGGTCGATATTTCCGTGCGGTGTTTGAGTAAGTCACGTTGGGGAGCTTTGTGGGCCGCCGGTTCACATAAATAATGAGTCGCCCGAGACGTGGTGGAGCAAATGCAGAGTTGGAATCTACTTTTATCTGAAATTTTGATCATCAGTTATTCATGGATTATATTTGCATTAGTTTAAACACTACATGAAAACATCCTTTATCTTGATTACTGAATTTTTAAAAATAAATCAGTTTATTTATTTATGGCTGCATTGGGTCTTTGTTGCTGCTCTCGGGCTCTGGGCACGGGCTTTCTCTAGTTGCGGCGAGCGGGGGCTACCCTAAGTTGCGGTGCGCGCATTGTGGTGGCTTCTCTTGTTGCAGAGTGCGGGCTCTAGGCGGGTGGGCTTCCGTAGTAGTTGTGGCACGTGGGCTCAGTAGTTGTGGCTCGCGGGCTCTAGAGCGCAGTCTCGGTAGTGGTGGCACACGGGCTTAGTTGCCCCGCGGCATGTGGGATCTTCCCGGACCAGGGCTCGGACCCGTGTCCCCTGCATCGGCAGGTGGATTCTTAACCCCTGCGCCACCAGGGAAGCCCGATTACTGAATTTTTAGTTACCCCTGAAGTTTGTGCCTGAGGCAGAATTGTTCCCTAAAGCAAGCTTCAGTGTGGAGAATGAATGGGTTGCTGAGTACCTGTGAATGCGGCTAAAATTTAAAAAGCTATCATTTACATTGTGCTTACTGTGTGTTAAGCACTTGTTTTAAAGGGTTTTTCTACATACTTCATTGAATCTTCACAACCCCTTGTGAATGTGGTAGCCACTGTTATTATCCCCACTTATAACTGTGAAAAAACTGAAGCTCAGAGAAGTGATGAGACTTGCCCAAGATGGCACAGCTGGAATGTGGCAGAGCTGGGATTCAGTCCTAGGAGTCCTAGGAGGACTGAACAGCCTAGGAGGCTGTTCAGTAGGCAAGGCCAGAGGTGATGGTGTGTTGGTCCAGGGTAGTGGCGATGGAGAGAAGTGAACAGATTAGAGAGATATTTAGCAGGTAAAATTGATAGCAATTCATGGTAATTTGAACACGGGGGTAAAAGGAAATGTTTAAGAAAAATGTATAAATTTCTGATTTGCCCAAATGAATGGCTGCTGGTATATTCACTGAGCTAGGGAATATTGAAAGACAATAAAAGAAGCTTGCAAGAGACAGAGGAGGAGTGTTTGGAGAGGCTGTTTGTAGGCAAACCGTATCGTGGAAACCTGGATGGCGGTAGGAGACGATTCAACAAGAAGGGATGGCAACTAGCATCAACTTCGGTTTAGGATTTTCTGTTCAACTCGATTACTCCAAGTTCGGTTGCTTTTTGCTGTGGTGTGATAATTGGATCAGCCCAATTTCTCCCTTTCTCAAAAGTGTCAAACTCAAGATGCCCCTTGATTTGGATGTCTAGAGCTGCCTGATAAATATTTTTTCTTCCAGTTTATTATGATATAATTAACATTCAGTACTGTATAAGGTACTTGTTTCTATTCACCCTTGTTTCTATTTCCATTTCTCTAGGAGGTGGGTCAAAAAGGATCTTGCTGTGATTTATGTCATAGAATGTTCTGCCTATGCTTTCCTCTAAGAGCCCGACAGCTTCTGGCCTTACATTCAGGCCCTCCATCCATTTTGAGCTTATTTTTGTGCATGGTGCCAGGGAGTGATCTAATCTCAAACCTTTACATGTACCTGTCCAGTCCTCCCAGCACCACCCATTGAAGAGGCTGTCCCTTCTCCACTGTACACTCCTGCCTCCTTCATCAAAGATAAGGTGACCATATGTGCGTGGGTTCATCTCTGGGCTTTCCATCCTGTTGCACTGATCCATCTCCCTGCCTCTGCGCCAGTACCACAGTGTCCCGACCACTGCAGCTCTGTAGTATAGTCCGAAGCCAGGGAGCCCGACTCCTCCAGCTCCGTTCCTCGTTCTCAAGACTGCCCTGGCCATTCGGGGTCCCCTGTGTTTCCTGTATGGATATTTTAGCAATATTAATTCTTCCAATCCAAGAACACAGTGTATCTTGCCATTTGGGGGGAACATTTTCAAATTCCTTCATCAGTGTTTTGTATATAGTTTTCAGAGTATAGGTCTTTCACTTCCTTGGTTAAGTTTATTCCTAGGTATTTTATTCTTTTTGATGCTATTTTATTTCTTATTATTAATTAATTAATTACTTTTATTTTTGGCTGCGTTGGGTCTTTGTTGCTGCACGTGGGCTTTCTTTAGTTGCGGCAAGTGGGGCCTTCTCATTGTGGTGGCTTCTCTTGTTGCAGAGCACAGGCTCTAGGCACGCGGGCTTCAGTAGTTGTGGCACGTGGGCTCAGTAGCTGTGGCTCGCAGGCTCCAGAGCGCAGGCTCAGTAGTTGTGTCCCACAGGCTTAGTTGCTCCACGGCATGTGGGATCTTCCCAGACCAGGGCTTGAACCCGTGGCCCCTGCATTGGCAGGTGGATTCTAAACTACTGCGCCACCAGGGAAGCCCTTGAAGCTATTTTAAATGGGATTGTTTTCTTGCTTTCTGTCTGAGAGTATAGTGTATTATAGTGTAGAGAAAAGCAGCAGATTTCTGTATATTAATTTGAATCCTGAAACTTTACTGAATTCACTTATTAGTTGTAGCAGTTTTTTGGTGGAGACTTTAGGGTTATCGGGTTTGTTTTTAATTGAGTTACAGTTGATGTACAATATTATATAAGTTTCAGGTGTACAATATAGTGATTCACAATTTTTAAAGGTTATACTCCATTATAGTTATTATAAAATATTGGCTATATTCCCCATGCTGTACAGTATATCCTTGTAGCTTATTTATTTTATACATAGTAGTTTGTACCTATTAATCCACTGCCCCTATCTCGTCCTCCTCCCCTGTATCTTCCCACTGGTAACCACTAGTTTGTTCTCTATATCTATGAGACTGTTTCTTTTTCGTTGTATTCAATAGTTTGCTTTAATTTTTAGATTCCACATATCAGTGAGATCATTTGTCTTTCTCTGTCCTACTTATTTCACTAAGCATAATACCCTCCATGTCCATCCATGTTGTTGCAAATGGCAAAGTTTTATTTTTTTTAACCTTCATTGTATATACATACCACATCTTCTTTATCCGTTCCTCTATTGGTGGACACTCAGGTTGCTCCCATATCTTGGCTATTGTAAATAATGCTGCTATGAACATTGGGGTGCATGTATCTTTTTGAATTAGTGTTTTTGTTTTTTTCAGATATATACCCAGGATTGAAATTGCTGGGTCCTATGGTAGTTCTATTTTTAGTTTTTTGAGAAACCTCCATACTGTTTGCCACAGTGGCTGCACCAATTTACATTCCCACCAACAGTGTACAAGGGTTCCCCTTTCTCCACATCCTCACCAATATTTGTTATTTGTAGTCTTTTTAAGAATTAATTAATTTACTAAGTTTTGGCTGCATTGGGTCTTCGATGCTGTGCGCGAGCTTACTCTAGTTGCAGGTGAGCCAGAGCTGCTCTTTGTTGCGGTGCACGGGCTTCTCATTGCGGTGGCTTCTCTTGTGGTGGATCACAGGCTGCAGGTGCGCAGGCTTCAGTAGTTGTGGCACACGGGCTCAGTAGTTGTGGCCCGAGGGCTCTAGAGCGCAGGCTCAGTAGTTGTGGTGCACGGGCTTAGTTGCTCTGTGGCATGTAGGATCTTCCTGGACCAGGGCTCAAACCCGTGTCCCCTGCACTGGCAGGTGGATTCTTAACCACTGCACCACCAGGGAAGTCCCTGTAGTCTTTTGGACGGTAGCTATTCTAAGGTGATATCTCACTGTAGTTGTGGTTTGCATTACTCTGATGATTAGTGCTGTCCGTTTTTATTTTTTTATATATTTATTTTTTTGAATTTTATTTATTTTTTTATACAGTGGGTTCTTATTAGTTATCCATTTTATACATATTAGTGTATATATGTCAATCCCAGTCTCCCAGTTCATCCCACCACCAGCACCACCCCACTGTCCCCCCTTGGTGTCCATATGTTTGTACTGTACATGTGCATCTCTATTTCTGCCCTGCAAACTGGTTCATCTGTACCATTCTTCTAGGTTCCACATATATGCATTAATATAGGATATTTGTTTTTCTCTTTCTGACTTACTTCACTATGTATGACAGTCTCTAGATCCATCCACATCTCTACAAATGACCCAATTTCGTTCCTTTTTATGGCTGAGTAATATTCCATTGTACATATGTACCACATCTTCTTTATCCATTCATCTGACGATGGGCATTTAGGTTGCTTCCATGACCTGGCTATTGTAAATAGTGCTGTAATGAACATTGGGGTGCATGTGTCGTTTTGAATTATGGTTTTCTCTGGGTATATGCCCAGGAGTGGGATTACTGGGTCATATGGTAATTCTATTTTTAGTTTTTTAAGGAACCTCCATACTGTTCTCCACAGTGGCTGTATCAATTTACATTCCCACCAACAGTGCAAGAGGGTTCCCTTTTCTCCACATCCTCTCCAGCATTTGTTGTTTGTAGATTTTCGAATGATGCCCATTCTAACTGGTGTGTGGTGATACTTGATTGTAGTTTTGATTTGCGTTTCTCTAATAATTAGTGCTGTTGAGCAGCTTGTCATGTGCTTCTTGGTCATCTGTATGTCTTCTTTGGAGAAATGTCTATTTAGGTCTTCTGCCCATTTTTGGATTGGGTTGTTTGTTTTTTTGCTATTGAGCTGCATGAGCTGCTTGTAAATTTTGGAGATTAATCCTTTGTCACTTTCTTCATTTGCAAATATTTTCTCCCATTCTGAGGGTTGTCTTTTGGCCGTGTTTATGGTTTCCTTTGTTATGCAAAAGCTTTTAAGTTTCATTAGGTCCCATTGGTTTATTTTTGTTTTTATTTTCATTACTCTAGGAGGTGGAACAAAAAAGATCTTGCTTCAATTTATCTCAAAGAGTGTTCTTCCTATGTTTTCCTCTAAAAGTTTTATAGTGCTCGGTCTTACATTTAGGTCTCTAATCCATTTTGAGTTTATATTTGTGTATGGTGTTAGGGAGTGTTCTAATTGCATTCTTTTACATGGAGCTGTCCAGTTTTCCCACCACCTCTTATTGAAGAGACTGTCTTTTTCTCCATTGTACGTCCCTGCCTCCTTTGTCATAGATTAGTTGACCATAGGTGCGTGGGTTTATGTCTGGGCTTTCTATCCTGTTGCATTGATCTGTATTTCTGTTTTTGTGCCAGTACCCTATTGTCTTGATTACTGTAGCTTTGCAGTATAGTCTGAAGTCTGCGAGTCTGATTCCTCCAGCTCCATTTTTTTCCCTCAAGACTGCTTTGGATATTCGGGGTCTTTTGTGTCTCCATACAAATTTTAAGATTTTTTTTGTTCTAGTTTTGTAAAACACACCATTGGTAATTTGATAGGGATTGCATTGAATCTGTAGATTGCTTTGGATAGTATTGCCATTTTCACAATGTTGATTCTTCCAATCCAAGAACATGGTATATCTTTCCATCTGTTGGTATCATCTTTAATTTCTTTCATCAGTGTCTTATAGTTTTCTGCATACAGGTCTTTTGTCTCTCTAGGTAGGTTTATTCCTAGGTATTTTACTCTTTTTGTTGCCATGGTAAATGGGAGTGTTTCCTTAATTTCTCTTTCAGATTTTTCATCATTAGTGTATAGGAATGCAAGAGATTTCTGTGCATTAATTTTGTATCCTGCAACTTTACCAAATTCATTGGTTAGCTCCAGTAGTATTCTGGTGACATCTGTAGGATTCTCTATGTATAGTATCATGCCATCTGCAAACAGTGACAGCTTTACTTCTTCTATTCCAATTTGTATTCCTTTTATTTCTCTTTCTTCTCCGATTGCCGTGGCTAGGACTTCCAAAACTATGTTGAATAATAATAGTGGTGAGAGTTGTGGAAGTTGTGGAAGCTCTTGTCTGCTAGTCTTCAGGTCATTCTCATCAATAGCTGCTCTGTAGGCTTCCCTGGTGGCGCAGTGGTTGAGGGTCCGCCTGCCGATGCAGGGGACACGGGTTCGTGCCCTGGTCCGGGAAGATCCCACATGCCGCGGAGCGGCTGGGCCCGTGAACCATGACCGCTGAGCCTGCGCGTCCGGAGCCTGTGCTCCGCAACGGGAGAGGCCACAACAGTGAGAGGCCCGCGTACCGCAAAAAAAAAAAAAAAAAAAAGTTGCTCTGTAAATAGCTGTAATTTTGGTGTACCCATGGAAGGAGGTAAGCTCGGGGTTTTTCCTATGTCACCATCTTGGTTACTCTCTGAATAAACATTTTAACATAGCATGAAATGTGCATTGTATATTTCATTTCATCCATAATGTCAAATGCTGAATATTTTCAACATTTTTCCCCTCAGAAAGGAGCTTGCAAGACGCCTGGGAGTGACTGAAGCCAGAGTGTGGGTCAGTAAACCTGAAAAAAGCAACTTGGCACGGCAGCCAATCTAAAACCTGCTTTAGGAATTGGATACCTTGTCCTAGACATTCTCAAGTTGGTGTGTTTTTGTACACTTGTCGATGTTTTGGAAATAAGGTTTGGACTTGTGGGGCTTTGGGGCCAGAATATATGTATCTTCAGTAAAGTTAAACTCCTTCCAAAACTGGTATCCCTTAGGGGACAAGTCTCTGTGGAATCATGTTGGGGCTGATTCTGACTTGGCAGTTATTCAAATTAATGCACCAAATAGCTGGGTTAGAAGAGGGTTCAAGTATACTAAATTATTTAAAAGTTTTAAAGCCAGACCTAAGCTCTTTGTATAAGGAGTGAATTTACAAGTATTCAGGCAATTGGGTAAGGGAATAACTCACCTCGGAACACAACATGTGAGCAACTAATATATGTTTAGTTTAAGTGAGACTGATGGGGAGGCGAATAGCTTAAAATTCCAAGTGCCTGGTCCTCTTGCTGTTGTTTTTATGTGTTTGGTAGAGCAGTGTAGAGAGTTTCAGCCGTAAATTTTAATTTTCTGAAATTTTTTGATGTGCAGCCTGAAAACATTGCTAACATAGTAGGTTGTGCAGTATGATGGAGAGGGGGGGAAAGGTTTGCAACCTTTAGGAATTTGTCTAAACATATAAAACAATAAAACAAACGAAAAGAACAAATTTGAATAAATTTCCACTGACCTCAAAAGGTGGACGGGTTTGAGAATAATTGGATACTATCGATATGTGTCTTGGAGATACTGCGTAAATTCAACATTATGAAACTACCGAATGTATCAGTGAATATTATTTTGAGCAATTTCTAATGTCTAAGAATTTTTTTCTTCCGTTTTCATACTATTATGAGGGATTGGTTTCGAAGAATTTGTTTGTGATGGTCAGTGGTTGGCTCTCAGCTAGTCGCTTACCTGTGTTAATTTGAAATACTTGCTCATTCATTCAGGTAGTGGTTACTAGTTGGTAGCTCATGGCACAGAAGCTGATTATTTGTCCATAGAACACAGTAAGTTGTATCAAAGGAGTATATATATATATATATATATATATATATATATATATTTAATATATTTATTTATTTATATTTGGCTGCGTTGGGTCTTCGTTGCTGTGTGTGGGCTCTTCTCTAGTTGAGGAGAGCCGGGGTTACTCTTCGTTGTGGTGCGCGGTCTTCTCAGTGCAGTGGCTTCACTTGTTGTGGAAGAGGAATATTTTTTAAAACACAAGATTGATAGAAAGGAAGAAAGAAGGAAGGAAGGAAAGAAGAATCAGGATGGGTTCACTGGCTTTGCTGCAGAGAGCGTGTGTGAGGGCAGTGATGGACACGGGCTGCAGAGCTGGTGGTGGGGTCTGGAAAGCAGTGCTGGCGGCCTAAGGCCACGGGCTGGGCTCACAGTCAGGTCTGGCCAGGGCTTGGGAGGCGCAGGCCTCTGCTTTCTCAAGCAGGCAAAGCAAGCTCAGAGGAAAAGAGAAACTGAAGTTTTGGTGGCTTGTTTCTCCTGGGTTTACGTAGTGGTCTCTTAATGGAGTTCTGAAGGGAAAAGGAGCAACAAGAAACAAATGAAGAAGACGGGAGAATGTTTTCATCTGTTTCCAAACTCTACAGCATGAGCGTCCCAAAGAAACATTTAATGGACACCCTCCCTTGGTTTGCAAGGACAGTAGGAGCTGTTTTATGAAACCAGTATTGGAAATATGGAAGTAGTGTCAGCCTGAACCTCACATAGCCAGCTTTGCACATTGCTTATATTTATGCAGATTTGACCATTGGTACACTCGAACCCCCCAAAATGAGCTCTATTACACTGGCTTTTCTCGACTACATATTCATGCAGCAGAAGGACCCAAATACTAAGATGGGAGAGGGAAGATGGGGCGACAGAGAGAGGAGGCCCTTGGTCTCATGTAAAATTTGCCGAGTGGAAACATCCAAAAATACTAAATATGGCACAATTCCATTAACTGAGATGCTGAGGGAGCAGTGCAGTCCACAGGACAGGTTTTACTTTCAGTTGTTACTAGTTGGCAGATATTTAGGGGGGAGCCGTTTTGTGACCCCTCAGTCACGTGGTTGTCGGCTGTCTTCCTAAAATGCAGGTTGCACGCTCTTGACTTAAGCATAAGGGACAGGATGGGGATCTCCTGGTTGATTAGCAGCTCCTAGAGGGTGCAACCTTGCTGGGCACCAGAGGCTCTGCTCCAAGGCCCTGCAACTGTAGCCAGAGTGGAGTGAGCTGACCTGGTCCTGAGCCCAGGAAGGTTTGGAGGGTGGGGCAGGTTGGAGAGTACAGAATTGACAGAGGTGACAATGGTATGCCTCTTTCCCCCCAAACTCTTGTCTGGGCAAAGATTTTAAGAGTTTTAGTAAATTTGGGCTGAGTTCGTCTAAGCATTCGTTACCCCTATAGTCTAATATTAAGGCAGTGTCCAGGGCTTCAGTTCCGCCGGTGTCCAGCAAGACAAGCCACAAAGTCCCTGGGCCCCCCATGACCAAACCTCCCTCACAATACCATCTCCTTCTTTATAACCATCCCAAGGCTCCAGAGGATGAATGACCCTTTTTAGTCATCCTTGGGGAAAGCTTTTGTTTAAAAATCCAACCCACTCCTATTGATTATTTACTGTAACCAAAGATGGGTTTTTCAAAATGGGGACCGTTCCCCTCAGTATGATTTTAAAAGGCACCCACTTTTTCCTATGCTCAACTTCCCCCATAACTAAGGTGACACCTGCCCAATGAGTAGGGATTAGTGGCAGCTGGAGCTGACGGTCAGTTGTCAGGACGCAGACCTCCCAGGCACAGTAATAACAGCAGGGACAGAGTGCAGTTGGTCAGCTCCACCTGCGTGTAAGAGTGGGGGAAATAATAGAAAAGGTGGGAGGGGAGAGACAAAGCCATATGCCAATCCAGAGCCTGGCACATAGTCGGTGCTCGCTCTTGGGGGGAGGGCGGCTGAAGGGAGCGCCTTCAGCTACATATCCTAAGATACTTTAGCAAGAAGGAAATAGCTTCTCCTGATGCGCTTTCAAATCTTCAAGGCACCGAGAGCTCCCTGCTGCAATTTTTCATGTCTGACATGAAATGCTCAATATACTAATCAATCCCTTTTTCTCTCTGCTTGAAGGTTTGGTTTAAGAGTAGAAGGGCCAAGTGTCGGAGACATCAGAGGGCAGTAATGCTCAGAAACGTGCCCCACGTGCCCCCGGTCCTCCGTGCTGTCGTTAGTGTGTGTGAACCCTGCCGTGCCATTCTGCTTCAGGAGCTGGATTGGGTCCACGTTTTTCTGGAGCAAGTGCCACTGGAGCTGCCTCTGCTGCCCGGGGCGCCCATGCTACCCAACCTGCCCGTGCCACCCATGCCGCCCATGCCGCCCGTCCCACCCATGCCCCCCATGCCACCCAACCTGCCCATGCCGCCCATGCCGCCCGTCCCACCCATGCCCCCCATGCCACCCAACCTGCCCGTGCCACCCATGCCACCCATGCCGCCCGTCCCACCCATGCCCCCCATGCCACCCAACCTGCCCGTGCCGCCTGAGCCATCCATGCCACCCATGCCGCCCAGGCCGCCCTTGCCACCCTTTCCTCCTATGCTGTTGCATCCTCCGCCCTGTCATCTTCCACACGTGCTACACTGTTGGTGCCCTCATGTGGCATCGCGTCGTTCCTTTCCATTGGAGATCCTTCAGCTGCCCGAACTTTCTATTGAATTGTGTCTGTGACGGTTTTTTCCAAAGGGCCTTTGAGCCAGTTTCAAATTCTGCATACCTCACCACCAAGAGCAGTTCCCCAGATGCCTGCAAAGTATATTAAATAGAAGTAGAGGCCTTGACCCACTGTTTTAGGGCATGTTTTGTATTTTCAATAAAGTTGTGAGTCCTCTGCATATTTGTTCTCTGTGTCACATGGGGTTAGTAAATTTGATAGAAACGGCTAAGCCAACTCCATTCAGACCGAATGCCCAGGAGGCCTCCTTTCATGCAGTAACAGCCCTGAGTCACCATCATAGGCCATGCACATCTCAGAAGTTTGCCAGGTGCCCGTGAGGGGTTTACACAGACCCACCTGTTCTCTTCCACCCTCTCCCCCAGCACCCATGCTCCCCGCACGCTGCCCCATTGGGACCACCTAGATGTGCAAGACGGGTGGTGTGAGTCTCGAATGGGAGAACAGTGTGTTTCAAAGCAGGCCTGAGGCCCATTCATGGTGACCAGCTCAGGTACAAGGAGGACTCCAAGGGACACTTCTGCAGTGACTACTCATAGGGCTTTATGGAGGAGAGGGAGCGGGGCACCGTCGGCTTCTCTCCCAGTTCTGTTCACCGCCTTCCCTGTTGTGGAGGGCACCTGGGGACAGAAACCACGCTAGCGGAGGGGGAGGGGCCTACCTCTGCGAAGGTAACACAAGAGGAGACTGTCCAGGCCCGCATGGGGCTCTTCTCACCCCCTCTCCCCCACCCCCAGATGCGGAAAGCATATCATAGCTCCTTCCGCAGCTCAGAGCTGACGGATGATGTGGCCTTCAAGTGTATTTTGTCACCTTCAACATCCTTGGGAGAACTCTGGTTCCAGCTAATTCAACACTGAAAGGGAGCCTCTTGGGTGAGTGTTGCCTGAAGCCAGGAGGTGGTGGTCCCTGAGCACTGATCCAGGATAATCACTTTATT
Organism: Lagenorhynchus albirostris; assembly: GCF_949774975.1. Classification (NCBI taxonomy): domain Eukaryota; kingdom Metazoa; phylum Chordata; class Mammalia; order Artiodactyla; family Delphinidae; genus Lagenorhynchus; species Lagenorhynchus albirostris. The sequence goes on from NC_083116.1 coordinate 28,645,942, forward strand.
TAAAAGAAGCAGGTAGGGCTTCCCTGGTGACGCAGTGGTTAAGAGTCTGCCTGCGGGAAGATCCCACATGCCGCGGAGCAACTAAGCCCGTGCGCCACAACTACTGAGCCTGTGTGCCACAACTACTGAAGGCCGCACACCTAGAGCCCGTGCTCCACCACAAGAGCAGCCACTGCAATGTGAAGCGCCGCAACTACAGAAAGCCCGTGCACAGCCACAAAGACCCAACACAGCCAATGATAAAATAAATTCATTTTAAAAATAAAAATAAATAAAAGCAGCAGGTATGGGAACATATGTATATGTTAAACGGATTCACTTTGTTATGAAGCAGAAACTAACACACCATTGTAAAGCAATTATACTCCAATAAAGATGTTAAAAAAGGAAATAAATAAATAAAATGAAAGCAACAGAAGCCCCACCTCAGATTCTAATTTTAATCCAGAGTGAACAAACTGAAAGCTAACTGTATTAGCAAAGATGTTCCAAATGTAAAACAGTTTGTTATGTTATTAACAGAATTATTTACATGCATATTTACAAGCAGTCCTTTTGTACATAAGTTTTACTTTTAGTTAGTTGGAAAAAGATTTTTGACATTAGGTAAAAATATTACTAAAATAGGGTTGAGGTGGTACCACATTATAGTAAAGTATTAGAAAAGTGATTCTCAAGGTGTATCAATAATAAAGCAGATGAAAACTTGAGTGACAAAGATCTAGTAAAATTTTCTAGTAGAAAAGTCAATGCAACTCATGCTATAAAATGAAAGTGGTAAAGTCATATAAATAAAGCAGAATACTGTTATAGGCTTTATTTTTTAATAAATTTAAACCATAATTCAAAAAGAGTCATGTACCAAAATGTTCACTGCAGCTCTATTTACAATAGCCAGGACATGGAAGCACCTAAGTGTCCTAAGTGTCCATCAACAGATGAATGGATAAAGAAGATGTGGCACATATATACAATGGAATATTAGCCATAAAAAGAAACAAAATTGAGTTATTTGTAGTGAGGTGGATGGACCTAGAGTCTGTCATACAGAGTGAAGTAAGTCAGAAAGAGAAAAACAAATACCATATGCTCACACATATATATGGAATCTAAAAAAAAATAAAAGGTCATGAAGAACCTAGGGGCAAGATGGGAATAAAGACACCAACCTACTAGAGAATGGATTTGAGGACACGGGGAGCGGGAAGGGTAAGCTGGGACGAAGTGAGAGAGTGACATGGACACATATACACTATCAAACGTAAAATAGATAGCTAGTAGAAGCAGCTGCATAGTACAGGGAGATCAGCTCGGTTCTTTGTGACCACCTAGAGGGGTGGGATAGGGAGGGTGGGAGGGAGGGAGATGCAAGAGGGAAGAGATATGGGGATATATGTATATGTATACTGATTCACTTTGTTATAAAGCAGAAACTAACACACCATTGTAAAGCAGTTATACTCCAATAAAGATGTTTAAAAAAATAAAATAAATTTATTTTATTTATTTATTTATTTTTGGCTGCTTTGGGTCTTTGTTGCTGGGTGCGGTCTTTCTCTAGTTGCGCGAGCGGGGGCTACCCTTCGTTGCGGTGCGCTGGCTTCTCATTGTGGTGGCTTCTATTGTTGCAGAGCACGGGCTCTAGGTGTGCAGGCTTCAGTAGTTGTGGCATGCAGGCTTCAGAAGTTGTGGCACACGGGCTCAGTAGTTGTGGCTCGTGGGCTCTAGAGCGCAAGCTCAGTAGTTGTGGTGCATGGGCTTAGTTGCTCCGTGGCATGTGGGATCTTCCCAGACCAGAGATCGAAACTGTGTCCACTGCATTGGCAGGCGGATTCTCAACCACTGCACCACCAGGGAAGTCCCTGTTATAGGCTTTAGGGTAATGAGGTTAGGTGAAAAAAATGAACAATTCTAAAATTGCAATAAATCCTCAGTGAAGAATCTTGGTTGTTTAGTTGGGAGTTCTAAGTTGTTGTCTTTTTTAAATTTTTATTGGAGTATAGTTGATTTACAATGTTGTGTTAGTTTCGGGTGTACAGCAAAGTGAATCATATATATATATATTCACTCTTTCTTTAGATTCTTTTCCCATATAGGCCATTACAGAGTCTAAGTCTTTTTTTTAACCCCATTTTGAAAGCCCTTGGTATCAAATATCATCTGGATAATCAGTCATTAAGGATATATTCTAAGACTTCACTGCTAAAAATATTCATGATCGTGATTCATATTTGAAACTCAAGTCACTGAGTCACTAAATGTAAAACCAAATGAAAGCTATAATATTCATATCTTAAGGATGCTGCATTTTGCAGTAATATGTATTTCTAGGCTAAGACTGTTTCCCTCAAGAAAAGTATGAATAGAATTTTTTTTTTTTTTTTTTTTTGGCGGTACGCGGGCCTCTCACCGTTGTGGCCTCTCCCGTTGCGGAGCACAGGCTCCAGACGTGCAGGCCCAGCGGCCATGGCTCACGGGCCCAGCCGCTCCGCGGCATGCGGGATCCTCCCGGACCGGGGCATGAACCCGTGTCCCCTGCATCGGCAGGCGGACCCCCAACCACTGCCCCACCAGGGAAGCCCATGAATAGAATTTAAAGGATAAACTTCTAACCAGCTGGAAAAATTTACTTTTAACATTTCATTTATTTCAAAATTGATTTTATTGCAGCCAAAACAATGGAATTAACTGTACACAATAAACTATTATATATATACATATACATATACATTTTAAATTTTAGGGAATAAAGTTTACTTTGGCAGAGAGTGTTAAACAAAATTAATGCTGCATACGTTAGTAACATAACTGCATATCCTTAATTTGGTAGAAGTGTGACATTTTCTTGCTTTCCTGTGTTCTGCTAAATCACCACAACCTAAACTGCTTTATAAAACGTATATGCTGAAATTTAATTTTACTGTTTTTGCTTACTCTCTGATTACAAACAAAACTTTTCATAAGGCTCTTCTAATTCTGGGTCCATCTCATCATCAGTATCATCCAAGTATGGATCAACAGCCCCCGATAAATTTGTTCACAGATATAGAGAACAAACTAGTGGTTACCAGTGGGAAGAGAGAGGGTGGGAGAGGCAAGATAGGGGCAGGGGATTAAGAGGTACAAACAATTATGTATAAAATAAATAAGCTACAAGGATATATTGTACAACACAGGGAATATAGCCAATGTTTTACAATAACTATAAATGTACTATAACCTTTAAAAATTGTGAATCACTATGTTGTAAACCTGTAACTTATGTAATATTATACAGTAAAAGAGGTTAAAAAGTAAAAGAAAAGAAAAAGAAGTCAGGGTAAGGATAAAGTGCCAATTTTTTAAATTAACATAAAACCTGAAACAGTAAAACTAGAAGAAAACATATGGGAAAAGTTTCTTGACATTGGTCATGGCAATGATTTTTTGGTCATGATGCCAAAAGCACAGACAACAAAAGTAAAAGTAGACAAATAAGACTGCATCAAACTAAAAAGCTTTCTGCACAGCAAAGGAAACAATTGCCAGAGTGAAATGGCAAGCTATGGAATGGGAGAAAATATTTGCAAACCATATATCTGATAAGAGGTTAATAACCAAAATACACAAGGAACTTGAACAACTCAATAGCAAAACACAAAACAAAACACGACAACAAAGCACAAAATAACACAATTGAAAAATGGGCAAAGGTGGGGGTGGAGGGATAGATTGGGAGTTTGGGATTGACATGTATATATTGCTATATTTAAAACAGATAACCAGGGGACTTCCCTGGTGGTCCAGTGGGTAAGACTCCACGCTCACAATGCAGGGGGCCCAGGTTCGATCCCTGGTCAGGGAACTAGATCCCACATGCATGCCGCAACTAAGAAGTCCACCAGCCGCAACTAAGACCCGGGGCAGCCAAAATAAATAAATAAATAAATATATTTTTTAAAAAAGATAACCGGGACTTCCCTGGCGGTCCAATGGTTAAGACTTTGCCTTCCGATGCAAGGGGTGCAGGTTTGATCCCTGGTCAGGGAGCTAAGATCCCACATGCTTTGCGGCCAAAAACCAAAACACAAAACAGAAGCCGGGACTTCCCTGGTGGCGCAGTGGTTGAGAGTCCGCCTGCCAATGCAGGGGACATGGGTTCAAGCTCTGGTCCGGAAGGATCCCACATGCCGTGGAGCAGCTAGGCCTGTGTGCCACAACTACTGAGCCCATGTGCCACAACTACTGAAGCTCGCACACCTAGAGCCCTTGCTCTGCAACAAAGAGAGGCCACTGCAGTGAGAGGCCTGTGCAGTGCAACAAAGAGTGGCCTCCGTTCACCACAACTAGAGAAGGCCCACATGCAGCAATGAAGACCCAATGCAGCCAAAAATAAATAAATATTTTTTTCAAAAAGAAGCAATATTTAACAAATTCAATAAAGACTTTAAAAATGGTCCACATCAAAAAAAAATTTTTAATAAAATAAAATAGATAACCAACAAGGACCTACTGTATAGCCCAACAAGGTCCTACTGTATAGTGGCAGGGAACTCTGCTCAGTATTCTGTAATAACTTAAATGGGAAAAGAATTTGAAAAAGAATAGATACATGTATATGTATAACTGAATCACTTTGCTGTACACCTGAAACTAACACAACACTGTTAACTAACTATACTTCAGTATAAAATAGCAATTTAAAACAAATTTTTTAAATGGGCAAAGGTACATCAACTATACTTCAATAAAAGTTAATTAATTAATTTTAAAATGGGCAAAGGATCTGAATAGATATTTCTCAAAAGAAGACATACAAATGGCCAACAGGTATATGAAAAGGTGCTCACCATCACTAATCATCAGGGAAATGCAAATCAAAACCACAATGAGATATCACCTCACACCTGTTAGAATGGCTACTATCAAGAACACAAGAGGTAACAAGTATTGGTGAGGATATGGAGAAAAGGGAATCCATGTACACTGTTGGTGGGAATGTAAATTGATACAATCATTATGGAAAACAGTATGAAGGTTTCTCAAGAAAATTAAAAATAGAACTACCCTATGATCCAGCAGTCTCCCTTCTGGCTATATAACCAAAGGAAATGAAATTGAACCCAGAGGACATTATGCTAAGTGAAATAAGCCAGACACAGAAAGACAAATACTGTGTGATCTCACTTACATGTGTAATCTAAAAGAGTTCAAAGTCATAGAAGAATAGAGTAGCATGGTGGTTGCCAGGGGTTGGGGTTTGGGGAAAATGGGGCAATGTTGGTCAAAGGGCACAAAGATTCAATTAGGCAAGATGAATAAGTTCTGGAGATCTAATATACAGCACGATGACTACAGTTAACACTTCTGGACTGATACTTGAAATGTGCTAAGAGGGTAGATCTTAAGTGTTCTTACCACAAAAAGGGGGAGAGGGGCAACTATGTGAGGTGCTAGATATGTTACTTAGCTTGATTGTGGCTATCATTTCACAATGTAAATATATATCAAAATAGCAAGTTGTACACATTGAATATAATTTTTGTCAATTATACAATAAAACTGGAAAAAATAAAGGAAAATAAAATAGACACAGAAATAGAGGAGAGGGAAGAAGAAAATGGTACACAGCACCACGTAGGGACATTTAAAAGAACAACATTTATTATAATAATAGGAACAATACCTAACCATTATAGAGAGAGCTGAGGAAGGCTTTTTTCTCCTCTCCTACTTTAGCTTTCATTCTCCACCCTTCCCAACTCCCAACAAAGAATTTTCACTTACATATCCTGTTATCATCTCAAACCAAAAATGTCTGTTCACCATTCAAGAAGCAATAGTTGAGCGCCAACTTAGTGTCAGGCACTGCGAATTCTCTGATGAATCAAACAGGGCTTCTTTCTTCCAGAGTTCAGACTAGTAGGGAATAAAAACATAAAGACAAGTAAATTCCAGTAGGTACGTTACCGAATACAAATTCGTGTGCCCCATGCACAGTGAGGCCAAACGCTACCGAAAGTCAGAATTTGGAGCAGAGAAAGGTTTATTGCAGGGCCATGCAAGGAGATATGATTGGTTCATGCCCCAAAAACCCCCCAAACTCCCTGAAGCGTTTCAGCAAAGCACTTTTTTTAAAAGCCAGGTGAAGGAGGGGGTGTCGCAGGGTATGTGATCAGCTGGTGCACAATTCTCTGACTGGTTGATGGTGAGGTAACAGGGCGCTGTCGCAGGGGTTAACATTATCAGTCCTCAGGCTCCAGTAGGCCTGGGGGCTATGCGGTCAGGGTCATCAAGTAGTTAACATCTTCCATTCTGTGGGGGGGCTTTCAAATCAGTAAAACAACTCAGGAACTGTGCATCAGATACTGTTATCTAGGTACTTCAGAGAGGAGCTAAAGCAGCGGACATGGGGGAAGGCCTCCTGCTCCGTTACAGGTATTAGGTGCTTGGCCACGTCTGTTCCAAGTCGGGAGATGGAAGGGAGAGTGGGAGACCAGGGCATCTTGTGAAAGAACCTGAGGAAGAATGAGAATGTTGAGGGAGTAGGATTTATAAGAGGTGGTTGCGGATGGATTGAATTAAAGGATGAAGATGCGCACAAGGAAGGTAGAAAATGCTTAACTGGGACCGTTCAGAAGCGGGATGAGAGATGAAGCGAACTCTGAAGGCAGGTGGGCTCCTCAGAGCGAAGGTGCGGCCGCATCACTCACCTCCTCCCGGTCTTCCTGTTCCTCAGGAGACCCTCCGAGTCTAAGCTGAACAGGAGACCGTGTCCTTTCTCAGCCCCGTATTTGAAATAACTGAAGGGAAGGGCGATGGGACACAGGACATATTTCACGGAGGCCATTTCAACAATACAGTGAATTCATCTTGTGTCTGGGGTATGTGTGTATATGTATATACGTATACACACATATACACACTACATATATATTATATAATATGGGTGTGTACTGTGTCATATATCTCTATGTATATATGTGTATGTATATGTGTGTATAATACAGGAATGGCTCAAATCAAAGTACATATTTTTTAAATCTCCCCTGAATTAAAAAATATAAATGGAATGGGGAGAAAAGTACAAAGTGATGAAAATATTTCCTACGGAAATGACAATATGTTTGTATTACAGTTGCAATATTTAGCACAAAGAATACAGGAGGCTGAGTTACGTTTTAATTCTGATAAACAACAAATATATTTCTGGATAAGAATGTCCCATGCAATATTCGAGACATACTTATATTAAAACATTGTTGTTTATTTAAAATTCAAATATAAGTCAGGGTCCTGCATTTTATCTGCCAATGCAAGTTTATTTCCTATTCTTCAAAATCAACAAGATTAAAATGTTGATGCAGTTTTAAATTTTCAAATTTCTATACATTTGTTCTTTTATGTAATACTTCATTTTAGTCATAAACTGATAATTGGCATTATGAAAATACAAGGACTTCATAAAAGTCCAAAGTAAAAAGAACAAATCTACTCACATCTGATGAAGATGAAATAATCAGGGTTGATGATATTGATGTACCTTCCCACCGACATCCCTATACACACAAGGATGAAGAAGAGAGGGTGAATGGGGGCGTGTGTGCAGCAGGAGAATCTAATAAGACTGGAATCATACCACATACACTTAAAATATAGAGTATTATGTTTAAATTTTACTTCATTTAACAGAAGGAAAAGAAACAAAGGAGATTGAAAAAACTGCTGAACTTCAGGAAAATGTTCTTGACCACATGAGGGACCAAAAGGGATTCATAAAATCCCCTTTTTCTTCTCCAGGGTACTCTGACCTTCCCAGCCTGTTACCTTGTCCCTGAGGCATAATGTTTCTTAATACTCTCCCAAGGGGCCTCCCTGGTGGTGCAGTGGTTAAGAATCTGCCTGCCAATGCAGGGGACACGGGTTCGATCCCTGGTCCGAGAAGATCCCACATGCCGCGGAGCAACTAAGCCCGTGCACCACAACTACTGAGCCTGTGCTCCACAACTACTGAAGCCCACGCGTCTAGAGCCCGTGCTCCACAACAAGAGAAACCACCGCAATGAGAAGCCCGCGCACTGCAACGAAGAGAAGCCCCCACTCGCCGCAACTGAAGAAAGCCATTGCACAGCAACGAAGATCCAACGCGGCCAAAAATAAATAAATAAATTTATTTGAAAAAAAAGACTCTCCCAAGATGCATGCTTATCACTAATAACAGCTACAAAATTTGTCAGCAAGGATGACTAGGACAAGTGGGACCTGGTTCATTACCATGGGACTTCCTGTCCTGGACACTCATGATGTCTTAGTCCTCAGTGGTCAGAAATTTGAGATCAGAACTAGGTAACCAGAGTGAAGGATCGAGTTAGAGAAACTCACAGGCAGGGATGGAGGGGAGAGACCAAAGCATGTATGGGAGCGGGACTTATAATGAGAAACAACAGGGCAGAACAGTGGCATCCTATGATTGTTAGCTTTAGGTGTGTTTTCAGTTACATTCTTCTGCTCCAGAAAATGAAAATTGTTTAATGTTATTAGCTTCTCAGGCAGAGGCTGCAAATTGGCAGCTGCAGACTGAGTCTATTCCACAGACCTGTTTCAGATAGGCAGCATGCTTTTCAATAAAACATATTTCAGTTAGTTGCCAACATTTAAAGAATGGAAGGTTTCATATAAACATTTTGATTTGGGGCCAGTCTTGAAAAACTGGGAAAATCTGGCAGTCCTGGCCCAACATTCCTGCCCAGCAACACTGAGCTGGAGCTGAGTACTGGCCATCTTCTTTGGAAGAGACATATTCTTCCCCAATTTGCCAGTCCCCACGCTCCTTGCTATTAAATTATCGGCCTGCCTTTGTCAGCATTTGTTTGTAACCCTGATCATTTAAAAACATGTTTTTTTATTATTCAAAATAATAGCAGAGAGAATCTTAGGATAAACTCCATGTACTCCTCACGCGGTATCAACAATTATCCATCACCAACGTTGTTTCATCAACACCCTAACCAGTTCTCCAACACACTTGCATCTGCCCCTTGATTATTTAGATGCAAATCTAGACATCATCTCATCTGTAAATATTTCAGTGTGTGTCTCTTAAAGAACCAGAATGTGTGATTCCTAATCAGGCCTCTTTCCATTATGCCAAATATGCCACAGGTAATACACCGTGATGATAAGGATATATTATGGAGTAACAGTAGTGAACATTTCTGAGGGCTTCTTCTGTGGCTAGACATTGTGCTACGTACTTGTGTATGTTATGGCATGAAAGAAGATTTAATGACTTGTTATAGATCTCCCAGATGTCTTTGATTTCCATTTTAGTTTTTTTTTCATTGTAAAATATAAGTAACTTATGTTTTCTGGGTTTTTTTTTAATAGGAAGGTATTTTTTAATATTTATTTATTTATTTGGTTGCATCGGGTCTTAGTTGCGGCAGGCAGGCTCCTTAGCTGCAGCTCGAGGGCTCCTCAGTTGTGGCATGCGAACTCTTAGTTGAGGCATGCACGTGGGATCTAGTTCCCGGACCAGGGATAGAACCCAGGCCCCCTGCATTGGGAGCGTGGAGTCTTAACCACTGCACCACCAGGGAAGTCCCTAAGTAAATTATGTCTTAAGTTCATTGTCCACCAAATTTAAGGATGCTTAGGCTCAATTTTTGGGCTAGCTAGAGAAAGTGCTCAAAATTTGGTGATATCCGTGGGATCTAGTTCCCGGACCAGGGATAGAACCCAGGCCCCCTGCATTGGGAGCGTGGAGTCTTAACCACTGCACCACCAGGGAAGTCCCTAAGTAAATTATGTCTTAAGTTCATTGTCCACCAAATTTAAGGATGCTTAGGCTCAATTTTTGGGCTAGCTAGAGAAAGTGCTCAAAATTTGGTGATATCCGAGAGTCAACTTAGATATATATGCCTTTTAGTAGAAATATTTCCAACATTTCACTACTGCAACTCTCAGGCAATTATGTCATCAATGGTCTGTCAATCTGGTACTACGGTTTGAGTGAAAGAAACAAATTTCTGGTAGCATTTCATAGATTGCTAGAATCTAGCAGATCGATTGGACAGAAAGCATAGCTGGACAGGCTACATTTCAGAGGATTACGCTTATGTTACTCAGATCTGATTCTAATTTTTAAAAAACATGTAGTGGGGCTTCCCTGGTGGCGCAGTGGTTGAGAGTCCGCCTGCCGATGCAGGGGACACGGGTTCATGCCCCGGTCCGGGAAGATCCCACATGCCACGGAGCGACTGGGCCCGTGAGCCATGGCCGCTGAGCCTGCGCGTCGGGAGCCTGTGCTCCACAACGGGAGAGGCCACAACAGTGAGAGGCCCACATACCGCAAATAAATAAATAAAAAACATGTAGTGAATGTAGAGAAAAGGGAATCCTCGTTCACTGCTGGTGGGAATGTAAATCGGTGCAGCCGCTATGGGAAACGGTATGCATATTCCTCAAAAACTTAAAAATAGAACTACCATATGACCCAGCAATTTTACTCCTGGGTATTTATCCAAAGAAAGCAAAAACACTAATTAGAAGAGATATATGCACCCCTAAGTTCATTGAAGAGATATATGCACCCCTAAGTTCATTGCAGCATTATTCACAATAGTCAAGATATGGAAGCAACCTAAATGCCCATCAATAGATGAATAGATAAAGAAGATGTGGTATATATACACAATGGGACATTACTCAGCCATAAAAAAGAATGAAATCTTGCCATGTGCAACAACATGGATGAACTTAGAAGGTGTTATGCTAAGTGAAATAAGTCAGACAGTAAGACGAATACTGTATGATTTCATTTATATGTGGAATCTAAAAAGAAATGAACAAATAGAACAGAGTTATAGATACAGAGAACAGGTGGTTGCCAGATTTTATGTTACTTATAAATTATCCATATATATATTTAATTGTATACAGAGACTAAAAGAAGTGGTTCAGTTCTATTGGTTTTTTCCTTTAGGAAATCATGTTTCTGGTGGTGATAGGGAATTCCCAGAAGCTGGGGTTTACATATCCCAGTTTCCACTCACAAAGACCCAAAGTTCAAAACTTATTCTCCAAACATGGAAAAGGCAACAAAACACACAACTTAAGAATATCTAGGACAAAGGTGTGTAAGTCCTGAAGCAGGTTTTAGAATGGTTGCCTCCACAATTTTTTCAGGTTTACTGACCTATATTCTGGCTTCAGTCACACGCATGCATCTTGTAAGCTCCTTTCTGAAGGGAGAAAACCACAAATATTCAGTGTTTGGAGTTGAAGGTGAAATGAAATACACCATGTTCTGTTCGTACTTGCTTTTTTTTTTTTTTTTTTAAATCTTAGTTCCCGGACCAGGGATTGAACCTGCACCCCCTGCAGTGGAAGCCTGGAGTCTTAACCACTGGACCGCCAGGGAAGTCCCCATGCTTGCTTTTAAATACCTATCCCACGGACTTCCCTGGTGGTGCAGTGGTTAAGAATCCACCTGCCAATGCAGTGGACACAGGCTCGATCCCTGGTCCGGGAAGAGCCCACATAACATGGAGCAACTAAGCCTGTGCGCCATAACTACTTAGCCTGCGCTCTGGAGCCCACGTACCACAACTACTGAAACCCGTGTGCCTAGAGCCCCAATACCTGGAAAAAAATTAGAATATTAAACTTGAGAGGAGAGGGACTTCCCCGGCGGTCCAGTGGTTGACTCTGAGCTTCCACTGCAAGGGGAACAGGTTCGATCCCTGGTTGGGGAGCTGAGATCCCACATGCCGCGTGGCACGGCCAAAAAATAAGAAAAACAATTAAAAATTAAAATTGCGAGGAGACAAAATAATAAGCCTAAGCCAGAACTTGGCACACAGACGGGGGAGCTCACGAAGGGTAAGCGGAAGGGAGGGAGTGTGGTGGTAACTTTCCTGAGGTATTTTAGCAAGAAGGAAATATTTCTCCTGATGCAGCTTAAGATCTCAATGGCATATAAAGTTGCGTGCTATGCTGTTTGTATTATGACATTAACTGTTCAATATACTAAACCAATCCTTTTCCCGCTCTGATTGTAGGTCTGGTTTAAGAATAGGAGGGCCAAGTGCAGGAGAAATGAGAGAGCATCAATGCTTCGAGATGCACCACCTGTTTCCCTGGACCACCTTGCCGTCATAATGTTGGATGGGCCCTAAAATACCATCCTCGTTCAGGAGCCAGATTGGAGATGGGTTCTTCTGATACCACTGACACCTGGGCTGCCCGTGCTGCCCATGCCAGCCGTACCTCCTCTGTACTTGTATTATCAATGAAGAGGCAAATCCTCCATATGTTTGTCTTTGTGTGTCAAATGCGGCAAGCGGGGTATGTATGAAAATTGTTAAGGAAATGCCATTTAAACAGAATGGCAAGGAGGCCTCCTTTCATGAGGTGACACCCCTGAATCACTATCAGTAGGTCCTGTACCTCACAGAAGTTTCCCAAGTGCCCACTGGTGAGTTTGCACTGACCCATATATTCTCCTCCGTCTCTCCCCCATCACTCCATCCCTAACCCCACCCTGCCCCTTTGGGACCACGTGCATATGCACGATTGGGCGGGGTGAGTCCCTAGTGTGAGAACAGTGTGTTTCCAGACAGGGATGAGCTCCGTTCATGCTGACAAGTTCAGGCTGAACACTGGACCCTAAGGGAATCTTCCTTAAGAGGCTGCTCACAAAGATTCATGGGAAGGTAGCAGCAGAGCATCCATCCAGTATGCTCCAAATTCTGCTCCCTTCTCACTTTTCTTCCCTCCCCCCACCAGCCCAGGAAAGCATGTTCATCGCTCCTTCCCCAGCTGAGAAGCTGACTATCACCCCTTCAGATGTATTTTGTCACCTTCAACATCCTTGAGAGAACCCCAATTTCTGCTGTTAAACACTAAAAGGGAAACTTTTGGTTTAATGGTGCTCAAAGCAAGAATAAGGAGATGTTCTCCCAAGCAGTGCTCCCGAATAATCCCTCGTGGCAAAGAAGCAGTCACAGTTTTGCTTTATTCATGTTGTCTTCTTTGTGTGAAACGACCAGGGTAGGGAAAAAAAGAAGTTTAGGAGAGTGAAAAGCCAGGCCCACTTTTTGAAAAGCACTATGTTCTTCTCAGTTGAACCTTTGGTGTTGAGTAATCTTTAGCAATGTGAGGCTCCTCAAGTGGGGTTTGATGTGAAAAGCGATTAAATATTTCAATGACTACAGATAAGGTGCCTTGGTTACATCGGATTTTCCTCTCAGAGGAGTTAATCAAAGACCAGTCTCACAGCACTTCTATGTTCCCCGTGTGAAGGAGGCTCTGTTTTCTCAGGAAAGCTTACACTCTTTGCCATGGTGTCCACTAATTTTTATTCCTTCTCCCCACCTTTCTCACTTGTGGGTGTCAAATGTCAGCCAAGCGGTTGTAATGTCAGGCTTCCACAGAGAGAAGGATGTTACTGCTACACAGAGACGCCAGACCTTATGGGGAGTGGGAGAAATTCGAGGATGTTCCCGTGTATGCCCACTGTCATTCTTACCAGATGATTCTGAAACCAAAAATTCTTATTTCCTAATGTTGACCACTATCCGCTTATATTTTATTTTATTTTATTTATTTTTTTGCGGTGCACAGGCTCCAGACGCGCAGTGGCCATGGCTCACGGGCCCAGCCACTCCGCGGCATGTGGGATCCTCCCGGACCGGGGCACGAACCTGTGTCCCCTGCAGGCATCGGCAGGCGGACTCTCAAGCACTGCGCCACCAGGGAAGCCCCACTATCCTTTTTTAAACATTAGGTTTCTCGGTGCTTTAAGGACCCTCAGAACTACAGGGCCTGTACAAATAAGCTCCAGGACACCATCAGACCCAGTCCTGACCCCTTCTCTGTTTTGGCCACAGCGGAAAGGACCACATCCAACCTTTCCAACCTGAGACTGAAAGTCAGAGAATGCTCAGCACAAATCCCCCAGTTAACCCTCACATCCAGTCTGGCACACTCTAACAACATTCTTTTTTCATGCTCAGGCTGCCTGGGAGAAACGAACAAACAAACAAGTGAGTATCTTTCCTGTAAGTGGCTGGTGTCTTCATCATATACACTCTTTTTTTTAAACATGTCTCTACTGCTTTCAGATGCCAGGTACATTAAGGCAGAGTGGTGGCATGAGGCATAAGAAATAAGCAAAACATTGCTGTAGATGATAATTTACCCTTAGTCTAGGTTTGCAAAGAGATAGATAGGTCTTCTAAAATTAATCCCCCAAATTAATTAGTGCCCCAAAGAGAATTTCTCTCGATGTACATTTCAAATATCCCAGACATAGATCAGAAATTAATTATTCTGACATAATGAAATAACTTTGATTATAAACTTTGATTTATAAAAAAAAATCTTTAGAAACTAGCTACCAACAAATACAGAGACCTGAGGGAGGTTGTCTTTGAAGAAGTTAGTTTTGGCTAAAAAGTTATAAGCACAATCTTGGAAGGAGTACAGTAGATTCAGCCTATTACAATAATCTAATAGTTCTGGATGTAGTCTTGCTTTCTAAAGTTTTTCACAATGAAGAACACATGCTAGTGAACTTTCAAAATAGTAAGGTTGGTGATCAAATTAAGTAGGAAGAAGGTATTGCCGACTAAAAAAAATGCGCAACCTAAAAGTTGAGAATTATGCTTCATTTGGCGAACAAAACTGAGGACTTCAGCCCGGAAGACAGCCTCTCAGAGAGCTCTGAGGGACTGCTCCAAAGAGGTAAGGGAGAAGCCACGATATATAGGAGTTTTGCAACAAAACCCAGGTAGTCGGAACATCAAAAGATTACTGTTAATTAAAGAAAACCAGACATCTCAAGTTACTGAATTTAGCATGCTTTTCTATGTCTGAGAAGATGCAGGAGTCTGCGCTCATTGAAATCATTCCTTTGATAGGCACCTTAGCGATCTAGGGCCAGTTTCCTGCTTTTCTCCATCCTGAATCCCCTCAGGGTGCACCGTTGTGGGGGGCTGTAGTGGCTGCTGGCTTGGTGGCTGCAACATCCCTTGTTGACTGATATGGCAGGCGACAGTTTTCATCCACGGTATGAACTGTTTGAGGGAAAAACTTTTTTAAAAAACTAGATTTATGTAGACTGGATCTTGATTCAAACGAATATAATATACCGAGAACCCTGGAGATCTAACTCGGAAGTGCCTGACAGTCAAAATTCCAAGCTCCTATTTTAACTACAAGTACTTAGAAACAAAGGACAGCAGGAAAGGAAGGAACCAGAAACAATTCTTTATCAGGCAATACAAGAGTGTGGTCCCTCCAAATAGATGTGAAAAGTGACTTTTAAAATTAATAAATGTATACAAAACAGGGCAATGAAGTTTGTTTTGAGTTGTCGTCAAAGGAACAAAACTACATGTGCCTGAATTCTGATTATGGGGTGCTGTGCTTACCACGGGGCGTGCTCTGAGCACACATACTGATCTACCGTGCAGTCATTTGGTGCTGATGTGGCTCCCCTAGGAAATGTCAGACCCTGGAACTGAAATAATGAGGAAATAATGAAGCTAAATAGAACACTTCACTGGATTTCCTGATTGGTAAGTTCAGCTTGGTCTACAACACAGACTGGGGTTCTCAAAACCTTGAGCAAGGACTTCCCTGACACTCCAGTGGCAGTTAGGACTCTCACGCTTCCACTGCAGAGGGCATGGGTTCGATCCCTGGTCAGGGAACTAAGATCCCGCATGCTGCACGGCGTGGCAAAAAAACAAAACAGAACAAAAACAAAACAAAAAACCTTGAGTGGACACCTCAGGAGTCAGTTGCTATGGCAACATAACCCTCATCACATACCCCTCATCCTAAGAATGCTGCAAGACATTACTTTTGTGTTGGGATTCATTTGAGACTTTCCTTCCACTCCCTCCCATTAAACCAATACAGTAGGGTGTCTCATGGAAAGTGAATCCTTGCCTCAGCCAGATCATTTTAGCAGACCACACACTCTTTTTTCCTTTGTGGAACTCACACAAGATCATCTTTGACAAACGAGACGAATGTTCACCAGCCCTGTAGTAAAAGGTCGGCAATAACAGAGAAACCAGTCTCATCATTTCATGATGCTCTTCCAAGCAAAGTACCTTTTTGTCCTCTGGGGGACACCCAGGTTAAAGGAAGAAACCACGGTAGTCTCTGCATCGCAGGGAACGGACCTCTGTGGGCATCCAGCCCATTCCCTTCATACTACAGAGGAGTGAATGCAAGTCCAGTTCAGTGGGGTGGCCTGCAAGAGAGAGAGCATGTGGAGTTCGTCTCAGAGAATGTCAGTCTCTGGATGACCATGCCCTTCCCTGGGCCCAGATTCATCCAGCTATGGGCAGTGCACACGCAGGTTCAGCTCTTCAGCGCTTACCACCTCCATCCTGCACAGAACTCGTTCCTTCAAAGGGCTGCTGGCTTAAGGTTTCTCACTCAGCCTCAGCACTAAGGCCCCCACTCTCCACCCTTAAGGCATGCAGTATCCTGGGGTTCCCCCTTGAACAGCAAACACGAGAGCGTTGAGAGAGTGACGCAACGTGCACCCGGCTCACAAAAGCTGAGTGCGATTCCAGGACAACAGCCCTCATTTCCTCCAATCTCCTTGCAAAGCCAAGCCTGCCACCTGGCAGCACAGCTCATGAACAACAGCCTGCTGCACGCATATACACTATCAAACGTAAAATAGCTAGCTAGTGGGAAGCAGCCGCATAGCACAGGGAGATCAGCTCGGTGCTTTGTGACCACCTAGAGGGGTGGGATAGGGAGGGTGGGAGGGAGACGCAAGAGGGAGGGGATATGGGGATATATGCATACATAGAGCTGATTCACTGTGTTATACAGCAGAAACCAACACAACACTGTAAAGCAATTATACTCCAATAAAGATGTGGAAAAAAAAAAAAAACTCCAGGCAAAGTTAGGGTTAGGTAGGTTCTATGCAAGACTAAAAGGCAGCCAGATTGACCCCCAAAATGGGAAGAAGTGGTCCCAGGGCATTTCCCAAGCTGAGGTCCATCCTCAAACATTAAGGGCCATACATCCTGAGTATCATGCTGGTCACTCCCAGGTGGGTGGATCCTTGAGAGTCATGATGTCAAAATGACTGTTCAGAACACTCCAGTCACCCTTGAGCATGGGGCGGAGGGGGGACTCTGCCACACAGCTGGGCGCCTCACTGAACAGTGCCGTGTACTGTGGGAAAGCTGTCCCTCTGTTGACCAAATACCCGGTGCCGATACCTTGGTGTTGTTCTCTTCTTCCAGTCAGGTCCACCGTCATGTGTACGGTGGGCTGCTCTTACAGGCTCAGGCTGAAAACACCAGAGTTGCCTGAGAGTCCTAACCAACCCCACCCCCAGATACAAGTTCTTATAAGTAAGAGAAAATAGTGGCCTTCTGGGGTGTGGGGCTGTTTTCTGGCCTGGAAGGAAAAGGTATATGCTGAATAAAACTCTCCCCCAGACAGCCGTGTGGTAGGTACCACACAGCAGGATACACACAATATATTGAAGAAACTTAAACACATGAAAAATCACATTATTTTTCTTGTGGAAGTAATACTCCATGTTCTCATTGTATTCACTACCTTTCACCTACTGCCTTCGGAATGCAGTTCATTAGAGTCATAATAGTGACCTTCTGGGTTCTTCTGGCTAGTCTAATAATTAAAAATTGACAAAAGACAGATTAACAGGAGAAAAAAAAACAAATTTAATTCGTATGTACAGAGATGTCATGCAAATAGGACCCAAGAAGCAACCAAGGCAGGCAGCTTTTACCTTTTTAGACAAAGAAAGAATAAATCTGTGAGGAATTGACAGGACAAAGAAACTTAGGCTTGAATGCTTAATTGGGGAAGAATATAAGCAGAGTTTGGGTTTGGGGGTAGTAAACTAGCAAAGAAGTAACAGCGTTTGTTTGTACAGGCTTCTCAGCCCTGAATTCCCTGTCTCTGGTGATAAAGATGTCTCTCTCCTGGTACACAGAGAGTAAATTTTGCATGGGAGAATTATTTCCTGCTTTCAAGGAGGACAGAGAAGAGGAGGGTCAAAGTGTTCTCACATCAGCTGTTTCTCAAGTGACTTTAATTCAAAATAATCAATATGCCACTGTGGCATGTTTTGGGGTGGCCTGCTCTGAGCCCCAGCAATAGAAATCACATTATTACTTTAAATGTCTTATCTGATCACTCTGTAAACCAAGTTTAATAATTGGTCTCTCTGTGTTTTCTGAAAGTAATGAAGTTTCCTGCCGAGATACAAAACAACAGATGGTACAAAATAAGCTCAGACTGATAAAACAACAGGTACGTGAGTTACCACAACTGAATTCACCAATAAGATTGCCTGGTCATCTTCTCAGTGTGACGCTAAAAAAAGAACAATTTGGTATTTAATCCTGAACCAAGATTTGTGGAAATCCCAAAAGAAATCATTTGGCTCTTCCAAGAACATGAGCCTCCAGAGGCGAGGGACTATATTACAGCCAACACCACGAGACAAAAATATACCAAAGAAACACTTAACGATGAAAGACAATACAAACACAGCTTTGGATTTATTCTATAAAGAATTTTCCTTCTCTTTTGCCTTTTACCAAAACACACCAAAATGAAAATTGTAAGAGTTCCTGGCCTGACTGACACTCTGATTACGGGCTGTGAGACCCTGAGCAGAGGATCCAGTTGAGCCATGCCCAAACTCCTGACACAAGGAAACTACGGTATAATACATTTGTGTTGGTCTAAGCAGCTAAGTTTGTGGTACAGCAATAGAAAACTAACACATAGGTTGCAGTGGGCTGAGTCAAAGTCCAGATATATGGATGTAAAAGGCCTAAGTTGCCCTATCATTACCTAGATCAAACAAGTTTCATCTCCTCTTCCTATGCCAACAAGTGATGACTTTCTGGATTGCAATGTGGTAGACGGAATAGCTGACCAGAGATGTTCATGCCCGAATCCCTGTATCCTGCGAATATGTTATCTTATATGCCATCTGCAAAGAGGGACTTTGCACATATAATTAAGGTTATGAACCTTAACATAGGGAAATTATCCTGGATTAGCTGGATGGGGCTAATCTAACCACACGAGTTCTTCAAAGTCAAGAACTTTCTCTGGCTGGAGGCAAGAGAGGTGTAGCAGATAGAGCAGTTGGAGAGTCAAAATGTAAGAGGAACTTGGCCAGCTCTTGTTGAAGGAAGGCCACATGAAAAGCATGAGAAGGGGGACTTCCCTGGTGGCACAGTGGTTAAGACGCTGTGCTCCCAATGCAGGGGGCCCAGGTTCGATCCCTGGTCAGGGAACTAGATCCCACATGCATGATGCAACTAAAGAGTTCGCATGCCACAACTAAGACCCAGTGCAACCAAATAAGTAAATAAATATTAAAAAAAAAAAAGGAAAGAAAAGCATGAGAAGGAATGAGGGCAGTGTCTAGTAGCAAAAACTGACTCCCAATTGACAGACAACAAGGAAGCAAGGTCCTCAGTCCCACACCACAAGGAACTGAATCTGGCTAACAATCTGAATGACCGTGGGAGTAAATTTATCCCCAAAGCCTCCAGGAAGGAACGCAGCTGACACCTTGATTTCAGCCTTGTGACACCCAACAGAGGATCTAGCTGAGCTACATTTTACCTGGGCTGCCAACCCACACAGAACTGGGAGAGAATAAATTTGTGTTACTTTAAGTGACTACGTTTGTGGTAATTTGCTATGGCAGCAATAGCAAATTAATACACAGTGTTCAGGAAGATTCTGAGGCTATATCTGGGTACTGTGGGGAAGTGCTCAATGACTGATCAAAGATATGCGCCAGGGAAACAAGAGAGAGGTGACTTATACGGTCTCCATCTGTGACCCATGATCTCCATGCTCTGCTCAGGGGTAGAAGTCACCTAGCTATTCCTTCTGCCTGCAACGCCTTCCCCCCAGATATCTGCAACGGCTTGCTCTCTCGCCCTCTTCGGGACTTTCCTCAAAAACACTTCACCAGGGGGCCTTTTCTGCCCACCCCAACTAAAATTTCATCCCCTGCCCCCTTCCTGGAAACCTTTTACACCATGTCCCTGCTCCATTTCTTCTCTTTAGCTCTCCTCACCTCATAATGTCCTTATTTATTTTGCGTATTCCCTGCCTGTATCCCCACCAGCAGAATGAAACTCCATGCAGACAGAGGTTTTTGTGTCTTTTGTACACTGTTGTATCCCCAGAGCCTAGAAGAGTGCCTGGCATATGAATCTCTGTTGAAATAAAATTACCATTAAAATGAAGGGGCTTTTATCCTGGTTTGTCAAGTTCACACATCCCAACATCTTATAAGGAGAGAGTCTCCATGTAATTACAGCTGGTGCACACTCCCATGGTGGAGCCTGGTCTCCTATCACAGCCGGGAGCAAGTCACCACACCCCTCATCAGGTCCAAGGAGGACGGAGGGAGAAAATGGTCATAAGGTG
The DNA here is from genome assembly GCF_949774975.1 of Lagenorhynchus albirostris. Classification (NCBI taxonomy): domain Eukaryota; kingdom Metazoa; phylum Chordata; class Mammalia; order Artiodactyla; family Delphinidae; genus Lagenorhynchus; species Lagenorhynchus albirostris. The sequence goes on from NC_083116.1 coordinate 28,666,405, forward strand.
CAGATGACTCTTCCTACACTAGTTCTTTAAACTAGGAGGAAGCTGAACAAATAACAGGGCTGGATGTCAAGTCATTTCAAACACACAGGAACAACAACGCCCCGGCACAACTTTCACCTGTATTTCAAAAATGTTTATATGTTGTCATATTTGCTTTCTCTGTCTGTCTCCTGAACCTTGCAAAAATAGTTACAGTTGTCATGACATTTATAACTCTAAAAAATTCCACTATACATCTCCTTAAAAAAGGAGATGTTCCTACATAACCACAATGCTATTACATCTTAATAAAATTAACAATAATGTAATAATATTAGCATATGTCTAGTCCATATTCCAATTTCCGCAATTGTCCCAAATGTATTTTATAGCTATTTTTAGAATAGGTATCTGTTTCATGCATTGCATTTGTTTTGCATTTAGATGCAAAGAAGCTAGTGTTGAATGATTTTACAACTTCCTGGATTCATCAGTTTTCTTAGTCACCTCTACTTAACTCTAGTAAAGTAGTTGTCTAGGTATTACTAGCTATCTCTAGTACTAGTATTTCATTCCAACAAGAAATATGAATTTAGGGTTGAGAGGATGGTGTCTCTCAGCTTGGGGACTTTAACTTACGTTATACAAATGAGCCAAAAATGGCCTCGGTCTATTGGCCGCTAGGTGTTTATTTCTTCACTGGAGGCTGAGACCCATTACCTCAAAAGCCTGCTGGAGCCAAACAAATTTTTACACATCCAATTGTTTAAAACATATCCAAATTAACCACATTTTTATCCATTTAGAGCCTGGCTGTTTTACCTTCCCCATGAAATTGTGCCTAACATCTGCTAGCTATCAGTAAGATGAGCCCTGGGCCAATAAGACCACAGGCCACTGCTGCCCTTTGGTGCTCTCTGACCCAGATACTCTCTACGGTGCTGCAAAACAACATCTACAAGTCATCTTTCTGGTTTAGTCTAGGTAGCTCTAGTTAACAAATTACCTAGATTCCACCGGATATCTGTACACCCAACTCGTTATTAGAACAAGGAATAAGAATTTAGACAGAAGATTGTGCTCTTCACCCTACTGGTTTGGACTGGTTATTCTAGTTATCACTAGTTATCTATAGCTAACAAATCATCTAGGTCCCCTTACATATCTATGGTACTGTAGATGAAAACTGTCGCCTGCCATATCAGTCAACAAGGGATGTTGCAGCCACCAAGCCAGCAGCCACTACAGCCCCCCACAACGGTGCACCCTGAGGGGATTCAGGATGGAGAAAAGCAGGAAACTGGCCCTAGATCGCTAAGGCGCCTATCAAAGGAATGACTTCAAGGAGCCCAGACTTTCACATCTTCCCATACAGAGAGAAGCGCGTCTCAATAACTTGCGATGTATGGTTTCTTTAATTCACAGTAATCTTTTGATGTTCTGACTACCTGGTTTTTGTTGCAAAAACCCCTGTATATCCTGGCTCCTCCCTTACCTCTTTGGAGTCAGTCCCTCAGAGCAGTCTGAGAAGCTGTCTTCTGGGCTGAAGTCCTCAGTTTTGTCTACCAAATAAAACATAATTCTCAACTTTTAGGTTGTGCATTTTTTTCAGTCGACAGTACTAACTCATTATTCCAAAAGAAAATAAGAATTTACATTTTAGAAGAATGTATTTTTCAGCTTTCTGACATCAATGAGTATTAGTAGTTATCTCTAGATATCTCCTGTAAACTAGTTATCTATGTACCACTATTTATCTCAGACTTAGGAGTTCTTTCAACACGAAACATAAAGTTAGATTGAGAAGGATATGTTTTCCAATTCAGGGCTTCAACTCCATATACTAATACTGTTTAGGTAATTAGTAACCTAAGTTCTATTGTTTAGCTATATTATTAACTCATTAATCTACCAGGAGAAAAAGAATTTAGGGTCCAGAAGAACGTACATTTAAGCTCCTGACTTCAACTACTTATTCTAGATAGCTCTAAGTAACTAGACACCTAGTGCCAATGTCTCTAGTACGAAATCATTACTGCAACAAAAATTAAGACTAATCTTATTCTACTGCAATAAAATACACATAAATAAAACTTACCATCTTAACCAGTTTTAAGGGTACAGTTCAGGGGCATGAAGTACATTCACATTGTTGTGCAGCCATCACCACCATCCATCTCCAGAATTTTTTCACCTTCCCAAACTCCATACAAAAGCTCCCAAATACCACTTCTCCCAGCCTTTGGGGACTTGTTCTACTTTCTGTCTCTATAAATTTGACTACTCTGGGTATCTCATATAAATGGAATCATACAATATTTGTCCTTTTGTGTCCGGCTTATTTCGTTTAGCTTAACGTCTTCAAGCTTCATCCATGTTGTAGCATGTGTCAGAATTTCATTCCTTTTTAAGGCTGAATACTATTCTATTGTATGTATACATCACATTTTGTTTGCCCATTCATCTGTCGATGGACATTTGGGTTGTTTCCATCTTTTGGCTATTGTGATTAATGCTGCTATGAATGTGTATTCAAGTCCTTGCTTTCAGTTCTTAGGGAACCGCTGTGGAATTGCTGGATCATGTGGTAATTCTATGTTTAATTTTTTTGAGGAACCACTATACCTTTTCTCATAGTGGCTGCACCATTTATATTCCAACCAGTAATACACAGGGTTTCAACTTCTCCACATCTTCACCAACACTTATTTTCTGTTTTGTTGGTAACAGCTATCCTACTGGGTGTGAAGTGGTATCGCATTGTGGTTTTGATAAGCACTAACAGTTAAGAAGAATGTTTTTAGCTTTCTGGCTTCAAATTTTTATTCTGCTTTTATATGATTATCTCTATTTAAATCTTACCTAAGCAACTGTCATTTCCTACATTACTAACTGAATATTCAAAACATAAGAATTGAGCAGAGTGCTTTCTAGCATCCTAGATTCAAACTGTTCTAGATATCTGGTATATTACTTACCTGGTTACTAATAGTTATCTTATTACTGATGCAGCATTTCAATGAGAAATGAGAAGTTTGGGTTGAGAAGATTGTGTTTTCCACATTCTGGCTACAAGTACTTATCTGTAGTTGTCTGTAGTTAGGTAGTTACCTCGTTACCAGTAGTTATCCATAGTACTAAATCTTTATTCCCACAAGAGATAAGACTGTGCTGTGAGGAGTGGTTTTCAACGTCCAGATTTATACAGATTCCTGGTTTTCTCTAGCTATCCATAGTAGACAAATTACCTAGGTACCAATAGTTATCTATAGTCTAACTCAGTACTGCAACAAGAATTAATATTTAGTTTTGAGAGAAATGGATTTCAGCTTCGTGGCTTCAAATTATTCTTCTAAGGAATATCTAGTTTCCCCTAATTAAATAAATAGATAGGTACCACTACTCACTGATAATACCCATTATTATCACAAGAAATAAAAGGTATATTTCAGAATAATGTTTTTCTTTTTCTTTTTTTCTTGTTTTGGCCATGCAGCATGTGGGATCTTAGTTCCCCCACCAGGGATCGAACCCGTGCTCCCCATGGTGGAAGTGCGAGTGCTAACGACTAGACCGCCAGGGGAAGTCCCAGAATAATGTTTTTCTTAACAGCCTCATCTAAAGTATTTATTCCGCTTGTTTCTAGTTACCTTCATTTAACTAATTACCTAGGTACCACTAGATAACCATACTCTTTGCTCATTTTTCCACAAGTAATTTGTATTTAAATTAGAAAAAAAGATGTGTTTTCCAGGTTCTGGACATCTATAAGTTTTTCTACTTATCTCTACCTGTTTCTAGTTATCTAGCACCCTAGGGATACTCAGTTATCTGTAGCGTTATCTGACTTTCCCAACAAGAAATAAGCAGGTAGAGCTGAGAAGAATATGTTTTTCAACTTCCTGGATTCAACTAACTATTCTACCTATCACAGTCATCTTTAGTTTACTTGTAGGAATCCTGGAAGTGAAATAGTGGAGCTAAAATAGAGTTCTTCACTGGATTTCCTGACTGGTAAGCCCAAGTTGGTCTCATTTGACTTCCCGTAGCCCATGACATGGACTGGGGTTCCCAAAACCTTGAGTGGACACCTCAGGAGTCAGTTGCTATGATAACATAAACCTCATGACGTACCCCTCATCCTAAGAATGCTGTAAGACATTACTTTTATTTGGGGATTCATTTGAGACTTTCCACTCCCTCCCATTAAGCCAAAGCAGTAGGGTGTCCCAGTGAGAGTGAATCCTTACCTTCGCCAGATCATCTTTCTTAGCAGGCATATTCTCATTTTCCTTTGTGGAACCCTTACACAAGATACCTTCATTCGGCAAAAGAGACAAATGTTCACAGACCCTGCAGGAAAAGGCTGGCAGCCACAGAGAACCAGTCCCATTGGGTCATGTGGCTCTTCTAGGCAAAGTGCCTTTGTTTTCTGTACCTAGCTTAAAGGAAGAGACCACGGTGGTCTCTACACTGCAAGGGACTTTTGGGGTCATCCACTTCACACCCTTCATTTTACAGATTTGGGACATAGGCTCAGAGCAGTGGAGTGGCCAGTCCAAAAAAGCACACAGAGTTCATCCCAGAGAAGACCAGGCTTTTGGTGGCCATGCCTTCCACTGGGCCGTGTATCATCCAGCTACGGGCAGTGAACATCAGCCCAGGTTCAGCTCCTCAGCACTTAAACCTCTATCCTGCCCAAGAACTCTTTCCTTCAAAGGACTGAAGACTCAAAGCTCCCACCAAAGCCTGATCACTGAGCCATTTTACCTGTAGGAAAAGGAATCAACCTCCCCTGCAGAGGCATTCGGCCTCCTGATGTCCACAGTTTCAGGCCCTGAGAGTGATGAAATTTATACCCTCCTCACAAAAGCCTTAGTGTGCTTCCATTACAACAGCCCTCATTTCTCCCAATGTCCTTGCAATGCCAAGCCTGCCAAGTCTGCCAACTAGCGGCATGACCCATGATCAAGACCCAGCCCTAAGCTTGTGCTGAATCCGCTGTTTTAGGAAAGGAGGATAATGGAAACTGTCACTAGGCAATTAATACTCACTTTGAAGTTGATAATTTATGGTTTGCCTTGATCAATGTCACACTTGCTTCTTCTCAGATATCAGCATGAAGCTATGGGGCGGGGACCCTGGGTGTGATGGTGTAAATATAATTTTCAACTGCAGTGAGCTGTCTCCACCTACCCACGCCCCCCCACCATGCCAAGGGTAGGTCTTAAGGTAAATGTCTGAATTCCTAACACTTACATGCCAATATTTTAGACTCCAGACGTACAAAACACGTCTCCTACCCACAAGCTTGCTTTCAAAATCAAGGGACACAAGACACTGAAGTGGTGGCATTCAGGCACGGGTATGTAATTGATATGCCTAGACCCATTTGAAGCACGGCCCCCAGACAAAATGAGAGCTGCTATTGAGAATTGCAGGTTTGGAGCACCACCTCCTCCTATTCCAGGCCCAAGAATCCTGGTTTAGGAAAAAAAAATGGAGACAAGGTAGAGACCAAAGAAAAGTCTCTGTCCACCTCTCCCTTGAACAAGAGAGACAAAGGGTGAAACAAAGGATATTTTTTCATAGTAAGTGGAAAGGAGGCTCTAGGGGAAAAAGAAATCGACGTCAACAGCTGGGCCCAGAGCTATCGATCCAGTTTAGGGAGCTGGGTATTGAGGGGGGCTGGCAGCTCAGCACGTCCTCTGGATAGTAGTCGGGGGTGTACAAGGAGATGGCTCTGGCTGGCTGGGCTTTCTAAGAGAAAGGAAAAACAGGACTCAGGTTCATGTGCAGATGAGTTCCTTACATCCCCTTCCACAGCCCCCATCACAAGGTCAAGCAACAGAGCTCTTTTTTCTTTTTTTCTCTCTTGCCTACCTTCCTTTTAACGCAACTGGTCACCTTAAGGGATTTCACCAGGACTGAAATATTCATAAGGAAGGAGGGAAAGTCAAAACAGGGGGGCTGGGGGGCGTTCACTGTGACTGGCCCTAGCCCAGGTCCCCAACCCCAGCACCTCAAAAAACGTCCAGAATGGTCCTATTTCTTCATTTTAACAAGAAGAAATTCCTAAGAATGTCCAATTAGGGAAGTCCCTGGCGGTCCAATGGTTAGGACTCTGCACTTTGACTTCTGGGGCCTGGGTTCAATCCCTGATCGGGGAACTAAGATCTTGTAAGCCACCTGGCATGGCCAAAAATTAAAAAAAAATAAAAAATAAAGAATATCCAATTAATTCTGTGGGCCCACCCACCACATCAAAACCTTAACTCCAACAGGGAGTCAGACAGAAATATTGCCAGGTGCTAAATTGGCTCTGTTACTTACTTAACATAGAAACTTAGACTTCAGGGGTCTCTGTGACCAAACCTGGCCTTCCATTAGATGAATGCATTCTATAGTTTCAAAACTCTGCTTAACACTCAGTTTAACAGAGTGTTGGGCTTCCCTGGTGGCGCAGTGGTTGAGAGTCCGCCTGCTGATGCAGGGCCCAGTCCAGGAAGATCCCACATGCCGTGGAGCGGCTGGGCCCGTGAGCCATGGCCACTGAGCCTGCGCGTCCGGAGCCTGTGCTCTGCAACGGGAGAGGCCACAACAGTGAGAGGCCCGCGTACCGCAAAAAACAAAACAAACAAACAAAAATAAAATAAAAAATAAAAGAGTGTTCATCTCGTACACTGTTTTTTGCGTTTTTCAAAAATATTTATTTATTTATTTATTTATAAATTTTATTTATTTAAATAAAAAATATTTTATTTATTTATTTGGCTGCACCAAATAAATAAAGGTCTTAGTTGCGGTATGCGGGATCTTCATTGCTGCATGTGAGATCTTTAGTTGTGGCATGTGAACTCTCAGTTGTGGCACGTGGGATCTAGTTCCCTGACCAGGGATTGAACGTGGGCCCCCTGAATTGGGAGCGCAGAGTCTTAGCCACTGGACCGCCAGGGAGGTTCCTCATACACTGTTGATGGGGTGTAAATTGGTGTAGCCACTATGGAAAACAGTATGGAGTTTCCTTTAAAAACTAAAAATAGAACTACCATATGACCCAGCAATTCCACTCCTGGTTATATATCTGAAAAAAACAAAAACTCTAATTTGAAAAGGTACATGCACCCCAGTGTTCATAGCAGCACTATTTATTTACAATAGCCAAGACATGGAAGCAACTGAAATGTCCATCAACTGACAAATGGATTAAGAAGATGTGGTATATATACACAATGGAATATTACTCAGCCATAAAAAAGAATGAAATTCTGCCATTTGCAACAACATGCATGAACCTAGAGAATATTATGCTTAGCAAAATAAGTCAGATGGAGAAAGACAAATACTATATGATATCACTAACATGTGGAATCTAAACAATAATACAAATGAACCTATATACAAAACAGAAATAGACTCACAGACATAGAAAACAAACTTATGGTTACCAAAGGGGAGAGGGAAGGGGGAGGGATAAATCAGGAGTATGGGATTAACAGACACAGACTACTATACATGAAATAGATAACCAACAAGGACTTACTATATAGCACAGGGAACTATACTCAATATCTTATAATAACCTATAATGGAATATAATCTGCAAAAAAGAAAAACATATCACTATGCTGTACACCTGAAACTTACACAATATTGTAAATCAACTATACTTCAATTAACAAAAAAAGAAAAAGAAAAAAAGAAGGCTGACCACACCAAGATGGGAGTGTGAAGAGATAAGGAAAGAGAGCTCATAGTCATGAGGCAGCCGTCCAAGAATAGTAACCAAATCCAAGGCCAGAAATTGAAATCCATGAGCCTCACCCTGCTCCTTCTCACCATTCCTTCCCCTGAGAGCCATAAGAAGACTTTAATCCACAGGAAACAGACCAATGGTACTTTCAATAGCTCTTAACACTCCCTTGCCATTTCAGGGCCTTTTGCACAAGCACGGCTTGCTCTCCCTCACCACTGGTAGTCCTGTAATATTGTACAGCAATATCTCAATTACATAGAAACATACTAGGAGGTAATTTTGGTTCATAGGATTGCATATTTACTGCAGGAAAAGGCAAATTGCCAGGAAAGAGTCTTTTTTTCTTTTGCTGAGTTTTAATCATTTTTATTTTTCTTACTGTTTCCATTGTAACCATTCAGAGAAAAGTCCCAGGGTTCAGCACACATTCTGTCAAATTTTCTAGCTGTAGTCTTCTGACAATGAAATCTGATCTCCAGAACGATGACTCTGAGACACTGCAACCTCACAGCGGATCCCCAGAACATGTCGCTCATTTCTGACCCTACAGTTTGCTTGTTCTGTTCCTCTTCCCGCTTTTTCATCTAGACAATTCATTCAGGTCTTGCCTTATTCTCCTTTCGTTCTTCCTCCTTCCTTTTTCATCCTAGCCTGCGCACCTGGTGTCTCCCCTACCTGAACTCCTAAAAACCTGAAGTGTGGATCACTCATTTGGCAAGAAAGGTCATAAACAACAGCCTCCCAATGAAACTTAACTGTTTTGTGATATAAATCCTGTGTCCCTTACCTGCACAGAAAGTACCTGAAGTACCCACTGAGTCTTTAGCTTTTTTGTTTCCCTCAATACAGCTGGCTAGGTGGTGCTTTACAATCATGAATAATGCCAATTAAAACAGCTACACAGGCTTCCCTGGTGGCGCAGTGGTTGAGGGTCCGCTTACCATGCAGGGGACGTGGGTTCGTGCCCTGGTCCGGGAGGATTCCACGTGCCGCGGAGCGGCTGGGCCCGTGAGCCATGGCCGCTGAGGCTGCGCATCCGGTGCCTGTGCTCCGCATCGGGAGAGGCCACAGCAGAGAGAGGCCTGCGTACTGCAAAAACAAAAACAAAACAAAGAAAAAACAGCTACAATTTTCTGAGGGCTTCATGTGTACAAAGTACTGTGCTAAGCAATATGCATGAATTACCATTGTTCTGTTTTGCAGAGGAGAAAACTAACGCAGAGAGAGGTTAAATCAGCAGTCCCCAACCTTTTTCGCACCAGGGACTGGTCCTGTGGAAGACAATTTTTCTGTGGACTGGGGGATGGGGGGGTGGGCGATGATTCAGGTGGTAATGCGAGCCATGGCGGGGATGGGGAGTGGCAGATGAAACTTCCCTAGCTCACTTGCTGCTCACTTCTTGCTGTGGGCCTGGTTCCTAACAGGCCTCGGGCCAGTACTGTCCTCGGCTCAGGGGTAGGGGACCCCTGGGTTAAATAATATGCCTAAAGTCACACAGCTGACAAGTGCCTACAACAGAATTCATTTAATCAAATATTCAATTCATTTCATTAAATTCTTTGAATTTGAGAGAAAATGCACTAGGGCAGCGGTCCCCAACCTTTTTGGCACCAGGGACCAGTTTCATGGAAGACAATTTTTCCATGGATGGGGGAAGGGGGGATGGTTCAGGCGGTAATGCGAGCAATGGGGAGCGATGGGAGCGATGGGGGAGGCTGGGGAGCTGCAAATGAAGCTTCACTCGCTTGCCCCTCGCTCACCTCGTGCTGTGTGGCCCCGTTCCTAACAGGCCTCGGACCTACCAGTACCAGTCCATGGCCCCGGGGGTTGGGTCTCCTGCACTAGTGAATGTTTTCACATTTCTTTTTTTTTGATTAATTAATTAATTTCTTTATTTTTGGCTGAGTTGGGTTTGTTGCTGCGCGCAGGCTTTCTCTAGATGCGGTGAGCGGGGGCTACTCTCTGTTGCGGTGCGCGGGCTTCTCATTGCAGTGGCTTCTCTTGCTGCGGAGCATGGGCTCTAGGCGCGCGGGCTTCAGCAGTTGTGGCACGCGGGCTCGGTAGTTGTGGCTCGTGGGCTCTAGAGCGCAGGCTCAGTAGTTGTGGCACACGGGCTTAACTGCTGTGCGGCATGGGATCTTCCCGGACCAGGGCTCGAACCCGTGTCGCCGGCACTGGCAGGCGGATTCTTAACCACTGTGCCACCAGGGAAGCCCTTCACATTTCTTTTCAATAGGACAGATGGAAATAAACAACAAACATAGGTTCTGTGTTCATTCTCAGTTCATCATAACATTTCATTGACCAGAAAAACCCCATACCTTAGCCATTCTGCTGAATTAAGGATTCACTTTCATATATCACCATGCAATCCTTCTGGACAAAAATTAAGCAGATTAAACCATTGGGCATGAACCAGGTATTTCTCATTTATTCTTGTACCTGCATCAATTAAATGAGTTCCCTTTACTTTCAACTATCTTTTTTTGTTATTCATTCATTCATCCATTTATTCTCTGTCTTAGGATTTAAGGCAACATATAAGACATACATACAATAAGAAAAGGAAAATGAAAAGTGGTGGTTTTTTTAAGTTAGTGGATTAAGCTGTTATTTTTCAAAGAAAATACAATGTCCCTTTCCCTATGTCAACGGTAAGCAGTGTGTGAACACACAATATTATGGAAATATAGAACTCTCACACTTCAAAAAGCAAGATAAGAACTTCCAGTGTCCAGCCCCAAATGTAAAGGGTATGGAAGTCATTCTCATCTTCACAACAAGAAAAAAGTGAACAAACTAAAAACAACTCTTCCTAGATCAGAGAATTGAAGTCACAGGGCACTGCTGCCCTGAAAACTTGAGAGACAGACGGATAAAGAGAAACGCAGTTTACCAGGAACAGAAGCCCAAGAGCAGAAACCCACAGTTGGAGCCAGTATGAGTAGGGACACAGTACACTGTAATTGAGGAATTTCTAGAAGCTCAGTATGGACTACCTTGAGAGCTAACACTGAGGGCAGAGTTCCTTAAGGGGACTCCACACTCTCATGACTTTTACCTCTAGGAAGCGCCACCAAGTGGTCACTGTAAAGATTGGAGAAAAATCCCCTCTGGCTTACAGCAAGGGGAGAGGAAAACTAACCTTCTTTTTTTCTTTTTTTTTTCTTTTTTTTTTTTTGCTGCACCCCATGGCTTGTGGGATTTCAGTTACCCGACCAGGGATTGAACCCAGGCTCTCTGCAGTGAAAGCAAGTAATTCTAACCAGTGGACTGCCAGGGAATTCCTGAAAGGTAAGCATTTTGAAATATGTCCAGAGCTCTGTTTTCTTCAACAAAGACTTGCCCCGAAGGGAAGTTATTTTACCAGAGCCTAAGTGACTTGCATTTCACCAAAGCCCAGCTGACCAGGGGGCAAGGAAATACCCAATTCCAGCTCCTTCTAGCCTTCCTGTCTCAGCTAAAGGGAAGGGTGGGAAAGCTGAGAAGCACCTGTAAAGGTCACAGCCCAGGGAGACAGGCTCACTAAAAGACTGAGATCTAATCATAGGACTATAGACTGCTTCCCCTCTCCACAACCTTACCACCACATCAACAGTGCTCCTGTATAACAGTGGATGGTAGCTGAAATAATCTGCAAGCATCAGACTCTATTTAAGAATTAGCCTTGAGGGCCTCCCTGGTGGCGCAGTGGTTAAGAATCCACCTGCCAATGCAGGGGACACGGGTTCGAGCCCTGGTCCCGGAAGATCCCACATGCTGCGGAGCAACTAAGCCCACGTACCACAACTACTGAGCCTGCGCTCTAGAGCCTGCGAGCCACAACTACTGAGCCCGTGTGCCACAACTACTGAACCCCGCGCCTAGAGCCCATGCTCCGCAACGAGAGAAGCCACCGCAATGAGAAGCCCGTGCGCCGCAAGAAAGAGTAGCCCCCGCTTGCCACAACTAGAGAAAGCCCGCGTGCAGCAACGAAGACCCAACGCAGCCAAAATTACATACATTAAATTAATTAATTAAAACAAAAAAGAATAAGCCTCGGGACTTCCCTGGTGGTGTACTGGTTAAGACTCAGTGCTCCCAATGCAGGGGACCCGGTTCGATCCCTGTTCGGGGAACTAGATCCCACGTGCGTGATGCAACTAAAGAGCCTGCCTGCCGCAACTAAGAAGCCCACCTGCCGCAAGTAAGACCTGGTGCAACCAAATAAATAAATAACTCTTAAAGAAAAAAAAGAATAAGCCTCTAAGGAAACTCAAAGATGACAGGGGAAACAAAACAAGGACACTAGTGAAAATTTTAGCCTCTGACACCTACTACTAACAGTAAACACAGCCTAATTCCTAGCCAGATAAACACAAAACCTCACACCAAAAGACCATCTACTTCAGTTCTTCTTCAGTTCTTTTATCCAATACATCATGTCTGGCTTTCAACAAAAAATTATAATGCATGCTAAAAATTAAAAAAAACATATTCTGAAGAGCTAAAACAAGCATCAGAACCAAACTCAAATATGGCATAGATATTTGGAATTATTTGATCTAGAGGTTTTTTTTAATTTTTTTTTTTTTTGGCCACGCCATGCAGCTTGTGGAATCTTACTTCCCCGACCTGGCATCCAACCTGTGCCCTTGGCAGCGAACGCACAGAGTACTAAGCACTGGACCACCAGGAAATTCCCTGATCTAGAATTTAAAATAACTATGATTAATATACTAAAGGCTGTAATGAAAAATGTGGACAAAATGCAAGAACAGGTGAGTAATGTAAGCTAAGAGATAAAAACTCTAAGGAAGAATCAAAGGAAATGATAGAAATCAAAAACACTGTGACAGAAATGAAGAATGCCTTTGATGGGCTTATCAATAGACTGGACAAGACAGGTAAGAATCAGTGAGGTAGGGCTTCCCTGGTGGCGCAGTGGTTGAGGGTCCGCCTGCCGATGCAGGTGACGCAGGTTCGTGCCCTGGTCTGGGAGGATTCCACATGCCACGGAGCAGCTGGGCCCGTAAGCCATGGCCGCTGAGCCTGCGTGTCCGGTGCCTGTGCTCCGCAATGGGAGAGGCCACAACAGTGAGAGGCCCACGTACCCCCCCAAAAAAAAAATCAGTGAGGTAAAAGATATGACAATAGAAACATCCCAATAGACAATAGAAACATCCCAAAATGAAAAGCAAAGAGAAAAAAGAATTTTTTAAAAAACAAAACAGAGGGTTTCCCTGGTGGCGCAGTGGTTGAGAGTCTGCCTGCCAATGCAGCAGACACTGGTTTGAGCCCTGGTCCGGGAAGATCCCACATGCCGCGGAGCGACTGGGCTCGTGTGCGACAACTACTGAGCCTATGCGTCTGGAGCCTGTGCTTCGCAGTAAGAGAGGCCACGACAGTGAGAGGCCCGTGCACTGCGATGAAGAGTGCCCCCCACTTGCCACAACTAGAGAAAGCCCTCCCACAGAAACAAAGAGCCAACACAGCCAAAAATAAATAAATAAATTCATAAAAAAATAAAACAGAACAGAATATGCAAGAACCGTAGACAATTTAAAAGGTATAACCTAGTGTAATGGGAATACCAGAAGGAGAAGCAAGTGAGAAAGGAGTGAAAGAAATACTTTAATACTGGCAGAGAATTTTTCCAAGTTAATGGCAGACACCGAACAACAGATCCATGAAGTTCAAAGAACATCAAGAAGGATAAATATCCAAAAAACTACACTGAGGAATTTCATATTCAAACTGTAGAAAATCAAAGGCGAAGAGAAAACCCAGAAAGAAGCCAGATGAAAAAAAATATTCCTATGGAGGAGCAAGGAGAAGAGCCACATCAGACTTCTCTTCTGAAAATATGCAAGCAAGAAGGGAGTGAAGTGAAATATTTAAAGTGTTGGAAGAAAAATACCACCAGCTAGAACTCTGTATCCATCAAAATTATCCTTCAAAAGTGAGGAGAAATAAAGACTTTCTCAGACAAACAGCAATTGAGGCAATTTGTCACCCGTATACTTGCCTTGCAAGAAATGTTAAAAATGCTTCAGAGAGAAGCATTTATGTTAAAAATGAGGCATTTATGTTAAAGCATTTATGTTAAAAATGCTTCAGAGAGAAGGAAAATGATAAGGGTCAGAAATTCAGATCTACATAAAGAAAGGAAGAGTGTTAGAGAAATAATAAATGAAGGTAAAATAAAATAATTTATTTTTCATAGTCTTAATTGATCTAACAGATACAGTTTGCTCAAAATAATATTAACAAAACTGTATTCAGTGATCATAGCATATGGATAAGTGAAATGAATGACAGCAACGTTATAAAGTACAGGAGAGAGGAATTGGGAATACTGTGTATAAGGTACTTGCACTACCAGTGAAGTGATATAGTGTTATTTGAAAATGGACTTAGGCTCATTGTAAATGTATTTTTCAAATTGTAGGGCAACCACTAAAAAATTTCCTTAAGTATAACTGATACGTTAAGAGAGGAGAGAAAATTGAATCATAATAAAAAGCTCAATTAAAACCAAAGAAAGCATGGGAATTCCCTGGCGGTCCAGTGGTTAGGACTCCAGGCTTTCACTGCTGAGAGCCTGGGTTCAATCCCTGGTTGGGGAATTAAGATCCCACCAGCCTCATGGCCAAACAAAACAAAACAAAACAAAACCAAAGAAGGCAGAAAAAGAGTGGAAGACAAAACAGAAACCAAGAACAGTGACAATGAATAGGAAACAGTTACAAAAATGGTAGCTATTAATCCAAATATATCAATAATAATTTTAAAAGGGAGTGATGTAAACATGCTAATTAAAAGACATAGAATGTCAGATTGGATTTAAAAAAACAAGACCCAACTATATGTTGTCTATAAGAAACCCACTTGAAATATAAAGACACAGATAGATTAAAAGAGACAGAGAAAAATATACCATGCTAACACTAAACAAATAAAGTTGGAATAGCCATATTGATTTCAGACAAAGCACACTTCAGGACAAGGAAAATTATCAGGGATAAAGAGGGGCATAGCATAACAATAAAGGACCTCAATTTTCCAAGAAGACATAATAATCCTTAATATATACGTGTTTAACAACACGGTCAAAATACATGAAGCAAAACCTGACAGAACCCCAAGGAGAAACAGACAAATTACTATTGTACTTGAAGACATCAACACCCCTCTATTAGTAGTTAACAAATACAGCAGGTAGAAAATCAGTAAAGATATAGTTGAACTAATTGCACCATCAGTAAACTGAATCTAATTGACATTTATAGACTACTTCATCCAACAATGGCAGAATGCACATTCCTCTCAAGCTCACATGGAACATTCACTAAGATAGACGACACTCAAGGCCATAAAACAGACCTCTAAGTAACACATGGGTCAAAGAGGAAATCTCAAGAGAATTTGAAAAAATATTTTGAACTAAATGGAAATGAAGTACAACTTGTCAAAATTTGTGGGATGCAATGAAATCAGTGCATAAAGGAACATTCATCATATTGAATGCATATATTTTTAGAAAAGAAGATCTAAAATTAATAATCTAAGTTTCCACCTTAGGAAACAGAGAAAGAAGAGCAAATTAAATCTAAAGTAAGCAGAAGGAAAGATATAAAAACCAGAGCAAAAATTAATAAAATTGAAAACAGGAAAACAATAGAGATAATCAATGAAACAAAAAGTTGGTTCTTTGAAAATATTAATAAAAGTGACAAATCTCTATTCAGGCTAATGAAGATAAAAAGAGAGAAAGTATAAATGGCTAATATCAGAAATGAAAATGGGGGACTTCCCTGGCAGCCAGTGGTTAAGACTACATGCTCCCAATGCAGGGGGCACGGGTTTAATCCCTGGTCAGGGAACTAAGATCCTGCATGTCGCATGGTGTGGCCAAAAAATAAATAAATAAATAAATAAAAGGGGAGGTGCTATCAAGTACTCTTACAAAAAAAATAAAAAGGGGGCCATCACTAATGATCCCATGGATATTAAAAGGACAATAAAAGAATATTATGAACAACTCTATGGCCACAATTTGCTAACTTAGAAGCAATGGACCAAGTCCTTGAAACATACAATCTACCAATACTCCTACAAGGAGAAATAGACTATCTGATAAACCTAAATCTATTTTTTAAATTGAATCAATAATTAATAACCTTCCAAAACAGAAAGCACTAGGCATGGATGGGTTCACTAGGAAATTCTACCAAACATTTAAGGAAGAAATGATACCAATTCTCTTCAATCTGGTCTACAAAATAGAAGGAGAGGCAAAGTTTCCTAACTCATTCTATGAGGTAAGCATTACCCTAATACCAAAACCAGACAATATATTACAAGAAAGGAAAACTGAAGACCAATATCTCTCATGAACATAGATGCAAAAATATTCAACAAAATATCAGCAGATCAAATTCAACAATGTATGAAAAGATTTATATTCAATACATGATGACCAAGTGGGATTTATCCCAGGTATGCAAAGCTGTTTCACACTCAAAAGTCAATTGTTGACTTTTGAGGCTAAAGAAAAATCACATATTCATATCAACAGATGCAGAAAAAGCATTTGACAAAATCCAACACCAATTCATGCTAAATACTCTCAACAGGGAATTCCCTGGCTGTTCAGTGGTTAGGACTTGGTGCTTTCACTGCCGTGGGCCTGGGTTCGATCCCTGGTCGGGGAAATAAGATCTCACAAGCTGCGCGGGGCAGCCAAGAAAAAAAAATACTCTCAACAAACTAGGAATAGAGGGGAAGTTCCTTAACACAATAAAGGACATCTATAAAAAACTAACAGCTATCATCATAATGGTGAGAAACTAGATGCTTTCACCTTGAGATCAGAAACAAAGCAAGAATGTCCCCTCTAACCACTCCTATTGAAGAACATGCTGGAAGTCCTAGGTAATGCGCTAAGACAAAGTGAAATAAAAGGTATAGGGGGCTTCCCTGGTGCCGCAGTGGTTAAGAATCCACCTGCCAATGCAGGGGACAGGGGTTCAAGCCCTGGTCCGGGAAGATCCCACATCCCATGGAGCAAGTAAGCCTGTGTGCCACAACTACTGAGCCTGCGCCCTAGAGCCCACGTGCCACAACTACTGAGGCCTGCGTGCCTAGAGCCCGTGCTCCGCAACAAGAGAAGCCACCGCAATGAGAAGCCCACGCACCGCAACGAAGAGTAGCCCCCACTCACTGCAACTAGAGAAAGCCCGTGCACAGCAATGAAGACCCAACGCAGCCATAAATTAATTAATTAATTATTTTTAAAAGTTCACTGTTATTTAAAAAAAACAGGTATAGGGACAGGGAAGGAAGAAATAAAACTGTCTTTGTTCTCAGATGACATGACTGTCTAGGTAGAAATTCCCGAGGAATTGACAAAAAAAAAAAACACCAAAAAACCCTCCTGGAACCAATAAATGATTATAGCAAGATTGCAGGACACATTCAATCATTTTCCTATATACCAGCAATTAGCAATTGGAATTTGAAATTAAAGACACACCATTTATATTAGCATGCCAAAACTGAGATACTTATGTATAAACCTAACAAAATATGTGCAATATCTCAATATCTATATATGGAAAACTATAAAACTCTGATGTAACAAATCAAAAGATCTGAATAAATGGAGAGATATTCTATGTTCATGGATAGGAAGACCTGATATTGCTAAGATGTCAGTTCTCCCCAACTAGATCTATAGATTGAACATAATCCCAATCAAAATTCCAGCAAGTTACTTTGTGGAAATTGACAAACTGATCCTAAAGTTTATATGTAAAGGCAAAAGACCCAGAATAGTCAAATTAATACTGAAGAAGAACAAAGCCAGAAGACTGACACTACCAACTTCAAGACTCACTATAAAGCTACTGTAATCAAAACAGTGTGGTACTGCCAAATGCATAAACAAATAGATGAATGAAACAGAATAGAGTTCAGAAATAGACTCACATAAATATAGTCAACTGATCTTTGACAAAGGAACAAAGATATTACAATGGAGAAAGAAACAACTGGTGCTGGAACAACTAGACATTCACATTTCAAACAAACAAAAAAACAAATCTCACATCTTTCACTTCTAGAAGATAATATAGGAGAAAAATCTAGGTAACCTCAGGTTTGGCAATGGGTTTTTAGATACAACACAAACAGCACAATCCATGAAGAAAAACTGATAACTTGCACTTCATTAGAATAAAAATGTGTGCCCTGCAAACGTTGTTAAGAGAATGAAAAGACAAGCCACAGACAGGAAGAACATGTTTGCAAAACACATATCAGATAAAAGACTTCTATTCACAATATATAAAGAATTCTTAAAACTCAACAAAACAAACAATGCTATTTAAAAGTGGGCAAAATGTTTGAACAGATAACTCACCAAAGAATATAAAAAGTTGGCAAATAATATGAAAAGATGCTCAATATCATTAGTAATTTGGAAATTGAAAATTAAAACAAAATTTCACTATACACCTATTAGAATGGCTAAAATCCAAAACACTGACAACACCAAATGCTGGCAAAGATGTGCAGCAACAGGAACTCTAATTCATTGCTGGTGGGAATGCAAAATGGTTCAGCTACATTGGAAGACAATTTGGCAGTTTCTTACAAAACTAAACATACTCTTACCATACGATCCAACAATCCCACCCCTAGATATTTACCCAAGTAAGTTGACAAGTAATGTCTACACAAAAAAAATTTCTCTTGAATGTGTGTAGTAGCTATTCATAATCACCAAAACCTGGAAGCAACCAAGATGTCCTTCAATAGGTGAGTAGATAAACTATGATACATTCATACAATGGGATATTATTCAGTGATAAAATGAAATGAGCTACCCTCCTACACTGTTGGTGGGAATGTAAATTGGTACAGCCACTATGGAGAACAGTATGGAGGTTCCCTAAAAAACTAAAAATAGAGCTACCATATGATCCAGCAATCCCACTCCTGGTCATATATACAGAGAAAACCATAATTTGAAAAATGCATGCACCCCAATGTTCATTGCAGCACTGTTTACAATAGCCAGGACATGGAATCAACCTAAATGTCCTTCGACGGATGAATGGATAAAGAAGATGTGGTACATATATATAGTGGACTATTTTAGCCATAAAAAAGAAAGAAATAATGCCATTTGCAGGGACATGGATGGACCTAGAGATTATCGTACTGAGTGAAATAAGGCAGACAAATATCATATAATATTGCTTATATGTGGAATCTAAAAAAAATGGTACAGATGAACTTATTACAAAACATAAATAGAGTCACAGATGTAGAAAACAAACTTATGGTTACCAAATGGGGAAAGTGGGGGAGGGATAAATTGGGAGATTGGGATTGACATATACACACTACTATATATAAAATAGATAACCAACAAGGACCTACTGTATAGCACAGGGAACTCTACTCAATACTCTGTAATGATCTATATGGGAAAAGAATCTAAAAAAGAGTGGATATATGTATACGTATCAATATAAGTGATTCACTTTGCTGTACAGCAGAAACTAACACAACATTGTAAATCAACTATACTCCAATAAAAATTAATTTTAAAAAAAGTAAATTAAATTTTAAAAAAAGAAAAGAGCTACCAAGCCATGAAAAGACATGGAGGAACTTTATTTTTTTTAATATTTATTTATTTGGCTGCGCCGGGTCTTAGTTCTGGCACGCAGGATCTTTTAGTTGCAGCATGCAGGCTCTTGGTTGCAGCATGCGGGATCTAGTTCCCTGATCAGGGATCGAACCCGGGCCCCCTGCATTGGGAGCACGGAGTCTTAACCATTGGACCACCAGGGAAGTCCCGACATGGAAGAAGTTTAAATACATATTGCTAAGTGGAAGAAGCCAGTCTGATTCCAACAATATGACAATCTGGAAAAGGTACAACTGTAGGGGCAGTAAAAATTTCAGAGGTTGCCAGGGATGGGGGAAGGGGAAGAGAGCAAAAGAGTAAGAATGAATAGGTGGAGCACAGGGGGTTTTTAGGGCAGTGAAACTATTCTGTATGATACTGTAATGGTAGATACATGACCTTAAGCATTTGACAAAATCCATAGGAATCAGGACACAAAGAAATGAACCCTAATGTAAACAACAGGTGTTTGTTAACTACAATGCATGAATGTGGTTCATCAACTGTAACAAATGTACCAATGCAAAATGTTAATAATAGAGGAAACTGTGGGGGGCCGGGAGCTAGCTAGGGTGGAGTGGGAGTGTATGAGAACTGTCAGTACTTTCTGCTCAATTTTGCTGCAAACCGTCTAAAAAAAATAAAGTCTACTAATTTTTTTAAAAAGCAAGACAAGATCAAAGCGTGAATATTGCTAGCATCTCCGCTTGTTTGAATCCAATGTTTTCAAGATGTGCCTATTTTGGATTTTCGGTTTCTTGGTGTAGTTTATCTGATAATAGATATAAAAGTACTTCGTGTGGTGTTGGTTAAATTTTGCAAAACCTCATTCTGGGAAACTCGTGTTCTTTCATTTTTAAAGCAAAGGAAGGAGGAAGGGAGATGTGGAGAAGGAGAAGGAAAGAAGAAAAGAAGACGGCAGCCCGAGGAAATCAAATACCATATTTAACATTTGCCCTTAAAGGAATAGCAAATGTGCAGCACATTTATCTTTTAATATCATCACAACCAAAGTTTTATACCTTAAATGCCACAAATAAAGACATCAGTGAATTGGAATTAAGCAATGCAGGAGTGGAGGGCTGTATCTTTGCCTCTGTATTCAACCGTCTTTCCCTTTTCTCCTCTTTCACACAGAGATGTGAATTGATAGTTGTTTAATTTTATTTGGAATCTGTGATACCACAACCATTGGCTGTGCTTCAGGATCTGAGTTATTTGCCAAGTTTTGCGGCTTCCTCAGTCTCCACCCTTCTCAGACATTGAGGATGAGCTTTCCCACGCTCAACACTAGCCCCTAGCAAAGCTGGTCAACATCCTATTCCCCTAGGGGCCTGGTGGGCAGCAAAACACTCAGATTCTCCATCCAAGCCATGCTCTGTGCAGTGTATTATTCATTCTTTCCTCTATCTTTTGCATACACACACACAGACACTTTAGCTCAAATATATCCTGCAATGGTCACATCATTCCATTTCATCCTGTGTTAATTTGGGCCATCAGAACACTCCCATAAGCTCCAGCTGCTTTTCTACCTGTTGGCAGACATAGCTCCTCCCAGTGAGGGTAAGCTAGAGATAATTGTCCATTTACGGCACAGTTTTCCAATATGAAATTTATATTGGCTGACCCAAGAGTTTGATAAATTTACCATACATCTAGAGGCCTAATATCGTCAAACTCCTTCCTATAAATGGAGCATCAATTCATTATCAGAGAAGAAATCCTGGTGTTAGAGGGACTGACAAAGCTGGCACCATAGCAGAGTTACTAGAGACCACAAGTATGTATCAACCAAGAAGTATTTGGGAAGAAAAAAATTTTTAAGTATGTAGTTCAGCTTTTGAGCCTGTAAATCCTTTCAAAACAGATTAGTAATTTAAAACTTTGTTTTAGTCTGGGAACTTCTTAAACAATCATTGGTATAATTGGAAAGCACCTACAAATTCAAATGGACGCAGACTACAAAAGAGTCCCCCTAACTTGTACCACCTCAACCCCCATTTCCACAACCCAGATCCCAGCCTTAGTGCTCTGGGTGGTAGTCATGAACCTGTCCAGGCAACTCAGATTACGAAGAGAAGTAGTTAGCGAAAGCCGAATGCCCTCATAGCCCATAACACACAAATGATTTAACTCCTGTAAAGAACGAATCAATGTGAGTGTGAATGATTCCTTGTCTTGGCTGGGCTGGGCTTCCACAGGACTCAACATCTGCCTGACTCCATTCACTACCTACACCTGCCTGTGTGCTCTGGCTTCCTCCTCACTTCCTAGTCAAAAAACACAGGCTGCTCCAAGGAAGCTGAACAATAAGCGTAACATGCAAATCAGAGGTGTAGGGGTAGGATTTCTCATTGGAACTAAAATGCATGCCTACCAGCCATTGGGCAGGTAGACCAAGCACTGTTCCGAAGTTGGCTTTTACAGGCAATTGATGTGAAAGTGTACAGCCAGGTGTCACAAAAGTTAGGCATAGGTTTTCCACTGAAAACTGTCTTATTAGAAATTTCCCTAAATCCCCATCCCAAATAACATAACTTCTCTTACTCAATTCAGTTATTGGTCCTCACCCCATGGCTAATTGTAGTTACATAGAAGATATCCAGTAGTGTGGTCTGCTTTTTCCATTTAACATTATATTGTACATCTTTCTCTTAAATTCCAAAAAAAGGAGATTTCCAATAATCAATGGCATTAGTTTTCCTGGTCTGATAGGTTACTTCTTAAGAGGAAAACCCCAGAGGCCATCTAACTACTGATAGACTGGATTCAGAATTTCCACAGCAGTGGCAGGTGAGGGGCAGGGCAGGGAACTGAGTATAGGACGGAAGAAGACAGGGAGGGTGGAAGAGAGATTGATTGAGATTAGAAAGGGGAAAAATGTTCTACCACCTTTCATTGACCTCTAAGAATCTGGGCTTTTTAGATATCTTGGTTTGCACCTCAGCTCTGCCATTTACTTGATTTATGGCACATTTGTCTCTCTGAGACTAATTTTTTAAAAATTAATTAAAATTTTTTTAAAAAACCTAGGGGTGAAACAGGAATAAAGACACAGACTTACTAGAGAATGGACTTGAGGTTATGGGGAGGGGGAGGGTAAACGGTGACAAAGCGATAAAGAGGCACGGACATATATACATTACCAAACGTAAGGTAAATAGCTAGCGGGAAGCAGCCGCATAGCACAGGGAGATCAGCTCGGTGCTTTGTGACCGCCTGGAGGGGTGGGATAGGGAGGGTGGGAGGGAGGGAGACGCAAGCGGGAAGAGATATGGGAATATATGTATGTATATAACTGATTCATTTTGTTGTGAAGCTGAAGCTAACATACCATTGTAAAGCAATTATACTCCAATAAAGATGTTAAAAAAAAACAAAAAACAAAAAAAACATTTGAAATGTAGAATATTAACCCTGGTTGTTATACGGAATACAAATAATACATGTAAAGTGCTGTGCACGTAGAATGTGCTCAATATAATGGAGTCCATTGCTATCATCATTATTGATTTCCTACCATTAAATGTACTTTACAACTGGAAATAATTTTAAAAAAATAATTTCCAGAGCAAACTCATTGTGCCTTCAAAAATTAAGGTCAATAGAAAGGAAACCATCAACAAAGTGAAAAGACAACCTACTGAATGGAAGAAAACATTTGCAAATTATATGACCAATAAGGGGTTAATATCCAAAATATACAAACAGCACATACAACTCAATATCAAAGAAACAAACAACCTGATTTTAAAATGGGCAGAGGGGGGCTTCCCTGGTGGCGCAGTTGTTAAGAATCTGCCTGCCAATGCAGGGGACACGGGTTCGAGCCCTGGTCCGGGAAGACCCCACATGCTGCCAAGCAACTACGCCTGTGCACCACAATTACTGAAGCCCGTGCGCCACAACTACTGAAGTCCATGTGCCACAACTACTGAAGCCCGCGCACCTAGAGCCCGTGCTCTGCAACAAGAGAAGCCACTGCAGTGAGAAGCATGGGCACCGCAACGAAGAGTAGCCCCCGCTCACCACAACTAGACAAAGCCTGCGCAGCAATGAGGACCCAATGCAGCCAAAAATAAATAAATAAATATTTTGGAAAATGGGCAGAGGACCTGAACAGACATTTTTCCAAAGAACACCTACAGATGGCCAACAGACACATGAAAAGATGCTCAACATCAATAATCATCAGAGAAATGCAAATCAAAACCATGAGATACAACTAATATAATATTGTAAATCAACTATATGTCAATAAAATTTTTAAAAATAAATTTTAAAAATTAGTATAGGGGCTTCCCTGGTGGCACAGTGGTTGAGAGTCCGCCTGCCGATGCAGGGGACACGGGTTCATGCCCCGGTCCGGGAGGATACCACATGCCGCGGAGCGGCTGGGCCCATGAGCCATGGCCGCTGAGCCTGCGCGTCCGGAGCCGGTGCTCCGCAATGGGAGAGGCTACAGCAGTGAGAGGCCCGCGTACCGCAAAAAAAAAAAAAAAAAAATTAGTATAATTAGTGTCTTAATGCTCTTTCATTTAAAACAGTATAAAATGAATAGAAATAATGACCATTAATCATGTATTGCTGAGCTAGTATATATCGACTGAAGAAAAACACACAACCTAAAAGTTGCCAGTTATGTTTCATTTGGGGACCTTACTGAGGACTATAGCCTGGGAGACAGCCTCTCGGAGAGCTCTGAGGAACTGTTCCGAAGTGGTAAGGGAAGACCCACGATATATAGGAGTTTTTGCTGAAAAACAAAAACAAAAAACCTGTAGTTGAACATCAAAAGATTACTGCTAATCAAAAAACAACCAGACATCTCAAGTTAATGACTTTAGTGCTTTTCTCTGTATGGGAAGATGCCAAAGTCTGGGCTCATTGCAATTATTCCTTAGATATGCATCTTCCCTATCTAGGGCCACTATCCTGTTTTTTCAACACCCTGAATTCCCCTCAGGGTTAGGGTGTGGGGGTCAAGGCGGCTGCAGTGGCTGGTGGCTTGAGGGAGGGCAACATTCCTAGTTTATTGGTATGGCAGGCAACACTTTTTTTTTTTTTGTCCTCACATATGATGGGACTAGTTTAAGGAGCTAGACAAGGAGAGGATTATAAATTCCTTTTGCTGGAGCACATTGGTGGCGATGGGTGGCTGAGGGGTAAATATGCAGTTTTCCTCTGTGCTGCGAACCTAACTGGAATGTTAACAGGCTCAAATCAGTAATACAGAATTTGTGACCTCTAAGCTAACTGGCCAATATGGGGCTTAGACATTGTAGCTCTCCACCAATTTAGATAAACCCCCTTTAATTTGCTTGGAATTGTAAAGAAAAAAAAAGTGTGTGTGTGTGCACGCGCGCGTGCACGCGCACTTATACATACATACATAGACACATTTATTTATTTACTTATTTAGTTACAACGTACTTATTGTTCATACGGCCGCTCAGTGACATGTGTCCTGTGGTCTGTCGTCCTTCCCTTCAACTATTTCAACTCAAAGCTGAAAAAAGTACAAGGTCTCGGGCTTCCCTGGTGGCGCAGTGGTTGAGGGTCCGCCTGTCGATGCAGGGGACACGAGTTCGTGCCCCGGTCTGAGAGGATCCCACGTGCCGCGGAGCGGCTGGGCCCGTGAGCCATGGCAGCTGAGCCTGCGCGTCCGGAGCGCCTCTCACTGGCCGCAGCAGTGAGAGGCCCGCGTACCGCCAAAAAAAAAAAAAAAAAGTACAAGGTCTCCAGTAGAGCTTAGATTTGAGCAGCCTCAGTCGGAACCCGAAGGATGAGCCGATCTAGTTGCCCCACGGCTTCTTTATACGGATACACACATCCCGTCCCATTGGCAGGACCGCCTACGTCCGGGGAAGGAATTTGCCGACGTACTCGGAACTGTTTCCAAGGTTTTCTCGGGCTCGGGTGGTGTCGCGGTTGCTGGTCCTGGGAGCCAAGGCAACGGATATCTTCCCAGCTCGCGAGAGCGCCCCCTTCTCCCACGGCTTCGGGGACCCAGCAACAGCTATGGCTCCGGTGTCTGGCTCCCGCAGCCCGGAGTGGGAGGCCTCGGGCTCCGGGGGGAAGAAGCGTCGCAGTTCTTCGAAGAGCCCTAAGCCCAGCAAATCCTCTCGCTCCCCGCGGGGCCGCCGCTCTCGCTCGCACTCTTGCTCTCGGTCCGGGGACCGGAATGGCCTTAGCCATCAACTGAGTGGCCCCAACCAAGGCTCCCGAAACCAGTCCTACCGCTCCCGCTCGCGGTCACGCTCTCGAGAGCGGCCCTCCGCGCCGCGGGGCGCCCCTTTCGCTTCTGCCTCCTCGTCCGCCTATTATGGCGGCTACTCACGCCCCTACGGGAGCGACAAGCCATGGCCTAGCCTCCTGGACAAGGAGAGGGAAGAGAGCCTGCGGCAGAAGTGAGTGAGACGAACGTACCTTATCTTTCGTGAGCCCACCAGCCTTCAGTGTCCGATTTATCGTTCATCTTGCTCCCGACTATACCCATTTCGCTCTCTCTCCCTGACTTGCGCCCATTTTCATCCCTTCCTTCAGTCCACCCACGATAACAGCTTATTCGCCTTTTCTACTCTAGGTTTTCACTCATCCCCGGGCCCCTTCATCTAGTGCGCTGGCCTCCCGCAACCCCCTCCTGCCTCCTGGCTTGTAGCGGACATGGCCAAGAGCCTCAGACGTCCCGGAATTATAGCATTTACTTGGTGTGTCGTTATCATTCGTGAGCATGTTTTATTCCCCACTAGACTGAGCTCATGGAAAGTAGGAGCCCGGTTTTATTGATCACAAAATTCACCGTGCCTAGCACTTTGTAGGCGCGCAACTTTTGCTTGTTGAATGATCAAACAGGTTTGAGATGATAGGGTAAGTGAGTGGAATTGTTTTGTAGCGATTTGGGAAGGGTTGAGATTAAGGCTTAAATTGGAGGGGAGGAAAACCTCTGAAACAAGATGTTTGAATAAATGTAGGAAAAGTGATCTGCTAAACTGTAGATTGGACTACACTAAGAAAGATCTTGTTAAGTGGTCTCAATCTTGACCATGAAAAATTAGGTCAGGGTGAGATCAGATCTCTAATGAGACTGAGTATTGGAGTGGAAAATGAATAGTTTAAGAAGGAGAAAGGAAAAGGGTTATAATTATTGCTTTGTAAGTTTAAAAAATTTTTTTACTTTTTAAAAATTGATTTATAGTTGATGTACAGTGTTTTAAGTTACAGGTGTACAATATAGTGATTCACAATTTTTAAAGGTTATACTTCATATATAGTTATTATATGCTTTGTAAGTCTTAATATCTAACACTTATTGGTTGTTAAATTGTGTATCAGTTACTGTACTGAGTGCTTTACCACACTGTATGTGTTTTTTAAAAACCAAGAAATTAAAAAGTATAACAGGCATTTAGGAGCAGGTTAAGGTTCCAACAGGTGAGAGATGTCTTCATGAATCTTTTTCTTCCAGGAGTGGGAGGTAATAAAATGTAGTGATGAAGAGGACAGGCTCCAGAATCAGACTGCCTGAGTTTGAAGCCATCCTTTGCTGCTTAATAGTTGTGTGACCTTGGGCAAGTCACTTAACCTCTCTGAGTTTCATTTCTTCACCATTTAAAAGGGGATAAAATAGCACGAAAGCTTTTTAAGAGTTGTAATGACTTAGTGCCTGGAACATAATAAATAGTCCTTAAGTGTTAGCTGTTAGTGTTCTGGGCATGGGAGCAGAAACAGTACAAACAGTCCTGAGTTAGGTTGGAGACCTACTTTTCCAAATTAGAATTTCCAGAAAGTTACCCCCAGGCTGTGTCGATCAAAAAGCATCCAGTTTTCTTATTAGACATTCTTCACCAAAAGATGTCAGAATTCCTTGGATGAAATTCGCATTTGTACATTTAGAAGATAAATAATTTATCTTAAGAGTACAGATGAAGTCAGGTGGTGGGAGGGATAAGAACTTGACTGCTTGTTTTTTTCAGCCTGTCAAGCATTCTTTGTCCTATATGTATATATTCAAAATTTGGCTGTAAGTATGTCCCTTATTAGATTTTTTTTAATCTTTATTGGAGTATAATTGCTTTACAATGGTGTGTTAGTTTCTGCTTTATAACAAAGTGAATCAGCTATACATATACATATATCCCCATATCTCCTCCCTCTTGCGTCTCCCTCCCACCCTCCCTATCCCACCCCCCCATCCCATCCCTCTAGGTGGTCACAAAGCACCCAGCTGATCTCCCTGTGCTATGCGGCTGCTTCCCACTAGCTATCTGTTTTACATATGGTAGTGTGTATATGTCCATGCCACTCTCTCACTTCGTCCCAGCTTACCCTTCCCCGTCCCCGTGTCCTCAAGTCCATTCTCCAGTAGGTCTGCTTCTTTATTCCCGTCCTGCCCTTAGGTTCTTCATGACCATTCTTTTTTTGTTTTTTTTAGATTCCATATATATGTGTTAGCATAAGGTATTTGTTTTTCTCTTTCTGACTTACTTCACTCTATGACAGACTCCAGGTCCATGTTACTTCAAGTGGGAAACCTGAATCTGACTCTGCCTGATTACACCTTTTACCCTGAATAAAGAAGAAAAATAATTTATTTTTTAAAAATCAAACCAATTATATTTATTTTGTAAGGTTTTTTTTTAAACAAGTAGCATCACAGCAGCTAAACTTTGAGGAATTAAGCCTTAGTTTTTTTGTGTTTTGTGTGTGTGTTTATAAGTAATATCAAAAATTAAGAGAAGAAATCACAAACATAAGACAAAACAAAAAATTTTGTGTCTTCCAAGAGTAGATAGAGGATTTACTCCTTTTTGAAAAAGGAATTAAAGGGAAATCAGAGAAAAGAAGTGCTGTATCTTATTGAGTACAGTTTTTGTCAAATAAAACTTTTCTTTCACTTTCAGAGCTCCTTTTATTTTCTACTTCTAATGCTTTGTTGTTATTTTCTTCATTAATTCCTGAGTTTCTGAAAACAGAAGTTTTGACCTTATCAAAAGTAGAGAATTCTCTTTACTTTCATA
Organism: Lagenorhynchus albirostris; assembly: GCF_949774975.1. Classification (NCBI taxonomy): domain Eukaryota; kingdom Metazoa; phylum Chordata; class Mammalia; order Artiodactyla; family Delphinidae; genus Lagenorhynchus; species Lagenorhynchus albirostris. The sequence continues at coordinate 28,694,846 of NC_083116.1, forward strand.
AGGATACATAAACAAATGAAGTTATTTCCAAATGTAAGACTGTCTCTGTCACATATTGCAGAAGGTGAAAGGAGCAATTAGGAGCTATGTCATGCATGCGGTGGAAGGACAGCCTCCCAGGCTGAATTTCTGGCCTGGCCTGTCAGGCTGTCTGTAGTCTGTACCATTTGATAGTACCGTCAGAACATCAGATCCTAAGTGTTGAGTTTACATTTAAACCAAGTTTTTATTAGTTTAAAGTTTAAACTGTAAAGGGAAAATGGAACTTAACTGGACTCCTTTGACTTTTATTATATATTTAGGAAACAGTTTAGCCATGGTGTTATAATTTACCTGCTTATCTCTTCTAGGAGATTAAGTGAGAGAGAGAGGATTGGAGAATTGGGAGCTCCTGAAGTATGGGGACTTTCTCCAAAGAATCCAGAACCAGAGTAAGTGATTTAAAAATATATTTTTTAAATGCAACATTTGTTTAAATCCAGAGTCTATTGTCAATTTTTTTGTTAAGAACTTTAACTACAGCTCTTTTTTTCCCTCTTTCTTGTGATTTATGCTCTTCTACTCGTTAAGTTTTAAAAAAATGGAACATACCTAAGGATTAAAACGTGCTCCTAGTGGATTTTAGCATGCTAATTGTTCTCTTTAAGTTGTAATTCATGAGGTGCTAATTTCCTATTCATAGAAGGGTTCAGTGTTGAAACAAATACATTTATATTATTTTGAATTATTTTTTCTCAATCCCGTAACTGATTGCATGTCAGACATTAGCATTACAAAGCGTTTTTTTTAATGAATATACTGATATGGGTTTGTTTAGTTTCCTGCATACAGTATTGTTGAAGGCCTAATGCTTTTTCTTTTTGCCTATTTTTTTTTCTCTTTGGTGTTGTTCATAAGCTGCTTCTTCCCTCTCCTTTATTTCTGTGTTTTCTTTAGATTGAGTTGAGACAATGTGCTTGACAGGTAAACCTGTTATTTGTAACAGGGTGATAAAGCATTATTATCTGAAAGTTCTTTTTTCTTCTTAAAAAAATTATTTTTCCCACCACCTGTTTTGTTTTTTTTTTTTTTTTTTTTTTTTTTGCTGTACGCGGGCCTCTCACTGTTGTGGCCTCTCCTGTTGCGGAGCACAGGCCCCGGACGCGCAGGCTCAGCGGCCATGGCTCACGGGCCCAGCCGCTCTGCGGCATGTGGGATCTTCCCGGAGCGGGGCACGAACCCGTGTCCCCTGCATCGGCAGGCGGACTCTCAACCACTGCGCCACCAGGGAAGCCCACCTGTTATTTTTTTTATTGAGGTATAATTGACATACAGTATTAGTTTCAGGCATACAACATAATGATTTGATATTTGTATATATTGCAAAACAATCACCACAATAAGTCTAGTTAACATCCATTACCATACATAGTTATAAATTTTTTTTTCTTGTGATGAGAACTTCTAAGATTTACTTTCTTAGCAACTTTCAAATATGCAATACAGTATTATTATTATTTTATTTTAATTTTTGGCTGAGTTGGGTCTTTTTTGCTGTGCATGGGCTTTCTCTAGTTGCGGCGAGCGGGGGCTACTCTTTGTTGCGGTGCGCAGGCTTCTCTTTGCGGTGGCTTCTCTTGTTGCAGAGCACAGGCTCTAGGCGTGCAGGCTTCAGTAGTTGCGGCTCGCGGGTTCTAGAGTGCAGGCGTAGTAGTTGTGGCGCATGGGCTTAGTTGCTCCACGGCACGTGCTTCTCGGACCAGGCTCGAACCCGTATCCTCTGCATTGGCAGACGGATTCTTGGCCACTGCACCACCAGGGAAGCCCCAGCATTATTAACTGTAGTTGCCATGCTATACATTACATCCCCAGGACTTATTTATTTTATAACTAGAAGTTTGTACTTTTTTATACCCTTCACACATTTTACCCATGCCCCACCCACTGGCAACCATCATTCTGTTCTCTGTATCTGTGAGCTTGCTGGTTTTTTGTTTTTTAGAGTTCACATATAAGTGAGATTATATGATATTTGTCTTTCTCTGTCTGACTTATTTCATTTAGCAAATGCCCTCACAGTCCATCCATGTTGTCTAAAATGGCAAGATTCTTTCCTTTTTAAGGATGAATAATATTCTACTGTGGTGTGTGTGTGTGTGTGTGTGTGTGTGTGTGTGTATATTTCTCACAGTTCTTTTTTATCCATTCATCTGTTCATGGATATTTGGTTGTTTCTATATCTTAGCTATTTTAAATAATGCTGCAATGAGCATGAGAATGCAGATATTTCTTTGAGATACTGATTTCATTTCCTTCAGATATATATCCAGAAGTGGGATTGTTGGATTATATGGTAGTTCAATTTTTAATTTTTTGAAGAACCTCCATACTGGATTCTATAATGGCTGTACCAATTTATATTCCCACTAACAGGGTACAAGTGTTCCCTCTTCTCCACATCCTCACCAACACTTGTTATCTCCTGTCTCTTTGATAATATTCATCCTAACAGGTGTGAAGTGATATTTCATTTTGGTTTTGATTTGCATTTCCCTGATCACTAGTGATGTTGAGCCTCTTTTTATGTACCTATTGGCCATCTGTGTGTCTTCTTTGGAAAAATGTCTATTCAGATCCTCTGCCTATTTTTAAATCACATTGTTTGTTTGTTTGCTATTGAGTTGTATGAATTCTTTATATATTTTGGATATTAACCCCTCATCAGATGTGATTTGCAAATATTTTCTCCCATTCAGTAGGTTGCCTTTTCATTTTGTTGATGGTTTCCTTTGCTGTGCAGAAGCTTTTTAGTTTGATATAGTCACACTTACTAATTTTTGCTTTTGTTACCATTGCTTTTGGTGTCAAATCCAAAAAATCATTGCCAAGACCTATGTCAGGGAGCTTACCACCTATGTTTTCTTCTAGGAGTTTTATGGTTTCAGGTTTTACATTCAAGTCTTTAATCCATTTTGAGTTAATTTTTGTGTAATGGTGTAAGATAGTGGTCCATTTCATTCTTTTGCATGTAGCTATCCAGTTTTCCCAGCACCATTTATTGAACCGACTGTCCTTTCCTCATTGTATATTATTGGCTCCTTTATCATAAATTAATTGACCATATATACATGGATTTATTTCTGGGCTGTCTGTTTTGTTCCATTGATCTATATGTCTGTTTTTATGGCAGTATCATGCTGTTCTGATTTCTGTAGCCTTGTAGTATAGTTTGAAATCAGGGCGCATGATGCCTCGAGCTTTGTTCTTCTTGCTCAAGATTGCTTTGGCTATTCAGGGTCTTTTGTGGTTTCATGCAGATTTTAGGACTGTTTGTTCTATTTCTGTGAAAAAATACCATTGGAATTTTGGTAGGGATTTCATTGAATCTGTAGATTGCTTTGGGTAGTATGGATATTTTAACAATATTAATTCTTCCAATCTGTGAGCATAGAAAATCCATTTCTTTGTGTCTTCTTCAATTTATTTCATCAATGTCCTATAGTTTTCAGTGTACAAGTCTTCCACCTCCTTGGTTAAATTTATTTCTAGGTATTTTATTCTTTTTGATGGAATTGTATTCTTAGTTTCATTTTCTGATAATTCGTTATTAGTGTATAGAAATGCAACGAATTTCTGTGTATTGATTTTGTATCCTGCAACTTTACTGAATTCATTTATTGGTGCTGACAGTCTTTTGGTGGAGTCTTTGGGATTTTCTATATATAATATCATGTCATCTGCAAGTAAGGACAGTTTTACTTCTTCCTTTCCAATTTGGGTGCCTTTTATTTCTTGTTCTTGCCTAATTGCTCTGGCTAGGACTTCCAATACTATGTTGAATAAAAGTGGTGAGAGTGGGCATCCTTGTCTTGTTCAGCTTTTCACCATTGAGTGTGATGTTAACTGTGGGCTTGTCATATATTGTCTTTATTATGTTGAGATACTGAAACTTGTTCTAACAGATGCCTTTAAAATACTCAAAGAGGGCTTCCTGGTGGCGCAGTGGTTAAGAATCTCCCTGCCAATACAGGGGACATGGGCTCGAGCCCTGGACCGAGAAGATCCCATGTGCCTCAGAGCAACTAAGCCCGTGTGCCACAACTACTGAGCCTGCACTCTAGAGCCCATGAGCCACAACTACTGAACCCTGCGTGCCTAGAGCCTGTGCTCTGCAACAAGGGGAGCCATCGCAATGAGAAGCCCGCGCACCACAACAGAGAGTAGCCCCTGCTCGCCGCAACTAGAGAAAGCCCGCGCGCAGCAACAAAGACCCAACGCAGCCAAAAATAAAAATAAATAAATAAATTTATTTATTTTAAAAGAATACTCAAAGAATTAGAGTTGAAAGGAATCCTAAAAATAATTTTCTAGGCAATTTCTAAATTATTCCAGATGTGATCTTCAGAGGAAGAGACTGTGATATGGAAATTCCCTTTTTAAGCTATTGTAGAATGTTAATAACACTCATTTTCAGAATTCTCTTACAACAGGATGAAATCTCTGTAGCTGTAGTGTGTTAGATTCTTGCTCTGGGGAGACAGAACAGTTGCTGCTCTACCGTATGTCTGTTCCACAAGTAGAATGAAATTATGAAGTCTTCCCTCAGCCTTCTTATCTCCAGTTTCTCTCCTCTTTCCTTATGGTTCCTGTTTCCCTGCATTTGCCTTGTGGTTTCTTCGAAAATATAAATCCTTCATGCTGCTTTCAGTGTGAATAGCATTTTGTTAACTCGAAAGCTTTATGCAAATGTAAATGATTATTCTACTATTATGAAGGTGGTTGGCCGATAAGCTGTACTGTTACAAAAGCAGTCCGGTGCTGGCTTTGAATGGTTCTTGGACAATCAATTTGTTACTGAAAAATTTTAAGTATGTATTTTTATACTCTGTGGTCCATATTTTATCACTTTCCTGATTCTTACTACAGTTTTCTTTAAATTCAGCTCTGATGAACATACACCAGTAGAGGACGAAGAGCCAAAGAAAAGTACCACTTCAGCTTCTACTTCAGAAGGTATTTTTTAAATATAGGACTTTTTTATTGAGAAGTTTAAAAAATACGTTTATAAATAGTTGAACATTAGACTTTACTCAAATCGCCTGTCATCAATTCCTTTTCAGTATTTTTAATACAATAAAATTGATGCTCAGAAATACTTCTTTAGAAGTTAGTTTTTTATTTGTATTTTATGTAGAAGAAAAGAAGAAGAAGAAGTCTAGTCATTCAAAAGAAAGGTCCAAGAAAAAGAGGAAGAAAAAATCATCTAAAAGAAAACACAAGAAGTATTCTGATGATAGTGACAGTGACTCTGATTCTGAAACAGACTCCAGTGGTAAGAAAGCCAACATCCTTCTGTGAGCCTTACTTCAAAACTAGTTGTACTTCTTGAAAGCTTATTTTAGAAGCAGGTTCTTAAAAACAATAATAGCCAAGAGTTTTGAACACTCACTGACTTTGTGTTGGGCACCCTGCTAAGTGCTTGATATGCATTATTGCTATTTAATCCACACAGTCACTGTAGGACACATCTTAGAGATGGAGAAATGGAGGCCCAGAGCAGGTTATAAGTACCGCACCCAAGGCCACACAGTTGGGATTCAGACCTAAGCCGTGTGACTCCAGATTGGTTGTGTGTAGCTGTACAAGGCATGTGGCACCGAACCATGTTGGGGTTAGTCTGTGAGACGTGTGGTGCTAAACCAAGCCACAGGGGGCTGCCTCAGCCCAGTGGAGCAGCTCTTTTGTGAGATTCTCACACTTAGTGGGCACCTTTGTGCAATTTTCAAAAAGGTACACCATAGGGGACTCCCTCTGGCCAGCAGCTGATTTATGTATCACACTTCCTGTGGGGCGGCACATCACAAAAAAGTCACCTTTTTGTGCCCTCTCCTGGCTGATGACTGACAGAGGGTGCCTCCTCTGGGGACACGTTACACTAAGGCACCCCTTCCTCTGATGTCACCTGGGTTTCCTGGCCCTCACTGTCACCTTTCTTCCTCACTGCTAGAAGCCTGAGCTTTCTTGAAGCGCAGATCTGAGCATGGCGGTCCCTACTTAAAATCCTTCCACAGTTCTCCATGGCCTTCAGGGTAAAGTCAGATCCCAATTGTAGAGGAATAACTGAGGACATGGAAAGGAGACGTGACCCATGAACCCCTCGGCAGACCGAGGGTTAGCGAATAAGCCAGAACTGCAGGCAGTCCTGGATACTTTGGGCGCTGATCCATGAAATGACCTCAGTATAATCAGAATGATGGGAACACAAGGAGATGTCCTTGTGCTGCTTGTGAACTCAAGGATGAAGCACGGCATGTCTTCAAGAAAGCCCACTGTTGCTTGTCTAATCAATACAAGCATATATTGCTGCTTTGGCATTTCTGGAATGTTAAAATTTTAAGTCTTAAGATGTAAACATAGATAATGCTTAAATAAAAGTCACCACAGCAGGATGAGACGGCGCTGTATTGCCTGAGCGAGCAGCAGCCCTCTACTGCTGTGCTTCTGCACAGTTCATCTCGTGTGATGAGCTTACTTTCAGCCCTGTCATAAGAAAACTGCAACACCAATTGATCTCTCACATCACACGTACCCTGTGGCTCTCCTGCAGTGTCCTCTTTGTCTCTTTCCATCTCCTTGATACTGCACGTCCTTTCTCTTGACTCTGTCGCTTGATACAGAGAGTCCGTCTGCCTACAATGCCTGGCTGATGACTGACAGAGGGTGCCTCCTCTGGGGACACGTTACACTAAGGCACCCCTTCCTCTGATGTCACCTGGGTTTCCTGGCCCTCACTGTCACCTTTCTTCCTCACTGCTAGAAGCCTGAGCTTTCTTGAAGCACAAATCTGAGCATGGTGGTCCCTACTTAAAATCCTTCTGCAGTTCTCCATGGCCTTCAGGGTAAAGTCAGATCCCAATTGATCTCTCACATCACACGTACCCTGTGGCTCTCCTGCAGCGTCCTCTTTGGCCTAAGGATGACTTTCCATCTCCTTGATACTGCACATCCTTTCTCTTGACTCTGTCGCTTGATACAGAGAGTCCGTCTGCCTACAATGTTGGTCTCTCCCTGCACGCGGCTTGGCTTACTCATTGCTATGATGGGCATGCATTACGTTTGTAATGAAACTGATTTTAAAAATAACTAGCTTAAGAGTCACCTTTTCCTGGTCAACCATTCCTCAACCACTATCCCCAAATCAGCCTGATTTTGAGACTCCTCTGTATGCCCAGAGCACCCCATGCTTCCCTCTCACTCAGATTCGCCTCTTTCCCTGTGTCTCCTCCACTGGAATGAGCTCCTGGAAAGCAAACCCCCAAACACACACATCATGAAAATATTCAAACATTGAGAAAACTAAAGGGAGTAGTATAATTAATGCCATGTACAGTACTTGTCACTCAGGTTTAACATTTGTTAGCATTTTGACGTATTTGCTTCAAATAGGGATTTTTTTGTTGAGATAGTCAAGGCAAATTACAAATATCACACTGCCACCCTAAATATTTCTGTATACACTTCTAAACAATAAGGACATTTTTGTATCTAACCACAATACTATTATCTCATGCAATAAGGTTAATAATAATACCCTATATAACCAAATGCAACTTTAATTTCTATGTCCCCCGTGCCTAGCACATTTCCTAACAAGTAGAAATAAATGTTTGAATGAATTTGAATGAATTAATTTCTCTGTAACAACAAATGGAAGAGTAATAAGATATTTATCTACTCAAGAGTATTGGGGTTTTAGAGTTAAAAATTTTTTAAATTATAATGTGCTTTAATTTGCAGATGAAGATACAAAAAGGAGAGCAAAGAAAGCCAAGAAAAAGGAAAAGAAGAAGAAACGCAGATCGTCTGTTTTTTTCTTTAATTTTTATTATGGAAAAGTTCAAAAATATAGAAAATTATATAAAATAGTGTAATGGACCTCCATGTAACCATCACCCAGCTTGAACAATTATCAACTCATTGGCAGTCTCTGCTGCCTACCCCCCCATTATTTGAAACCAATACCAGATATCATTTCATCCATAAAGCTGCGAGTTTCTCTAAAAGATAGGCATTCTTTAAAAAAAAAAAGTACAATACTGTTAATCCGCCTAAAATGTTTAACAGTAATTGTTCATTCAATTCTCAGTAGTTTTTGGTATAGTTTATTCAAATTAGGATCCAGACAATGTACATAAATTGTGATTGGTTGATATGTCTCTTACATCTCCTGAAATAGGTAGCTTCCCCTTCCCTTTTTGTTCCTGCAGTTTTTTTGTAGCAGAAACAAAATCATTTGTCCTGGAGGGTTTCCTGCGGTATGGATTTTGCTGGTTGTATTCTTACAGTGTTCTTTTCACATGTTTTCTGTCCTTTGTATTTCCTATAGATTGACAGTTAGGTCTAGACACTTGATAAGGTTCAGATTTGAGTTTCTGGCAGGAATACTTCATAGGCGGTGCTGTGTACTTGCAGCAGGAGGCAGATAATGTCTGGTTGTCTCTTTTTGTTATATTAACTGGCATCACTAGTCATTGTCTAGGTCCCTTATATCATTGCCAAATGGTGATGGTCTACTTCTGGCTTTCTTTCTTCATGTATTAGGTAGAATAATTCTATACGAGAAACCTACCCTTATTAACTATTTGGTTACTCTGAAGTATAGTTGGTATAGTAAGGGCAGAATAATTGCTTCCTTTTTTTGTTTTATGAGTTTTCAAATAAATGAGTTGGGGTTTTTTAGTATCATTATGAACCCAAGAATTCAAACATTTGATGTATTTTAATCCATTACACTGAAAATTGTTGATGTTCAAATTGGTAAGAGCTGTTTTTTTTTTAATTTTTTAAATAAATTTATTTTATTTATTTATTTTTGGCTGCATTGGGTCTTCGTTGCTGTGCACGGACTTTCTCTAGTTGCAGTGAGCGGGGGCTACTCTTTGTTGCCGTGCGCGGGCTTCTCATTGTGGTGGCTTCTCTTGTTGAGGAGCACAGTCTCTAGGCGCACGGGCTTCAGTAGCTGTGGCACGCGGGCTTCAGTAGTTGTGTTTCACGGGCTCCAGAGCGCAGGCTCACTAGATGTGGCACACGGGCTTAGTTGCTCCATGGCATGTGGGATCTTCCCAGACCAGGGCTCGAACCCATGTCCCCTGCATTGGCAGGCGGATTCTTAACCACTGCGCCACCAGGGAAACCCAAGAGCTATTTTTTAAACTGCTTTATTTCTGCTATCTTTCTACAACATGAGAACTGTATTTTATTGTTCCCTTAGGGATCTTCTTTTTTTTTTAATAAATTTATTTATTTTTGGCTGCATTGGGTCTTCGTTGCTGCGCGCGGGCTTTCTCTAGTTTTGGTGAGCAGGGGCTACTCTTCGTTGCAATGCCTGCGGGCTTATTGCGGTGGCTTCTCTCGTTGTGGCGCACAGGCTCTAGAGCACAGGCTCAGTAGTTTTGGCGCATGGGCGCTAGAGTGCAGGCTCAGTAGTTGTGGCGCACGGGCTTACTTGCCCTGTGGCATGTGGGATCTTCCTGGACCAGGGCTCAAACCCGTGTCCCCTGCATTGGCAGGCAGATTCTTAACCACTGTGCCACCAGGGAAGCCCCAGGATCTTTTTTTTATAGTGAAACATGATTTGGTTAAATAAGTTAGATTTTTTTAATTAAAGTTCTTCTCTAATAAGTTTGAATTAGCTGAGCATCAAGATCATTTCAGTCAGTCCTTCATTGCCTTGAAAAAAATAAGATGCCCTTTAGCATGGGAATATTAAATCAATTTATATCAAATTATAATCATTACAGGAAGAAATATAAGAAAAAGAAGTCTAAGAAGAGCAGAAAAGATTCCAGTGATTCAAGTTCTAAAGAGTCCCAAGAAGAGTTTCTGGAGAATCCCTGGAAGGATCGATCAAGTAGGTTCTTCTGCTAGACTTCGACTCAGAACAGATAAAACATTAAATTAACTGATTAGTCAAAATGTGAATATGTTTCTGAACATCTTTTGTGCAGAGCCTGAAGAACCCTCAGATTTGATTGGCCCAGAGGCTCCCAAAACACTTGCCTCTCAAGATGATAAACCTTTGAAGTAAGTAAGAGTGTGTTTATAATTTCTAAAGTACCTTCCCAAATGTATGGTCCTAACGTCCTCTTCCAAGCTTATCTTCCTCTACTCCCTTATTTAGACACCAGGTTCCAACTGAGCTGAACTAAAACTTCCCTGTATTCACTGTGCACTTTCACCTTATTTCTTCCCCCAATGTGCCTTCCCTTCTTTCCCCAGTCCTGATTTCTTTACTACCCCCAATTTCTTCCTGTTAAAATGCTTAACATTCTTCAAAGCCCTTTTCAAAAGGAGGGGGCATATGCTGATTGCTGATATCGTCCCTCCACAGGTAGGTGTGATTCCTACCCCTGTTTATTTTTTATTTCTTTATTTTTTACTTTGTTTTATTTATTTGTTTGTTTGTTTTGGCTGCATTGGGTCTTCATTGCTGCACGCAGGCTTTCTCTAGTTGCAGCGAGCGGGGGCCACTCTTCATTGCTGTGCACGGGCTTCTCATTGCGGTGGTTTCCCTTGTTGCAGAGTACAGGCTCTAGGTGCACTGGCTTCAGTAGTTGTGGCACACAGGCTCAGTAGTTGTGGCTCGTGGGCTCTAGAGTATAGACTCAGTAGTTGTGGCGCATGGGCTTAGTTGCTCCACGGCATGTGGGATCTTCCCGGACCAGGGATCGAACCCATGTCCCCTGCATTGGCAGGTGGATTCTTAACCACTGCACCACCAGGGAAGTCCTCCTACCCCTCTTTAATCCTTTAGTCCTCATAGCGTTTTCTTTCTTTTGTGCAATGTGTTACATATTCTACGTTGTATTAGTGTTATATCCTTATTAATATGTAAGTGCCATAAGAACAGAGATTATTTTTATATTACAAGCTTTGAGTTTAATAGCTATTCAAGAAGAATTCAGTGAATTGAATGAAGCGATGGTAGTTTTCAAAGTCCCCTTGAATGAAAGTTATTTGAGAACCGTTACTGTATAGCATTATTATTGGTTATAAGTCTAATAAATATGTTAATTTGAGATATATTATTTCTTTACTTTTTTTTTAAAGGGAAAAAGGTAAAAGGAGTTCGCTGGAGGCAGAAGCAATAAAGGCAATACCTGTGGGGAAAATTGATCCATAATTGTAAACCATGAATATATGCTCACTAACATCAGTTCTTTTATTCTTCCAAAGTATCTCTGCATTTCTGGGTTAGTGATATAGGTCACAGTGCAGTGTTCCCTAGTTAAGTTGAAGTAATTTACATTGGACTTCCCAGCATGCTGCCCAGCAACTGTTATTCCTACTGTTCTGAGAGAAATGGTTTTTTGTGCTCTCTTTAGATGATGAACTTTTTATAATGAACCTTTTCTGAATTCTATATTACTTCGTAGCTATGGCCATGCTCTGTTACCTGGTGAAGGTGCAGCTATGGCTGAATATGTAAAAGCTGGAAAACGTATCCCACGAAGAGGTGAAATTGGCTTGACAAGTGAAGAAATTGCATCATTTGAATGCTCGGGTTACGTAATGAGTGGTAGCAGGTATGTTCTTGGCATTGAGGTCAGTTTCCTTTCTCACTACCAAAATTATATTTTGGTGACATTTTCATTAAGTGACCATTCCTAATGAAAAGAAAAGTATAAATATAGGCTTAATATTGGTTTTGTTAGTATAAATGTAGTTGTCTAAAATTCCAAGTAGGTATGCAACTCGGCTGTGTCTCCAACTTCAAAGAATCAGTCTTTTCAGTGTCCTAATCCATATTTTGGTACAGATAGTTTATCTTCCGGAGGATATAGTTAAATTCAGCTATTTATCACTGCCCCACGAGGAATGTGGCATTCTGGTAGTTAGGAAAGCATTTACATAAGACAGTGTTTCCTGTTTTCTGAGTTTGCCTCTAGTTCTCTGTGGAGTCAGAGAACTTGGACTCTCTAGTTCTCTGGACTCTGAGAATGAAGAGCAGAAAAGGATTATGACAGAGATCAGTTTTAGCATGAGAAAAGGAATACAAAATTGGGAAGAGAAAGCAAAGTCCCAGGAAGAACAAGGAGAGTGAACTAATAGGGTATCAGTACCAAGATCAAACTGAATTTTGGATTTTTTAAAACTTCATAAACTTTTAAAAGTGGGTAAACATTTTTAAGTGAAATTGGAGGCAAATATTTGTGGAACCCCTGAAGCATCTCCAGAATCTTGGAATTCTGAGGACTGATATTTGAAAACATTATATCTAAGGACCAGTAAGACAAGAAAAAGAAATTAGAGGCATAAGAATTAGAACAGAGGATATAACACTGTCATTTTTTGTGAATGATACGATTTTTTACATAGAAAATCCTAAAGACTCTTCAGATGAATTACAGATAATAGGAAGGTTTAACAAATAGTTGGATATAATGTTAACACCCAAAAATCAATTGCATTTCTATGTACCAGCAACAAAGAACTAGAAAATGTAGTTAAATAAAAAGAAAACATTTATAATAGTATCAGAGAATATGAAGGACTTAGGAATAAATCTTCACAAAAGATGTCCAAGACCTTTACAGGGAAAACTATAAGACATTATTAAGAGACATTAAAGAAGACCTAAATAAATGGAGAGGTATCATGTTCATGAATAGGAAGGCAATATTGTAAAGTTGTCAGTTCTTCCAAAATTAATCTGTAGATTCAGTGCAGTTCCAATCAAAATCACAACTGAGATTTTCATGAAACGTAATAAGATGGTTCTAAAATTTATATGTTAAGACTAGTGGGCCAAGAATAGCCATCTTACTTCTCTGAAGAAGAGCAGGAAGGTGATTTGCCCTACCATATATGAGGGCTTATTATGAAGCTTGCAGCACTTTGGAAAGAGTGGCATAACAAATGAACTGTTCAACGGAATAAAATACAGAGCCCAGGGGCAGAGCCATACATGTATGGAACTTCGTTATATGAAAGAGCTGGTATGTCAGATCAGTGGGGAAAGAATGAACTAGGCAATAAATGGAGCAGGAAGAAAATGGTTATCTGTATGGAAGAAGCTGAAAGTAGAACCCCGTATCACCATATTTAAAAATCATTGCAGCTAGATCAGGAGTTAAACATCAAAAACAACTTTAATACTCTTAGTATAAAATAATGAGGAGATTTCTATTAGATCTTGGGGTGGGGAAGCATTTCTTAAAGAAGACCAAAAAAAGGCACTAACTATAAAATAATATATTGATAAATTTGCCTGAGTTAAAAATAAGAACTTTTGTTCATCAAAAGACACCTTAAAATAAGTAAAAAAGACAAGTTCCAAGCTGGGATAAGATCTTGTAATACACACAACTGATAGTTAGTATTGAGAGTATTTAAAGAATATCTATAAACAATCCAAAAGAAAAGTGGGAAAATGACACAAACAGGCATTTGTCAGAAGGAAAAAATATATGGCCTACACATACAAAAAAGATGTTTGTTATCATTGGAAATGGAAATCAACATATGGAAATACCATTTTACAGCCATTTGATAGAGAAAAGTTCAAAGTTCTAACAATTCCAAGCATTTGAGAGGATGTGGATCCACAGGCTCTCTTAAGTGTTGCCAGTGGTGGTATAAATCGGTACAACCATTTTGGAAAACATTCTGACATTATCTTGGAAAGTTGAGTATTCACATATTTTATGACCCAGCAACTCCATACCTACATACCCAAGAGAATCTTTCCCATGTACTAAGAGATGTGTACATTGATGTTTATTACAGCATCATTCACATGGCACTTTCCGTTCCAGATAAACTACTCACTATACCCTGAGCAACCTAAATACATTGTCATCTCCTTGACTTACCACCTGCCACTCCCCCACCTTCACACTAACCTGAAATGATTCTCCCCTCTTTTCCTTACTCAGTTTGCTCTGTTTTTCTAGGCATAGTTGAAGCTTCATCTTGAATTGATTGTGCAGGATTGGGTACATATACATAAAAGAGGCAGGTTTTCATGAAGTTTTCCTTCTAAATAGGCAGATCTTTTGAAGATGATGTAAAAGTTTCCCTCTGCCTCAACCCCTATACTTTACTGATTTGGTCCTTGTGCTAAAATCCCTTCTTTCTTTTCTTTGAGCTGCAACTGAATTCTAAGGAAGTTAAATCCACCCACAAAACTCACCCAAAAATTCAGTTGTAAATTTAAACCTGGTTCTTTTGGTTGTATGATAAATTAGAACTTTGGAGAAGTTCCACCTGCTGGATGACAACTTAAATCTTATCTATCCTACTATCAAGTCTACATATCACTTAGGAAGTTTAATAATTTGCCTGTTCCTAGTTGTTTTACTGGAAATAACAGAACCAGACTTAGGCCCTTAGTATTTGAAATTAATAACATTCACCCTATTGACAGAACCGCAGAGATCATTATTTGAATACTAGAAATGAATCAAAGGACATGTCAGCAGATAAAATGAATGATCTTTTGAAAATCTAACCCATTACAGAAACAAATTCTATTTGTCGGCTTTTTAAATAGACTACTCTGTATTAAGAAAGGATTAGTGAGGAAGCACTATGAAAATAATTACTGAGAAATTAAGCCAAAAAATAAAATTATCTCCAGGCATCGCCGAATGGAGGCTGTGCGACTGCGAAAAGAGAACCAGATCTATAGTGCTGATGAGAAGAGAGCCCTTGCATCCTTTAACCAAGAAGAGAGACGAAAGAGAGAAAACAAGATTCTGGCCAGCTTTCGAGAGATGGTATACAGAAAAACTAAAGGGAAAGAGGACAAATAAGGATTTTCTGGTTGTTCATCAGACATTTTTAACAACAAAAAAGAAAGTTTGGGTTCCATATATACACACAAAAAGATTATCATGATCTGAAAAAGCTTTACAGTGCTACTGTGCCTTCTATTTAATTCTTTCAGTCCTTCTATAAAAAGCTGCTTATTGATGTAACTTTAGCAAGCTCTTTGGGTTATTTTGGATTGACCAGAACAACCTTCTGGTTTAAAAATCCAAATTATGAATGAAACTCTACTGTGTTGGGGGAGGTGGCATTGAGAGAAGGTGCTGGTGAGGTGAGAAACTGCACTCTCACACCACGGGACAGTGCTCCCATTAGCTCTACATGGTGCCCACTCCCCAACCCGTACCAACTGAACTTGGGAGAAATTATCATTCCTCTATGTTGAAGGTGTTATAAATGGACTTGATAGAAACACACAGGAGGCCACTTTTGTTAACAAAGTGAAGGCATGGCTGAAAAAAGCAAATCTGGAATTTGAAGGTTGACTTGTATATTACAATATTATTGTCAGCTCTGGAAGTAATGTGTTTTGATTTTAGTCCCTACCTCCACCCCAAAACCAACAAACCAAAAAGCAAACTAACCCACAGACTTGTTGAATTGAAAACGTGAACATTAGTTTTAAAATTCTTAATAGGCTAATTAAAAATGGTTATTTCAAATATAAAATATTGGGAAGTCTCCTGTTGTGCCAGTGTAAGTATACATTATTTCCATCTGAGCTGTGTTTAGATCATTATTTCAATACTAGAAATGGATGGGAGTCAACAATGATCAGGAGTTTAATAAGGAAAAATATAATGAGTCATTGTTTTCATTGTTTTAACTTGGTTGCTTCATAAGGATGAAGCTAAAATGATGTTAAACGTTTTTAAAGTCTGTCCTTTGTAATAAGCAGATTTCATTTTACGCATTGTTAAACTTTTCAGTTTATTTTTTACATCTGTCATTCAGTTTAATCTGTAACTTCATATAGAACCCCTCACTTTCTCACTTTTTTATGGCTACTGTTGGCTTTTAAGTTTGGGGGAAATGGAAAATTCTGGGACTGTGAGATCGTGATCTTTTTCCTTCCCTCCTTTTGTTAAAGTTTAGTTGTTAGGACATACGAGCGAAGGGGGAGGGGATAGTAGAAGTTTTGACTGTTTTTGTTAAGGTTGTTTTGAGCTGCATTATTATGTGCCTAGGATAAATTTAAATTATCCGAGTGATGGGGAATTTCTGACTTTGCTGTTATAAAATGCCCTCTCTCCTTATAATAGTTTAAAGTTTTTTTTAAAAAAAGTTTTTTCTTTTGAAGAGTACACTGCGTTTATTTAACCCCATAAATTATAACATCTTAACACATGTAAAATTTTTGTAAAGTGCTTTGAAAGATATATATTTTTTTTAACAAGTGGAAAATAATGTTCTTTAAAATACATCAAACTTTTAGTGGAAAATGATATTACCAGAAGCATGTAAGGATTTGTTCATCCTCTTCAAGAAATGGGATTTTTATGTAAAATATATATGTAGCACTGAATGCCAAAATGATGGGTATGTGTTATTGGAATTAAAAATGAGACTTGTTAATAAACCTATCGGGATGGTGTCTTAAGTCAAGAACGACCTTGAGAGGGGAGAGGGAGGGGCGTTGGGTAATCAGTGCTTCCGGAGGTGAACTTCCTTGCCTTGTGATAGGTTTGAGTTAGTGGTCAGGACAGTCATTCAGACTGACAGTCCCTCAAACTTCTGCGGCTTCAGTGACAGGGACAGGAACGTGGTTGACTTGAACATTCTTCAGGCAGCCAAAAAGATTTCCACGCAGGAAGCTTCAGGGTTTTCAAATTAGCTGGGACACCTCCAATGTGCAGATGCTCCTGCGTGTGGGCAGTGAGGATGGGGGGTGCCGTCCAGCGGTGGAACTATAGTCTGCGTCCAGTTTCAGGTGCAGGATGTGCTGTTTTATGGTGACTGTCACTGAGTGCCACTGTCTGTCACACAGAGATTGCTTTGGTGTGACCGATGTCAGGATCCCACCTGCCTCACTGCCCACAGAGGCCATGACCTTTCCTGCCTCCATATAAACACATAAGAGCTCCCTGGGTTGACTTCCGATGTGAAATAGAATTCCAGTGAGACTTTTCGGGCGAATGCTGAAAACAAGCTTAAATTCTGGCCCCAAAAGCACGGAGTTAGCTAGGATGACATGACCTCCTTCTTGAGAAAAATAGATGCCTTTCTCCAAAGAGCCATCCAAGCAGGGAGACACCCCAAAGCTTGCAGAAGCGGTGTCCAGGGGTTTCAAATCCAACTGAAAGTTCCTCAGGCATCCCACAAAGCTGTTTTGGGGGAGGGTCTTTGGTTTTCCTGATGGAGACGATCCCAGGTAAACTGGTGCTCTGAGGCTGACGGTGGATTTTCCGGGCAAACTTCCCTCCCGGGCCCTCAGACCATCCACAACCAAGCGCCCCCTTTCTCCATCTTGCCCAAATGCCACCGTGTGCCACTTCCCATCACTGCACTTTGCTTTTGAGCTTCAGTTTTTTCCTTCCTGCGCCCAGTGCAAAGACCAGACGTCCTTTCGAAAGATGAAGAGCCATAAAGGAGTTCTTAGTGGACACGGGGAAGATGGTGGAAGAGTAAGACGCGGAGATCACCTTCCTCCCCACAGATACACCAGAAATACATCTACACGTGGAACAACTCCTACAGAACACCTACTGAACGCTGGCAGAAGACCTCAGACCTCCCAAAAGGCAAGAAACTCCCCACGTACCTGGGTAGGGCAAAAGAAAAAAGAATAAACAGAGACAAAAGGATAGGGATGGGACCTGCACCAGTGGGAGGGAGCTGTGAAGGAGGAAAGGTTTCCGCACACTAGGAAGCCCCTTCTAGGGCAGAGACTGCGGGTGGCGGAGGGGGAAAGCTTCAGAGCCGCGGAGAAGAGCACAGCAACAGGGGTGCGGAGGGCAAAGCGGGGAGATTCCCACACAGAGGATCAGTGCCGACTGGCACTCACCAGCCCGAGAGGCTTGTCTGCTCCCCCGCCAGGGCGGGCAGGGCTGGGAGCTGAGGCTCGGGCTTCGGTTGGAGTGCAGGGAGAGGACTGGGGTTGGCTGCGTCAACACAGCCTGCAGGGGGTTAGTGCACCGCGGCTGGCCGGGAGGGAGTCCGGGGAAAAGTCTGGACCTGCCGAAGAGGCAAGAGACTTTTTCTTCCCTCTTTGTTTCCTGGTGCGCGAGGAGAGGGGGATTAAGAGCGCTGCTTAAAGGAGCTCCAGAGACGGGCGCGAGCCGTGGCTAAAAGCGCAGACACCCATCCCACTTCTAACCAGCGATTGAAGGAGTCAGCTGCTCCTCAGTGGCCTCGGGGTTCCGTGGGTTCAGTTGTGACTAGGACGGAGCTAGCGGGTTAGAGCCTGGGTGAGGGGTTTGCTAGAAGTTGGCTTTCGGTGGGAGCTAGGGTGTCTCTGTGGTGACAGCATCCGTGGCCTCCAGAGACACGGGTTCAAGACCTGGTCCGGGAAGATCCCACATATCATGGAGCAACTAAGCCCCTGTGCCACAACTACTGAGCCTGTGCTCTAGAGCCTAGGAACCACAACTACTGAGCCTGCATGCCACAACTACTGAAGCCCGTGTGCCTAGAGCCCGTGCTCTGCAACAAGAGAAGCCACAGCAGTAAGCCCGCGCACCACAATGAAGAGTAGCCCTGCTCACCGCAACTAGAGGAAAGCCCGCGTGCAGCAACAAAAACCCAATGCAGCCAGAAATAAATAAAATAAATTAATTTTTTAAAAAAAGCGCGGACCCCAGAGACGGGCATGAGACGCCAAGGCTGCTGCTGCTGCCACCAAGAAGCCTGTGTGCGAGCACAGGTCACTATCCACACCCCCCTTCCGGGGAGCCTGGGCAGCCCGCCACTGCCAGGGTCCCGGGATCCAGGGACAACTTCCCCGGGAGAACGCATGGCGCGCCTCAGGCTGGGGCAACGTCAATCCGGCCTCTGCCGCCACAGGCTCGCCCCGCACTCCGTGCCCCTCCATCCCCCCCAGCCTGAGTGAGCCAGAGTCCCTGAAACAGCTGCTCCTTTAACCCCGTCCTGTCTGAGCGAAGAACAGACGCCCTCCGGCGACGTACACGCTGAGGCAGGGCCAAATCCAAAGCTCAGCCCCTGGGAGCTGTGAGAACAAAGAAGAGAAAGGGAAATCTCTCCCAGCAGCCTCAGGAGCAGCGGATTAAAGCTCCACAATCAACTTGATGCACCCTGCATCTGTGGAATACGTGAATAGACAACGAGTCATCCCAAATTGAGGAGGTGGGCTTTGAGAGCAAGATTTATGATTTTTTCCCCTTTTCCTCTTTTTGTGAGTGTGTATGTGTATGCTTCTGTGAGAGATTTTGTCTGTATACCTTTGCTTCCACCATTTGTCCAAGGGTTCTATCCGTTTTTTTTCTTAAAAATTATTTTTTATTTTAATAACTTTATTATTTTTATCTTATTTTATTTTACTTCTTTCTTTTTTCCTTTTTTCCCTTCCATCCCTCCTTCCTTCCTTCCTTCCTCCCTCCCTCCCTCCCTCCTTTCTTTCTTTCTTTCTATTCTACTTCTATTAATTCTTTCCTTCTACTTTTTCTCCCTTTTATTCTGAGCCGTGTGGATGAAAGACTCTTGGTGCTGCAGTCAGGAGTCAGTGCTGTGCCTCTGGGGTGGGAGAGCCAACTTCAGGACACTGGTCCACAAGAGACCTCCCAGCTCCACATAATATCAAACAGTGAAAATCTCCCAGAGATCTCCATCTCAACACCAGCACCCAGCTTCACTCAACGACCAGCAGGCTACAGTGCCGGACACCCTATGCCAAACAACTAGCAAGACAGGAACACAACCCCACCCATTAGCAGAGACGCTGCCTAAAATCATAAGTCCACAGACACCCCAAAACACACCACCAGACATGGACCTGCCCACCAGAAAGACAAGATCCAGCCTCATCCACTGGAACACAGGCACTAGTCCCCTCCACTAGGAAGCCTACACAACCCACTGAACCAACCTTAGCCACTGGGGACAGACATCAAAAACAACGGGAACTACGAACCTGCAACCTGCAAAAAGGAGACCCCAAACACAGTAAGATAAGCAAAATGAGAAGACAGAAAAACACACCGCAGATGAAGGAGCAAGATAAAATCCCACCAGACCTAAGAAATGAAGAGGAAATAGGCAGTCTACCTGAAAAAGAATTGAGAATAATGATAGTAAAGATGGTGCAAAATCTTGGAAATAGAATAGGCAAAATGCAAGAAACATTTAACAAGGACCTAGAAGAACTAAAGATGAAACAAACAACGATGAACAACACAATAAATGAAATGAAAAATACTCTAGATGGGATCAATAGCAGAATCACTGAGGCAGAAGAATGGATAAGTGACCTGGAAGATAAAATAGTGGAAATAACTACTGCAGAGCAGAATAAAGAAAAAAGAATGAAAAGAACTGAGGACAGTCTCAGAGACCTCTGGGACAACATTAAACGCACCAACATTCGAATTATAGGGGTTCCAGAAGAAGAGAAAAAGAAAGGGACTGAGAAAATATTTGAAGAGATTATAGTTGAAAACTTCCCTAATATGGGAAAGGAAAGAGTTATTCAAGTCCAGGAAGCACAGAGAGTCCCATACAGGATAAATCAAAGGAGAAATACACCAAGACACATATTAATCAAACTGTCAAAAATTAAATACAAAGAAAACATATTAAAAGCAGCAAGGAAAAAACAGCAAATAACACACAAGGGAATCCCCATAAGGGTAACAGCTGATCTTTCAGCCAAAACTCTGCAAGCCAGAAGGGAGTGGCAGGGCATACTTAAAGTGATGAAGGAGAAAAACCTGCAACCAAGATTCCTCTACCCAGCAAGGATCTCATTCAGATTTGACAGAGAAATTAAAAGCTTTACAGACAAGCAAAAGCTGAGAGAGTTCAGCACCACCAAACCAGCTTTACAACAAATGCTAAAGGAACTTCTCTAGGCAAGAAACACAAGAGAAGGAAAAGACCTACAATAACGAACCCAAAACAATTAAGAAAATGGGAATAGGAACATACATATCGATAATTACCTTAAATGTAAATGGACTAAATGCTCCCACCAAAAGACACAGATTGGCTGAATGGATACAAAAAGAAGACCCAGGGCTTCCCTGGTGGTGCAGTGGTTGAGAGTCCGCCTGCCGATGCAGGGGATACGGGTTCATGCCCCAGTCCAAGAAGATTCCACATGCCGTGGAGCGTCTGGGCCCGTGAGCCATGGCTGCTACGCCTGCGCGTCCGGAGCCTGTGCTCCCCAACGGGAGAGGCCACAACAGTGAGAGGCCTGCATACCGCCAAAAAAAAAAAAAAAATTTTCTTAGGAATTCCCTGGTGGTCCAGTGGTTAGGACTCGGCGTTTTTCACTGCCTAGGGCCCGGGTTCAATCCCTGGTTGGGGAACTAAGATCCCACAAGCTGCGCAGGTGGCCAAAAAATTTTTTTTAAATAAAAATTTTGTTCTCTAAGAACATTACTTTTTGTAACTGGTTCCTAGAGACTGAATGGGTTTGTTCTCTGATTTTCATTCAGTAGGCAAGGTAGTTTAAATGCAACAATTTTGTGATATATGAATATTGTGGATTTTCATTGGATTCTCCTGTCTCCTCCACAGAGTAGATACTCAACAAATGCTTGTTGAATAAATGAAAGAAAATATATTAATTTATTTCAGAACTTTATCATATCTTTCATCAAGTTTTTTTCAGGAAAGATCTGCCAAAGAATAGCTTCAGTAGCATGTTCTTTGGGAAAGAGGAGGGAAGAATAAAAGGGCTAAAAGTATTTTATTTTCAGCCTATTAGAGTTACTGCTTCAAACTGTGTTTTAGTCACCTGAGCCATAAGTCAAATGGGAGGGCTATTGTATTTGAAATATATTTTTTGTTCTCCAAGGAGACTTACCTAGTTTCCCCCCTCCTCACCTGTTGCTCTGATGAGATTTTCCCTCCTTTTTAATTTATTGCACAAATGCAGCAGTTAGAAAATAAGAAGAAAGAAAAATGACCCACAGTCTTACCCCATCAATTGTCTTTAGTATTCTGTGTTCCCTTCCAGTGCTTCTGTACATAAATACATATTCTGATGTACCTGTAAGTAATCACTCATAATTTTGTCTTTGGTGTTTTAAAACCTTGCAGCCAGGCAAGACAACCTCACAGGAATGGTAGGAACGATCTGGTGTGAGGATGGGAAGAAGACAAGAAATAGTAAGGGTGGCGATTGAACCTTCCCTGTTTCATTGCACCCAATCCTCAAGCCACCCTGGTGCCATCACAGTTGTGATGCTGTGCTGTGTCAGGCAGCGCACCCAGTTTCATAGTTTCAGAATGTATTGTTTAACAGTGAGGCTTAACTTGCAGTAAATAAAGGGGTCTGCGAGTAGGGAAACTCTTCAGACTGGTTATATTATGAGCTGTAGAACTGTTGCCATTTTTCTGTTCCCTAGTTGTGCCCATGAAAGAGGTGTGTCCAGGCTAGAGACTTAGGCTCAAATGGGGGAACAGGCAGCCAAGGACCAATCTCAGTTTGGTCTGACAGGTGAATTTTAGCAACTCCCTAAACTCAACTTTTGTACCTGTAAGACTGAGCGATGCAGACAGTGATGGGAAAAACCTTTTAGAAAATAGAAGACAACTTACTGGTTACTCTGCTAATGTGATGGAAGTTGCCAACTGGAAAATGAATGAATGCAAAGAAAACCAGTGCAGCTGGATTGTGTGCCACAAGTTTATTATTCAATACTATTCTGTGGTTCAATGTACAGTATTGTATTTTTAACACACTCCGATGAGAAATCTATTCCTAAAATATTCGGGAAGATTCTGACTCTGTTTAATTGGAAGATATTTGAATTCATTAAAATATATTTGCCCTCAATAATGTCCCTCAGGCATTTTTCTTGAAAGTGAGTCGTTCCTGGTCTGCAGAGGAAGAAAAACAAACACAACAGAAGCTTTTAAAATGAAACAAAACATTGAGCCAGGGATTGATTACCTGTTTACTCTGTTACATTTCTAGTGAGCAAAATGCCTTTTGTGGGTGGGGGACAAAGGTCGTCTCTGTTCCTTAGGCCCATTCAATAAAAGGCTTAATGAGTTTATATGTAAAGATTCTTTAAGAGAGAGCTGTACAAATAAAAGGAATTATTATATGTGAGTTAGTTCCATGTGACTGTGAAGTTTCACATAGAAACAGTAGACATGACCTACCTTGGCCCCACCCTACTCCAGCAACTAATCCTCACATTTATAATCACTGAAAAACGAGACACTAAAAATAAAAACAATTTTCTAGAACAAAGGCAGACTCCTACTTTCAGCCCATCTTAATGGAGTAGGTGGTCCAAAGAAGAAAAGTGACCATTACGTAAATTACCTGTGGCTGTGGGCCTGCTGGGCTCCTGGAGTGTGATGAGTTTTCCCACCACCCTTTTAAAGTAAGTCTCTAAATGTTCATTACCTGTGAACCACTGAATGGCTCTCAAAGACGTAAGAGACATCAATGGGTGTATCCTAAGAGAAAAAGACACCTGTCAGCCAAGACCAGTCACGGCAACTCATGATTCTTTCCATTGCTACAAGTGTCCATAAGTAGACTCCTCAATTTCTAGAATTCATTTTCCCTGTGAGTTGGAGGTCTGTAGGTAGTAGTTCTTTTTCACTCCAAACCTGTGTTCCCCAAAAGATCTTTTTGGCAACAAATACCTTAAGAGTATCCACAAAATTGAAAACAAGTCAAGAGAGGCTGTGCTCTCATTACTAGGAGCATGAGGAAGTCATGTGCCTTCTTTACGTGCTCCAGTTTCACTCAACCAACTTACCTCGTAAGGATGGCCTAAGAATGAAACCATATAGATGAACATGGTTCAAAAACATTTTAAAAGCAGCATAAAAATCTAGGTTGTAATGCCGTCTCAGTGGTCCCCATCCAGTGTCCCCTCCAAAATTATACTCGGAATTCTGAGCGAGAGCCAGGTTCCCAAGCCCTCTCTCTGTGTGGTCTCTTGTCATGGTCTCATTCACCTCCAGCAGCCTCACGTTCCGATCTTAGAGCTCGCCAGTTAGCAAGACAGCTGATGGCAGGATATATGACCAGGAGAAGTGAGAACTCACAGATTTTACCTCTTTAGATCACTCCAGGTTCCAAACTCTCCAACTAGGTAAGTTTGTACTAGGATAGGATGAATATAGGACATAGTTGGCTCACTGTGTGGTCATATATAAAGCCTTAGAGTCAGGCAGAGCCTCAAATAACTTTGAAAGGATGAAAGCAGAGGGGAAATAACATTTTTATGTCTCCTGTATTCCAGGCATTATGCTTGGTACCAACCCTGTCCTAAGGACCCTAGCCTTGGATTCATACATGTTATTTGGACTCCTTTCACACCAGCTATCAACATATTTCATATTCACGGTCGACCTAGTGGCTACAAGCAGTCATTCCTTCAAGTATTTATTGAGTGCCTGCTATTTACCAGGCTTTGTTTTACAGCAAGACAGAAATCCCTGCCTTCCTGAAGCTTACATTCTGGTGGGGGAGCAGGGTATAACAAGATAAGAAGTTACATAGAAGATCAGAAGGTGATAAAGTGCTATGGAGGGAAAGCAAAATCATGGGGGTGGGGTAGAAAGTGCAGTGGAGGAGGTGAGCCAGCAGGCTGTGCACGTACCTAGGGGAGAGGGTTCCAGTCAAAGGGAACAGCAAGCGCAGAAGCCCTGAGGAGGGACAATACCTGGCTTATTTAAGGAGTGGCAAGATCAGAGTGGCTGGAGCAGGGTAAGTGAGGGGGAAGGAGTAACGGGAAAGTCGAAATAACAAGGAACCAGATCACACAAGGCCTGTAGGCCCTCATTACTCAAAGTATGGTCTGTGGACCTGCAGCATCAGCATCACCTGGGAGCTTCTTTGTAATGCAGAAGTTTGAGCCCCAGACCTGCTGAATCAGAATCTTCCTTTTAACAAGACCCCTGAGTAATTCACATGCACTTTGAAGTTTGAAAAGCATGTTGGAATGTTCAAAACAGACGCGTGACATAACTTCATTTTTCCAAGGCTCACTCGGCTGGCTGAAAAGAGACAGGATGTGGGTAAGGGTGGAAGCAGAGAGACTAGTTAGAAGCCTATTGAAATAACCTTGGTGAGAGATGATGGTGTCTTGGCCCAGGGTGGTAGAGGTGGAGTGGGAAGAAACGCTTGGATTCAGGGCCTTTTTTTTTTTAATTGTTTTTTGGCTGCGTTGCGTCTTCATTGCTGTGCGCGGCTTTCTCTAGTTGCAGCAAGCGGGGTCTACTCTTAGTTGCAGTGCGCGGGCTTCTCATGGCGGTAGCTTCTCTTGTTGTGGAGCATGCGCTCTAGGTGCGCAGGCTTCAGTACTCGTGGCACGCGGGCTCAGTAGTTGTGGCTCACGGGCTCTAGAGCACAGGCTCAGTAGTTGTGGCGCACGGGCTTAGTTGTTCCGCAGCATGTGGGATCTTCCCGGACCAGGGCTCGAACCCGTGTCCCCTGCATTGGCAGGCAGATTCTTAACCACTGCGCCACCAGGGGAGTCCCGTCAGGGCCTATTTTTGAAGGTAGGACCAACAGGATTTCCTAATGGATGTGAGTGAAAAAGAAGAGTCAAGGATGACGCCAAGGATTTTGGCCATCAGCTGAGATGAGAAAGGCGCAGGTAGGTCGGACTTGGAAAGGCAAATCAGAAGTTCAGTTTTGGATACAATAAGTGAGATGTTTATTAAACATCCAAGTTGCAGAAATCTGGGCTGGAGATAGAAATTTGGGAATCATGAGCTAGAGGTGGCATTTAAAGCCAGGAGACTGGATAAGATCATCAAGGAGGTTAGGCTAGAGAAAAGATCCAAGGCCTGAGTTTTGGGACATTCCAACATGAAGAGGTTGGTGAGAGGAGGAGAGGCTAGTAGACCAGTAGAGAACGAATGGTCAGTGAGGCAGGAGGAAAACCAGGAGAGAATGTTGTTCTAGAAGCCAAATGGAATATTTCACGGAGGAGGGAGTGATCAGCTATGGCAAGTGCTGCAGATGGGCCAAGCGAGACGAGGACAGAAATATGACTGTTCTGTTTCACAAAGAAGGGGCCCATCAATGGCCTTGACAAGAGAAGTCTCTATTCTCGTCGAAGCCTCACCGAAGGGAACAGGGCAGAAAAGGAAAGCGCTTACCGGAGGTTTGTTTGTGTTGATCTTGATGGTGAAGTAGACGCTGGCACTGATTCGTGGTATGGGTCTCCGAGCAGTTGGGATGCTCCAGTGTACACAGTAGATGTAGTGGAAGCTGTGAATCACATCTTCCCTCTTTAAAAACTCTGTGTAGTGCACCCAGCGGCCGTGATACTTCCAGTGCTGTTTCATAGGAAAAAATAAAAAGCACACAAAGGAAGAAAAGCAGACTTGTGTTCAAGCTGTCTAGACGAAGGCAGCGCACAACAGTAGGGGTTACAGCCCTGCTTCTGGATCCATTTCTAACACTTTTGACTGGGATACAAACTACAGTCAACCCCCGCTTATCTCCACAGGTAGGGGAGAGAAAAGGTGGAGCTAAAATGTCAAATAAGTGAATAGTGCAGACATTGCTTGAGATTGGGCTTTGGAGCTCAGGGGCCCACGCTCAGTGTGTGTGTACATACACACCACACACACATACACGCTAACCTCCTTCCAGACCTTTTCTTGGAAGGCAACTTTGGTTAATTGGAAAATAATTAGAAAGTGCTTAGAACACGTGTTCTGCTCACTGTACTCCAGAAGACCTAAAGGTGTGACTAGAAAGTAAGGGGGCTGATTTCACAAGCTGTTTTGGAAAATCAGACTCAATTCATTGCAGCCCTAGGTGGTAGGTAAAATAAGGTCAGAAAAGGAATAGATCAGGCAGGGGATCATTCAGATCCCTCAGATCCCTTGGAGAAGCTTCCCCCTCCAAAGCACAGATCTTACTAACACCTATGGTCCGCACAAGGCATGATGTAGCCTTGAGTCTGAGCACCAGGCCTTGAATGCCAGAGGTGTTCAACAGGTTCAACAGAACACCGTTGCACTGGCTATTGGGGCACAGAAATCTTCCTAAAAAAGATCTTGAATTAAGATGCAGGTCCACAGAAGGAAGGAAGGAAGGATTGTCTAACAATCCCACTGATGTAGAGAGAGAGTTTGGGAGGAGATGGTAAAAAGACTTTAGGCCTTCCTTTAAAAAAAAAAATGTAGGCTGGCCTTCTGCCTCAGCTAACTTTATTTCAAACTTATACCCAATTGGCTGTTTCAGTTAGCCAGAGAGGAGCACCAGACCCTAGATTCCTTGAGATCAGTTCTGTGTCTTCTTACATAGATCATTTTCCCTTTCACTGAAGGAGTCTGACAGCCAACCCCATGAGGCCCGTTGGAGCATGTCTTTTTTTTCCCAACCTTTCTGTTACTTGATATACTTTTTCAGGCCTAATGTTTAATCTGTCACACAATCACAGACTTTGTAGCATTGGAGTGGTCCCTAAAGATCATCTAACAAGGCCCCTCACTTTGCAGATGAGGATCCTGGGGCCTAGAAATAGGAAGGGACAATCCCACACAACAGCTGGGACCCAGGCTCCCGAGCAGCCAGCTCGGAGGGCTCCCGAGCAGTGCTCTCTCCACCCCATCAGATGTCTCAGTTCTAGGATTTTCTAAAGCAGCCTTAGACGCAGTAAATTCAGCTATCTCCATCAGGCCACTCTCTTCCCATTTTTATCTCTGTGCAGTGAGTGTGTGTTATCCCATGTTTTATCATTTTTACATAACATTGCTTCATATACTCACTTCCAGGAAGCAGTATCTCATTGTGCTACTCTACCATGGATGGCTTAGCCAATTACATATTACTGGACACTCAAAATCAACAGGCACCTGGAAGTATATGCACAAAACTGTTATCGATGATAAGTGACATTTGAGGGAGTAGATCTGGGAACTTTCATTTTCTACTTTGTGTCTTTTTGCTCAGAGTTTTTTTTTAATAATGATGTCTTATTGTAAAAATATTTTAAGTATGGTGATAGGCATGGGGGATTTTCCAGTTTTTCTTATATTAAGAACTTATTTGTATATTCTTGTTGCAAGATTGCATTCCTGAAGAAAATTAACCAATTATTATGCCCACTGGCAATGTATAAGTGCATCAGTTCCCTCCCCACAAACACACAAGCCTTGTGATACCAGATTTAATCATTCTTTTTTTTTGGGGGGGGGCTGCACCGCATGGCATGCGGGATCTTAGTTCCCAAGGGATTGAACCCGTGCCCCATTTCACATTGCAATGCCTTAAAATCTTTTGAATTTGCATTTTTCATTGATAGTAAACTGCATTATTTCTGTCATCAAAAAGTACTTTTCCTGTTAAGGTGGAAGAAGTATATCAGACAGACCTATGATCAAAACTTCATTTTGCTGGTTAATCAGAAAGACTTTGGGGCTTCCCTGGTGGCGCAGTGGCTGAGAGTCCGCCTGCCGATGCAGGGGACACGGTTTCGTGCCCCGGTCCGGGAAGATCCCACATGCCGCGGAGCGGCTGGGCCCGTGAGCCATGGCCGCTGAGCCTGCGCATCCGGAGCCTGTGCTCCGCAACGGGAGAGGCCACAACAGTGAGAGGCCCGCATACCGCAAAAAAAAAAAAAAAGAAAGACTTTGAACAAATTGCCCAACCTCTCTGAGCCTCAAGATTCGTCATCTGTAAAATGGGTACACTGAGGTACCTATACACAGGTTTGTTGTGAGGATTAAATGAGATAATGCATGTGAAGTGCTTAGTGGTGCTTGGCACATAGCAGTGCTCACTCAGGAAATGGTAACTCCTAATTTGCTGTCCCCTGGTGTATGGTGGACTCCGGGAAATCTGCAATAGGCTTGAGAAAGTTCTCCATCAGAAATGCCTAGCACTTAGATGATAGACTTCACTTCTAGGGCTTGCTGCATTAGTGGGGCTGGGAACAGGGTGATTTTATGTCAGGAGTTATATAGAGCTTTTACCTTTTCCATCACCTTCTACTTTCTAATTTTCTGTGTCCTCACAACAGCCCTTGACTTAGCTTTTCATCTGTGAAGAATAATGGTATGGAGAGAATAAATCTGTTCATGTATTCAACACATATTTATAGAACATCCTCTATGTACCTGACCTTTCTAAGGCCTGGGGACAGAGCAATGAACAAAAGTCTCTGCCCTCATGGATCATGTGGTCTGGTGATGGAAAAAAGGCAATAGTGTAAATAAAATCTAATATCATAGGTAGAGGTAAGTGCTAATGGAAAAAAAAAATAAGAGGAGAGATGGGTGCAATTTTAGATGAGGTGGCCAGGAAATGCCTCAGTGAGCAAAAGGCGTCCTAACAAAGACCTGAAGAGAGGGAAAGTGCGAACGATGAGAGTAGATCTCAGGCAAGAGGGTTCCAGCAGAGGGAACAGCAAGTGCAAAGGCCCTGAGGTGGGAGCATGCCTGGCAGTTGAACAGCAAGGAGGCAAGTATGGCTGGAGTGAGGAAGGTGAATGGGGAGAAGGTGGTGGGTGATGGAGTCTGAGCAGTCAGTTGGGAGGAAGTGGGGTTGGAGACTCAGATTATGTCGGGCCCTATAGGCCACTGTCCGGACTGACCTTTGCCTTTTACTCAGAACCAGTAGGATCTGCAGGGCAACATTTTCCTGCTTGTTCTGTGTCCAATTTCAGTCTGATTCACAGACTTTGGGTGCAGCAGGCAGTCACTTTTGCCCCAACCCAAATGGGAGATGTGCTCCAGAGCAGGAAGGCCCAAGAGTAACTAGTACTTTGCACCGTTTCTCTTCACTGTGCTCTTGATACCCCTTGCAATGGCAATGGCGAGCCGTGCCGCAATCACGGATGGAGGGTGTGGAGCCAGGAACCCCTGACCTTTTTCCTCCTTCCCACCTGACCAAGCCTTCCTGGGCCTGGGAAAGTGCCCTTAGGGTGGAAGGCTTGGATGGGCTGATCAGAGGAACAGAGACAGCTGGAGACTTCTCCCAGGCTGGGGGAGTTTGCCTCCACCAATTTCAACTGGTTTCTCTTCTAAGGAAATACAGTGAGTGGGGATTTCAGGCCATTCTTCTTCATCCACCCCGCCAGTTATGCAAAGCCACCCAGGGCCTTCTCCCCAGAGCTGCTGGGATAAGCCACACAAATAGGTCAGAGCCAGGACCAGGAGGAAAAAGAAAAGAAATTCATGAGCATGTGCATCTGACTGTACAGTGAATACATTCCAAAGCTAAATCAAAAAGACTCGTGATCTGTGTGCATCCCCTCTGTTAATATGAGAACTCTAAAGCTGGGGCTGGAGAACCCCTGTTTTAGAGGGGCATCTCCCTCCTTAGGCCACTAGGCCCCCATTTAGAGCAGCAGCATGGGGAAATTGCTTAGCTGAGAATATCCGATTTTCCTAGGGAAGTGTACGGTGAGGAAGACACAAACACTGGAAAATACAATTGGCTTTTCACCTTCAAAGACTATCCCATCTTGACTTTGCAACCCAGATGAGGACAGTTTTTACTTATTCAGGTCGCCTGTGATATCATTGCTTAGGCTTCCTAGAAGGACTTCCACTTTGCATCAAACAGGAGCCTTTTTTTTTTTTTGCGGTACGTGGGCCTCTCACTGTTGTGGCCTCTCCCGTTGCAGAGCCCAGGCTCCGGACGCGCAGGCCCAGCGGCCATGGCTCACGGGCCCAACCACTCCGTAGCATGAGGGATCTTTCCGGACCGGGGCACGAACCCGTGTCCCCTGTATCAGCAGGCGGCCTCTCAACCACTGCGCCACCAGGGAAGCCCAAACAGGAGCCTTTTAATTGTTCTTCCCCTTTGTGCTGAGCTGGAGTGGTCAACGGACTTACCGAAACGAAATCCTCAATTTGTTTACGGCCCCTTTCTTCTGTGAATTCACCCTGTGTGATCCAGTCGATATTTTTGATGGGCTTTTCGGCTTCTGCAAACAAGGTATGAGTTTATTAGTTGCCTCCTAGTGTGCTGTTACATAATGAGACCATCCTTTACGCACCCCAACAGGATTACTACCTTCCACGAACTTGATGGCAGCAGCGATGACATTCTTGGCTACAGCTAGAGCTAGTTCAGTTACATTTTGAGTGTCTTCTGTATCCATCATCTGGCTTGTAGGGACCTTTATCCACATCTACTTCCTTCTGAAATTTGACATTTTTAGTCACATTCATTTTCTTTTGGCTTGGAAAAAAACTCAAAAAGTTACTTTTTGCGTGTGTGTGTGTGTGTGTGTGCACGCGCGCGCACGTGTGTACACTCTCGTCTAAGTACAGACTATCTCTTGAAGAATCATAAGACACAGGAAACGGTGTTGAGGTCCATATTCCTGAAAACCAAGGATTTGCCAATTCTCATAACCATGAAGACTTCAGCAAGACATAGCCGAATGATTCCTAACTTCCTTAGAGTTCTAACAATATTGATTTCCAGTTGAGTCTTTCTTAGAACTTCAACCCCTGCTTTAGGCCACTGAGGGCACGCGACTCTTTAAAAAAGTGTATCAAAATGATTAGAGGCAGTACAGTATAGGAGAGGTTCGTCTTTCAGGTTTTTTTCTCTTGGATTTTCCAGGTATACAATTATCCGCCAGAAACTATCATTTTTTATCTCTTTTCCTACAATATATGTGTTAGCTTTGGGTAACACTTACAGAAAAATGGAAGTGAAAGTGGAGATGGTGAGCCTGCTTCCTTTGCGTCGGGCTTCAGTGTGTGTGCTTTCTGGTGTCACACCAGTAAGTATGATGCTGGCTCATGGCTTGAGATTTATTCAGAAAACATTTGTCTGCTCCTATTTTAGTAAGATGTTTATAAGTGATAACTAAAATTTTCCAAATGCTTTTAGCATTTGTTGAGACTGTGGAGATTAGAGTTATCAGGGCTGTGAAGGGTTCATCACAGAGCTAGAAGTCTTTGCACGTTTTCCATCTTTTTCCCTTGAGTCTTGGATTCCTTCTTTCCCTGCTATACTGAAGTCTCCTCACGGAGGAGTAGTCACTCACTTCTAGCGCCAGTTATAAATCCCTTGTAGGCAATCCCTGCATGGTGGGCCCTGCGTGAAAGTGGCTCGCTCACTCCCAGGGGAGCTATTTATTTTTGTAAAAATAGCAACTCCCAATTTGGGGTGTTTAATGGGCCTCGTTCCATTTAGCTCTTAGCACAGCGCTGTGAGATCATGGCTGGAGACCTTCCCTGTGCCCTTCCAGGCCCACTCTCCCCACCTCCCCCGCTCTCTGCCCTGGAACGCTGACCTGCTGGGACTGCAGCAGTGGGCTCTCCCATGCCCTCTGGCTGAAGGGAGAAGAGTGTATTCACCGGGGTTCTCCGCCTCCAGGGTCACCTGTGGCTGGCTGAATGGAGGAGGTGTCCATCTGTCCTGGGGCAGCTTGCTCACAACTTGTCAGTCTGGTGAGGGTAACCTTCCTCTCCCCTCAACCCCATGGCACCACTGTTACCAGCCCCTCCTTTCCCTACCCTCTGCTCACACCTTTGTAAATATTCCCTTTACTTAACACTTCTCCACCTCTCCTATTTTCTATATGCCAACAATTTCCTGCTGGGGCCCTGAGTCATAAAGAGAGGGACTCCTGTTACCATGTGAGATGAGGAAGCCAAGCTCACACCAGACCATCCGGCTCCACAGCCTGTGCTCTTAATCACCCCACTCTCCTCCCTCCAAGGTTCACAAAGAGTCCTGGGGCCCTGATCTCACATTTCCGTCTGCCGTCCAGAATGTGCGCACTCTCTTTCTGCGAGCCTCTTTCAAGAAGGGTCACCCTTTGTTCCCTTTCTGGACATCACGGGTCCCAAGGTGTGGTGAGTGCTGTACAAAGCAACCCCAGTTCCCCTGGCCGTCAGGCCAGAAATGGTGTGAACAGCCTTTAAACATTCTGGGAATAATACTGACTCGTGTTCATTTGGGTTTCATGTCAGCATTTTAAGCTCGTTTGCCTCTGCCTCAGTTCCCTGTTGCTGCAACTGGTGGACAGCGTCATCCTCTGGAGGAAAGTGGAATCTTCTCAGGCTGCCCATCCCAGAGTGAGGAGGACCTGAAGGGTGGCGGTAAGGGTGTCTGGAGGCCCTTAGCTCTAGAGAACTAGCTCTCCCCAGCCCAAGGCCCATGCCAATTTGGCCAAAGCAATTTGCCGTAAACTCTATAGTTAGACAATAGTTTTTTGGTAAATTGGTAAATTCGGTAGGCTTTGGTGAGTTAACCATACAGCAACGTGATCCTTCAGAAAATGGCCCATTTGGCTACTTGGCCATTCAGCGACTTGGCTTTCAGCAAACTGCTTCTTGACAAATTGACTGGAAGCCAAATCTGTGCCCTTCGACACCTAGCAAATGAGGTAGGGGCCTTGTCTATGGAAGGACCCAGGGTGCCCTGTGCTCCAGTGGCAGAGGGAAAGGGGGGAGCAGGGCTCAGCAAAGTTCAGATGTTACCCTCACACATCTGTGGGCACCAGTCTAAAGCATCCCTCCAACCTGCCTCTCTTAGTTCTTTTTCTCCCCTTCCCTTCCTAATGAGAGGCCAGATGGGCAAAATGGGTGTGAAGGGCCAGGGCCAAATTTGTGGTCTGAGCGATGAATGGGGAGAACAATTGCAGGTCCTTTTTGTGGAACCCTCCCACCCTTAATAACCCTCGATACCTGAGTGACCAGATCCTTGTCTGGAACAGTAGTAGCCCGGGAAGCCTCAGAAAGTCTCTGGGCAGCTTTTCCCCAGGATTCCCAGCCAGAATGTTTACACGTGCTGCCAAGGCAACACCAATTTCAACCAATGGGAAGTAAAGCCCAAATGTCTGACTGCTTCTGTTAGTGAGAGAGGGGGATAGTCAGTCACAGCAACAATCTGACCTGCAAAGCAGGACCAAGCTGTCCTGTCCACACCCAGCTTCTCCCCAGCAGATGGGCTCGCAGGGCTGTGCCAGGAGGAATAGTAAACCTGCAGCTGGTATGTACTGGGGGTCCTTATTATGTGCCAGTCACCGTGGGAAGGGCTTATTTACTCCTCACAATAGCCCCATTAGGTAGGTGTCAGTGCTTTCATTACAGTCGAACAGAGGCACAGAGAGTATTAAACAAGTTGCCCCAAACTCAAACCCAGAGCTGTCCAACTTCACTGAGCTTTTACGTATTTATCCCCAGATTCTGAGGTTAGAGTCTCCCTTGTGTGCTTGATTTTTTTTCAAAGATGTCTTTTATGAATCAAGAGTGAGCTTATATTGTAATGGTTATCAGCACAGACCCAGGAACAATTTACTTAACGTTTCTTAGTTTCTTTGTCTATAAAACGGGGATAACAGTGCCTATGGAATAGGGTTCTTTATGAGGATTAAATCAGATAATTCACGTAAAGACTGAGAACAGTGCTTGGTACATCATAGCCTCTCTCTATGATGGTTAGGTATTATTTCTAGTAGTATTAATAGTAGTAGTAGTAGTATAAATAGTGTTCTTTTAAATGGTGAAATCAAAAGTCACTGGCCCTGTGTTAGAACCCAGTTTTATTTTATTAATTCTCTTAATCCATGAAAGCCCTAAGTCTCAGAACCCCTGCCCTTAACCACTGTGCTTTATATATGGAGTGGTTGGTTTCTTACCATAAGACAGTTGGTCTCAATCCCAATAAAGAAAGGAAAGTGCTTTGCTAAGTGTCCTCTTTATCCAGGATGAAATGCTGAGCTCACTGCGTGGAAGACACACACAGATACAGGACCCACACACAGAGACTGCTGAGATGGTTGTAGCGAGGTAGGGGTGGACTGGGGATGGCCTGGGGTGGGAGGTACTGTGGCTTAGATGGAGGAACTCGGACTCTGATCACAGACAGGATTTCAAACCCCAGCTCTGCCGTGCACTGGCTTTGTGACTTCAGGCGGGTTGTTTCACCTCTCTGAGCTTCACGTGTACAATAGGGATCTTGATAGGCATCACTTCACAAGGCTGATAAGAAGATGAAAGGAAGCGATTCATGCAGAGCGCTCAAAACAAGGACAGGCACACTCTAAGTGCTGTTGCCTGGAGCAAAGAAAAGTACAACCTAAAAGTTTTAAGTTCTGTTTTATTCAGGGACCTTACTGAGGACTACAGCCCATGAGACAGCCTCTCAGAGAGCTCTGAGGAACCATTCCGAAGAGGTAAGGGAGGAGCCACGATATATAGGAGTTTTTGCTGAAAAAAAAATGTTGTCAAACATCAAACGATTATTGCTAATCACAAAAAACATCTCAAGTTCATGACTTTAGTGCTTTTCTCTGTATGTGAAGATGCCAGAGTCTGGGCTCATTGAAATCATTCCTTAGATATGCACCTTAACTATCTGTAGCCAGTATCCCGTTTTTCTCCTTTCTGAATTCCCCTCAGGGCGCGCCGTGTTGGGCTGGGGGTGCGGCTGCAGTGGCCCCGGGCCTGATGGCGGGCAACATTCTTTGTTTACTAGAATGGCAGGCGACTTTCTTTGTCCACAGTGCCCAATAACCATTAGGTACCACAATCATGACGATGAAGAGACAAACCATAACGGGGAGAATCAAAAAGTACAGCAGGGGCTTCCCTGGTGGTGCAGTGGCTGAGAGTCCGCCTGCTGATGCAGGGGACACGGGTTCGTGCCCCGGTCCGGGAAGATCCCACGTGCCGCGGAGCGGCTGGGCCCGTGAGCCATGGCCGCTGAGCCTGCGCGTCCGGAGCCTGTGCTCCGCAACGGGAGAGGCCACAACAGTGAGAGGCCCGCGTACCGCAAAAAAACAAAACAAAACAAAAAAAAGTACAGCAGTCAGAAAGAGCCGGTCACTTCCCCAAAGCTAGGAGAACGTGCCTAGGATAACAGGGGCGGGTGTGTCTTGAGCTCTCACTGTTTAGGCTTGATGCCCAGCAGCCAAAGCAGGAGGAGGACTCGTGTGGACACTGCCCTTGGTGAGCCCACAGGCTCCTGATCTACGAAAATGACTGATGATAAGGACTGGCGTCAGTTCTGTTTGCTGATCTGACTCCCACAAGGTCCATCAGACCAACTGCCATGAACCTTCTAGTGCCATAACAGGCCCTGGTCCACACCCTGCCCTCCTCCTGGGTTCCCTGGGGGAAAGAGGGGAAACTGGAAACACTAGGCCCTACGTAGATGCATTCCAAAAGAGCAGAGCTCCAGCCTCCTGCATGCCAAGCTTTTGTGGGCAGGGGCAGCAAGACCTCTCCTAAGAAGCCCTGGGGCCATTGGTGCGAGGCCCAGGGTGAGGACCTGGCCTGGAAGGGCGGGCAGTGGGATTCTTAATTGCCCGGAGGAGAGAGACTTGCAGGCCAGCGATGAGAAACTCCTAGAAGACAAAGTGTTTGCGTGGGGGAGCCAGGAGAGATTTCCCAGACGATTAGAAAGGCTCCTCTTTGAAGCAGGAGCTGCAAGTGGGTGGGCCAGAACTTGACCTCCTACCCCCAGCCAGGCCGCTCACTGAAGCGACAAATTCTGGCCTCCAGGCTGTCCAGGTTGAGAGGGCTTTTGAACTCTCAGGCAGCACTGAGGACAAGTTCTTCCAAAGCATGCCCTCCTCCGGTGCCTCCTTCCCGGCACAGCTGAGTGTGGAGAAGTGGCACAGAGCCCGGAGCGGCGCAGGTGGGGCCCGAGGACGGGAGCAGGAAATAAGCCTTGGCAGCCGCTCTCCAACACACACGGCGCCTGGTCCAGCCTGGCCCCTGCAAGAAGGTGGAGGCTGCGTGCAAAGATGTGCCCCGCGGACCCAGACCCGCCACGAAGCCCTTCCAGACCCTCACGGCAGCCCGGTGAGTGCGCGGAGCATGCCCGGTCCGCTTCAGGGAGACCATCGACACACGGGGTCAGACGGGGTCAGACGTGTGAGCCCGCCTCCTGGGCTTCCTTCCTTCTGCCAGGGGAGGGAGAGGGCAGGGGCCTCACTTGCCCCCCCGCATATGGGAAGTGGGGCGAATTTGTACCCAGGATGTGGTGCTCACTAGAGCGAGGAGTTGCTTCCGTCGCTGTCAGCTCCTTCCTGAATTGAGGGCAGTTGGGGGGTGCTGGCAGGGGCGATTGACGTCAGCGCACGAGGAAGGAGGCCACACCTTGGGCCTTGGATTCTATTCTTTCCCACCTGTAGCCCTTCAGTCATGTCAGTTCCCTCCCAGTTCCTGCTCTCGCCTCCTCTTGTACCCTCATGCTCACCCCGTCACCCCCTTCCCTTATTTATCTTCTTACTCTCCCACCCCGCCTTTCCTCCTCCCTGCCTATGTCCAGCAGGGCTGTCAGTTCTCAGCGATGAAGCTCGGGCTAAATGCTGACGTTCTCCTGTCAGGTGAGCCCAGTCAGCCTGCACATATCTTCTAAGTACTGCAAAGTGGACAGGTGGCAGGACAGGTGGCAGGCAAAGTGGACAGGTGAAGTGAAGCTGAGTGAGACAAGGTTCCCACCCTCAATGCACCTACAATGTAGTTGGGAAGATAAGGTGTGCTCACGTGAAAAGAGAACCAGTGAGTCAAATGTAGCAAGGTATCTTGGGTTGGGGCAGTTTCTAAGTGTGTGGCATAGTGACCTCACTTCCAGTCTAAAAGGCCACCAGACTGTCCTGGGAAGGGAGAGGAGGTGGTAGGAGCCCAGGGCCTTTCCTAAACTGAGGCCCATTCTCCATCCATAAAGGCCACACAGCCTGAGTACTGTACTGTGCCAGTCAGTCCCAGGTTGGGTGGATCCCTGACAGTCATGATGTCATGAAGACCACTCAGAACGTTCCAGCTTGAGCATATGCAGGTCTGCCATAGGGCGAGTGCCTCACTGAACAGTGCCATGCTCAGAACACAAGTACTGTGGCAGAGCTGTTCCCGGATGGCTGGACTTTCGATGGTGATGCCTTGATGTTCTGTTCCACGGTCATAACCACACTGGGCTGCCCCCAACAGACACCGGATGAAAACTCCAGAGTTGCCCTAGAGACCTGACCCACCTTGCCCCAAAGACCAGGCTCTTAGAGATGAGAGACCGGAGTGGGCTTCTGGGGGCCTGTGCTGTTTTCTGGCCTCTAGAAACAAAGGGTATTAAACCTAGAAAGAAAAAAATCTGTCTGCTAAGTGAAAGAGACCCTCTCCAGCCATGCAGTAGGTGGCACGCACGGGGACAGGCAGGTATACCAAAGAAACTCCTAAACACACGGGAGATTCTTGTTTTCTTGGGGGCAGCGATGCTCAGTGTTTCCATTGTCTTCCCTTTTTTCCTATTGCCTTTGGTATTACAGTCCTTTAGGGTCATAACTGAAATTGCATACTTGTTTGTCAATTTTATTACCTGACTACGCTCTAGCCCATATATCATAATTGGTTTCTCCATGTTTTCTGGAACTTAGGAAGACGCCTGCCAAGAAACAGAACAACAGATGAAACAAAATGTGTTCAAACTAGTAAAGCACCAGTTACATGGGTTTACACAAGTAAGATCTGCTAGGCCATTTTCTCAGTGATGCCCTGAAAAGAACACTTAGGTCTTTAGTCGTCAATCAAGATTTGCGGAAATCCCAAAAGCAGTGACTTGGCTCCGCACTGCTAAAGAGACTTTGCGGGTGGGAGAGGTATATTATGCCCAACAGCATCAGACACAGAGGGTACACAAATAGGCCAAAGAAACCTTTAACAATTAAAGATTATGCAAACATAGCATTGGATTTATTCCTTACAGAAATTTCCTCATCTTTTATCAACAGTGCCCCATATGTGAATGTCATAAGAACATTCTGAACCCCTCAGGGTCTAGCTCAGGCTCTACTCCAGCTTCATGTGGGAAGCAAAGGAAGAGCACATCCCAAAAGAATATTCCCGAGTATGCAAACCTCAGAGATGAAATATTGGGTCAGGGGTGTGTGGATGAGGTGGGGTGGAGGAAGGCAGCATTACACAAGCACACGGGGACCCAAACCAAGAAGCTGAACGCCAGTGTCTTTAGATACGTAAAATCTGCATCGACATACTTGGGAAAGAAAAACCTCGATAACCGTTCTGTGTGTCTCATGTGTCACAAAAGTGTAGTAGAATCATTTGAGTTCTCAGGTCACAAAAGTATCAGGGTGATATGAAATCTTGAAAACCAAGTGGTGTTTAACTCTCTACCCTCCTCCCATCCAAAGGCTCCCTGTTGAGGACGGCCAGCTTCAGTCCCATCCGGTCACCACCTTCTCCTAGAACAGAGCAGGCCGCGTCTGCCGAGAGGGGTAACCAGGCACTCGGTCCTCACGGTGGCAAGAAACTGCATTTTCCTCTCTGCTCTCAGAACACACCTTTAGAGCAATGCGTGTCCTTACAGAGGTTAGTGTGGTCTGTTGTCTTTTTTGCGGTGTTCTGCGAATCCCTAGGTGTGATCACTCATTCTAAGAGAGGACCCAAGACTGCTGCCGCCACCTACACTTAGTTCCGCAGAGGGCCTGAGGGTCCTCCTACCACGTTCAGGTAAGTGCCTTTGGGCGACCTGGGAGTGGACTGGACAGCTGTTCCAGGGGTGCTTGCAGCGCCAGCAGTGATCCCCTCCACAGGCACAGGGCTGCCCAGTTACAAACTACTCCACATACATGATGTCCTGACTATCTCAGATACCCAGGGACGTGTGCAGAGCACGTATTATTTTCCCTTGGAAGATAGGAGGAGACCTGAGCCTCAGAGCAGTGAAGTGACTTGCGTGAGGTCACACAGCTAAAGGCGGCGAGCCTCCTGATGTGCTGATTCCCCCAAAGTTCCGAGTCTCCACAGCCCTTCAGAAAAGAAACGGTTTGTTGTCTTCTCGACTTGAAGCACGTCACTCGCAGTGAGTTGGGATACATCCATGGGAAAACAAATGCCTCCAGGGATGGGATAAAGTTCAGGTTTACAAATGAGCCGAGAGAGAATCTGGGATCTGAACTCTAATGAACAAAGAACGAGGAACGAGAGGAAAAGGGGAATTACTCCCATAGACTCCTGACCTGAATAAGTAGGAATTTAAAAAAAAAAAAAAAAACAGCAACATTTCGGGACTTCCCTGGCGGTCCAGTGGTTAAGACTCCGAGCTTCCACTGCACGGGGCACGGGTTTGATCCCTGGTCGGGGAACTAAGATCCCGCAAGCCGTGCCCAAAAAAAATAACACTTCCTGGCGTGTTGCTTGATGGAGACCCTGCTGCTTTCAGAATTTCTCGGTCTCAGCAGTGTTGACATCGTGGGCTCCCTAAAACTGTCCTGGGAGGGGCTGGCCCCTACACTGTAGGCTCTACCCACTAGATGTCAGTAGCACCTCACCCGACTCCCCACGTGACGGTGAAAACGTCTCCAAACTTGGCAAAAGTGAAGCACGTCTTTAAGTCCGTGCTCTGCAGAGCAGCCCGGCAGATGGATGCACGTCCCCACCTCACTCTCCTGCTTGCCGCCCCCAGAGGCTTCCAGCTGCCCTGGACAAAGTCTGACACCCAAGGGAGACGGGCCAGGCCCTTGGTGTTCTGGGCCCTGCCAGCCTCTCTGCTCCCTCTTCCCTCTCCTTCCTGCCTCACTCTTTGCTCTAGTTCTGCACAATACTTGCGGCTCTTTCCCACACAGCCACGCTAGTTTGTGTCCTCACACTCGCGCTGCTTTCTCGCCTCAGTTGCTTATCTCGTAAATGCTCCCCGACCTTCAAGACTTCGCTTGGTGTGGGCATCACCTGGAACTTACCTGAAGCCCTCTCCCTTCCCTCCATCTGAAGGTTGGGTCAGATCCCAGCTGTGTGCTCCCACAGCACCTTCTGCAGACCCCTGTCATAGCACTCACCACCCCATCCTGTAACTAACTGCCTTGCAGTCCTCCGGACTGAGCTCCAGAAGGGCGAGGCTGTCTTATTCAAATCTGGGGCACAGTACCTGGCATGTGGCATTCACTCAGCAGTGTTTATTGAAGTGAGCCACAAAGAACAGTTAAAAGTACACTAGGTTGGGAGTCTAGACACCAAGATTCTAGTCCCTGGTCTGCTACTAGCTAGCCAGGTGATGGCTTCCCATGGCTGAACCTTTGTTTCCTCATCTGAGGAATCAGAATTTGGACTAGATGTCTAAGGGTCCTTATAAGTTGGAATTGCTGATTCTAGAGTGTTGTCTTTTTTTTTCATAAATATTTCACTTAAAAGTGTTTCCCAAAGGGCAGGGCCATCCTCTTCCAAC
Organism: Lagenorhynchus albirostris; assembly: GCF_949774975.1. Lineage (NCBI taxonomy): Eukaryota > Metazoa > Chordata > Mammalia > Artiodactyla > Delphinidae > Lagenorhynchus > Lagenorhynchus albirostris. Next base: position 28,735,920 of record NC_083116.1, read on the forward strand.
TCCCTTCTGAATGTGTATGGCTTCCTCTAAACTTTTTCAAATTCTTTCCTACTATTTCATTTCACCCTAGAAATAATGATGGCAGCCTGACAGATATAATTTCAAACAAGAACCATTCTTCCAAACAAGGGACATAAAGGTAGACTGTGTATCAAATGTTACCATCACAGAAGACAGAAGAACACGTGTTTGTATTTCTACATGCATAGAGACCCTTTGGGGTAGTGTGACAGTGGGGCAGGTGCTGGGCATGGGACTGGAACAAGTCTTTTCACTGAATACCTTATATTGTTGGATTTTTGAGCTATGTGAATACAGTATCTGTTTTAAAAGTTAAAGAATAAAGCCATATGTATAAAATTAGCTACAAGGATATATTGTACAGGACAGGGAATATAGCCAATATCTTATAATAACTATAAATGGAGTGTAACCTTTAAAAATTGTGACTTTGTTGTGTACCTGAAACTTATATAATACTGTACATCAACTATACTTTAATAAACATAAATAAAAAATAAAACCAAATGAATGGCATCGTTTACCAAGCATCCTTTCAACTGGCCTTAAAAGCAGGTGACCAATGGACCCGAGGTCAGTAGCCAGACCACATCTGTCATAGCTGCTGTAAGAAAACTCTTCTGGCTAACTGCACTTTCAAAAAATCAAGAGAAATGCAGGCTACAACGCACCACTATAGTCTTCTAGCTTCAAAGTGTGCATTTTAATCTGGTTTACTCCCTGGCAGCGGTGTATAAAAATAAGGCTAAATTTCATAGCAAGTGCCACAAAAAAGGGAGTGAAGAATTCGGACGCTAATGCTAAACCTGACCAACTGATTTTCTGTCACTTTGTAGCCCCTCGCTATACAGCCCTGACATTCATCTAAGGATGAATCCTCTAGTGGATGAGCCCTGCCTAGAGGTACAGTGGACAGAGAACAGACCTAAAAATCAATAGATTTAGTGACAAATTTAGTAATGTTGTCAGTAAGTCTCCTGTATTCCTATCTGTACTACCTGCCCTCTCTCTTCCTTTCCAGAGATAGTTCTCCTAACAGTCAGCAAAATGAGCCCTGTGTAGCACTAAATAAAGACTAGAGGTTGTATTAAATTTGTAACCATGACCACAGCTTTCCTTAAACAGTTTCATCATCACAGGGTGGCACAATATACAGTATTCCTCTAAGTGGGACTGCCACCTCCTTCCTCTGTAAGCCCTGTCCTGTAAGATGAGGTCAATGGAAACTATACAGTGCAGGTGTGTTTAAGGTCACCAGCAGATCAAATGTTAAACTAAATAAAAGATGGGGATGACAAATAACTTAGTTTTCTCACCCAGAGGTCCTGTGGTCACCTGGGGTGTTGATCTGTACACATGGAGTATCACCATCTTCACAGTAGTTACACCCTTTCAGATCTTCATATTATCTGAACATGCAATTCTTTATTTCAAATGGTCGGTACATTCATTTTAATAAACATAATCACTGTTGTTTCTGCTCTACACAGCAATCCAAAATAAAAATCAACACTTAAGTGAATACTATGTGCTGGATACAGAGTGCATGAAAGTTGAAGGTGCGGTCTGGAATTTTAAGCACATAAGATTCACCCAGAAAAGGAACTAGAAAGAAAACAAAGTACTACTTTTTCTGTATTCTCCTAGCAATCTCTGAAGAAACAATGGTTTTCAGTAATATTACAATAGCAGGAACTACCGTTTGTGACACATTAGGCACCAGGCACAGTGATCGGCACTTGGTGTACATTATGTCTCTAATTTTACAAGCCTCAGTTGCCTTTAGTTTTTTTAAAGTGATAAAGCTACATTGGGTAGACTGCTTGATCTTGTGTAGTACCATTCAAAAAAGTAAAGAAAACCTCTGATTTTACTTTTTTGTTTTATTTTTATTACACACTACAAAATACACTGCATGCTACACAATACACTGCATGCTACACAATACACTGCATAACCTTCTAGCAGGGGTAGACAAGCATAACTGAGTTATTTTTCATCAATCAGGAAAATGCTTCCTTAATCAATGTTCTCCAAACCCTGAAAAACAGTTTAAAAAGGATGATGTGAGAATTCTGTTTCTGTCAAAGATGTACATGTACTGTAACCTACAATGATTCCTATAACCTATACTGACTCCTAATTTTCATTTTCGGACAGTAGCAAACATACCACTTTATATGAAAAGACAACCCCCCCCTTCCGCTTGCAATCAAGACTGAAGTAAAGCAACTATTTACCTCCTGGATCCTTCTACAAAGTACCCTCAGCGTCAGAGGACAGTAAGGTAAATCCATTTTATAAAATAACAGCCAACATCAGGAAAGATATTATTAGCCCCATTCTACTTTTTTACAGGTGAAAAAAATGGAGGCTCAGAGAGATTTAAAGTCCGTTGTTTAAGTCAGTAAGGAAGCAGTAGAGCCAGAATTCAAGCTCAGGGACCCCCAACTCCAGAACTCTTGCCCTGTAAGCATGACACTATTCAGAAGACCACTCTATCTTACTCAGTTCACAACCAAATACTTCAGAAACAACAAAGTAAAAGAGTAATCAGTGATGACATTTCTTCCAGGTGTTAAAATAACACATTCCACGTATTCCGTTTCAATTGAAGGAAGAATCACCTTGAGAGAAATTAAAATTGCATAGTCCTAGGAGCCACCTTGTAAAAATCCTAATTCATTTGGTCCAGTCAGGGTCCTAGGAATCTGTATTTTATCTCACATGCCAGGTGATCCTGATGGCATACTTTTTTTTTTCTTTTTTTTTGGCTGTGCGGCTTGCAGGATCTGAGTTCCCTAACCAGGGATCGAACCCGTGCCCCGTGTCCCTGCCCCTTGCAGTGGAAGCTCAGAGTCCTAACCACTGGACAGCCAAGGAATTCCTCCCCCACTCCCCCTTTTTTTGGTTATTCTTGAACCATACTTTGAGAAATACCACTCTAGATGAGTAGATATCTATCATCATGTTCATCAGATTAGATTCTCAAATAGCACTATACTGAGAGGCAGATCACATAGGGTGAGTCCTTATACTATAATTTAATCACTCTGACCTTCTGTTTTCTCATCTATAAAATGGAATTAATATTTACCTAGATTTGCTGTGAAGGGTGAATCAGCAAGGAGAAAGTATAAAATAGTAAAATTTTTACAAGAATAATGAGGATGAACTCCTACAATATATAAGAACATACTATTAAGTTGAACCATATGAAAATGCTACTGCTTGGCCATTTTTTGTTTGTTTGTTTGTTTGCGGTACGCGGGCCTCTCACCGCTGTGGCCCCTCCCATTGCAGAGCACAGGCTCTGGACGCGCAGGCCCAGCGGCCACGGCTCACGGGCCCAGCTGCTCCGCAGCACGTGGGATCCTCCTGGACCGGGGCACGAACCCACGACCCCTGCATCGGCAGGCGGACTCCCAACCACTGCACCACCAGGGAAGCCCTGCTTGGCCATTTTTGACCCACAAAAACAGCAGTTTCATATGATTCAATCAAATAAAACATTATAGTAATTCTTTAATGTACTGGTGCAGGAACTGGCAAACCAATGGAGTATAGAAGAGTACATTCATGAAACAGACCCATGTGTATATGGAAATTTAGTTTACTAGAGTGGTATTTCAAATAAAAAATGGACTTTTCCATATGTAGATAACTGTGACAACTGGCTGTTTCTTGGAGAAAACTAAAGTTAAATCCTTGCTTCACATTATACCCCAAAATGACCTGTAGACAGGTCAGAGCACTAAATGTAAAAAAGACTTTAATGGTATTTGGAGAAACTGTAGAAATATATTTTTAGAATCTTGGGTACAAAAGTCATTTGTAAACAAGATATAAAACCCAAAATCCAGAACGATAAAAATATGATAAACTGAACATCAAGATTAAAAACTATCTGATCAGCTCGGTGCTTTGTGACCACCTAGAGGGGTGGGATAGGGAGGGTGGGAGGGAGGGAGATGCAAGAGGGAAGAGACATGGGAACATATGTATAACTGATTCACTTTGTTATAAAGCAGAAACTAACACACCATTGTAAAGCAATTATACTCCAATAAAAACATTAAAAAAAAAACTATCTGATGAAAGCCACCATAAAGTAAAAAAGACAGCAGACTGAGAAAAATATTTGCCACATATAAAAGAGACAAAAGATTGATATCTGTAATATATATATAAGAAGCCCTATAAATCAAAAAGAAAAAGACAACAGAACAAGAAAGGGTATAGGCAGATGATCCACATAATAAGAAATGCAAAGGATCATTAAATATGTAAAAGACAGTGCTATTTTAGTTTGCATTTTCCCAGTCTGCTGTAAGACCTTTGGCAAAACATTAACCAGAATGCACCTCAACCCTGACAGATGGGCTAGCGTCAGAGCCATCTTACCTTTGACACATAGTAACGATTAACTCCAGAGATGCGCCTATCTCTTTCCATCAAATTCCACTGATATGAATAATGGGCAACCCTTTTTTCCTACAATTAAAAGAAATTGTTATTGTAGTTTACAAAGATGAGTGACCCAATAGAGGGATATTTATAAGTGACATTCCAGAAAAATGGAATCACTGATATAAAAACCAAATTAACAATATAAGACCAGAATCCTAAATAAAATCGGACCACTAAACTTTAGAGCTAAGATGGTAACCATGAGTTCTTACACTTTCTATTTTAACCAGCATCATTTTTTTCTTTCCTCCTTTCTTTTTTTTTTAAAGTCATGACTACTTGTTCCCTTTGGGGACCCTAGTGAGAAGAAACGACAGTGGTAGATCACAAGTGAAAGACAATCACAAAACCAGAAAGTAAGTACATTTATACTCTGAGATAATGTGAAGGACTAATTAGAGAGGAAAATCACAAATCCTAATGTGAAAAACAGGAGCGTGACCTAAGTTCCTAAAGGCTTGCAAGAGAAAGTGGGAGGATAAAAAAATGTCAAGGTAAAAAAAACCTAATTAAGGGGAATTTCCTGGAGGTCCAGTGGTTCGGACTGGGCACTTTCACTGCCCGAGCGGGGTTCAACCCCTGGTCGGGGAACTGAGATCCCGAAAGCCGCGCGGCGCAGCCAAAAACAAAACAAAGGCTAGAAAAAAGTGAAAAACATGAAGATACCAAGATATGGATGCGAGAAATTAAAACCAAAATCCAGCAAGAAAGGAGACCAGAGGTCAGAGGGAGTGGGGCCAAGACTAATCGACGCCTCTCTCCTCTGCCTAGCAGTTTGGACCTACCTCTTTCAATCTCCTGTCTTTCCAGCCCCCAAAACTCTACTCCGCCCTCCTGCCCACGCTTCACCTAGCAGCCAGCTGTTTCTTGCTAAAGTAGAATACGGTTCCCGTCGGCTTCGTTCCACAAGCCTCTGCTTTTAGGCAATAAAAAGAAAAAGGGCCGATCTCGGTATTCCCCATCTCGGAGAGAGGCTCCGGGTTCTAATGGGTTCCCGACCCCACCGCCCATTTCGTAACGCCAGCCGGTGGAGTCAGCCGCCGGGCCGGAGAAGCCGCCTTACCTTGCCCCCGTTAGTGAACCTGTGGATGCGTGCAGTGGCCATTCCCGGGATGAATAAGCACACGGCCATGACGGCGATCCCGGGGAGAATCTCGAACCACATCGCGACACCGTTACCAAGGCCAAACACTTCCTTCCACGCTCCTTAAAGGTGACCCGGCTTCAATCCCTTTCCCGTAACTTCAGCGGCAGCGAACGAGCGGGGCGGAGTCATGTACACGGAGGAAGCTACGGAGCGCGGCAGGGCCCAAGCATGGCGCGCGCCTGCGCTCTCGCACACTCTTGCTCCCACAGTCATCGTTCCGCAGCGGATTTTGCACCGACTCGCGGTCAAGTGCAAGACGTGCAGTGACGTGAAGCAGCTCCGCGCCACCCAGCAGGCCACAGCCGTTTCGGAGCTCGAAACTCTTAAAATGGCAGAGCAACTTTCTCCAGGAAAGACGACAGACCAGGTGTGCACCTTTTTTTTCAAAAAGCCTGTGCGAAAAGGGGCTGCAGGCCGCAGAAAGCGCCCGGTCTGCAAACGAGAGTCCGGAGACAGCAGCAGCAGTGACGAAGGCAACACTGTGATCCGCCCGGAAAAGAAGCGGGCGACCCACAATCCGATGATACAGAAAACCCGTGGCAGTGGTAAACAGAATGCGGCTTACGGCGACCTGAGTAGCGGAGAGGGAGAGGGGGAGAACGAGCCCGAGAGCCTCGGCGTGGTGTATAAGTCCACTCGCTCGGCGAAACCCGTGGGGCCAGAAGATATGGGGGCGACTGCTGTCTACGAACTAGACACAGAGAAGGAACGTGACGCGCAAGCCATCTTTGAGCGCAGCCAGAAGATCCAGGAGGAGCTGAAGGGCAAGGAAGATGACAAGATCTATCGGGGAATCAATAATTATCAGAAATACATGAAGCCTAAGGATACGTCTATGGGCAATGCTTCCTCCGGGATGGTGAGGAAGGGCCCCATCCGAGCTCCCGAGCATCTGCGTGCCACCGTGCGCTGGGATTACCAGCCCGACATTTGTAAGGACTACAAGGAGACTGGCTTTTGCGGCTTCGGAGACAGCTGCAAATTCCTTCATGACCGTTCAGATTACAAGCATGGGTGGCAGATCGAACGTGAGCTTGATGAGGGTCGCTATGGTGTCTATGAGGATGAAAACTATGAAGTGGGAAGTGATGAGGAGGAAATACCATTCAAGTGTTTCATCTGTCGCCAGACCTTCCAAAACCCAGTTGTCACCAAGTGCAGGCATTATTTCTGCGAGAGCTGTGCCCTGCAGCATTTCCGCACCACCCCGCGCTGCTATGTCTGTGACCAGCAGACCAATGGCGTCTTCAATCCAGCGAAAGAATTGATTGCTAAACTGGAGAAGCACAGAGCTCCAGAAGAGGATGGTGCTTCCGATTTCCCAGAAGACCCCGATGAGGGTCCAATTCCCATTACTTAATTTTCCCATTATTCTCAAATCTCAAAATAAATGTTTTTTTGTTTTGGAAATCTTAATTTGTGTCCTTCCTTTCTAGGGAAAGTGAGAGCAAAAGGCGGGTGGTGAAGTAGGGTGCTGGATGGATGGCTTGTAAAAGCACCAAGGTAGGTATAATCTGGATTTTTACCTGGTATAAATGCTGCCTGTGTGTAACAGATACTTTTCAAAACCCTTTAGCATAAATTTGGGGGATGGGAGAAGTTCGAGAAAAGAGCTAGAATTTGCTTGAAGTGACCAAAGCTGTGATGAAAGCAAGAACTGGACCTATTTATTATATCACATTTTTGCATCACTTAATAATTTACAAAAGTACTTTCATACATTATCCGTCTTGGGAGCGCGTACTACTTCAAAATACACCCCAGCCGGGCTTCCCTGGTGGCACAGTGGTTGAGAGTCCGCCTGCCGATGCAGGGGACGCGGGTTTGTGCCCCGGTCGGGGAAGATCCCACATGCCGCGGAGCGGCTAGGCCCGTGAGCGATGGCCGCTGAGCCTGCGCGTCCGGAGCCTGTGCTCCGCAACGGGAGAGGCCACAGCAGTGAGAGGCCCACGTACCGCAAAAAACAAAACAAAACAAAATACACCCCAGCCAAGGTGTGTCTGTTGGGGGTTGAGGGCAGCAGTGGGAGTGGGAGAATTGGGTCGGGAGACTGGTAGCTATAGCCCCACAGCCTGTGCGTATGGGAGATGCTCCTTGCTCTCCTTAAAGCACCTTTAGGTAACCCCCTGCCATGGATGACTGAAATGGCCTATGCTCCGTGGTCCAGTATGACAGCCACTACACTAGCTTCGTGTGGCTGTTCAGCACTTGAAATGTAGCTGGTAGCCACCGTTTTGGACATGCAGTTCTACACTGAACTTGTGAACCTGCAGAGGGCAAAAATCTAACATTTTATGATCCATTGTCTGAAACTGTGTTCTCTCAGACCCTGTAATAGAGCTGATCACGCCCTATTAAAGTTAATCTATGTACCTGTGTTCCCAACTAGTTTGTGAACTCCTCAGTGACCTGCCAGTGCTTGGCATATAATAAGCACTTAATAAATAAACCCACAGAGGTTTGAAAAAGGAGATCAGGGCCAAAGCCTTGAACCCAAGCCGAGGAGCTTTGACTATATTCCGTTGGTAATGACGAGATAGAGACTTGGGGAAGGGAACACAATCAGACTTTTTTTTTTTTTTAATGTTACTGTGGTTGCAGGCTATTGGATAGATGGCAGGGAGATGGAAGGCAGGGAGGCCAGTTAGGGAAAATGACTAGTAAATTTTTCTTGATCTGACTAGAATTTGGGCTGATCCCAGGAAACAGATGTAAGAATAAATTGTGGGTTAGTTTCTATATTCATATTCATTAGTCCATTTAAAGATATTCTTTGAGCAACTCTGTCAGGCACCATGCCTGGCATACAGGATATTAGCAAACAAGATAGACATAGCCCCTTACCTCATGGAGCTGGACATCAAACAGTGCAGGTGTGATGAGTACAAGAACAAAAGTGCAGTGGGTTGATCTCTCAGGATTAAGCTGATCCCAGACTTTGGGAGAGTTCAGAATCAAACTCACTTGATATAATGTGATAACATTCTTTAACAGAATGTATTAAGTACAGTGGGGATACATGAGAAGCCTAGTGGGAAAAGGGCTAAAGAAAGCATCACACAGAAAACAGCATTTAAGAGATGAGACAAAAAAACAGCAGAACAGGAAAGAGGAAGTTGTAGAGGCAGATGGAGAAAGAGAAGCTTACACTGAGGTGGAACGCAAAGGAAGACAGTGTTCTAAAAAGTGTCATGGAAAGAAACAGGACAATGACTAGCAAAAATCAGTGGTGTACTCAAGGTATTTTTCATGTTTACAAAGTTTATGATTAAAGTTTTTAAAAGAAATATTTTTATCACGTTTAATTAAATGGTGCAACTTCATTTCATAGGTGAAAACTAAATAGTTATTCCTACAAATTAAAAAAAAATTAAACATGGAGGGAGTTCCCTAGTGGCCTAGTGGTTAAGACTCCGGGCTTCCACTGTCGTGGCCCGAGTTCAGTCCCTAGCTGGGGAACTGAGATCCCGCAAGCCTTGTGGCGTGGCAAAAAATAAATAAATATGGGGGGGGGAAGAAAGCATGCCAGCAGAGATGAGTTGCAGCTGGACTCTGAAGGCGCTAACCTAGTCTGAGAGCTCAGAGGAGGCTCCCCTAGGAGATGACCCTCAAATTGAGACCTGAAAGGGGGGTGGTAGGAAGAGTATCACAGTCAGAGGGTTAGTATACACCAAGGACCTGAAGTGAGGGACTGGCTTCAGCTAAGAACTCAAAGCAGACCAGGATGCTGGAGGCAAAAGACAGATGGTAGTCAGGGCCAAGTCAGCCACATTGCAAGTCATGTTAAGGACTCTGGACTTTATCAGAAGGGCAAAGGGATGCCATCAAAGGGTTTTAAGAAAGAAAGTGAGATGATCAGATCTGAATTTTAAAAAGATAATTCTGCAGTGTGGGAAATGGATTGTGGAGACTGGACACAAGCCAGAGAGATCAGTTAGGAGGCTCGTGCACTAGTCCAGGCGATATGATGGCAGACTGGACTAGACCGGAGGCTGTGGACATTCATTTAATAAATAGTTTTTGAGCACCCACTATATGCCAGGCATTGAGTTAAGCACTGGAGATACAGCCAAAGCAAAAGCATTCAAGTCCCTGCACTCTAGAACTTACATGAGAGAGACTGACAGAATTATACATGCATAATATATAATAGATTGAGCTAAGTGCTATGAAGAACAATGAAGCAAGGTAAGGGGATGAGAGTGCAGGGTGGGGGGGCATGTTATTTTATATAGGGTGGTCAGGGAGGGCCTCTTCTGATAAGGTGACATTTGAGCAGAGACCTAAATGAAGCAGATATCTGGGAGAAGAGCATTCCAGACAGAACACCAAGTGCAAAGGCCCTGAGGCAGGAAAGTGCCTGACGTGTCCTAGGAACAGTGAGGAAGAAATGTAATTATCTGTTTTGGGAGCCCGTACAGAGTAGACTGAAGGAAGAGGAAAGAACTCTAAGATTAGATAAGAAAGGTAATGGCGGGGGCGAGGGCAGACTGTGTACAGCCTTATGAGCCATTGTACGAACTTGAGTTTTTATTCTCAGTGACATGGAGGGTCACTGGGAGGTTCTGAGCAGAGGACTAACATGATCTAACACTGGCTTTAAAAAGGATCCTTCTGGAACTTATGGGGGATAATGGAAATGTTTTATATCTTAACCGGGGTATTTGTTACACAGGTGTCTACATTTGTCCAAACTCACTGGACTGTACATGTATGTGCATTTCATTGTATGTGATTATATCTCATTAAGAAACACCTTCAGATCAAAGGAGAAAAAAAAGAAACTGGTTGCTATGTCGAAAATAAACCAGGGCAGGAGGGTCAAGGGATGAAGCACAGAGATCAGTTAGAAGGCTACTGCTGTTGGGACTTTGCTGGTGGTGCAGTGGGTAAGAATCTGCCTGCCAATGCAGGGGACGTGGGTTCGAGCCCGGGTCCGGGAAGATCCCACATGCCGCGGAGCAACTAAGCCCGTGCACCACAACTACTGAGCCTGCGTGCTAGAGCCCACGAGCCACAACTACTGAGCCAGCATGCTGCAACTACCGAAGCCCGTGTGCCTAGAGCCTGTGCTCTACAACAAGAGAAGCCACTGCAATGAGAATCCTGCGCACTGCAACGAAGAGTAGCCCCTGCTCGCCACAACTAGAGAAAGCCAGCACAGAGCAATGAAGACCCAACGCAGCCAGAAAAAAAAAAAAGGTTGTCCAGGTGAGAGATGGTAAGTGCCTCAAGCCAGGTGGTGGTGAGAAGGGGTCAGATTCTGAATGTAGTTTGAAGGTAAAACTGACAAGTTGTCTTGACAGGTTAGATATGAGGTGTAAGACAGAAGAGTCAAGGTGACTCCAAGATTTTTGACCTGAGCAACCAGGTGGAAAGTGGTACCACTTAGTGAGATGGAGAGAGGCACATAGAGAAAAGTGCATAAAACATAACTTTGCAGTATAACAAGTAGTTACATAGGAACCCCTTGCATAACCACCACCCAGGTCAAGAAATACAAAACTGACAACACTCAAGAAGCCCATCACATTATCCAGATTCTCCAGATGACACACACAGGTAACCACTACGCTGATTTTTATGGTAATCACTCCCTTGCTTTTTTTCCATTGATCTTCCTCTTTAGCTATTTATCTCTCCTTCCCTCTCGCCCAACCAAGAATAATGTATACTTAATGTCTTTTGTTTCTCTCCCATGTACTCTTCTTTGTAACAGCTTTATTGAGATATAATTCACATATCATATAATTCACCATTTTAAAATATGCATTTGGGTGGCTTTTTGTATATTCACCAAGGTTGTGCAACCATCACCACTATCTAATTTCAGAAAATTTTCAATACTTCAAAAAGAAAAGCAATACCCTACACCTGAAACTGACACAACATTGTAAATCAACTATACTCCAATAAAATTTTTTCTAATTTTTTAAAATTTAAAAAAGTTTGCTAATAAAAAAAAATAGAAAGAAAAGCATACCCATTAGCAGTCACTCTCCATCCCCCCAGGCAACCAGTAATCTGTCTCTACATATTCACCTCTTCTGGACATTTCATATCAATGGAATCATATAATATGTGGCCTTTTGTGACTGCCTGCTTTCACTGAGCGTGCTCTCAACGTTCATCCATGTTGTACAGTATATCAATACATTCCTTAAGGGGGCTGAATAATATTCCATTTTATGGTTATACTATATTTTGTTTACCCATTCATCAGTTGATGGACTTTAGGTTGTTTCCACATTTTGGCTATTATGAGTAATGATACATTCATGTACACACATTTCTGTGTGGATGTGCATCTTCATTTCTCTTGGGGAGATACCTAGAAGTGGAAATGCTGTCATATGGTAACTGTTTAACCTTTTTTAAAACATTTTTTTTAACTGAAGTGAAATTCACATAACAAGAAGTTAACCGGTTTAAAAGGAACAGTTTGGTGACATTACCTCTATATAATTCCAAAACATTTTCATCACCCCAGAAGAAAGCCTCATACCCATTAAGCAAATGATCCTCATTCTCTCCTCCCAGCATCTCCTGGCAACCGCCAATATGCATTCCGTTTCTGTGGATTTAGCTATTCTAGATACTTCATATAAATAGAATCATATAATATGTAGTCTTTTGTGTCTGGCTTTCACTTAACATAATGTTTTCAAGGTTCATTCACATTGTAGTATGTATCAGAACTTCCTTTTTGAGGCTGAATAATATTCCATTGTATGTATATACCACAATTTATTATCCATTCATCTGTTGATGGACATTTTTTATTTTCCACCTTTTGGCAATTGTGAATAGGGCTACTCTGAAAATGTGTACATATCTCTGAGTACCTGTTTTTCAATTCTTTTGAGTATTCACCTAGGAGTAGAATTGCTGGGTCATATGGTAATGCTATCTTTTTTTTTTTTTGGCCGCGTTGGTTCTTCCTTGCTGTGCACGGGCTTTCTCTACTTGTGGTGAGCAAAGGCTATTCTTCATTGCGGTGCACGGGCTTCTCATTGCGGTGGCTTCTCTTGTTGCGGAGCACGAGCTCTAGGCGCGTGGGCTCAGTAGTTGTGTCTCACGGGCTCTAGAGCACAGGCTCAGTAGTTGTGGCGCACAGGCTTAGTTGCTCCGCAGTATGGGGGATCCTCCCAGGCGAGGGATTGAACCCGTGTCCCCTGCATTGGCAGGCAGATTCTTAGCCACTGTGCCACCAGGGAAGTCCCTGGTAATGCTATCTTTAACTTTTTGAAGAACTGGCAAACTGTTTTCCACAGCAGCTGTGCCATTTTATATTCCTGTCAGCAATGTAAGAGGGCTCCAATTTCTCCACATCACCAGCACTTACTTCCTTTTTTTTTTTTAATAGCAATCCTAGTAGCTGTGAAGTGGTATCTCATCATGGCTTGGATTTGTACCTCCCTAATGACTAATGACGACCATCTTTACATGTGCTTGTTAGCCATCTGTATGTCATCTTTGGAGAAATGTCTATTCAAGTCCTTTACCCATTTTTTAATTGGTTTCTTTGACTTTGGGTTGTTCAGTTGTAAGAGTTCTTTATATATTCTGGATACCAGGCCCATATCAGATATATAATTTGCAAATATTGTCTCCCAACCTGTGGGTTGTCTTTTTACTTTCTTGTTGGTATTCTTTGAAGCACAAAAGGTTTTAATTTTGATGAAGTACAATTTAACCATTTTTCTTTTGTTATTCATACTTTGGCATCACATCTGAGAATACATAAATCTGATAAATAAATCTGAAGTCATAGAGATTTACCCCTATGTTTCCAAGAGTTTTATAGTTTTAGCTCTTACTTTTAGGTTTTTGATACAATTTGAGTTAATTTTTGTATATGGCATGAGATAAGGGTTTGGTTTCATTCTTTGGCCTGTGGCTATCAAGTGACCTAGCACCATTTGTTGAAAAGACCATTGAATGTTCTTGGCAGTCTTGTAAAATTATCAGTTGACCATAGACAGATGGGCTTGTTTCTGGACTCTCAATTCTATTCCATTTATCTATATATCTATTTTTATGCCAGTACCACAAGGTCTTGATTACTGTTGTTTTGTAGAAAGTTTTGAAAACAGGAAGTGTGAGCCCTCCTATTGTTTTGGATATCCTGGATCTCCTGCAATTCCTTATGAATTCCTTATGAATGTTTGAGTCAGCTTGTCAATTTCCACAAATAAATCAGCTGGAATTTTGATAGAGATTGCATTGAATCTGTAGATCAACTTAGGAAGCACTGCCATCTAAATAATATTAATTAATATCGTGAATTCCCTGGCAGTCCGGTGGTTAAGACTCCACACTTTCACTGCTGAGGGTCTGGGTTCAATCCCTGGTCAGGGAATTAATACCCTGCAAGCCTCATGGTGACATGGCCAAAATAAATAAAGTAACTAAAAAAATTAATGTTAATCTTCTAATCAGTGAACACAGGATGTTTTTCCATTCATTTTAATCTTTAATTTCTTTTACAGTTATTCATGGTATTCATTTATAATCCTTTTCATCTTTATAAGATCATCAGTAATGTCCCCTCTTTTATTTTTTTTATTTTTTTGGCCACGCCGCACAGCTTGTGGGATCTTAGTTCCCCGATCAGGGACTGAACCCAGGCCCTGCAGTGAAAGTGCCGAGTTCTAACCACTGGACAGCCAGGGACTTCCCTATTCATTTCTGATTCTAGTAATTTGAGTCCTCTCTCTTTTGCTATTTATTTATTTAGTCAATCTAGCTAAAAGTTTACCAATTTTATTGATCTTTTCAAAGAACCAGCTCTGGTTTCATTGATTTTTCTCTATTTTTCTGTTCTCTCTTTCATTAATTTCCCCTCTAATCTTAATTATTCCCTTCCTTCTGCTTGCTTTAGGTTTAGTTGGAAAAGACACTTTTCCAGTGTGTTAAAGTAGAAAGTTAGGTGATTAATTTGAGATTTTTCTTTTTTTAATCTACAGATTTAAAGCTATAAATTTCCCACTAAGCACTGCTTTTGCTGCATCTCATAAGTTTTGGTATGTTGTGTCTTCATTTCATTCATCTCAAAGTACTTTCTAATTTTCCATTTGACTTCTTTGATTCATTGATTGTTTTAGAGTATGTTGTTTAATTTCCATATATTTATAAATTTTCCAGTTTTTCTTCTGTTATTGATTTCTAATTTCATTCCACTGTAGCTAGAGAACATACTTTGTATTCTTTCTATCCTTTTAAATTTATTGAGGTTTGTTTTATGGCCTATCATTTGGTCCATTCTAGAGAATGTCCCATGTACACTTGAGAAGAATGTACATTCTCTTGTTGGGTGGAGGGTTCTAAGAGTGGGATGTGTCTCTTAGATCTATTTGGTTTATAGTGTTGTTAGATTTTTCTATTTCTGTGTTGATCTTCTGCCTACTTATTCTATCCATTATTGAAAATGGGGTATTGAAGTCTCAAAAATTATTGAATTGTCCATCTCTCCCTACATTCCTGTCAGTTTTTCCCTCATGTATATTGGTGCTCCTTTACTAAGTGCATATATTTTATAATTGTTATATCTTCTTGATGGATTGAGCCCTTTATCATTATAGAATGTCCCTCTTTATCTGTAGTAACACTTTTTTGTTTTAAAGTCTATTATGTCTGATATTAGTATAGCCATTTCAGCTCTCTTGTGGTTGCTGTTTACATGATATATCTTTTTCAGCCTATTTATATCTTTGAATCTAAAGCGTGTCTCCCGGGAATTCCCTGGCGGTCCAGTGGTTAGGACTCCTTGCTTCCACTGCAAGGGGCACAGGTTCAACCCCTGGTCAGGGAACTAAGATGGCACAGCCCCCCCCCCCAAAAAAAGGTGTGTCTCCTGTAGACAATAACAGTTGGATCTTGTTTTTTTACCCAGTGTGACAAACTTTATCTTTTGCGTTGTTTAATCCATTCACATTTACTGTTACTGTTGATAGAGTTGAATGTATGTTTGTATTTTACTTTTTTTCATTTATGTTCCTCTGTTCCAACTTTACTGCTTTCTTTTGCATTAAGTGAATATTTTTCTAATATAGCATTTTAACTTCTTTAATGATTTTTTCACATTTTTGGAATTATTTCCCTAATGGCAGCTCTAGGGTTTACCATTCATGTCTTTTTTCTTTTTGGCTGTGCTGGGTCTTCATTGCTGCACACGGGCTTTCTCTAGTTGCAGCAAGCAGGGGCTACTTCACTGCCGTGCTTCGGCTTCTCATTGCAGTGGCTTCTCTTGTTGTGGAGCACAGGCTCTAGAGTGCGTGCCACAACTACTGAGCCCACGTGCCACAACTACTGACACCCATGCGCCTAAAGCCTATGCTCCACAACAAGAGAAGCCACTGCAGTGAGAAGCCCGCTCACCACAACAAAGAGTAGCCCCTGCTCACCACAACTAGAGAAAGCCCGCGCACAGCAACGAAGACCCGATGCAGCCAAAAATAAAATTAATTAATTAGGGCTTCCCTGGTGGCGCAGTGGTTGGGAGTCCGCATGCCAATGCAGGGGACACCGGTTCGTGCCCCAGTCCTGGAAGATCCCACATGCCGCGGAGTGGCTAGGCCTGTGCTTCGCAACGGGAGAGGCCACAACAGTGAGAGGCCCGCGTACCGCAAAAAATATACATATATATCCTTTATAAAAAAAAACTCAGATTTATACTAATTTATACTAATTTATTTCCAGTGAGATATAAAACATTCCTATATACTTCTATTCCCTTTTGCCCCTTTTTGTGATATTACTGTTACACATATTACATCTATAAATGTTACAAACTAATAATACATTATTATATTACTTTATATAATTTTATGACTTTTACAGGAGCTAAGAAAAGAAAGGAGAACAAGTATATATTTATACCTTCTGTTATATTAACCTTCTTTTTATCATTTTTCCTTAGCCCAATACATCTTTGTTCCACCCACCTCCTTTGTGCTACTATTGGAAAATATATTACATTTCTATGTTATAGGCCCAACAATACACTATAGACATATCATTTTCTACAGTTAATATATAAACTGGTTAAGAGAAGAAAGGAGAAGAAATATGCATTTATATTGTCTTTAATAATTATACAACTGCTGTTGGTTTGTAACCTCAGGAGTTCCCCAGGTGAAATCTGAAATTGGCCCCCTTACACGGAGGGTAAGGAGATACCAATGAAAGAGGCAGACCACTCCAGATTTGTAGGTGGCAGTTTTAATAAGCAAGGGAACTTACATAGGAGGCGTGTCTTGGGTGGTTGCAAGCTAAGTAAATCTCTGCATCCACCCATCAGAATCTTAAAAGTTTACATAGAGGCCGTAACAGGGTTCAGTCACATATTCAGTCCAGGTGGTCTCAACAATTCAGCATTACTCTCTCAAGGCTACATTCTTGAAATGGCACCTAGTGTGGGAATGGTGGGTAGAATACATATTCCACTGACTCAGGTAGTGGGGATAAGGAGCCTCTAATTGCCTGGGTCCAGCTTTCGGGTCAACGAACGATCACATCTTGATGACCTCCTCCAACAATTACCTTTACCTTTGTTCTTTGGGGTTTTTTGTATGGATTTGAACTAATATCTGGGGTCACTTGATATCAGCCTAAACAACTTCCTATTTCTTGTAAGGTAGGTCTACTAGCAATGAAGTCTCTCAGTTTTTATATACCTGGGAATGTCTTTATTTCACCTTCTTCTTTTTTTTTTTTTTTTTTTTTGTGGTACGCGGGCCTCTCCCTGTTGTGGCCTCTCCCGTTGCGGAGCACAGGCTCCAGATGCGCAGGCTCTGCGGCCATGGCTCACGGGCCCAGCCGCTCCGCGGCATGTGGGATTCTCCCAGACCAGGGCACGAACCCATGTCCCCTGCATCGGCAGGCGGACTCTCAACCACTACGCCACCAGGGAAGCCCCACCTTCATTTTTGAAAGATAGCTTTGCTCAATACAGGATTCTTAGTTGACTGTCTTTTTATTTTTCTTTGAGCACTTTGAATACATTGTCCTACTTTCTTCTGGCCTCCACTGTTTCTGATAAAAAGTCAGCTTTTAATCCTATTGGGATTCCCTTGTAAATGATGAGTCATTTTTCTTTTGCTGCTTTCGAGATTTGTTCCTTGTCTTTATATTTCAGCATTTTTATTATGATGTGTCTGTTTATGGATCTTTTTGCATTTGTTTTACTTGGCGTCCCTTGAGCTTCCTAGATGGGTAGATTGTTTTTCAATAAATTCAGGAAAGTTTTTAGCCATTATTTCTTCAAATATCTTTTTTTCCCTCCTTTCTCCCACTCCTCTCTTTCTGGTACTTCTGCTACGTATATGTTGGTGTGCATAATGGTGTTCCATATTTCTCTGAGGCTCTTCATTCTTTTTTCTCTCTATTCTTTGGATTGCATAATCTCTATGAATATATCTTCAAGTTTATTAATTCTTTCTTCTGCCAATTCAAATTTACTGTGGAGACCTGTTATATAGGCAGAATTGTTTCCCTCCCAAAAGTCATATGTTGAAACCGCCAGTACGTCAGGATATGACTATATTGGGAGATAGTGCCTTTAAAGAGTTGACTAAGGGGGAGGACTAAATTGGGAGATTTACACACTACTATATATAAAATAGATAACTAATAAGGACCTACTGTAGAGCACAGGAAACTCTACTCAATACTCCATAATGACCAGGACTTCCCTGGTGGTCCAGTGGTTAAGACTCCATGCTCCCAATGCAGGGGGCTGGGGTTCGATTCTTGGTCAGGGAACTAGATCCCGCATGCCACAACTAAGACCCGGCACAGCCAAATAAATAAATAAATAAATATTTTAAAAATACTCTGTAATGACCTATATGGGAAAAGAATCTAAAAAAGAATGGATATATGTATATGTATAACCGATTCACTTTTCTGTACAGCAGAAACAAACACAACATTGTAAGTCAACTATATGCCAATAAAATTTTTTTTAAGATTGATTGGGAGTTTGGGATTGACCTATGCACACTGCTATATTTAAAATAGATAACCATGGAGGGCTTCCCTGGTGGCGCAGTGGTTAAGAATCCGCCTGCCAATACAGGAGACACGGGTTTGAGCCCTGGTCCAGGAAGATCCCACATGTCACGGAGCAACTAGGCCCGTGTGCCACAACTACTGCGCTCTAGAGCCTGCGAGCCACAGCTGCTGAAGCCCGTGTGCCTAGAGCCCATCCTCTGCAACAAGAGAAGCCACTGCAATGAGAAGCCTGCATACCGCAATGAAAAGTAGCCCCTGCTCGCCGCAACTAGAGAAAGCCTGCACACAGCAACAAAGACCCAATGCAACCAAAAATAAATAATAAATTAATAAATTATTTTTTAAATAATAAAATAAAATAAAACAGATAACCAACAAGGACCTACTGTAAAAAAAATTAAAACTCAGTGGGATGAATTGGGGGACTGGGATTGACATATATACACTAATATGTATAAAATAGATAACTAATAAGAACCTGCTGTATAAAAATAAAATAAAATAAAATTCAAAAAAGAATTAAAACTTAAAAAAAAAAAAAGGTGACTGGGCTTCCCTGGTGGTGCAGTGGTTGAGAGTCCGCCTGCTGATGCAGGGGACACGGGTTTGTGCCCCGGTCCGGGAAGATCCCACATGCCGCGGAGCAGCTAGGCCCATGAGCCATGGCCGCTGAGCCTGTGCATCCAGAGCCTGTGCTCCCCAACGGGAGAGGTCACAACAGTGAGAGGCCCGTGTACCGCAAAAAAAAAAAAAAAAAAAAAAAAGGTGACTAAATTAAAACAAGACTGTTAGGGTGGGCCCTAATCTAATCTGAGTGGTGTCCTAATTTTTTTTCTTCCAGTATTATTGAGATATAAATGATATACAGCACTGTGTAAGTTTAAGGTATACAGCATAATGATGTGACTTACATACATCATGAAATGATTACCACAATAAGTTTAGTGAACATCCATCGTCTCATATAGATACAAACTTAAAGAAATAGAAAAAAATGTTTTCCTTGTGATGAGAACTCTTAGGATTCACTCTCTTAACAACTTTCATATATAACACACAGCAGTGCTAATTATATTTATCATGTTGTACATTACATCCCTAGTACTTATTTATCTTATAACTGGAAGTTTATACTGTAAACAGAGAATGTGGCCTGCCATTCCAGTTCTACAAGGATCAAGTCATTGGCCACTGCAGTCACTGACCTACAAGGGCACCCTGAAAGGAATTCAGGATGAAGCATTGTGTGTTTTGGATATATGAGCCCCTGGATAGTTAAAATGCATATGTAAGGAAGAATTTCAATGACACCATATGCTCGCACCTTCCCATACTTAGAAAAGTACTAAAATCATTGACTAAGATATTTGATCCTCATGAGCAGTAAACCTTTACCGAGATCTTGACTGCACTATATATACTGGCTCTTCCCCTACCTCTTCGGAACTGTTTCTCAGAGTTATCTGAGGGGCTGTCTCCTGGGCTACAGTCCTCAGTAAGACACGGAATAGACTCAACTCACAGCTCTTACATTGTATGTGTTTTTTCCAGTAGCTTTAGACTACTTTCACCCAACTCTCCCTCCCCCCCAACTCTGGTAACCACAAATCTGATCTCTTTTTCTATGAATTTGTTTGTTTTTGAAGTATAATTGACCTACAACACTATGTTAGTCGCTGGTATACAACATAGTGATTCAATATTTATATACATTTCAAAATGATCACCATGATAAGTCTACTTACCATTGAGCAGTATCCTTATGAGAAGAGGAAATTTGGATACAAAAAGAAACAACAGGGGCACATGGACACAGAGGAATGACCATGTGAGAACACAGTTAAAGATAGCCATCTGCAAGCCAAGGAGAGAGGGCTCAGAAATAACCAAACCTGGGGATTTCCCTGGTGGTCCAGTGGTTAAGACTCCACGCTCCCAATGCAGGGGGCCCAGGTTCGATCCCTGGTCAGGGAACTAGATCCCACATGCTGCAACTAAGAGCCCACATGCCGTAACTAAGACCCAGCACAGCTAGATAAATAAATGGAAGGAAGGAAGGAAGAAAGAACCAAACCTGCTGACACCTTGATCTTGGAATTCTAGCCTCCAGAACTGTGAGAATATAAATACCTGCTGTTTACGCCACCCAGTCTGTGGTATTTTGTTATGGCAGCCCTAATAAGGTAATATAAGACCCTCTAGTGAGTTTTTCTTTTCAGTTACTGTACTTTTCAACTCCAGAATTTCCAGTTCTTTTTTATATATAATTTATATTTATTGAATTCTCTATTTGATACATTGTCTCATACTTTATTTCTTTAATCATGGTTTCCTTTAGTTCTTTGAATGTATTTATAATGGCTACTCTGAAGCCTTTGTTAACTCTGACATCTGGTTACTCTCACAGGAAGTTTTTGCTACCTGCTTCTCCCCACCACCCTATAGTGTATGGGTAATACTTTCCTGTTTCTTTGTATATCCCATAATATATTTTCTTTGGAAACTGAATGTTTTAGGTAATATACTAACTATGGGTGGAGGCCCCCCAGCCACCACTCTGGGCTTATTATTGTTACTTGCTTAGTGAATGGCTGGATCATTACTGAAGTCTATCCCTGCTGTCCCCCCACCCCCCAGTGTTAATCCTCTGATGTTGGTCCTCAAGGGGTGCGGCCTTGGGTGAACCCTTAGTCTCCCAAGATGACAGTGGTTTTGACAGGTTTTTCTTTGTCTCTTTTCCTGACAGTGCCCAGCTGTTAAACTCTGTTTGCAAAATGATTGTTCTATTGTCTTCAACAACACCCTGGGGCATAAATTGCTCTACTGTCCAAATTACATTTTTCAGTATTTACCTTACTTCTCTGCAGCATACAAATTAGAGCTCCTTTGTTTTTTTTGCGGTACGTGGGCCTGTCACTGCTGTGGCCTCTCCCCTTGCGGAGCACAGGCTCCAGACGCGCAGGCTCAGCGACCATGGCTCACGGGCCTAGCCGCTCTGCGGCATGTGGGATCTTCTCGGACCGGGACACGAACCCGTGTCCCCTGCATTGGCAGGCGGACTCTCAACCACTGCGCCACCAAGGAAGCCCTTCCTTTGTTTTTTGTTTGTTTTTGTTTTTTGGCCATGCTTCATGTGGGATCTTAGATCCCTGACCAGGTATTAAACCCACACCCCCTGCACTGGAAACATGGAGTCTTAACCACTGGACAGCCAGGGAAGTCCCTAGAGCTCCTTTGGAGGAACAGTTCCTGAGATCAATGTTTGAGAGTTGTTCTGAGCCTAGGAGGGCTCCTCCCAGCCATCTCCTTACCCAGTTCTCTCTTGTAGATGAGGTGGCCTACAGTTTAGTTTATATATCTCCACTGAACCTACCAAACTCCTCCCAAAGGCCACTACCTCCACTGTTTTTGAGAATACCCTTAAGCTCGAACTTCCTATTCTGTGTTGCTGATGAAGTCAGTTCCTTTGGGAAGAGATTATGGACTGTTTTGTAACCTTCTCCCCCAAAGAAAAATCTCCAAGCCAAGACTATGGGATTGAGGGGCAAGGTTGCTTCTCTCTGAGCAACATCCCCACTTTAGGACTTAAGTGCTAGGTAGAGGTGGGGTGGTAGCCTCAGGTCTTCTCAGCTTGCCTCTGCCAGTGTGGAACCACCATACCAGCCTGGGCAACGGTAATCAGGGTCCCAGTATTTTCAGCCCAACCATGCTCAAGGTAGAGCTTCTGTCCCACCAGAGGGGGCTGGGTGAAAGAAGGGACCCCGACCTTTCAGCCACATTACCCCAGAACTTAGCCTCAGCAACAGGTAGCTAGCTGGAGGCAGGATGAAAAATGGTGATGTCCCACCCCTTCTGGGAAGATAGTCCTCTATGGGAGCTGCATAGAGGGCGAGCCCTGTATTCTTGGCTACACCCATCTGGAATGGAGCTTCCATCTCACTGAGCTGGGAAAGGAAGGGAGAGAACAGTCCTGGTTCAAATACCACAGGCTCTTGCTGTTCTTATGGAATCCTAGTAGATATTCTTGAATAGATATTTTCTTCATTTGGTGTATACTCTTAGGATTATTTCCAGAGACTGTAAATGGTTGTTGCTTTTTAATAATCTTCACCAGTTTCACTGGGGAGTGGGTCCATGGAGCTCCTCATGCTGTCTACAAGAATGCAATCTCTCCTCCCACTTCCTCTTTAGCTCACCAAAAAAGCCCTCTTTGGGCTTTACCATTTCTCAGGGACATTATTAATGCTGACCAATATCTTGTTTCCCTTCCTTATGGGGCATAGGGAGACTACACTTCCCAATACTCTTGTATTACACAGTGCCACATGACTAGATCTAACCAAGGAAATGTGAGCAGAAGCAATACGTGCACAAAGCCTCTATGTGATTCTCCAGTTTCTCTCTTCCTCTGCTCAAGTGAACTTGGAAGCCTCAGGTTGAGATGGTGAAGTTAACATATCAAAGCATATTCAATTGCTTAGTCAAGCCAGGGAAGGCAGCTGTTTTTTTTTTTTTTAACATCTTTATTGGGGTATAATTGCTTTACAATGGTGTGTTAGTTTCTGCTTTATAACAAAGTGAACCAGTTATACATATACATATGTTCCCATATCTCTTCCCTTGCATCTCCCTCCCTCCCACCCTCCCTATCCCACCCGTCCAGGCGGTCACAAAGAACCAAGCTGATCTCCCTGTGCTATGCGGCTGCTTCCCACTAGCTATCTATTTTACGTTTGGTAGTGTATATATGTCCATGCCACTCTCTCGCTTTGTCACAGCTTACCCTTCCCCCTCCCCATATCCTCAAGTCCATTCTCTAGTAGGTCTGTGTCTTTATTCCTGTCTTACCCCTAGGTTCTTCATGACATTTTTTTCCTTAAATTCCATATATATGTGTTAGCATACGGTATTTGTCTTTCTCTTTCTGGCTTACTTCACTCTGTATGACAGAAGATGTGGCACATATATACAATGGAATATTACTCAGCCATAAAAAGAAAGGCAGCTGTTTTGAGGAGTTGTCTGGACCTGCTGCAGACTTTGGATGAAGGAGAAAGAGACTCTTATCTTACACCATTGAAATTTCTGGTATTGTCTGTAGTTGCAACATAGCCTAACCTATCCTGATAAATTCAGCACTCCAGGGAATTACCTGGAGGTCCAGTGGTTAAGACTCGGCTCTTTCACTCCCGTGGCCTGGGTTTGATCCCTGGTTGGGGGAACTAAGATCCCACAAGCCGTGTGGCGTGACCAAAAAAATAAAAAATAAAGGGCTTTAAAAAAAATTCAGCACTCCACTGTAATGACTTTTGCTAAGGTCACTCAGCCTTAGCAAAAGGTTTATACCTTTCTAAGGTACGACCCAGTTCCAAATTACATTTTTTAGTATTTACCTTGACTTCTCTGCAGCATACAACTGCTACTATTTATTGAGACACACGTGACTAGCATTTTATAAACATTATCTAATGATAATAAAACAAAATCAAACTTGTCAGATTGTGGGTCCTAATTTGGGGGTGGTGGGAACTAAGTCACGGTGGCAGAGAAGTTAGCACCTGTTTCTAGAAAAATAGCCAATGGTTGAGACCGCTGGTCTAGGTATACCACACAGCCAGCATTTCCTAACATGACATGCTGTTTCATACCTCTGATAATTTGCATAAACTATTTCCTTTGCCTGGAATATCTTCCCCCTCCTCCTCTGTCTGACAACTTTTGTTAATGGTTCAAATACCTGCTTTAAAGCAATACTTCTTGGGTAAAGTCTTTGTTTCCCGTGTTAATTTCATTTTTTGTAGCTCCAGTGCCTAACACAGTTCCTGGCATAGAATAGATGCTGAATGAAAAAAAGGTAAAAGAAAAAAATAGGTGCTGAATAAATGTTTGCTAAAAGGATTAATCATCATTATTAAGAGATTTTTATTGAGCTCCTTGTGAGCACTGAATTTCATAAAAGGTATAAAGCAGAATCCTAATTCTAGGGTGGTTTATAATTTAATAGGTGTGATAGAAACTGTTAATTATCCCCCATTATCCTTTCTCTCCTTTTGTCTTGAATAAAAGAAGCCCTGATGTCTGCCTAGTAAAAACATTTCCCAACTTCCCTTGCTAAGTCCTAGCCAAGTGATGTAAGTGAAAGTGGTATGTGTCCTTTAAAAGAGGGGGGCATGCTGTTTGTGCCTTCCTCCTTCCTTTTGGCTAGAATGCAGATAAAGTGGCTGGAGCTCAAGCAGCTATTTTGGGGGTTTTTTTGTTTGGGTTTTTGTTTTTTGTTTTCAAGCAGCTATTTTGGACTATGAAGCAGAAGCCTCATGCTAAAGATGGTAGAGCAACAATAGAGAACATGCCTGTGTCCCTCATGAACATCAAGCCACCATATCCACCTTGGACTTCATGCCTTCTGACTTCATTTATAGCAGAAAGAAATAAACTTTTATCTTGTTTAAAACAGTGTTAAACTTAATCCTAAATAATTGAGTTGGGAATACCCAAAGCAGACAAGACTGGATTGAAGCAGAAGAGCGAAACAGAATCCCAGGAGGCATGAGGTAGTTTGCACAAGAGTAAACAAATGCAAAAGTGGGTGCAACATCAAGGATGCATCAGGCCCAGAGATGCTTGGGAGTAGGGTTTAAATTTTTCACACCTGCAAAGTGCAGGGTCCCTCAAACTGAGAAACAAACAATAGTAACAACAAAAACAACAGTAAAACAGATCTGAACTGGTGGGAATCAAGGGACCCAGTAAAGGCAAACACAAACTTTCTCTGTAAGGACATTGTCATACACAGGTACATGGGACTTCTACAGAGAGCAAGCCCAATGAAGAAGGGCTTACAGCTAAGATTACAGACCATATCAGGAAATTAACTGCCTTGAGGGAGGAGTCAGAATAGGCAACAAATGGGATAATTTACATCTAAGGAACTAGAGATAATAGAGCAATCCCAAAGAGTTTTTGGAAAAAGGAAGGAATAAGAACCATAAAACAAACATGTTAAAGCATTAAAAAAGATGGATTTGAAAAATATACAAATAGAAATTTTATCAGCATATCTGTTTTCTACTCACTAGATGCCAGTAGCACTCTCCTGGTTGTAACAACTAAAAAAATGTCATTAAATTTTGAACAAAGCTTAAAAGTTATGGACTAGACACAGCCAAGGAAAGAATCACTGAATTGGAATACACATATGAAGAAATGACCTGGAACCCAACACAGCAAAACAATGAAAAAGAAAAGGAAAACCTGGTTACATGGTAGGGGGAATGAGACATTCTAACACACATCTAATAGGGAGTCAAGGAGAGAATGGGAAACAGACAATATTTGAAGAGATAACAATCGAGAAATTTTTAGAAATAAAGTAAATCTTCAAGGTAAAGGAGCAACTTTAAGTACTTAGCAAGATAAATAATAACAAATCCACATCTGACATGCTGTAGTAAAATTGCAGAGCATCAAAAACAGAGAGAAAATCTTAAAAGATAAGAGAGGTAGAGTACCCAAAAAGTAACAAAAGAAGAATAACTACAGACTTCTCAAAAAAAAAAGATACCAGAGATGATAGAATAAGGTGATAAAATAATATCTTCAAAGTGCTGAAGAAAATAAGTCAATCAGGAATTCTATATTCATTCAACAAACTCAGCAAGTGCAATGAATTTATGTTTTAAAACCTCTGCACCTTCTGCTTGCCAGGTATTTTTCTAAAGGCTTGGGATACATAGTGAATGAAATAGACAGAAATCCATGCCCTCATGGAATTGACATTCTAGTGGGGAGAGATAGGAAATAAACAATAAACAAATAGATGAATTATGTAATAGGCAAAAACAAGTAAGGGAATTGATACTGCCTGGGGCAGGAAATGGTTTGAAAGTTATTAAAGGTTTGTCAGGGTCACCTCATTAAGAATGTGACATTGGAGCAAAGGTGAGGTACTTGGTTAAATGTATCCAGCTAAATTTTCATTTGAGAATGAAAGAGAAATAAAAGCATTTTTAGATATATAAAGCTTGTGGGCATTTACTATTTATTTGCAGACCCTCACTGACATAACTATTAAAATGAAGATTTTTGCAAGAAGGAAACTGAACCCAAAAAAGGAGAACAAAGCAAAAAGAAATGGTGAGTAAAGACTTTGTAAAATCTAAATATGTACTAACTGTTAATATAAAAAGGGGAGGTTAAAAAAATGAAGCCCCCCCCAAAAAAGAAACCCAAATACCTTACAACCATAACAGAAAAGTGGATGGTGTGATTGGAAGGACTGGAGTTAAAGCACTGGAAACTCCATCTATCAACTCTAAACTCATTAAAAATTAAACATGCATGTTGAAATTTTAAATCAATACTAAAAAGACAGCAAAAACATACATCTAAAAACTAAAAACACAACCCTAAATAGCCAACGAGTTAATGAGAACATCCTAATGAAAATCATGAAAAAGTTAAAACTGAATAACAATAAAACACATATAAAAAACATAGGAGAGGCATCTAAAATGGAATCATGAAGAAAATTTAGTGTTAAGTGCACCTCTAAAAATATTCCAAATTAATGCATAAAGCATTCAATTCATGAAGCTAGAGAAAGAGCAGAACATCCCTAAGACAGAGGGAAAAAATAATAATAAAGAGCAAAATTAATAAAACAAACACCCCCACAAAGTGGAGATCATCAACAAAACCAAAAGCTGGTTCTTTGAAAAGACTAACATTAACAGACATACCTCTATCAAGATTGACCTGCTGGGACTTCCCTGGTGGTCCAGTGGTTAAGAATCCACCTCCCAATGCAGGGGATGCAGGTTCGATCCCTGGTCTGGGAACTGAGATCCCACATGCCACAGGGCAACTAAGCCCGTGTGCTGCAACTACCAAGCCCGTGTGCCACAACTAGAGAGAAGCCCATGCACCGCAACAAAAGATCCCGAGTGCCGTAACTAAGACCCGACTCAGCCAAAAATAAATTTTAAAAATCAAATAAATATAATTTTAAAAAATTATATTGACCTATTAAAAAGATTAAAGGTATACATAAATAATATTGGAAAAAAGATATAACTACAGATCTGATTTAAATTTAAAGCCATATAGAACACTTTGGAAACATGTTTTCATCTCCACAACACTCTGAAATCCCACTAAAATGATAATGGATAAAAGATATGGACCCACAAGGACATAAAACTTGCTTAGCTGAATGGAGGAATTATGAGACTAAGTACACGCATGGGGAAAGCCAACAGGAAATAAGCCAGTTTGTGCTGCAGAAACCCAGAAAAGTTCAGGAACTGAAGACATCAGCATAAACAGTATTTCATGTTATGTGCAACAACTGTAATGTGCTAGGAAAAGATCTATGATTTCTATTAGTCAAACTCACAAGTACTGCTAATATT
This sequence comes from Lagenorhynchus albirostris, assembly GCF_949774975.1. Lineage (NCBI taxonomy): Eukaryota > Metazoa > Chordata > Mammalia > Artiodactyla > Delphinidae > Lagenorhynchus > Lagenorhynchus albirostris. The sequence goes on from NC_083116.1 coordinate 28,763,985, forward strand.
GCTATGGTTTGTTGTCTACATTCATAATTGAAGGAAATGCTAAATTTCATTTAATGGTTAGTGAAAATAAAGACGGGAATTTTTTCCATCCAATTTCACAAGTTCACCATATGCACAACCTATGACCCAGCAATTCCACTCTTAGGTATACACTCAACAGAAATTCTTATGTGAAGAATCATGTACAAAAATGTACAAAATAGGGGCTTCCCTGGTGGCGTAGTGGTTGAGAGTCTGCCTGCCGATGCAGGGGATGCAGGTTCGTGCCCCGGTCCGGGAAGATTCCACATGCCGCGGAGCGGCTGGGCCCGTGAGCCATGGCCGCTGAGCCTGCGCATCCGGAGCCTGTGCTCCGCAATGGGAGAGGCCACAACAGTGAGAGGCCCGCATACCCCCCCCCAAAAAAAGTACATAATAGCCAAAAATTGGAAACAACCCAAATAGTCAAAAACAGAATGACATCCAGCAGACAGGGGAATCCAAGAAAGGCAAAGTGAAGTCCCAGGAAAACATCCGTGTAGCAGGCCTAAAGATCAATCAATCCTTACAGGAGTAGAAGGGTAGATGAATGACTTCTACCTTCAGGGGGAAATATGTCTCCAAATAGAAAACAAAAACAAAAACTAGATTACCTGATTTGTTTGACCTTATGGAGTATGGCTTTACATCTCTGGAGGGGTTTGGCAGAAAAATTAGTAATAGGTAATACGAGGAAACAAATCAGTCAAACTAACTAAATAACCAAAATAGGAATTCCCTGGCAGTCCAGCGGTTGGGATTCCGCGCTTTCACTGCTGAGGGTGCGGGTTCAATCCTGGTCGGGGAGCTAGGATCCCACAAGCCGCAGGGCGTGGCCAAAAAAATAAAATAAAATAACCAAAGTAATTAATAACTCCAGGAAAAACAAAATGTCATATATGAAAGGAAGCATAATAATGGTATATTATATGTCTCAGCTAGGAACAACATTTACATAGTCATAATAATGTTAACACCGACTTAGGATTAAATGAAAGAAATAAAACTAAATGGGATAAGGGGAAGTATATGCAAGAACAAGATGTGGCATTGTGAATAAATCCTATTAGAAGCACTACTGTTATTTACTTGTGGTTTATCAGTCTGCCATGACTTGAGTGATTAATAACATATACAATTTGTGAGCTGGAACTATTTTCTACAATAGACATATTTATGACATCATGAAATTCTCCAAAACATGTTTTACAAGCTATTGGAGCTAATACATGCCTAACACAGGGTGGGTAAAGACAGGTTCTTTAGCAAAATATTATGAGTCCTTAATTCCTTATACTAAATGTCAGGGAGGCACAATAGAAAGGACCCCTATGGCTTATGACAAAGAGAAAAGCATAGTCAAATTTACTCTTACTTGGAAATTTGCCTTCAAGATGGTTAAGGTTTCTTATTTAGCTAACAAGGTCTTAAATATTCTCCAGCTTTTTTTTTAATTAGTAAAGAGGAAAGTAATCTATAACAAAGCACATATTAAAAAAATAAAAAATTACTAACAACAACAAAAAAACAAAGCACATAAATGAACAGAATATCTTAGGTCCAAAAAACTTTTTTCTTCATCCAATATTCCATGTCTATTTTTCTCTTTTAATTGAGAGTGGACAGAAGAGACAAATAATTGTATTGTACATTTTCCCTCTCAGATACTTTCTGACTCTACTTGTGTGCCCACACATGCGTGTTTGTGGGTGGCAGTGGCTATAAGAGAACTCAACGCTCATCTTCAATAAAATTCAATAGATAATTACTTCCTTTGTTTCTATGTGAAACTGAGTGGAATAGGGGAAGAATTTGGGGAATTAATTAGGCAAGCAATCTTCTGTTTTAATATTTAGGAAAAGAAATCCAAATAACTTTTTAAAATTGTGGCAGAAACTAATCTAAAATTATTTATGTTAACATCATCAAGATAAATCTTTTCTTTTTTCTTTTTTGGCCGTGCTGCACAGCTTTTGAGATCTCAGTTCCCCGACGAGGGACTGAACCCAGGCCACGGCAGTGAAAGCCTGGAATCCTAACCACTAGGCCACTAGGGAACTCCCAAGATAAATCTTTGCTATTTTGAATACCCTGTTCTTAGCTGGTGACTCTAGATGGTATCATTTTTTTTAGGGAAGAAGTGGATTTATTTAGAGAGAAACACATTCCATAGACAGAATGCGGTTCGTCTCAAAAGGCAAGAATGACCCTGGGAGAAACACTCCACAGAGTGTGGGCCATTTTAGAAGACAAGAGGCCAGTGATTTCATTTTTTTTTTATTTGGCTGTGTTGGGTCTTCGTTTCTGTGTGCGGGCTTTCTCTAGTTGCGGCGAGCGGGGGCCACTCTTCATCGCTGTGCGTGGGCCTCTCACTGTCGCGGCCTCTCTTGTTGCGGAGCACAGGCTCCAGACGCGCAGGCTCAGTAGCTGTGGCTCATGGGCTTAGTTGCTCTGTGGCATGTGGGATCCTCCCAGACCAGGGCTCGAACCCATGTCCCCTGCATTGGCAGGCAGATTCTCAACGACTGCGCCACCAGGGAAGCCCATCATTTTTAAACTCACTATTATTCATTACTCATATGATTAGCTGAACCACGGTTTAAAGTATTTGAAACAACCAAAAGGCAAAGGATTTCTAATGTCTATAAAGAGAAAACATGAACTACTGAAACCAAGCAGAACCCCGAGGGGCCTTACCTGGGACAGACCGCTCCACGTCCCTCGCATCTGTTTGCAGAAAAGCTTTAGCCTCCTAGGCCTTCCCTAGGGTAAATTTAATCAGAGAAGTGAGAAAATGCAGAAACAAAGGAAAGCAGTCAAGCAAGACAACATAATAATAGTTTATCCATAAAACAAAGTCAAGGACCTTTAGTTTCTCCTCAAGGGCTAGAGATAATATCCTGAGCTACAACCTTGAGTTGTTTTGCAGATACTAAAACCGCCACCAATTGGAAAAAGTTAACTGCATGCTGACCACCAGCACTGAGACCCCAGACTGGCTGGAACCAGCAGGTTGATGATTGAGATTCCCAAAACATCACTCTGTTACCTCACCATCAACCAATCAGAATTGTGCATGAGCTGATCACACTCCCTCACACTGTCTTTAAAAACCCTTCCCTGAAAGCCATCAGGGAGTTTGGGTCTTATAAGCATGAGCTGGCTATTCTCCTTGTTTGACCCTATGTTGGGCACCTTATAATAAACACTGTACTTTCCTTCACCACAATCCAGTGTCAGTAGATTGGCTTGACTGCATAGGGTGAGTGGACACAAGTTTGGTTCAGTAACACTATGAGATCTTTTAACATTGGAAGCTTTCTTTTGTCTTTGGAACATTGCCCTACTTGAAATTAGGAAAGTATTAATTTTGAACCATTTTCCCCCTTAGCCTTAGAAGTTTCTGCTTAGTAGCTGTTTACCATACATAAAGAAGAAACATTTCTGGTCATAACTTTTTTGTTTTCTTATATATTGGTCTTTGATGTCTTTTTCCCCTTTGGGGTTTTTTATAGCTCCAAATCCCTCGAACCTGAATTTCTATTAAGTTCATTATTTCCCTTTCTAATTGTCTTCCTTTACTTCTCTATCTATAGAATGTGTTACTGTACTTGTTTAATATTTGACAAAATCTCTTCATATTTTTATAATATAAACATCGTTTTATTAACATTACTGTTGCATCTGAGAATTTACCAGTATTTTTAAGATAAAAGATAACTAATTTTTTCTAGGTTTGTTTTTTTTTTAAACTAGCAGCCTTGGAGATGTAATTTGGGTTCATGAATCAGCTGTATTACTTACTAACCATGTAATTTTGGATTTGAGTCACCAAAATATGTCTTAATTTCACCCACTGCAAAACAGTGAAGGCAATAGCAGCCACCTCATAGGGCTAAACATGAGTTAGTGAGGGCTAAACAAGTTATTACACCTAATGTGCCCAGCACAGGGTAAAACTGAGCTTTTTTCACGATTGTTTCTGTTGTTGTGAGTCCGTAAGTCTTTTGTCTAAACATAATCTCACTCTCAGTACATAGGCTCTTTCTAAGTCCATATTAGAGAATATGATTAACTTGTAATTTTTGTTTGACTTTTATATCTTGTAAATTTATTCACCTGAGAAAATTATACATTTTCAGGATTTTAAACCGTATTTTATTTACTTACAAGTTCACATAAGTGTGGTATTCTCACTCAGAATCTAATGTCACTCCTCCAAGCCTCAGACACCAATTTTAAACTGAAAAAAAATTTTTTTAATTGAGAAATTCACCTTTGTTTCCATGAAACTGAATTGCTTATGTCATATCTCCCATTACTTCTTGTTTTATGTCATCAGTACACATGGGGTATAGCTGGTTAACATCTTTTGTTATAATCCTTGACCAATGGGAAGGTACTTTAAATAATTATACTGTGTAATCCTCCTTTTTACATTGGAGTCCAAAGTTCTCAAACATATCTTTAACTTGGCTAATATATAAAGTAAACTATTATCCTTTCCTTTACAGATAACTTTGGAATCAGCAGGCACTTAAGTGGATTTTTTTTTTTTGTACTTTACAAATTATCCAACTCCTTTTCTCATGTCTGCTTGGGATTTGGGTAATTTCAGAGCTGCTCTGGATCAAAAATTAATTAAAAACAACAACAAACACAACAGCATTTAAATGAAAGGCACTTTGATCTTGAAATTGGGTGTTAGTGTTATATTGCCCATTATGCTGGGTGGAGCTGAACATCGGGCAGTCCCACGTGATTCCCACAAGGAATTTTATTTGTGAAAGGAGTTAATACAAAAGGGGCAATACAACTTATAAAAAGCAGTCTGCTCAATGAAGGCCAGGGAAGAATTTTTAAAGTAAGGGTTTTTCTCTGTGTATGTGTAAACATTTTCTTTCTGCTTTTCTACGGTGGAGTCCCAACCATGATATTGCCAACTTGGGAAGCGGGAAGAAGGATCTTGGAGTGTACAATCAAATGCTCAGAATCAATGATGTAAGGAGCTTTGAAGAGAGTTTCTCTCTCTCTCTCTCTCTCTCTGTCTCTCCTTTACTCGCCCCCTTAACTGGTGAAAAGGAGCCGTAACACCTCCGCACCTTGGTTTTGTTTTTTTAATTTTGCTTTGGAATAAATAATATATTAACATGGTGCAATAACCAAAAGGTTAAAAAGGCATACAGTAAAAAATAAACATATGAAAAGGTGCTCTACTGCACTAATCATCAGAAAAATGCAAAGTAAAACTACAATGAGCAACCACTACACACCCACCAGACATTAGCAAGTGTTGGGAAGGGTGTGAAGCAATTGGGACTCTCACACACTGTTGATAAGAGTGTAAATTGGTACAACCTCTTGGAAAACTCTTTGGCAGTGTCTAATAAAGTGGAGCATATGCTTACTCTGGGATCCAGCAATTCCACTCCTAGGTATGTATCCAACGTAAATGCATACATATGATCACCAAACAACACGTACTAGAATGTTCAGAGCAGCACCCCAAATATTGGAATAGATAAATAAAGTGTGGTAGATTCATTCAATGGAATATTATACAGCAACGAGAATGAACAATTCAAAGCTACATACGACAATATAAATGAATCTCATAGTCATAAAAGTTGAGAGAGGGAGTTCCCTGACGGTCTAGTGGTTAGGGTTCTGGGCTTTCACTGCCATGGCCCGGATTCAATCCCTGGTCAGAGAACTGAGATCCCACAAGCTGCATGGTGCAGCCTAAATAAATAAATAAATAAAAGTTGAGAGAAAGAAGCTCGGCATAAAAGAATACATGCTGTGTGATTCGATTTACATAAAGTTTAAAACAAGCAAAACTAATCAATCGTGTTAGAAGTTAGGATGGTGGTATTCTTGGTGGGGGAAGTGACTGAGCAGGAACGCCAACAGAGCATCTGGAATGCTGGCAATGTTCTACTTCTTGATCTCAGTGCTAGTTACATGAGTGTATTCACTCTGTGAAAATTCATCAAGCTATATGTTTATTATTTGTGCACTTATCTGTACGTGTTGTACTTTAAAATTTTAATTAAAAAGAAACTTCACAGGGCTTCCCTGGTGGCTTAGTGGTTAAGAATCTGCCTCGATATACTCCAGGGAAGATGGCAGAAGAGTAAGACGCGGAGATCACCTTCCTCTCCACAGATACACCAGAAATACATCTACACGTGGAACATCTCCTACAGAACACCTACTGAATGCTGGCAGAAGACCTCAGACCTCCCAAAAGGCAAGAAACTCCCCACGTACCTGGAAGAGGGGATTAAGAGCGCTGCTTAAAGGAGCTCCAGAGACGGGCGTGAGCCGCGGCTAAAAGCGCGGACCCCAGAGACGGGCGGGAGACGCTAAGGCTGCTGCTGCCGCCACCAAGAAGCCTGTGTGCGAGCACAGGTCACTATCCACACCCCCCTTCCGGGGAGCCTGTGCAGCCCGCCACTGCCAGGGTCCCGGGATCCAGGGACAACTTCCCCGGGAGGACACACGGCAGGCCTCAGGCTGGTGCAACGGCACACCATCATGCTGGCCTCTGCTGCCGCAGGCTCGCCCCGCACTCCGTGCCCCTCCCTCCCCCCGCACTCCGTGCCCCTCCCTCCCCCCGGTCTGAGTGAGTCAGAGCCCCCGAATCAGCTGCTCCTTTAACCCCGTCCTGTCTGAGCGAAGAACGGATGCCCTCAGGCGACCTACACACAGAGGCGGGGCCAAATCCAAAGCTGAACCCCAGGACCAGAGCGAACAAAGAAGAGAAAGGGAAATCTCTCCCAGCAGCCTCAGAAGCAGTGGATTAAAGCTCCACAATCAACTTGATGTACCTGCATCTGTGGAATACATGAATAGACAACGAGTCATCCCAAATTGAGGAGGTGGGCTTCGAGAGCAAGAACTATGATTTTTTCCCCTTTTCCTCTTTTTGTGAGTGTGTATGTGTATGCTTCTGTGTGAGATTTTGTCTGTATAGCTTTGCTTCCACCATTTGTCCTAGGATTCTATCTGTCCGTTTTTTTAAAATTTTTTTTCTTAATAATTATTTTTTATTTTAATAACTTTATATTTTACTTTATTTTAATTTACTTTATCGTCTTTCTTTCTTTTTTCCTTCCTTCCCTCCTTCCTTCCTTCCTCCCTCCATCCCTCTGTCCCTCCCTCCCTCCCTCCTTTTTCTTTCTTTCCTTCTTTCCTTCATCCCTTCTTTCCTTCTTTCTTTCTTTCTTTCTTCCTTCGTTTCTTTCTTTCTTTCTACTTATAATTCTTTATACTTTTTCTTCCTTTTATTCTGAGCCATGTGGATGAAAGGCTCTTGGTGCTGCAGCCAGGAGTCACTGCTGTGCCTCTGAGGCGGGAGAGCCAACTTCAGAACACTGGTCCACAAGAGACCTCCCAGCTCCACATAATATCAAATGGCGAAAATCTCCCAGAGATCTCCATCTCAACGCCAGCACCCAACTTCACTCAACGACCAGCAAGCTACAGTGCTGGACCCCATGCCAAACAACTAGCAAGACAGGAACACAACCCCACCCATTAGCAGAGACGCTGCCTAAAATCATAAGTTCACAGACACCCCAAAACACACCACCAGACATGGACCTGCCCACCAGAAAGACAAGATCCAGCCTCATCCACCAGAGCACAGGCACTAGTCCCCTCCACCAGGAAGCCTACACAACCCACTGAACCAACCTTAGCCACTGGGGACAGACACCAAAAACAACGGGAACTACGAACCTGCAGCCTGCAAAAAGGAGACCCCAAACACAGTAAGTTAAGCAAAATGAGAAGACAGAAAAACACACAGCATGAAGGAGCAAGATAAAAACCCACCAGACCTAACAAATGAAGAGGAAACAGGCAGTCTACCTGAAAAAGAATTGAGAATAATGATAGTAAAGATGATCCAAAATCTTGGAAATAGAATAGACAAAATGCAAGAAACATTTAACAAGGACCTAGAAGAACTAAAGATGAAACAAACAACGATGAACAACACAATAAATGAAATGAAAAATACTCTAGATGGGATCAATAGCAGAATCACTGAGGCAGAAGAACGGATAAGTGACCTGGAAGATAAAATAGTGGAAATAACTACTGCAGAGCAGAATAAAGAAAAAAGAATGAAAAGAACTGAGGACAGTCTCAGAGACCTCTGGGACAACATTAAACGCACCAACATTCGAATTATAGGGGTTCCAGAAGAAGAGAAAAAGAAAGGGACTGAGAAAATATTTGAAGAGATTATAGTTGAAAACTTCCCTAATATGGGAAAGGAAATAGTTAATCAAGCCCAGGAAGCACAGAGAGTCCCATACAGGATAAATCCAAGGAGAAATACACCAAGACACATATTAATCAAACTATCAAAAATTAAATACAAAGAAAACATAATAAAAGCAGCAAGGGAAAAACAACAATTAACACACAAGGGAATCCCCATAAGGTTAACAGCTGATCTTTCAGCAGAGACTGTGCAAGGCAGAAGGGACTGGCAGGACATATTTAAAGTGATGAAGGAGAAAAACCTGCAACCAAGATTCCTCTACCCAGCAAGGATCTCATTCAGATTTGATGGAGAAATTAAAACCTTTACAGACAAGCAAAAGCTGAGAGAGTTCAGCACCACCAAACCAGCTTTACAACAACAACAAAAAAACTACAGGCCAATATCACTGATAAACATAGATGCAAAAATCCTCAACAATATACTAGCAAACAGAATCCAACAGCATATTAAAAGGATCATACACCATGATCAAGTGGGGTTTATTCCAGGAATGGAAGGATTCTTCAATATACGCAAATCTATCAACGTGATACACCATATTAACAAATTGAAGGAGAAAAACCATATGATCATCTCAATAGATGCAGAGAAAGCTTTTCACAAAATTCAACACCCATTTGTGATAAAAACCCTGCAGAAAGTAGGCATAGAGGGAACTTTCCTCAACATAATAAAGGCCATATATGACAAACCCACAGCCAACATCGGCCTCAAAGGTGAAAAACTGAAAGCATTTCCACTAAGATCAGGAACAAGACAAGGTTGCCCACTCTCACCACTCTTATTCAACATAGTTTTGGAAGTTTTAGCCACAGCAATCATAGAATAAAAGGAAATAAAAGGAATCCAAATTGGAAAAGAAGAAGTAAAGCTGTCACTGTTTGCAGATGACATGATACTATACATAGAGAATCCTAAAGATGCTACCAGAAAACTACTAGAGCTAATCAATGAACTTGGTAAAGTATCAGGATACAAAATTAATGCACAGAAATCTCTGGCATTCCTATACACTAATGATGAAAAATCTGAAAGTGAAACCAAGAAAACACTCCCATTTACCATTGCAACAAAAAGAATAAAATATCTAGGAATAAACCTACCTAAGGAGACAAAAGACCTGTATACAGAAAATTATAAGACACTGATGAAAGAAATTAAAAATGATACAAATAGATGGAGAGATATACCATGTTCTTGGATTGTGAAAATGCAAATCAAAACTACAATGAGATATCATCTCACATCATCTCACAACAGTCAGAATGGCCATCATCAAAAAAATCTAGAAACAATAAATGCTAGAGAGGGTGTGCAGAAAAGGGAACACTCTTGCTCTGCTGGTGGGAATGTGAATTGGTACAGCCACTATGGAGAACAGTATGGAGGTTCCTTAAAAAACTACAAATAGAACTACCATATGACCCAGCAATCCCACTACTGGGCATATACCCCGAGAAGACCATAATTCAAAAAGAGTCATGTACCAAAATGTTCATTGCAGCTCTATTTACAATAGCCCGGAGATGGAAACAACCTAAGCGCCCATCATCGGATGAATGGATAAAGAAGATGTGGCACATATATACAATGGAATATTACTCAGCCATAAAAAGAAACGAAATTGAGCTATTTGTAATGAGATGGATAGACCTAGAGTCTGTCATACAGAGTGAAGTAAGTCAGAAAGAGAAAGACAAATACCGTATGCTAACACATATATATGGAATTTAAGAAAAAATAATGTCATGAAGAACCTAGGGGTAAGACAGGAATAAAGACACAGACCTACTAGAGAATGGACTTGAGGATATGGGGAGGGGGAAGGGTAAGCTGTGACAAAGCGAGAGAGAGGCAGGGACATATATACACTACCAAACGTAAGGTAGATAGCTAGTGGGAAGCAGCTGCATAGCACAGGGAGATCAGCTTGGTTCTTTGTGACCGCCTGGAGGGGTGGGATAGGGAGGGTGGGAGGGAGGGAGATGCAAGAGGGAAGAGATATGGGAACATATGTATATGTATAACTGGTTCACTTTGTTATAAAGCAGAAACTAACACACCATTGTAAAGCAATTATACTCCAATAAAGATGTAAAAAAAAATTGTACTCCAATAAAGATGTTGAGAAATATATATATATAACCTGCATTTGCAAACAAATGCTTCAGAAGCAGTTAAAAAAAAAAAAAGAATCTGCCTCCCAACGCAGCGGACATGGGTTTGAGCCCTGGTCCAGGGCGATCCCACATGCTGCAGAGCAACTAAGCCCGTGCGCCACAACTACTGAGCCCACGTGCCACAACTACTGAAGCCCACGCACCTAAAGCCCGTGCTCTGCAACAAGAGAAGCCAATGCAATGAGAAGCCCGCGCACCGCAAGGAAGAGTAGCCTCCACTTGCTGCAACTAAAGAAAGCCCGCGCGCAGCAACTAAGACCCAACGCAGCCAAAAATAAATAAATAAATAAATGAAAATGAAATTCCCTTAAAAAAAAAAAAAGAAACTTTACAGTGTGTGGTAGGCAAAATAATGCCCCCTTAAATTGTCTACACCCTAATCCCCAGAACCTGTGACTATGTTACATTATATGGCAATGGGAATTAAGGTTGCTAATCAGCTGACTTTAACATAAGGAGAGTATCCTGGATTATCCAGGTGGGCACAACGTAGTCACAGGGGTCCTTAAAAGTGGAAGGGGGAAGCAGAAGAGAGAGTGAAAGAGACATAGATGAAGATGGTCCGAGAGAGATGCTATTTTTATTTATTTATTTGGCTATGATGGGTCTTAGTTGCAGCATGCAGGATCTTTAGTTGCTGCATGTGGGATCTAATTCCCCGACCAGGGATCGAACCCAGGCCCCCTACATTAGGAGCACGGAGTCTTAGCCACTTGACCACCAGGGAAGTCCCGAGAGATGCTATATTATTGGCTTTGAAGATGGAGGGAAGGGCCACAAGCTGAGGAATATGAGCAACCTCAAGAATCTGGAAAAGACAAGGAACTAGAGTCTCTCCTAGAGCCTCCAGGGAGCAACTCAGTCCTGCCATCACCTCAGTTTTAGGCCAGTGAGACCTCTGTTGGACTTTTAACCTACAGAACTGTAAGATAATAAATTTGTGTTATTTTAACCCCCAAAATTTGTGGTAATTTGTTGCAGCAGTAATAGGAAACTAATACAGGCGTTGTGGGGAGTGATCAGGTGTTCAGTTTTGGACATGTTCAGAGAATCTGAATGTGTTAGACATCTAAGTGGAGATGTCAAATTAGGCAGTTGGATATATGTCTGGAATTCAGAGGAGATGTATGGACTGGTGATATAAATTTTGGAGTAGTCAGCGAAGAGAGAAAATCCAGAAGAACAGATGAGACTAACAGAGGAGTTGAGCGTAGATAGAAAAGGGGTCTAAGGACTGAGCCCTGGAACACCCAACTCTGACGACTGAAATACAGCAGTTGTTTAAAGCTAGCAAGCACTCCAAAACAGGCATACATCAAGATGTAAATGCAAAGCTAAGTAGGAGTTCAGAGGCAGATAGATACTTAAGCTAGGCTTGTACGAGTGGGCAGGTGCTGGAGGCAAGAGTGAGTAACAGATCCCAAATACAGGGAAATAGCCTTGGCAACAGGAATTAGGAACACAAGCATATGCTTGGCAACAGAAGTGAGACAGTTTAAGAACGGAGTCTGGATAATATATTCCAGACGTCAGCAAAAATGGGTCCTTGGCCCTGAGCCAGCTTTCTGCCTTGGGTTTCTATTGCATCCTTAACTTGGTTCCTGCCTGCTGGGGATGTCTGTGTCTCTCTCTGGCTTATCATTTGCCCTTCTCTCCCATTTCACCTCCTTTTTCCTTAATTGCACATAATAGAGATATACTATGCTCAATTGATACTAACACTTTTTTTCACATTTTAACACCTCTGAAATCAAGATACATCTTAAAATTGATAGTGTGTCATAGTTCAATTGGCAGCATTTTTTCTTTCTTTGTATATAAAATAATGGTTTTAGATTCGATGGTATCTTAAATTTGATGAAATACAAACACTCTATCATTTAGAGCAATATTTTTCTTTTTATTGAGATATAGGCTTGGGTTGGGAAATATCTCTGCAAGTTATGCCTCACCAGGGAAATGTCAATTCTAATCACCCTGGGACAGCTTTTGGAGCTTTTTCTTTTTCTTGAAGCTGCTGCTCTTGCTGGCAGCAGCCTCTTCAGGTCCACTGCTGAGTGGCTCCTCCTTGGAAGAGAATTTCCTCTTTTTCTTTTCTTTTTTTTACATTTTCAGTACATTAAATTTACTCATAAAAACATTCTAAAATGTACAATTTTTCCTTTTTAACAAAGTATAATAAAACATTAAAAAAACCCAAATCAGAATACTTGACATTTACAAGAGAATTTCCTCTTTTTCTTGGGGACACTTGTTTCCTGCCTCTTTAGGGTCACTAATTGGTTCCTTTTTGGAGAAAGATTTCTTCCTCTTGTAAAGACTTCCACTGCCAGCTGTCTCTTCAAGATCACTACTAACCAGCTCCTCCACGGAAAAAGATTTTTCTTGGGTTTGGAGAAGGAGACAGATTCCATTCCATTCTCCTGAGGAGCCCCCTGGGGCTTTTGCTGAGCAATATTTTTCAAGTTTTGCATTTCTTTTAATCTGAGGGGCTGAATTTCAATAAAATATAATTTACATAAAATAATATTTGCCAATTTTAAGTGTACAATTCAATGAGTTTACACAAATGTCTGCAGTCATGCAACCACCACCACAATCATGATAAAGAGCATTTTTTATAATTCCAAAAAGTTCCCTGGAGCCCTTCTGCAGTCAATCCCTTCTCCCCACCCCCGACGCCCCCTGGCAATCATTGATCTGCTTTCTCTCACTATGGTTTTACCTTTTCTGGAATTTCATATCAATGAGATCATACAGCATGTATTCTCTTTGTGTCCTGACTCTTTCACTCAGCATAATCGTTTTGAGATTCACTCATGTGGATGGACGTATCGCTTCATTTTTATTGCTGAGTAGTATTTAGATCTATGGATGTGCCACATTTTGTTTATGCATTAGCCGGTTGACAGATATTTGGGTTGTTTCCAGTTTGGGGCTATTACAAATAATGCATAATTAGCCTTTTTAAAAGCGGGAAGGAGGGCAATCCCATCTAAAGCAAGTTGGGTTTTATTTTATTTTCTCCTCCCTGCGGGGCATCAGTACCATGATAGGTTCCTTTTACTTTTAAAAACGGTGATGAAAACAAATCTCATACATTTTGGTTATAATGATCCTTTAATGTCAGTGTTCTGTGCGTGTTTATTAAGTGTCTGAATCCTAATCAATATAAGGAAAAAAACCTCTAAAGACTCTGAAAGGACACTTCACAACCAATGATAGAAAATACAAGTCGTTCCCCTAGTGAGGTAAACTTTGGATAACATCGGGTTTATCTGAGGAAAACAAAGCCCGCAGAAAGTATCTTTAGATCTGAAAAACACTACACTTTCAAGATTAAGGATTCCATTTACTTACAAATAGGAACCCTGAAACACCTACGACTCCAGACCTCCCGGCCAGAAGCAGCGAGCGGGGGCTGCTCTTTCTTGCGATACGCGGGCTTTTCATTGCGGTGGCCTCTCCTGTTGCGGAGCACGGGCTCTAGGTGCGCGGGCTTCAATAGTTGTGGCGCGTGGGCTCAGTAGTTTTGGCTCGTGGGCTCTAGAGCGCAGGCTCAGTAGTTGTGGCACACGGGCTTAGTTACTCAGTGGCATGTGGGATCTTCCCAGACCAGGGCTCGATCCCGTGTCCCCTGTATTGGCAGGTGGATTCTTAACCACTGCGTCACCAGGGAAGCCCGAGTAAGTGCTTTGCATGCCGGGATTTGTAGTCCGTGAAATACTCGTCCCAGCCAAGATGGCGGAGCTGCTAATGACGTGCCCCGAGGGAGTCTGGGTCGCAAGGGGATTGGGCGGTGCGGGGATTCCGCGGGCGGGAAGCTAAGACCAGGCGTCCTGAAGTCTCGCGAGATCCTGGCGGGGCCCAAAAGAAAGCAGGATTCCGCTTAGAAGGCGGGGCGTCCGTTGGGGGCGGAGTTCTGTTCGGAGTGGGCCGGGAGTCGTTAGGTGCCGGCGTAGTGGCGTTTAGGCCGGGCCACCGCGATGAGGAGCGAAACCGTGGCCATGAAGGAGGAGAAGGAGCATAGGCCTAAGGAGAAGCGAGTAACCCTCTTGACTCCCCCGGGGGCCACAGGCAGCGTCTGTGGGCCTTCGGGGGACAGCATCAAAGCGGAAGATAAGCAGGATCGGAACAAGGAGAAGAAAGAGGCGTTGAGCAAGGTGACTGGCCGGCTGTCGGCCCAGGAGAGGGCGGGACCGTTCCGCCACCCGTGGAGGATGGTTGGGAAGGGGCAATAGTGAAGAGGCCATCAAGGGTGGGAGTAGTTTGTGATAGGAAAATTAATAGAGGCTAGTTGAGGGAGTGGGTGGGTGGGGGATATTATGGTCTGGGGGCCAGATCGGGTGCATCCTTATTTGGGGAGCAATGAGGGAATTTGTGGTATTCCTTAGAATTTTGAATTCTTTATGCTGATTGAGTAAGGATTTTATTTTAGGATGTGTTGGATGTGGTAGGGAAATATTAATAAATCAAGAATTCATGGCACCCACAAAAGACCAGGGTTGGTTTACTAATTTCTTACCACTGCTGAAAATGGGTGATAGAAAATGAGGCGAAGACCTAGTAAACTGTGGGGCTTCAGGTTAACAGAACCTGAGATTTTCCTTGCTCCAGGCAGTTCTCGTTTTTGAGAGTTGGTGGTTTTTTTTAACTACGTTACTATTATGTTTGACTAATCATTCTGAGCTTTCTGAACATTCTCTTGGGTTTTTATAAGTGATCTCATCTTTTAAAGGCCAACTTTCTTCAGGGACAGTGATTCAGGTTTGACAGAAAATTGCTTTGTACTAATTTTATTTTCCTTATTCATTTCTTAAGGTGGTAATACGGAGATTACCGCCCACTTTGACCAAGGAGCAGCTTCAGGAACATCTTCAGCCTATGCCTGAGCATGATTATTTTGAGTTTTTTTCTAATGATACTAGGTAAGATAAATAAATAAAAGAGGGAGGGGGTAAATGAAAAAGGTTTCTTCCATTCTTTTTAATCCTACTAATGTTTTCCATTTGATTTTTGAGCCTATCTTTTTAACATATGCATACTTGTAGTTCAGTCAGACACCTGCAAGCACATTGACATAATTGCTTTCCTCCCTGCAGCCTGTATCCTCATATGTATGCCAGAGCATACATCAACTTTAAAAACCAGGAGGACATTATTTTGTTCAGGGATCGTTTCGATGGTTATGTGTTCCTCGACAATAAAGGTAAGTCCTTTTAACTGAGGGGGGTGGTTTCTTTGTCATTTGTATGTTTAAGACAATGTGTGTATCACAGTGTTTTCTCGATGCCTTCATGGCGTTTCTAAAATCCTGGGTGATAAGATGAGCAACATTTAAAGAGTTTTACACATTTGATAAGCTTATGACAGCCTTATAAATAGATAATATGACTTTTTACAGTCCTCAGGTATTTGTATTAACCTATTATTTCTGTAGTTTGATCAACTGAATGAAATTGCCACAGTTTTCTCCTCCTGTGACTATTCTTTTGCCCGGTATTAGATGATCTGTTGTTTTGAGTATTTACTAGTTTCAACAGTGATACTGATAAATAACTCTTTAAACTTGTATGACAAATTTTAAATATTTACTTCTCATCTTGCTTCAAGGACTAACACTTATTTAAGTCAGATTCTTTATGTCAATAGTTGCCAGCTGGAGTACTGTTTAACATTCTAAGTTGTATATAATTAAAACATTGAACTTGATGATTTCCCACTTTGTATCCAGGAGTTTATAGGGAAGAAAAACTTCTGCCTTAACTCTCATTTTATTATCTGCTGCTTGCAACATTTAGTCAGAGAATGTCCACACTTCCATTTGCCACTTTTCTTTTGACTTTGCAATCATAGGTGAATGATGTGTCTTTTTGTTAGGTTATGTTTTTTCAGTATTAGTTCAAAGTTGGTAAAAAGGAAATCTTTGTCAGGAAATATGCCAGTAAAAGTTGAAGGATTGCTACTGTGTTTGTCCAGCTTTTATTAATCCCCTCAAACCGGCTACTTCTCCACTCCAAGTTTATTCCAGTAGATAGCAGTGATTTCCTGGAAATCTGAGTTGTGTTTAACTTTTTTCCTCTCTTTTTTATCCCTTACATTTAAACAAGTGATGGATTTTGTCAATTTACTGCTTTTTAATATCTTGTTCATCTAGACTTAGTAATACTTTCACACTTTATATCCTCATCACCAAATGCTTAGACAACCAGTCTCTAACCTTATAGGATTTTCCATTTTTTTCCACTTTCTGTATAATTTAATAGTCTTATATTGCCATGAAATTAATCTTTTTGAAAATAGTGACTTAAGATAGCAGTTGTGAACAAAAGTCCAAATTCCTTAGTCTGGTAGTCAGCATCTTCCATAGTTTGGCCTCACTTCTGTTTTTTTCAGCCTGTCTTCCACAATTTCCTTTTGTTTCAGTCTGGTTTATCTGTTCCTTCTCAAATGTATCAGTTATTAAGGTAATATGATTCTGCATTCACTAGGATTTCTAAAACCTTGTTTCCTGTGTGACTGCTTTGTGATGCCTAATGGTCAATTCTAGTAATTTATCCTGGCTTATGTTTACATGCCAAAGATCTAAGGATGGAATTTTTTTTTTTGCGGTACGCGGGCCTCTCACTGCTATGGCCTCTCCCGTTGCGGAGCACAGGCTCCGGACGCGCAGGCCCAGCGGCCATGGCTCACGGGCCCAGCCGCTCCCTGGCATGTGGGATCCTCCCAGACCGGGGCACGAACCCGCGTCCCCTGCATTGGCAGGCGGACTCCCAACCACTGCGCCACCAGGGAAGCCCAGGATGGAATTTTATACCTTGTATGACATTATTCTATAGCAGGGATCTGGTGTATTTTTCCAGTAGTCACTTGGGTTTTTTTTTTAATTGAGATATAACTCACATACCATAAAATTCAATGGTTTTTAGTATATTCACAAGTTTTGTAACCATTACCACTATGTAATTCCAGAATGTATACATCACTTCAAAAAGAATCCTGTATTCATTAGCAGTCATCTCCCATTCTCCTCTCCCGCTAGACCCTGGCAACCACTGATCTAACTATGGATTTCCTTATTCTGGACATTTCATATGAACTGAATCATACAATATGTGGCCTTTTGTGACTGCCTCTTTTACTTAGTATGTTTTCAAGGTTCATCCATGTCATAGTATGTATCATTACCTCGTTACTTTTTTTGGTTTTTTGCATTATTAAAAATTGTGGTAAAATGCACAAATAAAATTTACCATCTTAACCATTTTTAAATGTGCAGTTCAGTAGTGTTGAGTACATTCACGTTGTTCTACAACCAATCTCTAGAACTTCTTCTTGTAAGGTTGAAACTCTACCTGTTAAACAACTCCCCATTTCTCCCTCTCCCAGCCTCTTGCAACTACATTCTACCTCCATGAACCACCCTTCTGTCTATGAAGTTGACCATTCTAGGTACCTCATATAAGTGGAATCATAGTATTTGACTTCTAGTGACTAGCTTATTTCACTTAGCATAATGTCCTCAAGGTTAATCCATGTTGTAGCATGTGTCAGAATCTCCTTTTCCATTGTATGTATATACTTCATTTTCTTTATCCATTCATCTGTTGAGGGACATTTGGCTATTGTGAATAATGCTGCTATGAATGTACAAGCATCTGTTCAAGTCTCTGCTTTCACTTCTTTTGAATACATACCCAAAAGTGGAATTGCGGGGTCATATGGTAATTCTATTTTTAATTTTTTTGAGGAACCACCATACCGTTTTCCATAGTGGCTGCACCATTTTATATTCCCACCAGCAATGCATGAAGGTTCTAATTTCTCCATGTCCTTGCCAACATTTGCTATTTTCTGGGGTTTTTTTCCCCTTTAATAGTAATCATTCTGACAGGTATAAGATGGTATTTCATTGTGGTTTTGATTGGCATTTCCCTAATGATTAGTGAGGTAATAGTTTAATCTTTTCATATGCTTGAGCACATAGCATCTTTTCATTTGCTTATTGGCCATTTGTATACCATCTCTGGAGAAATGTCTATTCGAGTCCTTTGAACATTTTTTAATCAGATTATTTGGGGTTTTTTTTTGTTGAGTTGTAGGAGTTCTTTACGTATTCTGTATATTGACCCCTTATCAGATATATGATTTGCAAATATTTTCTCCAATTCTATAGGCTTCCTTTTCTCTCTGTTGATTATGTCCCTAGATGCACAGAAGTTCTTAATTTTTTTTTAATTTATTTATTTTATTTATTTTTATTTTTGGCTGCGTTGAGTCTTCGTTGCTGGGCACAGGCTTTCTCTAGTTGTGGCAAGTGGAGCTGCTCTTCATTGTGGTGCGCGGGCTTCTCATTGTGGTGGCTTCTCTTGTTGCGGAGCATGGGCTCTAGGCGCACGGGCTTCAGTAGTTGTGGCTCGCGGGCTCTAGAGCACAGGCTCAGGAGTTGTGGTACACAGGCTTAGTTGCTCCACGGCATGTGGGATATTCCCGGACCGGGGCTCGAACCCGTGTCCCCTGCATTGGCAGGCGGATTCCCAACCACTGTGCCACCAGGGAAGCCCCATAAGTTCCTAATTTTGATGTAGCACAGTTTATCTATTTTTCACTTTTGTTGCCTGTGCTTTTGGTGTCTCCTGGTGTATTTTTTAATAACAGCTTTACTGAGATATAATGCATATGCCATAAAATTCACCCTTTTAAAGTGTACTGTTCAGTGTTTTTAGTATACTCACAGAGTTGTGCAGCTGTCGCCACAATCTAATGTTAGAACACATTTCTCTAAAGAGAAACCTCGTACCCATTAGCTGTTACTCCTTATCTCTAGACAAGCACTAACCTACTTTCTATCTCTGTAGCTTTACCTGTTCTAGAGATTTCTGATGTATATTTTTGCACTTATAAAAATCAATTTTATTAAGGTATAATTTACATATTAAAATGCATCCATTTTATGTGTGCATTTGGTGACTTTTGACATATTTATACCCCTGTATAATCAGTATTGTGATCTGGTTTTTTTGTTTGTTTGTTTGTTTGTTTTGGCCATGCTGCATGGCTTGCAGGATCTTAGTTCCCCCACTAGGGATTGAACCTAGGCCCCTGCAATGAAAGTGCCGAGTACTAACCACTGGACTGCCAGGGAATTCCCTCTGATGTATTTTTTAAATGAAAATTAGTTTGTAGATTTTTTTCCCCCACATATCACAATATCACACTTAGAAGTTGAATTTAAGTGAGTATTTTAATTCCCTCCCATATCTTTTCACTAAGTTATCAGTATGAACTGGGAGCTCCTTTGGCAACATGTTGATTTTAGTTGTGCCAATGTGATTTATGCCTGTTGGGAGACCTATTCAGACCACTGTCATCAAAGGAAGCCTAGAGAGTGGTGGGTTGAGTCTCTTGTATCCACTTTTGACCTTTTCTTTCTTACAACAAGTATGCTATTTTTTCTAAACAGGTCAGGAATATCCTGCCATAGTAGAATTTGCACCTTTTCAAAAAGCTGCAAAAAAGAAGACTAAGAAAAGAGATACTAAAGTTGGGACTATCGATGATGGTACAGTATAGCTCTAGTTATGTAATGCTAATGCCATGGTTTTTTTAATTTAATTTTTATTTTATATTGGAATATAGTTGATTTACAATGTTGTGTTAGTTTCAGGTGTACAGCAAAGTGATTCTGTTATACATATACATATATTTATTCTTTTTCAGGTTCTTTTCCCATATTACAGAATATTGAGTAGAGTTCCCTGTGTTGTATATATAGTAGGGCCATGGGTTTTTTAAAAATATTACCTTTGTGGGAATTAAGTGGACTCCAATCTTTTAAATTAAGGAAACATAGGAAATAAAGTTCATGAGAAATGTAATTCACTGATGAAAGCTTTGCTTGTTAGAATGGAGGTGGGTTTCCTCTAGTTTTCACTCTCTTTGGCTAATGGCTTTTCATCCCTTCACCATTAAGCAATATATTTTGACTGTTGAGTAGTAAATCACCTTAGGTATATTAGAAGACAATGGGAAAAAATCAGATGTTTCAAATTACAACTCCTTGAGGCCTCTTACCATTTTTATGATTATTTATTTGACTTTTGGTTTCCATTTTTATAAAGAGGAAGTGTTATCATTGAGAGCTGTGATGGAAAATTTTCTATACTTGAGTAACTTAATATAAAGTATCTGTAGTGGCCAGTCCTGTTTTCTAGGCTTTGAATATGCAGTTAACTGCACACATAGTAATTCCATTGAACTGAAATACTAGAACTAAAAAACTGAAATAATTGCCATTTACGGTAAACTGGATCCAGATTTTGAGATCTCTGTAATGTGGTTGTGTTGGCTAAGGACTTAGCTGCAATATTTTATATCAGATGGGCATTTTAGAATCAACTAGTTTGGTTTCCATTATTTATTACTATAATGGGTATTTTATAAGGAAAACACAGAAAAGACTCAACACACAGCTGCTTATTGATTATATCATAGATTCAGACCGTGAAGACTAGATCAAGTGACATGCTCCACAGTGCATGCTCCAGATACAACATAATGACTCAGATGTGTTACCCTTTCTGATGTCGGAGGCATCTAGGAAAGAATTCCAGAAGTTACTATCACCTCTAGTGCCACATCTAGGACATCTGCCCTCATTTATCTGTTTAGAACACCTGATTTTCATATGCTGAGTTTAATTAAAGTGAGGTGTACTGATGCAGAAACTGCTTACATGCTATAAATGATAGTCTCTGAAGGTCCCATAACTATGGCTTGCAGTTCTCCCATAGATAATATTTCCTATTTTGTTTAAAGTCTGCTATGTTTTCTATTTACTTAAACAATTATTTAGATCCAGAATATAGAAAATTTTTGGAAAGTTATGCTGCAGATAATGAGAAAATGACATCTACTCCAGAGACACTGCTAGAGGAAATAGAAGCAAAAAATAGAGAATTAATAGGTAAGTGGGCAAAAGGAATTAAGGGCAACAGCTTTTTCATCAGAAGACCTGTCAGACTCCCACTTCTGTCACTTGCTAGCTGTTTGACCATGGGAAAGGCACTAACTTCTTTAAGACTCTGTTCTACTATAAAGTGCAGATAATACCTGCCTCACAGGATTATGAGAATGCATTGATAAGATGGGAAAAATTCTGACTTATTTAGTGCCACACAAATGTAACAGAAGTATAAAAAGTTTGAAGACTCATATAGGACCTTAAGATGTTGGTAAGCCTTTGAAGATCAATTGGTGTTTTCTAGTAATAAGCTCATATTCCTAAAAAAATTTTGACCTGAAAATGTCAAAAAATGAAGTTAGTTACTGCAAAATTGAAAACCACTTGAGAAATTCTAGCTTGGATATTGGTTTTAGTAGTAAGTTGTCACTACTATATCAGCTCTAAACATAAGCACAGCCTCTGACCCAGGATTTCCACTCCTAGGAATTTATCCTAGGAAGGAAGTATGCTTTGCAAAAAGCTAGCTACAAGGTTAGATAGCATTGTTCAGAATATTGAAGAATGAGTTAAATATTCTTCTAAAACTTGGTTTTTATTAATGGATGCATAATATAAGCCCATCTCCGATACTTTCCAAGGAATAAATTCCCAGAAGTGGAATTATGGGGTCAAAAGTATTAGATATTTTTAGCCCCTTACCCCAGTTTCTTCCTGGTTGAGCAAATTTATACTCCCATCTGTAAAACAAGAGAATGTCCTTTGCACTTTATTCTCACTGACCGGGAATTGCTCTTTTTAATAATTGTTTTATTGTTTTAATTTGAATTTCTTAACTTTTAAAAAATTATTTTAAACCTTCAGAATCGAAATAGAATACTGTAAAACTTCTTTCCAATAATATAGTTGTGAACTTACTGTTTAAGGGGTGTAGTTTTCCCACCTTGGGTGGTTGGCAGGGAATGTCAGAAAACAGAATCCTTTCTAGGGGTTGATTAAGTATTATTAATAATCTGTTTACATTTATGTAGCTAAAAAGACAACCCCACTTTTGAGCTTCCTGAAAAACAAGCAGGTAAACCTTTTGTTTTTATAGTTCTCTCAATACTTCTATTTCATTGGTTTGCATTCTGTGAATATAAGAGCATTGGGATCCTATAGGAGAGATAGCTGCTTCTTCTACCATTATTCTTTAAAGAGTTGGCTCATTGGCCTCACTCTCTGGCCTTCTTCTTCACTCTGGTTGTTGGACCAAAGATTCACTCTGCAAAACCAGGGAGTCCTTAGCTTGCTCCAGAGACACTCTCTTGATTTCCTGAAAGCCTCTGGATAATGTAGTAAGGCAGCATTGGGAGACTCTGATATTAGCAGGCCCTGATCTTTATTCTCTCTCATATTTTGAATGGGGTGGTGAGGGGGTTAAGGAGATAGAAAATGGGAAGGAAAGATGATATAGTTAAGTGGGTGCCCACCGTACCTTCAAGACTAAGTTTTTGGTGGCAGTTATCTTGTTTGAAGGTTTGTGTTGATGTTTCTTTCTAGAGGATGAGAGAAGAAAAGAGAGAAGAAAGAAGGAGGCGAGAAATAGAAAGAAAAAGACAAAGAGAAGAAGAGAGGAGGAAGTGGAAAGAAGAAGAGAAACGAAAAAGGAAAGATATAGAAAAGCTAAAGAAGATAGACAGAGTTCCAGAAAGGGACAAATTAAAGGATGAACCAAAGATTAAGGTATGAAAATAACTTAAACTGACTGCATGTTGCTGAAATTTGCATGTACTGTATCTACTTCTTCAAATATGCATGCATCTTGTGTTGGTGTAAACAGTTTTTTTGGTTTTGTTTTTGTCTTTTTTGGGGGGGGGAGTGAATCAACAGAAGCCTTTCCTATAATAGTAATAGTATTATTCTTTTAATTTAAGATAATTTAAAAGATTAAGTAGTTTACATGGTATTCAGTGCAGATCTGTGTTATTTTTAATCATTGAAAATGTTCAATTTTGGATTATTATTTTCTCAATTCTTCATAAATAAGGGCTTAGGGCTGGCTGGCATGAATTACGGGTTTTATTCAGCTTTTCCTTCATTTTTGATACATGAAGTTGCCTCATCTGTTTGTTTTCCACTGTCCTCAGGTACACAGGTTTCTGTTACAAGCTGTGAATCAGAAAAATGTAAGGACCAAGTACATGATACAGAGCACCTAGTATCATGTCACACACACAGGTCTTAGTTAATAAGTCCTTTTGGTGGTGGTGGTAGTGTTACCTGTAGAAAACCCCTTCAGACTGACCTAAGTCTTCTTAAAAGCTGAGCCATTTTAAATTCCTACCTTAGAAGGAAGCTCAGATGACTTGCTGATGCTCTGCTGTGTACCCAGGAGCTTCAACAATATACAGCTAGAGGACAACCATGCCTAAAGAGCTCTTTCCCTTCTCTTCTTTTTATATGCCTCTCATAACTGGCTGCCTTGTGGGAGTACTAGGGATATACCCCCTGCATTATGTCCTTTCCCCTCTCACAGGATTCCCCACGTTACCTTCTTGCATCTACCTGGGAATCTGTGAGCAGCAGATTCTGATTAATATATTGCATGTAGGAAGAGGAAAACCTATAGAAAGATCCCAGCCTTGCTACTTCCCTTCTGAGGGCATGGCTTGGCAGCCCTTACTTCAGCGAACTTCCTGGGGAAGTACTTGTACATAGTACTTCAGAGAAAGTCAGAGAAAATCTCACCGAGGTGATGGCAGGGTCTCCTTTTACCTCCTCAAAATTCAGCCGTTCACGTGGCTAGGGTTCCCCTAGGCTCTCCAGGACTCATTATTGGTGATAAGGGGCTTGGCGGCAGGGTGGGGAGGTTCCCATCTTAATTCCTTCTAGCGATTTCTCTGTCCGCCATGCCACAAGTGACTTGACTTGCTATTTCTGTCAGCAAGGCAGAAGGTAGAGCCAGCCATGCTAGAGATATCCGTTAATGTTCTTATTAGAGTAATGAACATCTTGGCTTCTAACAAAGATGTTCATTAGAGAAATAAGAACACTTCCAGTGAAACCTGCACATGGTATCCTCACTTTACACTGGTGCCTTCTTAGTGTCCAGTTTGGACTCACCATTTGCAGTGGCTGTCTGTGTGCTGAAACACTTCATGCTTAAGTCTTGTGGTGCTTTGCCTCTTGCTTGGTGGCTTGTATGATGCCTTCACCCTGAGATGAAACTTTCTATGATGCCTTCACTCTGAGACTTGAAATTCTTCTATTTTGACTAAAAATCTCTCTGAATATCCAACACTTGGGGGTATTCTAGAGAGATTTATAGCAGTGGCATGAGAAAGAAATTTTTGTTAGCAATTTGGACTTTATAAACCACTTTTAGTTTAGAATTGCATTCTGTCATATATATGACATTGAGCAGAATTCCTATTCAGTACAGATGGAACTTCACAGTTCCATTGTATGAGGTATTTGGATTTTTAAATCAAATGCCAAATAATTTTTGCTTTTCATCTCTAATGATAATATGATTGTACCATCATAAGTATGTAACTACTCTCAGACTCAAGGCAAAATTATTCCTGCAATGGATCTCTCCTTTGGTGACCTAGGTATTTGTCATTATAATTACTACGTAAAAATAGTCCAGCAGTAATGATCTGCTTAGCATTTTAAATTCATACCATATTTTCCTATCAAGTTATGCCAACATGCTGGGCTACAGAAGGCATACTTGAAAGTGTACGTTGGTCTACTTAAAGGTTGACCCATTTAAGCCAAAGGAGTCTTGATCCTATTGCCACAAAGTGATTAAACCACTTCATTTGAGTGGATAACACTTTCACATTAATAGCGTCCTTTTAGCAAATTACTGCTCTCATGCACTAGTTGTTCACCTGAAAGTTTATGAGTACCTGCAGAGACGGGGGCCTTCTATAGCCTAAATTGAAAATATTTAGTATATTATTTTCTTTGGTAGAATCAGAAGACAATGTCCCACCCTTCAAAATAAACTTAAATTTGTTCTCTTTAAAGCTGCTCAAGAAGCCAGAAAAAGGCGATGAAAAAGAAGTGGACAAAAGAGAAAAGGTCAAGAAATTGGACAAAGAGAATCTGAGTGATGAAAGAGCCAGTGGGCAGAGTTGTCCATTGCCCAAACGTTCTGATGGTGAATTTAAAGATGAAAAGCCTAAGAGGTCGGTAGTTGAGGGCTCTTTGGTACATTTGTTTTTGGTATGTTTCTAGGTGCTAGTTTTACTGCTACTTTCTGGACTTGTACCTGAATCAAGATACTTGGTTTTACGAGGTGTAGGGGGATGAGGAGGACAGGTTTCAAATATTTTAGTATCTTAATCTGGGTGAATGACTTTGGGGTTTTTTTTTATTGTTTTTCAAAATACTAGTAGTTTTTTTTAAATGCTGCTCCAAAAGTTCAACCTCATTGTAGTGGCCAAGTCAGGATCAGAATGTTCCTGCATTTGTGATTAGAAGAACTTTGAGGGTGCATACTCAGATTTGTTTCTCATGCAGACCTGAAGATGAGAGTGGCAGAGAATACAGGGAGAGGGAGCGGGATTATGAACGAGACCAAGAGCGCGCCCTGCGCGAAAGAGAGAGGCTGAAGCGGCAGGAGGAAGAGCGCCGCAGGCAGAAGGAGCGCTACGAGAAAGAGAAGGCTTTTAAAAGAAAGGAAGAAGAAATGAAAAAAGAGAAAGAAGCCCTTCGGGATAAAGGAAAGAAGCCTGAAAGTACAGAACCAGTAGGCAGCTCAGAAAAAACTGAAAAGAAAGAAGAAGTGGTTAAGAGAGATCGCATAAGAAACAAGGTGCTGCTTTTCGTTAAACTTATTTTCATGAGGATTTCTTTTTCTTTTCCTGCAAGTATAAAGGAAAGGGCTAGCTCGTTCATTATAGAATTTTAGGGGAACTTTAACTATCTGCACCTTTTTTTCAGTCTTGGTGGGGTCCTTTTGTTAACTTATTGTTAATAAGTTTGTGTATGTATTTCAAACACACACAAAAGTAGAGAGAACAGAGGAATAATGTGATGTACCCATCACCCAGCTTCAGCAATTATCACCTCATGGCCAATCTTCTTTCTACTCTAGCCTATCTTACTCCTACTGGATTATTTTCAAGCAAATCCTAGACAGATAATTTCTTCTTTAAATACGTCAATATTAAGAGTAAAGACATTTTTTTTGGCCATGCCCCGAGGTGGCATGCGGGATCTTAGTTCCCCAGCCAGAGATCGAACCCATACCCCCTGCAGTGGAAATGCAGAGTTTTAACCACTGGACTGCCAGGGAAGTCCCAAAGGCTTTTTTTCTTTTTCTTTTTTTTTTTGTTTTTTTTTTCTGGTACATGGGCCTCTCACTGTTGTGGCCTCTCCTGTTGCGGAGTGCAGGCTCCGGACGTGCAGGCCCAGCGGCCATGGCTCACAGGCCCAGCCACTCCGCGGCATGTGGGATCTTCCCGAACTGGGGCACGAACCTGTGTCCCCTGCATCGGCAGGCGGACTCTCAACCACTGCACCACCAGGGAAGCCCAAGACTCTTTTTCTTAATAAAATAACCCTAATATCATTTTCACACCAGAAAAAAAAAACAAAACTGACAATAACTCCTTAGCATCCTACCTACTCAGTGTTCAGATTTTCCCAATTGTCTCATTAACATCTTTTTTATAGGCTCTAAACAAGGTTCACAAACTGTATTTGCTTGAAATGTTCCCTTAAGTGTCTCTTAATCTAGACAATTCCTCCTCCTCTTGCTTTCCTACCATTTATTTGTTGCAGAATCCAGTTTGCCCTGTAGAGCTTCTAACAGTCCAGATTGGCTAATTACATCCCTGTGGTATCATTTAACATGTTCCTCTACCTTCTGTGTTTCCTTGAAAACCAGTAGTCATATCTAGAGCAGTGTCAGCAAATTTTTTCTGTCAAGGGCCAGATGGTAAATATTTCAGGCTTTGTGGGCCATGTGGTCTCTGTCACAACCGGTAAGCTTTGTAGGAAAGTAGGCATAGACAACATGTAAAAGAATAAGCCTGGCTGTGTGCCAATCAAACTTTATTCACAAAAACAGGTGGCCCCTCATCTAGAGGCCTGAATATATTCAGACTCAATTGTTGGCAAGAATACTTGATAGGTGGTGTTGTGCAGTTCCTACTGTATCATATCAGGAAGCATACAATGTCTGGGTATCCTTTTATTGGGACGTTAAGATTGATCAATAGTAATCGTATTATGGTTATGTGATAGGATGTCCTTGCTCTTAAGATACACAGGCTGAAATATTTAGCAATGAAGGGTCATGATGTCTGCACTTACTCTCAAATGGTTCTGCAAAAATATAATGTGTCTATATACGTGTATGCCTGCACACACTAGAGTCGGAAAAGGTACATGTGACAAAATGTTAACCATCGTGAATCTAGGAGAAAGGTATGAGGTATTTGTTGTACAAGTTTGGCAACATTTCTATAGATTAAAAATTTTTTAAGATAAAAAGTTGGAAAAACAACTGATCAATTAGTTCAGGTATTATAAGCCTGATCCATATATTATAAAAATTTTTATCAGCCTTTCTCCTGATAATTTTGTTTAGATGCGTTATTTCATAAGGTGGAGGAAAGGCAAGAAAAGCATTTGATCCTTTCCTTTTATTTACAGTATTCAGAGTAATGAGTTGGTGTCCCAGCAACTTGTAGGGGCTATCCATGAGTTTTGTTCCGTTTAGTCTTTAAGAACTTGTGGATTTAGAAATATTTGGTGTACTCCAACTTGTTACTATCAGTTATTGTCCTTGTTGATGGATGTTTAAATTGTCCCATCTTTGCACAGTAGGAGCCCCATCATCTGTTTCTTTAAATGCTACGCAGCAGTCTCATTTGTTTTAACGTTTCATCTTGTTAAAATAGTGAAATATTTTGCTGGAATTATTCACTTGGGAATAATGCTTTAAGCCTAACTTTCATATGTCAGAGAGAAAGGGCAAGGAAGGCTCATGTCTTGTTTTATTGAATTTGAAAAAAGGCCTATACATTTAAGTTTTCCAGGGTCATACTGTCATAACCAAACACATTACTTGAACTGAGGGGTACCTGGTGACTTTATTGAGGATTATTTAGGAACCTGAGATCTAAAGTGCCACCTAGAGAGTCTCAAACTAGGCTATTACCTTGTTAAACCTGAATTAAGAGACAGTCATATTTGTGCTAAGTTACAAGGGTCTGAGCTCATAACTTCAGGGAGGTCTTCATTTAAGACTTTGCATTCTTTATTATTTTTGTTTTTACTCCTAAAATGTTCTCAGGTGGTGGTGCATTTTAAAGTGAATTTACTGATGGGGAAGAGAGCCAGTGGCCATGGTTTCTAAGGAAAAACTATTCAAGCTGATTCAGTTCATCTTGAGATGGTTAAGAAAATTAGGCAGTAGACTTATCAAAAATTTACTCTAGGCATATAAAATAATACGTATTTTTAACTGTTGCTTAAAAAGTGAAACGGTTGTTTTTCTTTGTAGATAGGGGAAAGGAAGCGGGCAGTTTGAAGCAAATTAACCATCGGCACTTACTGTCACGTACTGTGCCCTCACATTTTGGTCTTGTGTGGGTTCTTTTTGGTATATGTCAATATATAACTTATGACTCTGAAAATTCCCTGTAAATGCTTAGTAGCAATGTTGTAACATTAACATTTCATTTTACTTTAGGATCGCCCAGCAATGCAGCTTTACCAACCAGGAGCTCGAAGCCGAAATCGACTCTGTCCCCATGATGACAGCACCAAGTCTGGAGATTCAACCATAGAAAAAAAGCAGGAAAGTGGTATTAGCCATAGAAAAGAAGGAAGCGAGGAGTGATAGGTCCAAATGGCCTTAGGTGTCCTGACTGTCTAGGCAGCCAAAGAGCACGAATTAAGCAATCCAGAAGTGCCTTCAGGGCAAAGGAATAGAGAGAGAGAAAGGGGGTCGCTGTGCTGGTGGGGTACACTGCAGAGGAGTATGTTTTGCGTCAAAGCAGGAGCCCGATTGCAGGTTCAGATTGGAAGTACAATTTCATTTTTTATGCAGTTCATACAAATTAATTTTAAAGTGTCAGACAAAGCTGAGGGAGAGGACATACATTGCAGTTTGCAGGCAGGAGACGTCAAGAGAGGACTTAATTAGGTATGACACGAGAAGAAGATACGGGAACTGGCTCTAAAATCAAAAGGTTTTGTTAATCCTGGATTGAATTTTCTTAATTTCAGTGGAGCAGAGTCACTTTGAAGTCTTGTTCAGATCTAGTTATAGTCATTGTTGTTGATAACTGTTGACTTTGTGTAGTGTAGAAGCAACAAGCATGTAATTGTAATACAAGTACAGTGAAGGATATAACAGATTTTCGCTTCTGCAAAAATTTAAATAGTCATGTCTTGTCTATATCCTATGTCCTAAAGTTTTAGGATTAGTTTTAGTTTTTTGTTTGCTTACGTGAGCTTAGCATAAAAAAAACTTTTTTAACATCTCCTTTTGCCTTTAGCAATTTTTATATTACTAAAGCTTAACCCTTAGTTGGTGCTTGACAATCCAGTCTTTGTTTTATCTTAGGTCTGGAGCTGAGTGCCTACCGTCTCCAGGAAGGAAACTGCACCAATATTTGTTCCTGTTAAATAGCAACTTTTAATCTTAGTTTGTTTTGCGTCGATATCAATAAACATCAACATCACTCAAGTACGAAGCTAAGTGTTTATTAACTTTACAAAATAGCTGTTAGTT
Source organism: Lagenorhynchus albirostris (assembly GCF_949774975.1). Taxonomy (NCBI): domain Eukaryota; kingdom Metazoa; phylum Chordata; class Mammalia; order Artiodactyla; family Delphinidae; genus Lagenorhynchus; species Lagenorhynchus albirostris. The sequence continues at coordinate 28,794,194 of NC_083116.1, forward strand.
TTGAGAAATTAAGCTTTTGATACTTAATTAACCTTTTGGGAATTTTGAAAGTGGATGAATGATATTTGTTACTACCTTCACTAGCACTATGCCTATATTTTGCTCACCTAGAAGACCAAATCATTGTTCACCAGTCTTGTTCCATAAGAACCAAAATGTCTGGACAACATCCTTGAGCTGCTGCTTCATTTCCATCCTGCCATCTTCTCTAATGTGACATCAGTTTGCCTTTACTTTATAAGTCACTGCTTTATGTTTACTCAGCTTTTAGAAACCAGTAGCCCAAGAGGCAGGTAAAGAGGAAGAGCCATCAAAGGTGATTGAAAGAGAATGGTCCTCAACTGGGAGAGAGTACTGGCATAATGGAAGGGGTATTTTCAAGGAGGAGAATGGCTGGCAGTGTCCCATGCCACAGAGAGATTAAGAAAGATAAGAAATGTGCACTGTTCACTGGATTTGGCAGTATTGAGGCACGTGTGAACTGGTGAGGCAGAAACCATGTTACAGTGAGGGTGAGTGGCAGGTGGGAAATGGAGATGGGGGCAGTTGGATATACAGGTCTTGGAGCTCAGAGAAAAGATTTGGGCTAGAGATACAGGTTTGGAATTCATCTATTTTTAGGTGATCATTGAAGCCATGGGCCTGGATTTAATCACTTAGGGGGAGAGAGTAGAGAAAGAACAGAAACAGGCCTAAGGCCCAGCCTTAAAGAACTCTAAGGATACTGTACAGGTAAGGAAATGTGTAAAGACAGAAAAGGAGTAGCCAGAGAGCAGGTGAAAAACCAGAAGACTGGTATTATATTACTAACCCAAGGATAAGAATGAAGAAGGGGAGTGGCCATCAGGGTTGGATGCTGCTGGAAGGTCAAGTGTGATGCCTGAAAAAAGGCCATGGGGGGACTTCCCTGGCGGTCCAGTGGTTAAGACTCCACACTTCCACTGCAGGGGGTGGGGGTTCGATCCCTGGTCTGTGAACTAAGATCCCACCTGCCATGTGGCACAGCCAAAAAATATATTTTTTAAAAAAAGGCCATGAGATTCAGTGACTTACAAATCATTGATGACCTGGAATGATAAGGAATGAAAGCCAGACTGGGCTGAGAATGGAAACAGCATAGACAACTTTTCAGAGAAGTTTGGCAGTGAAAAAATGGTGATGATAAAGGGTATTGGGGAAGGATTTTTTTTAATATGAGAAATACTAAAGCATGTTTAGAAGCCAAAAGGAAAGAACTGAGAAAGGATGAATACCCAGGGGAAGTGATAACCACTAGTGTAGGTTTCCTGAGAAGGCAGGTGAAAAGGGAACCTGTTGGCAGCTTAGGAGAAGCATCACCCCAGAACCATCAGTCATGAGTTGGCATCACTTGCCTCTGTGCCCAGCCTGGGGCCCGTTGCCAGCCCTCTCACAGTTGTTTTCATGTCAGTGCCTCCCTCTCTTGTTCTACTTGCTGCCCAGTCCAACTCATTAAACCACACTTCCCCACCCCCTCTTTTTTTTCTTTTAACTAATTAATTAATTTTTGGCTGCATTGGATCTTCATTGCTGCATGTGGGCCTTCTCTAGTTGTGGCAACTGGGGGCTTCCCTTATTGCAGAGCACAGGCTCTAGGCACGCAGGCTCTAGAGCGCAGGCTCAGTAGTTGTAGCGCATGGGCTTAGTTGCTCCGCGGCATGTGGGATCTTCCCAGACCAGGGCTCGAGCCCGTGTCTCCTGCATTGGCAGGCGGATTCTCAACCACTTTGCCACCAGGGAAGCCCCTTCCCACCCCCTCTTAAATTTCTTCCATTCACTTATGTATTCACTTAACATTTACTAGTCACTGACTGTGTGGAGGCCCTGGGGTTCAAGGACTCAAGTCCTTGTCCTTGAGGAACCATGGGCCAGTGGTGTCAAGAGACAACCAGAAATAACCAGGGCACAATGCACCATGTGAGAGGGGCTGTGATGACGGCCTGAGGTGGGAGTCTCCTTCCCCTAAGCTGCCAGGTGTTGTTGAAGAAAATCCCTAAACCAGACAAACTGCTGAGACTGCAGGAGGGCCCTCCCTCTTGATAAGCAGTTGATTCCATTTTTGCCTTCTTCGGACACAGGTTTGATTTCTTTGGAAATAAAGACAGGATGGAGACAGCTCAGACACTGGATATCTGAACATTCATCAAGCACCTCCTATGTGTTGGCACTAAGGCCACAGTTGTAAACAAGGTCCCTACCCTCCAGATGCTGACAGCCCTGGAGAGTTTGCTGCTCTGGTGGAGAGAAGCGATTCTAAGGGAAGTAGGCATGAGAAGTTCAAGGAGTGAGGGCAGTGGGAATAGCTACCTCCAGGGCAGTGAAAAGGGAGTGGCTTGGGCATTCATGAGGCTTTCATGCCTTCAAAATCGGGAACCACACCTCCTTGCCCAGCAGGCATATACAAGGTAGTCCTGAGGCAGTAATTTAACTCTGATTATAAATTAAGATCTAGGGCTTCCCTGGTGGTGCAGTGGTTGAGAATCTGCCTGCCAATGCAGGGGACACGGGTTCGAGCCCTGGTCTGGGAGGATCCCACATGCCGTGGAGCAATTAGGCCCATGAGCCACAATTACTGCACCTGCGCGTCTGGAGCCTGTGCTCCACAACGAGAGGCCGCGATAGTGAGAGGCCTGCGCACTGCGATGAAGAGTGGCCCCCGGGCTTCCCTGGTGGCGCAGTGGTTGAGAGTCCGCCTACCGATGCGGGGGACACGGGTTCGTGCCCCGGTCCGGGAAGATCGCACATGCCGCGGAGCGGCTGCGCCCGTGAGCCATGGCCGCTGAGCCTGCGTGTCCGGAGCCTGTTGCTCCGCAACGGGAGAGGCCACAACAGTGAGAGGCCCACGTACCGCAAAAAAAAAAAAAAAAAGAGTGGACCCCGCTTGCCGCAATTAGAGAAAGCCCTCGCACAGAAACGAAGACCCAACACAGCCAAAAATAAATAAATAAAGGAGTTCCTTTAAAAAAAAATCGCAAACCCTTTAAAAAAATTGATTAATTAAAAAATAAATTAAGATCTAACTTCCTATGGTATTCACAGACTTTATCTCAACTAGTTCCATAGGAGAAAGAATAGAGGAGTTTTGTGGCCTTTTGTTGGTATATAGAGGCTCTATATGTTGCATGTTTTTATGGAGGTGGCCCAGAATTTTCTTTACTGTCTCTGGGACTGTCCTCTACATGACAAAAATTTATTATGACCATTTATATCCTTATTAAGGAAGGCAAGGTAGCAAAGACAGGCTGAGATTTGGTGAATTCTTAGAAAATATGTACCGACAATTCCTAGGATTGGCCATCCTTAGAAATCTCACAGAGCTCATTTATTCATCCACCAAATATTTATTAAGCTTATACTACAGAGGCATGGTTAAATACATGATTGTTTATTGCTGCTGTAATGCATGATGTATTATCTATATTTCCAGACTTTAAGGCTATCCTCCATACCTCCAGCCCTGACCAATCCCTTCATCTCAGATGCAGCTCCCTACCGGACATCACCCAATGACCCCAAATATCCCTGGCCCCAAATTGAACTCAACGTTCCTCCCATCCTCCTGCTTCACAGAGGATGTGAACCACCTACTCACTCAGCACTGAGGATCATGTCTGATTCCATCCTCACTCCCCAAGGCCGCTTAATCCTGTGCCATTCATCTCCCTCCTCTCCAGGCCTTCATTGCCCTAGTTCAAGCTGCCATCATTCATGCAGTCACTTATTCATTTGCCAATTTTTGAGCACACACCATGTACCATTCATGTTCTAGATTCTGGAATTACATCAGTGAATGAAACAGACAAAATTCCTGCCTTCATGGTACTTACATTGAAGTGGAGAGAGAAAGTAAATAAATCAAGCAAAATATGTATTGTTAGAAAGTGACGGGTGCTTAGGAGAAAAAATAAATCAGGGGAAAGGAGTATGATGTTCATGGATAGGGGTTGAAAGGCTTCAATGAAAAGATGACTTTTTAAAATATTTATTTATTTGGCTGCATTGGGTCTTAGTTGCTGCGTGCGGGATCTTCGTTGCGGCATGCGGGATCTTTAGTTGTGGCAATGTGAACTCTTAGTTGCGGCATACATGTGGGATCTAGTTGCCTGACCAGGGATCAAACCCGGGCCCCCTGCATTGGGAGCACAGTCTTAGCCACTGGACCACCAGGGAAGTCCCGAGAAGATGACTTTTGAATAAAGAGTTGAGGAGGAAATGAGATAAAGAAGAACCAGAAAAAAGAGATTCTGAAGGAGCAGGCAGAAGGATAGGAAGAAAACCAAGTGTTCTGTCCTGGAAGCCAAGTGAAGAAAGTATTCTAAGGAAAGGTCAACTAAGATAAATGTTGATAGGTCAGATCAGATCCGAGAAATTAACTTAGGATTTAGCAACACAGAGGTCACTGATGATCTTAAGTACAGTTTCAGCTTGAGTGCTAGGTGAAAACCTGATTGGAGTGGGCTCCAGAAAGGATGGGTACCCACTTAGGATGGCTGTAATTTTTTTAATGGAAAATAATAAGCATTAGCGAGAAAAATGTGAACTCTCATGCAGTGTTGAAGGAAATGTAAAATGATGTAGCCATTGTGGAAAATACCCCAGCAGTTACTCAAAAGGTTAAACAGAGTTACCATATGACCCAGCAATTCCACTCCTAGGTATATATCCAAAATAATTGAAAACAGTTACTCAAACATAATTGCACACCACTGTTTATAGCATTATTCATTATAGCCCAAAACACAGAAGCAACCCTAGTGTCCATCAACTGATAAATGGATAAACAAAATGATTATGTCCACACAGTGGAATATTATTCAGCCATAAAAAGGAAAGAATTACTGACACATGCCACATGAAGGAACCCTGAAAAATTGTGAAGGAAGCCAGACACAAATGGCCACATAATGTATGATTCCATTTATATGAAATGCCCAGAATATTCAAATCCATAGAAACAAAGTATGTTAGTGGTTGCCTACGGCTGTGGGGGAGAAGGGGAATGGAGAGTGACTGCTAATGGGCACAGGTTTCTTTTGGGGGTAATGAAAGTGTTCTGGATTAGATACCAGTGGTGGTTGTACAACCTTGTGAACATACTAAAACCCACTGAACTGTACACTTTAAAATGGTGAATTTTATGGTATGTGAATTATAGCTCAAAAAAAAAAGAATGAGGAGAGTAATTGGAAGTAGTAAATATAGACAAATATTTCAGTTTTGTTGTAAAGGAAGGAAAAGAGCAGTAGTTGGAAAGGGAGTCGAGGTAAAGAGCAGGTTTTTAAGATGGGAGAAGCAACGGCGTATTTATTTGTGTGTTGATGGGAACAATCCAGGGAAAAGCAGGGACAGAAAGGGAGGAACTGCCAGAGGCAGGTTTCTGAATAGGTGACGGGGGTTAGGATCCATTGTAGGAACGGGATGAAGGCAGAGGATTCGAGTACAGTGCTGGTAGCTGGGATGTGGTAGGTGAGTTATGGAAGTTCTCCTGTCATTGCTGAAGTTTTCTCGGTGGCTAGGAAGCAAGGTCATCCCTGAGAGTGAGAATGGAGGAAGAAGGGTTAAAACTGTCATTTAGGCCAAAAGTGAACCAAGCCTGGCCACTGCCTATTTGTGTACAGCCTGCTAAGAATGGCTTTTATATTTGTAAATGATGGAAAAAATCAAAAGAATAATATTTTGTGATACAAAAGAATTCTACGAAATTCAAATTTTAGTCTCCATAACTAAAATTTTATCGGAACCTGGTCACACCCACTAGTTTATGTACTGTCTAGCTACAGCAGCTGAGTTGAATAGTTGTAATAAACATCATATATATATGTCGCCTGCAAAGCCTAAAATATTTGCCATCAGAAAATGTTTGCCAGCCCCTGGCCTAGGCCCTTGCTGATCACAGGCCAGCAGCATGCAGGTCACCTGGGAAGGTGTCAGAATCTGTAGTCTACGAAGATCCCCAGGTGACTCGTGCACATTAAAGCTTGAGGAGCACTGCTCTAGGAGAATGGGACGGTGGCTGCACTGGAGAAATGTAAAACTGTGGGGTAGTCTTCAGGGCCCACTTGAAGTCAGTGGTTGTGAACTCGGAGCGAGGTCAGTCGGTTTCCTCCAGACTCATTCAGCTGTCAGCAGCACAGGCTGTCGGGCAGGTGGAGGACTGGATTTACTAGGGTTACGGTCTCTCCAGGCAAGTACAAAGAAGGGCAGGGTGTGGACGAGTGAGCGGCTGATACAATTTAAGCTAAATAAGGAGGGAAGAGGAGACACGGAGGGGCAGCGGAAGGAACAGGGAAGTGGCATAGCTTCAAGGGAGGAGTGGTCCCGGTGGGGTGGGAGCATCGTCGTCAGTGCTGGGGTCCTAGAGAAAGTCAGCTGCAAGGACAGCAGAGAGTGGGATCATGCCAAGGTCAAAGGGCTGGCAAGGGAGCAAGTGGCTGCGGTGCAGCGGAGGACGGGGTCACCGGAGGAGAGGAAGCCAAGGGGCCGCAAGTGGGTACTGAACTCACCAGGAACCGTGACAGGAGCAGTGTTGGAGAGAGCGGCAGTGAGCCAGGAGCTAAATCTGCAAGGAATGACAGGGAGAGACTGGGAGGGACTGGGAAGCAGCTGCAACAAAAAAGAGCATCTTTGTGCTGGGACTGCAGCAGTGGCCCCCGTGGGTCTCCTTGCTTCCACTCTTACCTCCGCTACCATCTGCTCTCGGCACAGCTGCCCAAGCGATCTTTCTAAAATAACCACATAACTGCTGCTTGCCCTTCAAAAGCTTTCAACGGCTCCCATTTGCCTTCAGCAGTCTTTTTGAAGCTCTACTCTGAGGAACCCTCTTGGCTGGGCAGAAGTGCTTCAGGGGTTCCTCAAACAAGAAGTGTCCAAGTCAAACAGTGAAGCTGTCAACTGCCCTGAGGGGCCTGTTCTTCTGTTTTGTCTGTTTGAGGTATTTGACTTCATTTGTTGATTCATTCATTCATTAAATATTTATTGAGCACCTACTATGTGTGAGGCACTGTTCTAGGCTCGGAGAAGACAGCAGTGAACAAAACACATAATCCAAGCCCTCATGGAATTTACATTCTAGGGAGGGAGTCAGGCAATAAAGAAAGAAAATAGGGACTTCCCTTGTGGTCCAGTGGTTAAGACTCTGCACTTCCAATGCAGGGGACTGGGTTTGATCCTTGATTGGGGAACTAAGATCCCACATGCTATGCAGCCAAAACTTAAAAAAAAAAAGAAAAAAATATACGTGGTGTTGTAAGCTCCACGGAGAACAATAAAGCAGGAGTGGGGGGTGGGGTGGGGGTGGGGGTGGGGAACGCTCAGTGAGGGCAGACGCTGCGCTTTTATTTTTTAATTTTTTACTTTTTTGTGGTACGCGGGCCTCTCACTCTTGTGGCCTCTCCCGTTGCGGAGCACAGGCTCTGGACGCGCAGACTCAGCTGCCGTGGCTCACGGGCCCAGCCGCTCCGCGGCATGTGGGATCTTCCCGGACCGGGGCACGAACCCGTGTCCCCTGCATCGGCAGGCGGACTCTCAGCCACTGCCCCACCAGGGAAGCCCGACGCTGCGCTTTTAGATGGAGAGGGCGGTCAGGGAAAGCCTCAAGGAGAAGGGGGTGTGAATCAAGCCCTGAAGAGACTGACGGAGGAAGCTCCCAGGCAGAGGGAACAGCAAGTGCGAAGTCCCCAAGACAAGAATGTAACGGCCAGTGTGGCCCAAACAGAGTGAGCTGAAGGTGAGAGCAGCTGGAGATGAGGTGGGGGGGGGTGTGGGCGGGGTGAAAGGGCCTGATGGCACTTGCCCCTTGCAGGCCGTTGTATGGACTTGGATTTTTACCTGAGTGAAATTAGCCATTAGAGCCCCTCTGAGCAGAAGAGTGATGCGATCTGACAGGTTTTAATAGGATCACTCTGGCTGCTGTGTTGAAAAGACAGTGTAGGGGGCAGGGTCAGAAGAAGGGAGATTTTTGTAATGATCCAAGTGAGAGATGGTGGTGTGTCTTTTTTTTTTTTTTTTTTTTTTTTTGGCTGGGTTGGGTCTTCGTTGCTGCGTGTGGGCTTTCTCTAGTTATGGCGAGTGGGGGCTACTCTTCGTTGTGGTACACGGGCTTCTCATTGCAGTGGCTTCTCTTATTGCAGAGCACGGGCTCTAGGCATGGGGTCTTCAGTAGTTGTGGCTCGCGGGCTCTAGAGAGCAGGCTCAGTAGTCATGGAGCACGGGCTTAGTTGCTCCGCGGCATGTGGGATCTTCTTGGACCAGGGCTCGAGCCCGTGTCCCCTGCATTGGCAGGCGGATTCTTAACCACTGCGCCACCAGGGAAGCCCTCATCTATAGTTTTATCTGTAGACCCATATAAAAGTATTTTTAATTTATATTGAAATATAACACCCATAGAGAAAAGCACACGAACCTGAAGTGTACAGCTAGATGAATTTTCACAAAGGGAACACACCTACAGAACTAGCACCCAGATCAAGAAACAGAGTATGACCAGCGCCTCCTCCCCCCAAGGATAACCACTATCCTGACTGCTAATGGCACAGATTAGTCTTGCCCGGTTTGTGTCTTTATGTAAATGGAATCATACAGTATACATGCTTCTGTGTCTGGCTTCCTTTGTTCCACATTTGTGGATGTTTGTGAGATCCATCCGTGCCACTGTGGGTAGCTGTAGTCTGTTCATTCTCATTGCTGTATAGGAGCGGTTCACAAATGTTTGTCTTAGGACCCCTTTACACTTAAAAATTATTGAGGACTCCAAAGGGCCTTTGTTTGTGTGGATTATATCTATCGATATTTACTGTATTAGAAATTAAAACTGAAAAATATTTAAAACCCAAGAACACACAAACACACATTCTATTATTGTGTGTCAGAGCAATGAAGTTATTACAAGTCATGGAGCCTCTTGGAAACTCCACGGTACACCCGTGAGAGGACAAGAGTGAAAGAAGCAGATGACTTCTTTGTATTATTATAAAAATAGTTTTGGGGCTTCCCTGGTGGCGCAGTGGTTGAGAGTCCGCCTGCTGATGCAGGGGACACGAGTTCGTGTCCCGGTCTGGGAAGATTCCCACATGCCGCGGAGCGGCTGGGCCCGTGAGCCATGGCCGCTGAGCCTGCGCATCCGGCGCCTGTGCTCCGCAACGGGAGAGGCCACAGCAGTGAGAGGCCCGCGTACCGCAAAAAAAAAAAAAAAAAAAAAATAGTTTTGACCCTGCAGACCCTCCAAAAGGGTCTTGAGAATCCCCCAGAGTTCCCTGGATCACACTTTGAGAACCATTGCTGTATAGTAGCCCTTGGTAAATATACCACAGTTTATTCATTCAGCTGGAGAAAGATAGTTTCCTGTTTGGGGCTGTTAGAAATAATTCTTCTATAAGCAACTGAGTACATACATTTTTTCAAACTTTAAAAAAAAATTATTGGGGGCTTCCCTGGTGGCACAGTGGTTGAGGGTCCGCCTGCCGATGCAGGGGACACGGGTTCATGCCCCGGTCCAGGAGGATCCCACATGCCGCGGAGCGGCTGGGCCCGTGAGCCATGGCCGCTGAGCCTGCGCGTCCGGAGCCTGTGCTCCGCAACGGCAGAGGCCACAACAGTGAGAGGCCCGCGTACCGCAAAAAAAAAAAAAAAAATTATTATTTATTTTTAGGTCGCGCCCTACGGCATGTGGGATCTTAGTTCCCTGACCAGGAATCGAACCTGTGCCCCCTGCCTTGGGAACATGGAGTCGTAACCACTGGACCGCCAGGGAAGTCTCAGAAATGACCAATTCTTGAGCTCACCACCCTCTCTCACTGCCCTCCTTTGTCTCCTCTTCACACCCAAACGTCCTAAAAGCCTCTCCTCCCACAAGCCCTGCCCCCACTTCACCACCCACTCTTTCTCCTCTTGCCCCCTTCCTCACATCCCGTGTATACTGCCCAACTTCCAAGGGCACCAGGGAGCACCCTATGTCAAATCCGGGAGCCTCTTCACAGCCGTTGTCCTTTCTGACCCTATGGGACCCAGCTCTGTGGAATTCCAGCCCCTGAAACTTGCCTCCCTGGCTCCAGCCAATCAGGAGGTACAGCACATTGGCTTGTGACTGGTGGCATGCTGTTCCTTCTAGCTGGAATGCCCTTCTCCCCACTCCCCATGTCCTGATCCCACCTGTCTTAGTTGGTGAGAGCTGCCATGACAAAATACCACAGATTGGGTGGCTTAAACAACGGAAGTTTCTCACAGTTCTGGAGGCGAGAAGCCTGAGATCGAGGCATCAGCAGGTCTGGTTTCTCCTGAGGCCTCTCTCTTTGGCTCGCGGGTGGCCGGCCACCTTCCTATTGTGTCCTCACATGGCCTTTCTGCATGCACGTGAGCATCCCTGGTGTCTCCTTGTGTGTCCTAATCTCTTCTGATGAGGACACCAGTCAGACTGTATGAGGGCCCACACTAGGCAGCCTCATTTTTAAAAAATATTTATTTATTTATTTGGCTGTGCCAGGTCTCAGTTGCAGCATGTGAACTCTTAGTTGTGGCATGTGGGATCTAGTTCCCTGACCAGGGATCGAATCCAGACCCCCTGCATTGGAAGCGTGGAGTCTTAGTCACTGGAACACCAGGGAAGTCCCTAGCCAGCCTCATTTTAACTTGATTACCTCTGTAACGACCCTACCTCCAAATAAAGTCACATTTTGAGGTACTGCATAAATTTCTAAGTCAAACTGACCAGATTTGCTGACAAATTGGATATGGGATGTGAGAGAAAAGAGAAGAGTGGATGGCTTCCCTGGTGGTGCAGTGGTTAAGAACCCACCTGCCAATGCAGGGGACACAGGTTCAATCCCTGGTCCGGGAAGATCCCACATGCCACGGAGCAACTAAGCCCATGAGCCGCAATTACTGAGCCCACGAGCCGCAACTACTGAAGCCCTCGCGCCTAGAGCCTGTGCTCCGCAACAAAAGAAGCCTCAGCAATGAGAAGCCTGCGCACGCAACGAAGAGTAACCCCACTCGCCACCACTAGAGAAAGCCCACGCGAAGCAATGAAGACCCAACGCAGCTAAAAATAAAATTAAAAAAAATTTTTTTAAAAAAGAGGAAGTATTTTTTTAAAAAGAGAAGAGTGGAAAATAAATTTTGGCCTAAGCAACAGGAAGAATGGAGGTGCCATCTGCTGAGATGGGAAGGACTTTTGAGGGAGCCAGCTGACGGTGAAATATCAGGAGTTCTGTTTGGGACACATTAAGTTTAAAGACATCTATTAGACATCCAGGTGGGGACGTTGAAGGTAGTAGTTCAAGGAGACATCCAGGCTGGAGACATACATTTGGGTGTCGTCAACCAAGAGAGTATTTAAACTTTTCTCTTTTTTTTGGCCGTGCTGTGTGGCATGCGGGATCTTACTTCCCTGATCAGGGATCAAACCCGTGGCCCCTGCAGTGGAAGCGCCGAGTCTTAACCACTGGACCGCGGGGGAAGTCCAAGAAAACATTTAAAGCCATGATGTTGGATGAGGTCACCAAGGAAGGGAGTGTATATAGAAAAGAGAAGAGGTCCAAATCTGAACCTCAGGGCTCTCCAATGTTAAAAAGTAAGTGAGATAAGGAAGAATCAGCAAAAGAAACTCAGAGCGGGTGCCATGCAATGCAGAAGGAAAGAACAACAAGTGTCCTATAAAGCTGTAAGAATTAAAAGGATGATTTATATAAGCTCTTAGCACAGTGTCAGTCCCACTCTAAACCGGAGGAAATGGTAGCTATGATGACGATGATGATGACGATGATAATTCATCTACTAAAGGCTTATTTGTTGCTCCTTCCTTCTGGTCACCAAAAAGAAAATACTGGCTCTTAAGTAAATAATAAAAATCCAAGGTAAGAAGCCCAAGGTCTCACTTGAATTAAATGTAAATTTGGATGAGGGTCTGAATCTAAAAACTGGGTGGGATTAAAGTAACTAAACTGTTGCTGTTAAAAACTGGTAATTATTCGGGAATTCCCTGGCAGTCCAGTGGTTGGGACTCCGTGCTTCCACTGCAGGTGGCACAGGTTTGATCCCTGGTCGGGGAACTAAGATCCCGAAAGCCACATGGCGTAGCCAAAAAGCAAACAAACAAAACCCCGGTAATTATTAAATTGGGCTCAAGCTTCCTATGGTTTCTGTATTCCCTCTCTAGATCTAAGGCACCAGCATCCAGTTGCCCAAGGCAGAGACCTGGGACTAAGACCTGTTAACTTTATGTCACAATCACCTTTTTTTCCCCCACATATGTAACCATTTGAGAACATTCAAAAAAATATGGAACGCTGCCCCAATTTGCGTGTCATCCTTGCGCAGGGGCCATGCTAATCTTCTCTGTATCCTTCCAATTTTAGTATATGTGCTGCCGAAGCGGGTACCACAATCACCTCTTGATCTTGTTTCTTCTTATTCAACGTCATGGTGACTACCTTACTTTGTGCCACCATCACTTCTTTTTTTTAAAAAAATAAATTTATTTATTTATCTCTTTTTTTAAAAAATTAATTAATTTATTTATTTTTGGCTGTGTTGGGTCTTCGTTTCTGTGCGAGGGCTTTCTCTAGTTGCGGAGAGCGGGGGCCACGCTTCATCGCGGTGCACGGGCCTCTCTTGTTGCGGAGCACAGGCTCCAGACGCGCAGGCTCAGTGGTTGTGGCTCACGGGCCCAGTCGCTCCGCGGCATGCGGGATCCTCCCAGACCAGGGCTCGAACCCGTGTCCCCTGCACTGGCAGGCAGACTCTCAACCACTGTGCCACCGTGGGAGCCCCCCACCATCACTTCTTGTTTAGACTATTTCCAAAGCCTCCTACTTAGTTTGTTTGTTCTACCATCTGTCACTACCCCAATCCAGGGATTCGAAACCATTTTTGTGCCATAGAACCATTTGGCAGTCTGAGAAAGTTTCTGGACTTATTTTCAGAATTAAAAAAATATATTTTATTTTATTTTTGGCTACGTTGGGTCTTAGTTGCGGCATGCGGAATCTTTATTGTGACATGCGGGATCCTTTGTTTTGGCACGCGGCTCTCTAGTTGTGGCTCACATGCTCAGTAGTTGAGCAACACAGGCTTAGTTGCCCCGGAGCATGTGGGATCTTAGTTCCCCAACCAGGGATCGAGCCCGCGTTCCCTGAATTGGAAGGCAATTCTTAACCACTGGATCGCCAAGGAAGTCCCTCAGAATCGTTTTGTGGTTTTTTTTAATAAATTTTATTTATTTATTTTTGGCTGCATTGGGTCTTCGTTGCTGCAGGCAGGCTTTCTCTAGTTGCGGCGAGCGGGGGCTACTCTTCGTTGCGGTGCGCAGGCTTCTCATTGCGGTGGCTTGTCTTGGTACGGAGCACGGGCTCTAGGCGCGCGGGCTTCAGTAGTTGTGGCCCGTGGGCTCCAGAGTGCAGGCTCAGTAGTTGTGGCGCACGGGCTTAGTTGCTCCGTGGCATGTGGGATCTTCCAGGACCAGGGCTCGAACCCGTGTCCCCTGCATTGGCAGGCAGATTCTTAACCACTGCGCCACCAGGGAAGTCCTTCTCAGAATGTTTTTAAATGCATAAAACAAAGTACACAGGATGATAAAGAAAACCAATCACACTGCGATACAGCTATCAAAATATTTTCTAAAAGAAATGTGTACTATAGCAACATACAGGATTAACAGAGTTCTTGTGGGTCTACTGTAATTTCAAAGAAGTGATGAGTACATAAATGATATTTCGAGACATCTGCATCAACTGCAGTGTAATATGAAACCATCTTTGATTTCTATTGGTGACCAAGTCACAGGTACTGCTAATGTCACTGTAGTTTGTTGTCTACATTTGTAAATAAAGAAAGCACTACATTTCAGAGTTTGATGAAAACGAAGTTGTGATTTTTTTTCCATCCACGTTCGTACCCTGTGAATTCTATACATTGACCCTTGTGGACCCCAGGTTAAAAACCCTTACCTTAATCTATTGGTGCAAAAATGCTTGAAGTGACTGTAGAGATCTTTATTCCTAAATGGGGAGAAGAAAAAGATGAAAACGGGGAACATTAACATCCAAAACGTGTGCCATTAATTCCTGTACATTTTGCCAAAGGTGGGTTACAAAGTCAGTCTGAGCTTCCTAGCAGCCAAGGGAATGTTCTGTCCAGAACTTTCTCAGTTTAAAACCTTGATTGGGGCCGTGATCCTTAGTACTCTGCGTTGTGTAAAACCTTGATTGGTTATACAGTGCTGTATGTCAATTATATCTCAATATAACTGGAAAGGAAAAAAAAACCCTTGATTGGCAGGCTCTTGCCTAGTCTAACGCCCCATGGCCAACACCACTGTACATTCCCATCCCGCACGGCCCAGCCTAGTGGACACAACCGCCGAGAAAGAGCCGGGGGGCAACCCCCTAGTCCACTCCGGCGGGGCGTTCCCAGCCCCCACCCCTAGGCGCGCTCCCTCCCAAACGCAGGACCGAAGTCCCTTGCGCCGGGACATAACCTCTTCCCCGCCCTCCTTGGAGATAGCCCCGCCCACTCCGCTCCTCCCGCCTTCGGAAGGGTTTCTGCCTTGGCAGTTATCACGGACTGTGTGTCTCACCCATGACACAGGGTGCCCCTGGCACACTAACGGGGTCCTGAAAAACCCGATTACGGAACTGAAGCAAAGGGAATTCCATTTCGCACGAATGAGCGCAGTTTCCCACGGCCTCACGGTAGCTTGCGCAGAGAGCGGCCGCCAGGGGGCGATGGTTGGCTCATGGCGTGTCCTCCCCAAGCCCGGCCCCCGGCGGCGCCCTCTAAAACACGTACTTCCGCTTGATTCTCCCTCTTTTCTCTTGTCCTCCATTCTATCTGCGGCTGGATTTGATCATCGCCATGGTAAGTCCATCCATTACCATCGGGTCTGGGGTGGCTTTCCGAGATCTGAGGTCCCCGCGAGCTCGCCGGTGCCGCGGGCTGCGCCGATGTGCGGGACCCTTTTTAAGGCCTTTTCCAGAGGAGATGGAGTTGGGCCACGGCTCCAGTCCGCGGGCCTGCTGGGAAGCGAGCGAGCACCTGGGGAGGGGCGGGCTGTGCCGGCCCCGCGAGGTCCGAAGGGGCGCTCTGTGCTCCAGGCCACTGCTCAGGCGGGCAGGGATTCCCGTTTTTCCCGGAGCGAACTCTGTTTCGGGGGCAAGAAGAGAAGTCGAGGGGGTACCCCAGAAATCGTGGCCTGACTTCGGGCTGCCTGCGACACGCGGGATGTTCCTGGCATCGAAAAGGCAATGTAGGCTGCTGGTTTTCGAAGAGTGTTTTTACTTGGGTGCCAGGATCCTTCCACGCTATGAGATTACAGGACTTTTTAGCCCTTTGCTAAGGGACTTGAACGTCACCTCGTAGAAACGCCTGGATCAAGGGGTGATGTGCTCTGAATGTGACGGGAAGCTGGGAAAGTCATCCTTGGGAAAGTGACGTTTTAAATAGAGTTAGAATTAATACCAAAATGGTCAGAGGGCTAGAACAGATTTACCGAAAGTCAGGGACTTTGTGTAAATCTTTTTTTTTTTTTTTTTTTGCCGCTCCGTGTGGCTTTTTGGATTCCCGACCAGGGATCGAACCGGGGTCCCCAGCAGTGGAAGCGTGGGATCCTAACCACTCGACCACCAGGGAAGTCCCAGTACTCTGGTGTATAAAATAGTGCGCTGAGACTCACTGACTTGCAAGGGATTGTTCCTGAAAACCACGTGCTTTAGTCCCCGCCATCTCTGACTATAGTCCTCTCAGTCCTGGGTTGACAGCAGGGAAGACTGGAACACGCCCTAGCCTTGGAGCAGAGAGGACCTGGGTTTGAATCCCAGCCAAATCTGCACATTAATACTCTGCTTTGGGGCAGGTTACTTACCTCCCTGACTACTGAATTTTCTTTGAACAGTGGGAATTATGGTATCTGCCTCCGGAGAAGTGAGGAACAAAGCAAAGGGCAGTGATGGGTTTAGCATCGAGAGGGTTGTTCTTGGTATATGTTAAGCATTTGAATATTTGTTGGATTTAGGGAGTTCTTGACTTTGAATCATTGGAGCAAGTTCTGGTATTGCTGTTAAATTGATTGCATTTCTTTCCCAGTCTTCTCACAAGACTTTCAGGATCAAGCGATTTCTGGCTAAGAAACAAAAGCAGAATCGTCCCATTCCCCAATGGATTCGAATGAAAACTGGTAATAAAATCAGGTAAAGGCAAACACTCCCCACCCTTGTGTTTTGTTGAACTTAGGATTACTTTGGGGGTGTAAATGCACAATTGAAAGTTATATGCAGTTTAATTCGTCCTGAGCCACCATTCTGAAATTCTTTTGGGGTTTTTTTTTTTTAATGTGCTTCTTCTGGGTTTCTGGACACAGTCAGCCCACAGCTGAGCTTAGGGGCAGACACTCCTCCAATATTTGTTAATTTCCTTGTTGTCTTCAGTCTGAGCCAGAACATAAGATGGAAGGCCCATTTCCTTAATTCATTTAGCCAGTTACACATGTGAAATCACCACCCACTGTAGCTTTATAGGCCAATTAATTGCAACCTTTGGTTTATCGTGTCCTCATCCAATGATGGTAGGACCTGCCTTTATAGTTGTGAGGAGTGAAAGAAATGTATATAAAGCTCAGTGCCTAGCTCAATAGAGGGTACCTGCAGTTATCAGATGCTGGTCTCTTGCTCTGTGGTCTGGCTTTTTGTGTGTGTGTTGTCTAACTTTTAAAATGTATTGAAAGCAGGTTGCAATTACAGTGCTCCGTTTCGTGGAAGTACTGACATAATCCTGCTGAAAGAAAATCTGTGTTGATCATTTTTGATTTTGCCTTTTATGGGGGTAAAATCATGACAGATTGACATGAACATTTCTGAGATGGCCTTAGCTCTGCAAATAACTTGGCTGTGGTATTGAAGTGACTGAGGGTGTTAATGTAGTATTAAAATTATGCAAGAGCTTTTTTGTATGTGTGACCTATTATGTAGAATTACTGGTTTTGATATAATTTAGAAGGGGAGGTTATATGTCTCTGGGTCTACCCCAGGTCTGTTGAATCAAAAGTGAATGAGCGTACACTTGGGGAGAGGAGAGAGCTTCTCCACTACTTAGTCCCTATAAGGAACCAGTGTATGTTTTCCTTAGCCTGGAATCATTTTGAGAGGTAAAAAATTGCTTTGACTAGTTCTTTAACACATCTAGCAAATCGTTTTTTACTCTCCAAAAAGAGCTCCAAACTTGTTAACGGTAGGGAAAGTGGAACGCTTTTTCTTTCAAAGATTTTTATGGTACTTCAAGGCAAAGTTTGTGGTCAGTAAGAGCAGCTAAATGGAGGTCAGACTGCCTTTGTAATTTGTGATTTCCTTCTGTGTAGGTACAACTCTAAGAGAAGACATTGGAGAAGAACCAAGCTGGGTCTATAATGAGCCTCACATATGAATTCACACACATTATCAGAACATCACTAGTGTCTGGAACAGCTGCCTGTGTTTGATGCTCTCTCCTCTTGAGCTTTCCTCATCACTGCTCACTGTGTAGCTCTGTAATAAACATGTGAACCTTTTGTTGGAACTGTTATTGTATTATTCTGGTTTGTGATGATGTACTGAATAAATACTCCTCCTATCAGATGTAACACAGGACTGTCCAATGATAGAAATGTTCTCTAGTTACCAGGTACTTAGAAGTATGTCTAGTAAAAGTAAGGAACTGGTTTTTTTAGATTTTGTTGTTTAATAGCTCCCTGTAACTTGCAGCTCTTATACCTACTGTTATGGGAAGTGCATGTATGTGTCATCCTCATACCTGAGGGTAGCACCTTCTTAAAATAAAAGGCTTTTGTGGGTGGGGGGCATGCCACGATGCAGGCAGGGTCTTAGTTCCCTGACCAAGGATCGAACTCGTGCAGTCTTAACCACTGGACTGCCAGGGAAGTCCCATAAAAAGCATCTTCATATACTATTCTGTGGTGCCAGTCCTCAGAGTAGGAATCATGTGAGCCAGGGATTGGCAAACTGGTCTGCTGACTGTTTTCGTATGGCCTGTGAACTAAAATTATGCATTTTAAAATTTATTTTAAAATAAATTTATGTATTTATTTTTGGCTGCGTTGGGTCTCTGTTGCTGTGCACGAGCTCAGTAGTTGTGGTGCACGGGCTTAGTTGCTCCGTGGCATGTGGGATCCTCCCGGACCAGGGCTCGAACCTGTGTCGCCTGCATTGGCAGGCCAATTCTTAACCACTACCGTGCCACCAGGGAAGTCCCTCCATTTTTATTATTTATTTATTTATTTATTTATTGCAGTATGTGGGCCTCTCACTGTTGTGGCCTCTCCCGTTGCGGAGCACAGGCTCCGGACGCGCAGGCTCAGCGGCCATGGCTCACGGGCCCAGCCGCTCCACGGCATGTGGGATCTTCCCGGACCGGGGCACAAACCTGTGTCCCCTGCATTGGCAGGCGGACTCAACCACTGCGCCACCACGGAAGCCCGGCCCTGCATTTTTAAATGGTTGAAAGAAATCAAGAGTATTTTTGACATGTAATACATTCGAATTTACAGGCCAGGCACTATTCTTAGGTACTTGAGTTTAACTGATGGATAGACAGATGTACGTTAGGCTAGTAATGGGCCAATACACAGGCCATATCTAATGTCTGGGAAAGATGGGAGAAAGCCAGAGTGCCCCAGCTAGTTACCTGTGGAATTGGGCTGGAACTGCCGCAGAGGAAGGGGTCAGGTTTAGTGCTAACTCCCTACCCAGCTTGTAGGGAGCCTGCACTGGACAGAGCCGATAAAGCAAGTGACAGGAGCTGTCAGAGTGCAGCAAATGGTGGTTGCACCCCTTGCACAACCGAGGGGCCCCTGACCTGTAACCAAACTAGGAGGCTCATGACCACGGTCCTTAAGAAGCACCACTGTGCTCACCAGAATTTTGAAGGGTGGGCTGCAGAATACCCACCAGCCCAAGAACGTGGGAGCTGCCAACAGATCTTGGAAAAACACTTCCACTTCCTTTACAAGCTCCTAGATTTCAAATATTTTCTCTTATTGCATCAGTGTTTCCTTCATATTCAAAGACAGCTGCCACTGTGTGAACAGCAGTTGGTAAATGTTAATGTGCTAAAAATGTTATTCAAGTCCAAGGCAGAGGGACTTGATACAATTAATTGACAGTCATGTGATGGAAATTTCTAACCATTTTGGAGTATTAGGAATACCTCACCCTCACCATTCAGAGTAGGTAGGCTCCTCGCTGAGCCCGGGGAGGTTATGACAAGGCCAAGGTCACACGGCAGAGGGAGCTTTCTCTATAGACCTTGAATAAGGAGGATTAAAATTGAGAGGGAAAATGATGGACACCAGGGTTGGTTGGCCGTGTAAAAGGGGTTTCTTTTGAGCCTGGGGTTGGACACAGGTCCTGGATCCAGTGGTTCCTCACTGCCTCGTGCAGTAAGTGCCGGTATTTGTTTCCTCGGTGGACTAGATTGCTGCTTCCTGAAGGGAGGAATGGGAGCTTTGAGATATTTAGGACTTATATTTACCTATAAGAGGTGCGGCATAAGATCAGCTTTTAAAAGACAGTCAACTCCGTGGTGATGCTGGCCATCCCTCGATGGCCTACTGAGAAGCAGGCAGCAGCAGAGTGGTGGCCAAGAGTTAGCAGTCTGGAGTGGCAAGACTGCATAGTCTGCATTCAAATCCGGTTCTTCATGCACCAGCTGTAAGCCTCAGTGTCATCTGCAATGTGGGACCTCCCTCAGAGGGCTTTGAGGATGAAGTTAATAACGCACTGAAGCAGTTGACTCAGCGCCTAACTAGGAAACGGGGAAGAGGAATGGGGAGTAAGCAGGATTAAAGTTTTGGTGTGGACCCCTCCCCAGCAGACGTGGGCTGTATGCTGGATAAAGCAAAAATAAGACACAGGGACCGAAGACAGTGGGAAGGGGCAGGTTGTCAGGGGGGACATCAGGCAGAGCTGGCATGGAGTTGGTGCTTAGTGTCAGCCTTTGGAGAGATGCCAGTTCCCTTCTAGTTCCAGGATTTGAATTTGGAGTAGAGTAACCCCTCGAGGTCTTGGAAAGAAAGGAGGTAGGGTGACTTGAGGACGAAAATCCTGGGCCTTACACTCACCTCCAGGTGAATCCCACCTCTGTTACTGAACCAGCTGTGGAAACATCAGGAGACTTATCCAGAATCATACCTACTTCGGGTTTGTAAGGATTGAATGATAATGTCGGTCAAGGATCAGTCCTAGCAGATAATTCTCCCATTTTACAGATGAAAAAAAGTTAAACAATTCTCAAACAAGAAAATAAAATTTAAAAAAGAGAAGGCTTCCCTGGTGGCGCAGTGGTTGAGAGTCCGCCTGCCAATGCAGGCGACACGGGTTCGTGCCCCGGTCCGGGAAGATCCCACGTGCCGCGGAGCGGCTGGGCCCGTGAGCCATGGCCGCTGAGCCTGCGCGTCCGGAGCCTGTGCTCCGCAACGGGAGAGGCCACAACAGTGAGAGACCCGCGTAACGCAAAAATAAATAAATAATAAATAAATAAAAAAGAAGAAAGGGGAATTCCCTGGCAGTCCAGTGGTTAGGAATTGGTGCTTTCATTGGCCAGGGTAAAAAAAAAGTCCCACAATTCTCATTCCTGCTGATAGCAACTAACAGTTTGAGTACTTAACATGGCAGGTAGCTGCTGTCAGCAGGAATGGCAATGAGAACCAGATTGAACAGGAAGTAGATTTTCTTGGAAAGAACAGGGTGAAGTATTAACCATTTACCCTTCCCTGAGGGTGTTTTAGCCCAGAGAAGCAAACATGAAGCCCCTGCTTATACAAAACGTTGGGTATTTGGGGAGCCAGAGGCAAGTATGACCCTCACAGGTATTGCAGTCAAGAGAGCGTGCCGTGCATCTGTACCTGTGCACATCAGATATGCCCGTCTGGGAACGGAGGGAGGGAGGGTGGGTGGCAAACCCTCGGAGAAAACTAATCGATGCCTTAACGTGTGTTTACAAAGGGTGAAGGAGGAATGACTTGCCTGGGGAGTTGCGGGAAGGCCTCACCCAGGTTCACGAGGAGGCAAATGGTGTGCGTGTGCGCATGCGTGGTTGGTAGGTAGGTAGCTGGGGCTTAAGGCACTAGGGAAAGAATCTGGAGAATCGGGCACATCATGAAAACTCAGGCATAACGAGTAGGGAATGGCACTGTTCTCACTACTCACCCTCTGTAGGAGCACCTCATTCACCACACTGGTGGGCCGACACCTGCACTTGAACTATGGTCACTGATGAGGCCACCTGCAGCTGCATGTCCAAAGCTGTCACTTGAGACCCAGGAGCAGTGGGACAGGACTTGTGCCTCAGCCTGACCCTAAGTGGAACTGCGTTCTCTCTTTTTTTAATTAATTAATTAATTGATTTAGTTGTGGCTGCATTAGGTCTTTGTTGCTGCGCGCGGGCTTTCTCTACTTGTGGCGAGCGGCGGCTACTCTTCGTTGCAGTGCACGGGCTTCTCATTGCGGTGGCTTATCTTGTTGCGGAGCACGGGCTCTAGGCGCGCGGGCTTCAGTAGTTGTGGCACTGCGCCACCAGGGAAGTCCCAGCCCCATTTAATGTTAACACATGGCTAATCGTGAAAGCCACAGTCACAGTGCAACCTACCTTACCATTTAAATGAAAGAAGACAGGCATTACCAACAGTTAGGTACCAGAGTAACTGAAGTAAGACAAGATATAGTCCCAGTTTTACAGCTACAATGAGCCTGCTACTAACAAACCACGTCAGCTTTGGGGACTTCAGTTTTCTGCCGCTCAAAATGAGGAAACTGGTTCTAAATCATGAACCTCTAATGCTACATTTGTAAGTCTCTAAATGTATATCTGATTCATTAGAAAAAGTGTTTCCACTGGGGCCACCAAAGGGAGAAAGGCATTGGAACAGAACGCAAATGACCTACAAAGAAACAACTATTAGTTTAATCAGAAAGCCTGTGGATCTAGTTCAAGGTCAGCTGCCTCCGACTCCCACTTGTTCATTCCGCAAACACCCAACACAGACTACGAGGTGGATGCATGGCGCTGGGTGCTGGGTGCTGGGCTGCAGGGGTGAGCCACATCCACAGGCCCCCATTTTCACCGGCTCACAGTCTGCAGGGGACAGACGAATGTGCAGACAGCCACAGCCCCCGATGCTAAGTGCTGTGCTGAGGAAGGCACTAGGTCCTTGGGAACCTGACCTGAACATGGGAGTGAGGAGCTGAGGAAGAGCAAGCTGAGCCCCGAAGGCCAAAGAGGAGTTAGATCTGGCGGGTGGAGTGTGGTGTGTTCATGTGCTACACAGAGGATACAGACTGTGAAAAGGCCCAATCAGGAGAAAGCTGGGAGGGACTTCCCTGGTGGTCCAGTGGTTAAGACTCCACGCTTCCACTGCACGGGGCGTGGGTTCGATCCCTGGGCGGGGAACTAGATCCCACATGCCATGTGGGCAACCCCCCCCTAAAAAATAAATAGAAAGCTGGGAGAATTTAGGGAACTGAAAGTCACTCTGTGTGGCAGAAGTGTGGGAAGGGGACATACTCAGGGGTGGCGGGAGAGGGGTGCCCAGAGGAAGTAGTAATGAAGGAGGAAGCTGGAGAGTAAGCAGAGGCCAGATCAGTGGGAGGCTCAAAGCCTTGAGACAGAGCTTGGATTGCATCTTGAGGCCCAGAAAAACATTGAAGGGCTTGAAAATGGACAGATGCCTATCGGGTTTGGGTTTAAGAAATAACCGGGGTTATTGCGTGGAGTGCTAAGATCAGACTGGCTGGGGATGGGGCAGCATAGGCTAGAAGTAGAGACTAGTAAGAGGCTGTGGTTTGTAGTCCGCATGAGAAAGGATGGTGGCCAGCACTAGGGCAGAGGCAGTGGAGATGGAGTTAAATGGACAGAGGAGAGATTTCATAGAATCAACAAGACTTGTGACTGAGTGTAGGAGAAGAGGTAGAGGGAAGTGGCAAGGATGATGCCCAAGTTTCTGGCTTGAGCAACAAGGTGGTTGGTGGTGTCATTCGCTGAGAGGGAAAGACCATGAGAATAGTTTTCTGGTGGGAAAGCGGAGTGGTCAAGGGTTCAGTTTGGGGTATATTTAGCACAGGATGGCTGTAAGCCTTCCAGGTGAAGATACTCAATATTGACAGTTGAGTAGTGAATATTCGAGTCAAGAGAGAACTGGAGAAACCTGTGGGGTTAGAGGAGGGGTTTTGTCTTGACCCGGGGAGTGACAGCTTGTTTGCATAATGATGTGAAGGGCACAGAAGGGAAGAAGTAGGAACACAGAGTGGACAATACAAATCGTCAGTGGATCAAAGCTCCCAAGGGCTGGGAAGTGATGAGTCAGAGCACAGGAGTAGGGATTTGTCTCACAGAGGAGGAGAGCCTAGGAGTTAAGAGGTCAGACTCTGGAGTCTGGGTTGGAACACTTGGTTCTAACACCTTCTAGCTGTGAGAACTTGGGCAAGTCACTTACTTTCCCTGAGTCTCAGTTTTCCTTGACTATAAAATGGGGAAATTATGAGAACCTCGGAATTTCGGTGTGACGATTAAAGGAGATAATGCATGCAATATGCTTACCATCGACTAAAAAAAAAACCCTCAAAAACTCCCACAAGCTAAAAGTTGCAAGTTATGTTTTATTCGGGGACCTTAGTGAGGACTACAGCCCAGGAGAGATAGCCTCTCAGAGAGCTCTGAGGAAATGTTCCAGAGAGGCAAGGGAGGAGCCACGATATAGGG
This sequence comes from Lagenorhynchus albirostris, assembly GCF_949774975.1. Lineage (NCBI taxonomy): Eukaryota > Metazoa > Chordata > Mammalia > Artiodactyla > Delphinidae > Lagenorhynchus > Lagenorhynchus albirostris. Next base: position 28,817,945 of record NC_083116.1, read on the forward strand.
GAGTTTTTGCTGGAAAAAAAATATCGTCAAACATCAGAAGATTACTGCGAATCACTAAAAAATAGACCTCTCAAGTTAATGATTTCAGCACTTTTCTATGTATGGGAAGATGCAAGAGTCTGGGCTCATGGAAATCATTCCTTAGATATGCATCTTAACTATCTAGGGCCAGTATCCTGTTTCTCTTCATCCGAATTCCCCTCAGGGCGCGCGGTCGGGACGTCTGCAGTGGCTGATGGTTTGATGGCGGGAGACATTCTTGTTTACTGAAATGGCACGCAACCTTTTTTCTTGTTTACTGAAATGGCACGCAACCTGCATTACCATAGTGCCTGGCACACAGTTAACACTGCATCAGTGGTAACTGTTATAACAGGAGCACAGGAAGGGAAAAATGGGTGCACATGCAGATCAGTTCATAGGTTTGGTTGCAGGAAGCTGAACAAATTCTTTTTAGGTGATTTCCGTCTTTTTAATGAAATAGAAAGTGAGGTTATCTACTGGGGGGGACTACCTGCTAAAGTCTCTTTGGGGTAGAAAAGCCATTCATTTGGCACTGACTAGGAGATAGGACAGTCTCTATCAACAGAGGGTCAACAGACTGCCAGCCACTTAAATCATCAAGACTTGCTTTTTTTTTTTTTTTTTTTTTTTTTGCGGTACGTGGGCCTCTCACTGTTGTGGTCTTTCCCGTTGTGGAGCACAGGCTCCGGACGCGCAGGCTCAGTGGCCATGGCTCACGGGCCCAGCCACTCTGTGGCATGTGGGATCTTCCCAGACTGGGGCATGAACCCACGTGTCCTGCATCGGCAGGTGGACTCTCAACCACTGCGCCACCAGGGAAGCCCCTAGACTTGCTTTTAAATTAAAGTAAAAATGAAAACAACGGAATGACTCCTCATTTTGTAGTCTAGTACCAAAACTTGTAGATTACAGGGAATTCCCTGGTGGTCCAGTGGTTAGGACTCGGGACTTTCACTGCCGTGGGCCCATGTTCAATCCCTGGTCGGGGGACTAAGATCCCGCAAGCAGCGCAGTGTGGCCAAAAAATAAAACAAAATAAATTTAACTCAGTTATCTTAAAAAAAAAAAAAACTTGTAGAGTACATATTCAGAAGTATTTGTTCATCTGATTTTTTTCCTGATCTAGTTTTTTAAAAATATATTTATTTATTTACTTATTTGGATGCACCGGGTCTTAGTTGCAGCATGTGGAATCTTTTAGTTGCAGCATGTGAGATCTAGTTCCCTGACCAGGGATCGAACCCGGGCCCTCTGCATTGGGAGCATGGAGCCCTAGCCACTGGACCACCAGGGAAGTCCCTCTAGTTTTTTAATAGACTTTATTTTTTAGAACAGTATTAGATTTCGAGAAAAGTCGAGAAGATAATATAAAGTTCATAGTTTATTCAGATTTTTTTTTTTCGGTACGCGGGCCTCTCACCGCTGTGGCCTCTCCCGCTGCGGAGCACAGGCTCCTGATGCACGGGCCCAGCCGTTCCGCGGCACGCGGGATCCCGGGGCATGAACCCGCGTCCCCTGCATCAGCAGGCGGACTCCCAACCACTGCGCCACCAGGGAAGCCCCTATTCAGATTTTTTTAGTTTTTACCTAATAGCCTTTTTCTGCTCCAAGATCCCATCCAGGATACCACTTTGGCATATAGTAGTTATGTCTCCTTAGGCTCCTCTTGGCTGTGATAGTGTCTCAGATTCTCCTTGTTTTTTTTTTTTTTTTTTTGCGGTACGCGGGCCTCTCACCGCTGTGGCCTCTTTCGCTGTGGAGCACAGGCTCCGGTCCGGACGCGCAGGCTCAGAGGCCATGGTTCACGGGCCCAGCCGCTCCACGGCACGTGGGATCCTCCCGGACCGGGGCACGAACCCACGTCCCCTGCATCGGCAGGCGGACTCTCAACCACTGCGCCACCAGGGAAGCCCTCTCCTTGTTTCTGATGACTGCTGTCGAACCCAAGTTCGTGGGCCCAATGTACAGTGAGGCCAAACAAACCAAAACGTTTGAGTTTGGATCAGAACTCTTTGCTTGGCCCTAGCAATAAACCTTTCTCTGCTCCAAACTCTGATGTTTCTATTTGTTTGGCTTCACTGTGTGTCAGGCCCATGAACTTGGGTTCAACAACATGAGCTTGACAGTTTTGAGTACTGGTCAAATATTTTTTAGGACGCCCCTCTATTGGATTGTGTTTGATGTTTTTCTCATTATCAGACTGAGGTTATAAGTTTTGGGGAAGGAAGATCACAGGGCCGTTCTTATCAGATCATTTCAAGGGTATGTACTCTCACCATGATTTATCATCATTGATGTTAACCTTGATCAACTGGCTGAAGTAGTGTTGGTCAGGTTTCTCCACTGTACAGTTACTCTATTTTCCCCCTTCCCGACTGTACTCTTTGGAAGTAAGTCACAATGTGCAGCTCTCTTAAGAAGTGGGGAGTTATGCTCCCCCTTCTTTAACTCTTCAAGAGACGAGGAGCTCCATAAATTACCCAGAATTTTTCTGCATGGGAGATGTGTCTCTTCTTCCCTGTTTACTTATTCTGTCATTTGTTTATATCAAAATGGACGTATGGATTTTTATTTATTTATTTGGCTACGTTGGGTCTTTAGTTTGCAGCAAGCGGGATCTTTGAGTTGCGGAATGAGAACTCTTAGTTGCGGCCTGTGGGATCTAGTTCCCTGACCAGGGATCGAACCTCAGCCCCCTGCATTGGGAGCGTGAAGTCTTAACCACTGCGCCACCAGGGAAGTCCCAGTACGTAGCCTTTTTGAATTGGCTTTGTTCACTTAGTAATAATGCATTTAAGGTTCTTCCATGTCTTCCACTGGACCACTAGGGAAGTCCCTGGATGTTTATTTTATACTTATGGTATAATCCACTACTTCCCCAGCCCAGAATCAGCCATTTCTCCAGGGAGACAAGGAACCTTGGTTCCTTTTATTGGAGAATGGTATTAGAAACCACCATCTAGGCATTAGATATGTTCCATCTGAATAAACTTTAATTTGATCACAAATTTATTATCTTGGAGTAACACAGTTGCTTTTTTATGAGTCAGTGTTCACCCAGAGAAGCACGACAAGTAGGAGATATATAATGAGGGTTTTATTGCAAGGAATTGGCTTCTGTGATTTTGAGGCCTGAGAGGCAAATTGGGAACTCCCAGGGCAGGCCTTCAGGAAAGGCAGACAGGATCTCACAGGCATGGCTGTCCACTGGCTGAAGCTGCTGCCCACAGGCAGAATTTCTTTTCTTGGGAGAGCCTCAACCCGGCTTTTAAGGCTTCGCACCTGATTAAATCAGGCTCACCTATGTTATCTAAGATAATCTCCTTTACTTAAAGTGAGCTAACTGTGGACTTTAATTACATCTGCAAAATACCTTGACTGAAACACCTAGATTAGTGTTTGAGTAACTGGCGGCTGGAGCCTTGCCAAGTTGACATATCAAAAAGACCATCACACCCTTAAAATGTTCTGAATTCAGGAGGACCTTATCTGTTGAGTGTGCTCCATAAACGTACATTTTCTGGATGACTGAGGAGTGCGCCCATATGAACCCAAGCTTTTAGACTGTTACCTATTTAGGATGTGTCATAAACTTCTCTGCCTTCTTCAACAGAAATACTAAACACTTTAAACCTGGTTGTAATGACCCAGGGCCCCTATGTGAACACCATTTATCACACTGAACTGAGCTTACAGGGTTGCTTCAGGGCCTCTGAGGCCTGGAAGGAGCCTTATCTCCACACCCAGGGACCTCATTGCTCTAGTTCTTCTAATTCCTCTGTCAGCTTTCTATTTATATACTTCTTCCTCCTTCCCTTTCTGAAGGCCGCCCCTCCTCACTTCTCTTTCATTAATTCAGTAACTCTGTTCTCACTGCTCTCTAATCTAAGAGGACATTTCTCTCTGGTTCTTTCTGGTTTTTTTTAAGTAACAGTTTTAATAAGATATAATTCACGGAGTATACAATTCACTCATTTAAAGTGTACAGTTCAGTGGTTTTTAGTATATTCACAGATATGTGCAGCCATTACCAAACTCAATTTTAGAACATTTTCATCACCTTAAAAGGAAATTGCCGGGAGACTGCGGGTGGCGGAGGGGGAAAGCTTCAGAGCCGCGGAGGAGAGCACAGCAACAGGGGTGCGGAGGGCAATGCGGTGAGATTCCCGCCCAGAGGATGGGTGCCGACCGGCACTCACCAGCCCGAGAGGCTTGTCTGCTCACCCGCCAGGGCGGGTGGGGCTGGGAGCTGAGGCTCGGGCTTCCGGCGGATAGCAGGGAGAGGACTGGGGTTGGCAGCGTGAACACAGCCTGAAGGGCCTAGTGCGCCACGGCTGGCCGGGAGGGAGTCCGGGGAAAAGTCTGGAGCTGCCAAAGGGGCAAGAGACTTTTTCTTACCTCTTTGTTTCCTGGTGCTCGAAGAGAAGGGATTAAGAGCGCTGCTTAAAGGAGCTCCAGAGACGGGCGCGAGCTGCGGCTAAAAGCGCGGACCCCAGAGACGGGCATGAGACGCCAAGGCTGCTGCTGCCGCCACCAAGAAGCCTGTGTGCGAGCACAGATCACTATCCACACCCCCCTTCCGGGGAGCCTGTGCAGCCCGCCACTGCCAGGGTCCCGGGATCCAGGGTCAACTCCTCCGGGAGAACGCATGGCGCGCCTCAGGCTGGTGCAACGTCACGCCGGCGCAACGTCACGCCGTCATGCCGGCCTCTGCCGCCGCAGGCTCGCCCCGCACTCCGCGCCCCTCCCGCCCCCCGGCCTGAGTGAGCCAGAACCCCCGAATCAGTGGCTCCTTTAACCCTGTCCTGTCTGAGCAAAAAACAGACGCCCTCCAGCGACCTACACGCAGAGGCGGGGCCAAATCCAAAGCTGAGCCCCGGGAGCTGTGAGAACAAAGAAGAGAAAGGGAAATCTCTCCCAGCAGCCTCAGAAACAGCAGATTAAAGCGCCACAACCAACTTGATGTACCTGCATCTGTGGAATACCTGAATAGTCAACCAATCATCCCAAATTAAGGAGGTGGACTTTGGGAGCAAGATTTATGATTTTTTCCCCTTTTCCTCTTTTTGTGAGTGTGTATGTTTCCGTGTGAGATTTTGTCTGTATAGCTTTGCTTCCACCATTTGTCCTAGGGTTCTATCCATCCGTTTTTTAAAAAAATTTTTTTCTTAATAATTAATTTTAATAACTTTATTTTATTTTACTTTATCTTCTTTCTTTTTCTTTCTTTCTTTCTTTCTTTCTTTCTTTCTTTCTTTCTTTCGTTCTTTCTTTCTTTCTTTCTTTCTTTCTTTCCTTCCTTCCGTCCTTCCTTCCTTCCCTCCTTTAGACAACAAATCATCCCAAATTGAGGAGGTGGACTTTGAGAGCAAGATTTATGATTTTTTCCCCTTTTCCTCTTCTTGTGAGTGTGTATGTGTATGCTTCTGTGTGAGATTTTGTCTGTATAGCTTTGCTTCCACCATTTATCCTAAGGTTCTATCCGTCCATTAAAAAAAATTTTTTTTCTTAATAATTATTTTTTAATTTAATAACTTTATTATATTTTACTTTATTTTACTTTATCTTCTTTCTTTCTTTCTTTTTTCCTTCCTTCCCTCCTTCCTTCCTTCCTCCCACCATCCCTCCCTCCCTTCCTCCTTGCTTTCTTTCTTTGCTTCTTTCCTTCTTTTCTTCTTTCTTTCTTTCTTCCTTCCTTCCTTCCCTCCTTTCTTTCTCTCTTTCCTTCTTTCTTTCTTTCTTTCTTCCTACTTCTACTAATTCCTTCTCTCTACTTTCTCTCCCTTTTATTCTGAGCCATGTGGATGAAAGGCTCTTGGTGCTGCAGCCAGGAGTCAGTGCTGTGCCTCTGAGGTGGGAGAGCCAACTTCAGGACACTGGTCAACAAGAGACCTCCCAGCTCCACATAATATCAAACGGTGAAAATCTCCCAGAGATCTCCATCTCGACACCACCACCCAGCTTCACTCAATGACCAGCAAGCTACAGTGCTGGACACCCTATGCCAAACAACTAGCAAAACAGGAACACAACCCCACCCATTAGCAGAGAGGCTGCCTAAAATCATAATAAGTCCCAGGCACCCCAAAACACAGGCACCCCAAAACACACCACCAGACGTGGACCTGCCCACCAGAAAGACAAGATCCAGCCTCATCCACTGGAACACAGGCACTGGTCCCCTCCACCAGGAAGCCTACACAATCCACTGAACCAACCTTAGCCACTGCAGACAGACACCAAAAACAACGGGAACTACGAACCTGCAGCCTGCAAAAAGGAGACCCCAAACACAGTAAGATAAGCAAAATGAGAAGACAGAAAAACACACAGCAGATGAAGGAGCAAGATAAAAACCCACGAGACCTAACAAATGAAGAGGAAACAGGCAGTCTACCTGAAAAAGAATTCAGAATAATGATAGTAAAGATGATCCAAAATCTTGGAAATAGAATAGGCAAAATGCAAGAAACATTTAACAAGGACCTAGAAGAACTAAAGATGAAACAAACAGTGATGAACAACACAATAAATGAAATGAAAAATACTCTAGATGGGATCAATAGCAGAATAACTGAAGCAGAAGAACGCATAAGTGACCTGGAAGATAAAATAATGGAAATAACTACTGCAGAGCAGAATAAAGAAAAAAGAATGAAAAGAACTGAGGACAGTCTCAGAGACCTCTGGGACAACATTAAACGCACCAACATTCGAATTATAGGGGTTCCAGAAGAAGAAGAGAAAAAGAAAGGGACTGAGAAAATATTTGAAGAGATTATAGTTGAAAACTTCCCTAATATGGGAAAGGAAATAGTTAATCAAGTCCAGGAAGCACAGAGAGTCCCATACAGGATAAATCCAAGGAGAAATACGCCAAGACACATATTAATCAAACTGTCAAAAATTAAATACAAAGAAAGCATATTAAAAGCAGCAAGGGAAAAACAACAAATAACACACAAGGGAATCCCCATAAGGTTAACAGCTGATCTCTCAGCAGAAATCCTGCAAGCCAGAATAGAGTGGCAGGACATACTGAAAGCGATGAAGGAGAAAAACCTGCAACAAAGATTACTCTACCCAGCAAGGATCTCATTCAGATTTGATGGAGAAATTAAAACCTTTACAGACAAGCAAAAGCTGAGAGAGTTCAGCACCACCAAACCAGCTTTACAACAAATGCTAAAGGAATTTCTCTAGGCAAGAAACACAAGAGAAGGAAAAGACCTACAATAACGAACTCAAAACAATTTCGAAAATGGGAATAGGAACATACATATCGATAATTACCTTAAATGTAAATGGACTAAATGCTCCCACCAAAAGACACAGATTGGCTGAATGGATACAAAAACAAGACCCATGTATATGCTGTCTACAAGAGACCCACTTCAGACCTAGAGACACATACAGACTGAAAGTAAGGGGATGGAAAAAGATGTTCCATGCAAATGGAAACCAAAAGAAAGCTGGAGTCGCAATTCTCATATCAGACAAAAGACTTTAAAATAAAGACTATTAGAAGAGATAAAGAAGGACACTACATAATGATCAAGGGATTGATCCAAGAAGAAGATACAGCAATTGTAAATATTTATGCACCCAACATAGGAGCACCTCAATACATAAGGCAAATACTAACAGCCATAAAAGGGGAAATTGACAGTAAAACATTCATAGTAGGGGACTTTAACACCCCACTTTCACCAATGGACAGATCATCCAAAATGAAAATAAATAAGGAAACACAAGCTTTAAATGATACATTAAACAAGATAGTCTTAATTGATATTTATAGGACACTCCATCCAAAAACAACAGAATGCACATTTTTCTCAAGTGCTCATGGAACATTCTGCAGGATAGATCATATCTTGGGTCACAAATCAAGCCTTGGTAAATTTAAGAAAATTGGAATTGTATCAAGTATCTTTTCCAAACACAATGCCATAAGACTAGATATCAATTACAGGAAAAGATCTGTAAAAAATACAAACACATGTAGGCTAAACAATACACTACTTAATAATGAACTGATCACTGAAGAAATCAAAGAGGAAATAAAAAATTACCTAGAAACAAATGACAATGGAGACACGACGATCCAAAATCTATGGGATGCAGCAAAAGCAGTTCTAAGAGGGAAGTTTATAGCAATACAAGCTCACCTTAAGAAACAGGAAACATCTCGAATAAACAACCTAACCTTGCACCTAAAGCAATTAGAGAAAGAAGAACAAAAAAAACCCCAAAGTCAGCAGAAGGAAAGAAATCATAAAAATCAGATCAGAAATAAATGAAGAAGAAATGAAGGAAACGATAGCAAAGATCAATAAAACTAAAAGCTGGTTCTTTGAGAAGATAAACAAAATAGATAAACCATTAGCCAGACTCATCAAGAAAAAAAGGGAGAAGACTCAAATCAATAGAATTAGAAATGAAAAAGGAGAAGTAACAACTGACACTGCAGAAATACAAAAGATCATGAGCGATTACTACAAGCAATTCTATGCCAATAAAATGGACAACCTGGAAGAAATGGACAAATTCTTAGAAATGCACAACCTGCCAAGACTGAATCAGGAAGAAATAGAAAATATGAACAGACCAATCACAAGCACTGAAATTGAAACTGTGATAAAAAACCTTCCAACAAACAAAAGCCCAGGACCAGATGGCTTCACAGGTGAATTCTATCAAACATTTAGAGAAGAGCTAACACCTACCCTTCTCAAACTCTTCCAAAATATAGCAGAGGGAGAAACACTCCCAAATTCTTTCTACGAGGCCACCATCACCTTGATACCAAAACCGGACAAGGATGTCACAAAGAAAGAAAACTACAGGCCAATATCACTGATGAACATAGATGCAAAGATCCTCAACAAAATACTAGCAAACAGAATCCGACAGCACATTAAAAGGATCATACACCATGATCAAGTGGGGTTTATTCCAGGAATGGAAGGATTCTTCAATATACGCAAATCAATTAATGTGATAAACCATATTAACAAATTGAAGGAGAAAAACCATATGATCATCTCAATAGATGCAGAGAAATCTTTTGACAAAATTCAACACCCATTTATGATAAAAACCCTGCAGAAAGTAGGCATAGAGGGAACTTTCCTCAACATAATAAAGGCCATATATGACAAACCCACAGCCAACATCATCCTCAATGGTGAAAAACTGAAAGCGTTTCCACTAAGATCAGGAACAAGACAAGGTTGCCCACTCTCACCACTCTTACTCAATATAGTTTTGGAAGGTTTAGCCACAGCAATGAGAGAAGAAAAGGAAATAAAAGGAATCCAAATCAGAAAAGAAGAAGTAAAACTGTCACTGTTTGCAGATGACATGATACTACACATAGAGAATCCTAAAGATGCCACCAGAAAACTCCTAGAGCTAATCAATGAATTTGGTAAAGTAGCAGGATACAAAATTAATGCACAGAAATCTCTGGCATTCCTATACACTAATGATGAAAAAATCTGAAAGTGAAATCAAGAAAACACTCCCATTTACCATTGCAACAAAAAGAATACAATATCTAGAATAAACGTACCTAAGGAGACAAAAGACCTGTATGCAGAAAATTATAAGACACTGATGAAAGAAATTAAAGAGGATACAAATAGATGGAGAGATATACCATGTTCTTGGATTGGAAGAATCAACATTGTGAAAATGACTCTACTACCCAAAGCAATCTACAGATTCAATGCAATCCCTATCAAACTACTACTGGCATTTTTCACAGAACTAGAACAAAAAATTTCACAATTTGTATAGAAACACAAAAGACCCCGAATAGCCAAAGCAATCTTGAGAACGAAAAATGGAGCTGGAGGAATCAGGCTCCCTGACTGCAGAGTATACTACAAAGCTACAGTAATCAAGACAGTATGGTACTGGCACAAAAACAGAAAGATAGATCAATGGAACAGGATAGAAATCCCAGAGATAAACCCAAGCACATATGGTCACCTTATCTGTGATAAAGGAGGCAGGAATGTACAGTGGAGAAAGGACAGCCTCTTCAATAAGTGGTGCTGGGAAAACTGGACAGGTACATGTAAAAGTATGAGATTAGATCACTCCCTAACACCATACACAAAAATAAGCTCAAAATGGACTAAAGACCTAAATGTAAGGCCAGAAACTATCAAACTCTTAGAGGAAAACATAGGCAGAACACTCTATTACATAAATCACAGCAAGATCCTTTTTGACCCACCTCCTAGAGAAATGGAAATAAGAACAAACATAAACAAATGGGACCTAATGAAACTTCAAAGCTTTTGCACAGCAAAGGAAACCATAAACAAGACCAAAAGACAACCCTCAGAATAGGAGAAAATATTTGCAAATGAAGCAACTGACAAAGGATTAATTTCCAAAATTTACAAGCAGCTCATGCAGCTCAATAACAAAAAAAACAAACAACCCAATCCAAAACTGGGCAGAAGACCTAAATAGACATTTCTCCAAAGAAGATATACAGATTGCCAACAAACACATGAAAGAATGCTCAACATCATTAATCATTAGGGAAATGCAAATCAAAACTACAATGAGATATCATCTCACACCAGTCAGAATGGCGATCATCAAAAAATCTAGAAACAATAAATGCTGGAGAGGGTGTGGAGAAAAGGGAACACTCTTGCACTGCTGCTGGGAATGTGAATTGGTACAGCCACTATGGTGAACAGTATGGAGATTCCTTAAAAAACTACAAATAGAACTACCATATGACCCAGCAATCCCACTACTGGGCATATACCCTGAGAAAACCATAATTCAAAAAGAGTCATGTACCAAAATGTTCATTGCAGCTCTATTTACAATAGCCCGGAGATGGAAACAACCTAAGCGCCCATCATCGGATGAATGGATAAAGAAGATGTGGCACATATATACAATGGAATATTACTCAGCCATAAAAAATAACGAAATTGAGCTATTTTTAATGAGGTGGATAGACCTAGAGTCTGTCATACAGAGTGAAGTAAGTCAGAAAGAGAAAGACAAATACCGTATGCTAACACATATATATGGAATTTAAGAAAAAATAATGTCATGAGGAACCTAGGGGTAATACAGGAATAAAGACACAGACCTACTAAAGAATGGACTTGAGGATATGGGGAGGGGGAAGGGTGAGTTGTGACAAAGCGAGAGAGAGGCATGGACATATATACACTACCAAACGTAAGGTAGATAGCTAGTGGGAAGCAGCTGCATAGCACAGGGAGATCAGCTCGGTGCTTTGTGCCCGCCTGGAGGGGTGGGATAGGGAGGGGGGTGGGAGGGAGATGCAAGAGGGAAGAGATATGGGAACATATGTATATGTATAACTGATTCACTTTGTTATAAAGCAGAAATTAACACACCATTGTAAAGCAATTATACCCCAATAAAGATGTTAAAAAAAAGAAAAGAAAGAAAATTGCCGATAGAAAGCCCAGAAAGAAACCCATGTGCTTATGGTCAATTAATCTATGACAAGGGAGGCAAGAATATACAATGGAGAAAAGACAGTCTCCTCAATAAGTGGTGCTGGGAATAATGGACAGCTACATGTAAACGAATGAAATTAGAACATTCTCTAATACCATATACAAAAAATAAACTCAAAATTAAAATAAAAACTCAACATGGATTGAAGACCTAAATGTAGGACTGGATACTATAAAACTCCTAGAGGAAAACATATGCAGAACATTCTTTGACATAAATCACAGCAATATTTTTTGGATCTGTCTCCTAGAGTAATGGCAATAAAAACAAAAATAAACAAATGGGACCTAATTAAACTTAAAAGGTTTTGCACAGCAAAGGAAACCATAAACAATGAAAAGACAACCTACCGACTAGGAGAAAATATTTGCAAATGATGCTACTGACAAGGGATTAATTTCCAAAATATACTAACAGCTCATACAGCTCAATATAAAAAAAATCCAATAAAAAAATGGGCAGAAGACCTAAATAGACATTTCTCCAAAGAAGACATATGGATGGCCAACAGGCACATGAAAAGATGCTCAACACCACTAATTATTAGAGAAACACAAATCAAAACTACAATGAGGCATCACCTCACACCAGTCAGAATGGCCATTATTAAAAAGTCTATAGGGGCTTCCCTGGTGGTGCAGTGGTTAAGAATACCCCTGCCAATGCTGGGGACATGGGTTCGAGCCCTGGTCCGGGAAGATCCCACATGCCACGGAGCAACTAAGCCCATGCGCCACAACTACTGAGCCTGCACTCCAGAGCCCGCGAGCCACAACTACTGAAGCCTGTGCGCCTAGAGCCTGTGCTCCGCAACAAGAGAAGCCACTGCAATAAGAAGCCCGTGCACTGCAACTGGGAGCAGACCCTGCTCACCGCAACTAGAGAAAGCCTATGCGCAGCAACGAAGACCCAACGCAGCCAATAAATGAATAAATAAATAAATTTATGTAAAAAAAGATCCAATGCAGCCAAAAGTAAATAAATTTATTAAAATAAAATAAAAAGTCTACAAACAATAAATGGTTGTGAGGGTGTGGAGAAAAGTGAATCCTCGTACACTGTTGGTGGGAATGTAAATCGATACAGCCACTATGGAGAAGAGTATGGAGGTTCCTTAAAAAACTGAAAATAGGGGACTTCCCTGGTGGCACTGTGTTTAAGAGTCTGCCTGCCAATGCAGGAGACACGGGTTTGATCCCTGGTCCGGGAAGATCCCACATGCCGCGGAGCAACTACGCCTGTGTACCACAACAACTGAGCCTGTGCTCTAGAGCCTGCGAGCCACAACTACTGAGCCCGCATGCCACAAGTACTGAAGCCCGTGCGCCTAGAGCCCATGCTCCAGAAAAAGAGAAGCCACCGCAATGAGAAGCCCGTGCACTGCAACGAAGAGCAGCTCCGCTCGCCACAACTAGAGAAAGCCTGTGTGCAGCAACGAAGACCCAACACAGCCAAAAATAAATAAATAAATTTATTAAAAAAAACAATTTGAGGGCTTCCCTGGTGGCGCAGTGGTTGAGAGTCCGCCTGCCGATGCAGGGGACACGGGTTCGTGCCCCGGTCCAGGAAGATCCCACATGCCGTGGAGCGGCTGGGCCCGTGAGCCATGGCCGCTTAGCCTGCGCGTCCGGAGTGTGTGCTCCGCAATGGGAGAGGCCATAGCAGTGAGAGGCGTACCGCAAAAATAAATAAATTTAAAAAAATAAAAATAAAAAAAGATACAAATGAACTTATTTACAAAACAGAAATAGACTCACAGACACAGAAAACAAACCAAAGAGGATGGGGGAGGGGAGAGAAATTAAGAGCTTGGGATTAACATATACACAACTATTATACATAAAATAGATAACAAGGACCTACTGTATAGCACAGGGTATTACATTGGATATTGTAATGTATTGGATATTACAAGATATCCAATATCTTGTAATAACCTATAATGGAAAAGAATCTGGAAAAGAATATATGTATCTGAATCACTTTGCTGTATACCTGAAACTAACACAACATTGTAAATTAACTATACTTCAATTTTTAAAAATGATTTTTTTTTTTTGGCCGTGCCCCACTGCATGCAGGATCTTAGTTCCACAATCAGGGATTGAACCCATGCCCCCTGCAGTGGAAGTGCAGAGTCTTAACCACTTGGACCGCCCGGGAAGTTCCAATAAAAAAATGATTAAAAGAAAAGAAATTTCCTACCCTTTAGCTATCACCCACCCCCAGCCCCAGCTCCCATCCTCTTCAGCCCTAAGCAACCATTAATCTCCTTCTGTCTCTTATGGATTTGCCTGTTCTGGACATTTCACATAAATGGAATCATATAATATGTGGTCTTTTGTGACTGGCTTATTTCACTTAGCACATGTTTTCAAGGATCATCCATGTTGTATGTTGAATCAGTACTTCATTCGTTTTCATGGCTGGATAAGATTCCATTGTATGGCTACATCACATTTTGTTTATCTATTCCTCTGTTGATAGACAATGGTGTTGTTTCCATCTTTTGGTTATTATGAATAACATTGCTATGAACATTCACATATAAGCTTATGTTTTCATTTCTCTTGGGTAAATACCTAGATACCTTAGGAGTGGAATGGCTCAGTCATATGGTAAATAGGTTCTGGTACGAATTCCAGTGGGGAGAAGTTCCCTCACACTAACGAGGAGCAGTTTTCCAACACCAGCTGAGTGTCCTACAATTCAACTCAATTCTGACACTACATGGAGACAGCATCAGATTCCAAAGGTTCAGGGTTCAGTCCCACAAGACTGTCCCTCGCCCCCTCCCCCTTCAGATGCTTGTCACAAGCTGTCACCTGTGCTTCTGACTGATGGGCTACAGATCGGAGGTTCCAACTACCACACCCCTCGAGTTTCACATGCCAGTTGCAAGTCCAGGTTGTTACCTGTACTTCTGACTGACTGTAAATCAGAGGATCCTAAGACCCCCTCCTTGGGTTCAATTCATTTGCTAGAGTGGCTCACAGAACTCAGAGAAACATCCTACTTACTAGATCACCAGTTTATTATAAAATGATGTAATCCGGGAAGAGCCAGATGGAAGAGTTGCATAGGGCAAGGTATGAAGAAAGGGTTAAGAGCTTCCATGCCCTCTCTGAAGGTTCCACACTCCCCAAATCTCCATGTATTTACCAACCTGGAAGCTCTGAACCCTGAGCCCTGTCCTTTGGGTTTTGATGGAAGCTTCATTACATAGGCATGACTGATTAAAACACTGGCCAATGACTGATTCAGCCTCCAGCCCCTCTCTCCTCGCAGAGGGTGGAGGGGGATTATACTGAAAGTTCCACCCCTCTCCTGTCGCCTTTGCTTCCCCTGGCAGCCAGTTCCTAACCTTAGGTTACCTAAGGGCTTTCCCCAAAGTCACCTTATTAACGTACAAGAGACACCTTTATCACTCTTATCATAGGAAATTCCAAGGGCTTTAGGAGCTCTGTGCCAGGAATGGGGTTGAAGACCAAATATATGTTTTTTATTATAAATCACAGTATTACGTATGGTAACTCTGTGTTTAACTTTTGAGGAACTGCCAGACTAGTTTCCAAAGTGACTGTATCATTTTACATTCCTACCAGCAAAATAGGAGTGTTCCAATTTCTCTATATCCTCACCAATGCTTGTTATCATCTGACTTTGGTTTTTTGGTTTTTTTTTGCGGTTCGCGGGCCTCTCACTGTTGTGGCCTGACGCGCAGGCTCAGCGGCCATGGCTCACGGGCCCAGCCGCTCCGCAGCATGTGGGATCCTCCCGGACCGGGGCACGAATCCGTGTCCCCTGCATCTGCAGGCAGACTCTCAACCACTGCACCACCAGGGAAGCCCTCATCTGACTTTTTGACGATAGTCATCCTAGTGGATGTGAAGTGGTATCTCATTCTGGATTTGACTCGCGTTTCCCTAACAACTAATGGGGTTGAGCACCTTTTCCTCTGCATGTTGGCTATTTGCATATCTTCTGAGAAGTGTCTATTCAAGTCCTTTGCTTGTTTTTAAATCAGGTTTTTTATACTTTTGCTGTTGAGTTGTAGGAGTTCTTTATATATTCTGGATACTAGACCCTTATGAGATATATGTTTGCAAATATTTTCTCCCATTGTGTGGGTTGTCTTTTTACTTTTTTAGTAGTTTCCTTTCAGGGTCCAAAGTTTTTAATTTTGATGAAGTCCAATTTATCTATTCTTTTGCTTCTTGTGCTTTTGAGGTCAAATCTGTGATTCCATTGCCAATTTATTGAACGCCTTCCATCTACCAGGAACTAGGGATAATGTGGTGAATAAGACAGACTTGGTTCCTGCCCTCATGGAATTTATGTCTAGTGGGGCAGGGGAGATATTAATCTAATAACTGCATGAATAACTTCTCAAGTGTGATAAGGATTAGAAAAGGTACAGTTCTAACCTAGCCTGAGGGTCAGAGAAGACTTCCCCAAGGAGGTGACATTTAAACTGACATTTGAAGGATGAGTGGGAGTAGGCCAGGTGAAAGGGGGCAAGGAATAGAGGGAAGAGTGTTTCTGGACAGGGAACAGCATGTAGGAATCCCAGAGTTCAGGAGAACAAGGCTCTTTTGAGGAACAGCAAGGACTGTGTGGCTGGAGCAGAGTTGGGGGCAGGGGTGAGTGGGGAAGGGATGAAATGACTTAGGGAGAGAATGTAGAGTGAACTTTCCATGACTTCAACCTGGTAAGTGCCAGCAACTAAAGCCATAGAAGGTTATGGAAGACTAGAGAAGAGAGTTTCAAGGAGGAGGAAGTTGCCCACATTGGCCAGTGCTGCCAAGGAGTGAACAAAGGTAAGGACTTGCATTTGGCAGACGGGAGGTCATCATGGGAGACCTTTGTGGAAGCAGCTGTGCTGGGATGATAGAGGCAGAAACCAGAATGCATAGGCGTGATTAAGAGCTGAGGAAGTGGAGATGTTAAGGGAGGAGACCTCCCTGTGGAAAAGCTTGGCTGGGAAGTGTTTGTCACCCAAAGAGCCTGGCTCCTAGTAGGTGCTCAACAAACGTTTATTGCACTGAACTAA
This sequence comes from Lagenorhynchus albirostris, assembly GCF_949774975.1. Lineage (NCBI taxonomy): Eukaryota > Metazoa > Chordata > Mammalia > Artiodactyla > Delphinidae > Lagenorhynchus > Lagenorhynchus albirostris. The sequence continues at coordinate 28,834,557 of NC_083116.1, forward strand.
ACTGAGGGTGAGCTCCAAGATACAGGAGAGGGACAACTGATGGAATTAGGCTGTGGGAGGAGGCGGGCTTGAGAGCATGAGTTACATCTTGAAAGGAGACAGGCGTGCTCCTTCCCTTCGTTAAAACGAACAGAAAGAGAGAAAACAGGGAGGCTGGGTGTGGAATGCAGGGTATGTTGGCTGGGATGGGAGGGGGCATTTCTATAGATAACAGGGTCAAGAGAGGATCGACTTGTGTGCTTTTATTCTCTTCAGAGGATTTCAGGTTTAGCCCTGACTCCAGTTTATGACTTTATCTGGAAATAATATCTAACCTATTTAATAGTTGGTGGGCAATTACTTACTAAGTTACTGCTTTTACTTCTTCTGGGGGCTGAGAACAAGGTAAGTTGGCTTGTTTCGATTTTGTCTAAAGTAAAAGTGTGTAGGCTGTGAAGACATCAGCAGAGGAACCAATATCTCCTTTGAGGAGCAGCCACTCATCTAGTACAGAGGGAAAATAATTTGCAATGAATGTGGACATATTTTAGAGGTGGGATAATTCAGGTAACTACAAGATCCCTCCTGGGCTACCCTAGCAGATAAAGTAGTTTCATCACAAGAGCCTGCTGAGTACCTTAATTTTTCCAAACAAGAAGTTATTTGTTAATAAATTCTTTAATAAATTTGTTAATAAATACATTCTCTGTTATTTTCTATTTCCTATGTGTCCTGCAGCGCTGCTAGGCGTTGCATATGTATTTTCTCGAATCATCAGAACAACCATGCAAGGGAGCTTGTATTGTTCCCATTTTACTGATGAGGAAACTGCAGCTCAGAGAAGTGAGTGATTTGCTCAAGGTCACTAATCAGTAGCAGGTTTCGGAACCCAGGTTAGGCTGAGCGCTTTTCACCATGCCAGCAGTTTTGGCAATTTTGCTCCCGGGGCCACTGTGCGACCCCCACTGGTCTAAGACAGGGGCACGGGATCGGGGGGAGGTGGGGGAGAGGTCCCAACCCAGCTTCACCTGAGCGGTTCCGCACTTAGTTTTACACCTGGTGCTCTGAGGTAAGCTCCATTTGAGCAAAAGAGAATAAAAAACAAGTTTGAAGGCCACTGCCTTCCACAGGGGGCTTTGAACTTCCCAGCAGAAGCGTGGCTTTCCTTGAAGCGTTTCTCCTGAAACGCTTTGCTTGTATGATGCATTTTCCCCCACTTGGCTCTATCCTCCACGTGACTGGAAGAGTGATTTTTCTAAAATCTCATCATGTTACTCCCCTGCTTAGAAACTTCTATGGCTCCCAGCTACCTCTAGGTTAAAATCTGTATTCCTCTTTCAGCATGACCTATGAGAGCCTTAGCGATCTGGACCCCCATCCACCTCTCCAGAGTTGCCATTAATTACTCCCCAGCTCCCACCTTCCTTTCAAACCGGCTGACTCACATCTCCTGGTACTTGCTATGTGCATCCGTGTATACTCCAGTGGCCCTGCCAGGAGGCTGCTCTCCCGTCTCCACTGAGCGACTCCCACTCACCCCTCCAGCCTCAGATCAGGTGTACTCTTCCTCCACGAAAGCCTTTCCTGCACCTTTGGCCTGGGTTAGGCCCCGCCCTCTTTGCAGCACCCCCTACTCCAACCCCCATGCTTACCTGTCAGAGCCCTGCTTCTGCCTCCTTTTCTTGTCTGCCTGTCCCACTAGAATGCAGATTTGCATCATCTGCTTAACTCTGTTTTGCTCCCCTGGAAAGAAGTTTCTCAGGGAATTTGTTCTTTCTCTTGGGGTGAGCATACCATATTTGCCTCGAAAAGCATACCAGAAATGCCAATGGCTTGATGTTAGGCACGGAGAGTTTTCAGCATGGGGGTTTGTCCCCTGCAGCCAAACCTCAATTTTACATGGAGGAGGTAGGCTAGGCAATATCACATGATGAGAAAAATCTGTGGGGAAGAATAGCTGACTACAGGAAAAACTCCAGAAAGCCGCTTTCAAATCCTCCAGCTGACTTGGTGTGCATTTTGGAAAGAGCAGGGCAGATGCTTGTCTTAGGTCCCCAAATCTGCTAATAGTTAAGATGCTTAGGTTCAAACTTTTCCTATGAAGAGCAGACTACTGTTAAAAGTGTCCTTTGAATGTTGGACGAAGGCACATGCCAATCTTCCCTCCAAGCCAGGAGTCCGCAGACTCAGCCATGTGGCAGGAAGGCCCTGCCCTGACGCCTTCACCAAACCCAACCCACCTCGGCAGCTATCAAGGGAGAGGTTGTGGAGCAGAAATCGCGGTCCCGCATCAGTTAGCCAATTTGCATCTATAAAATGGGCATGGGGGTGGACGAGGGCTATGCTAGATGCCCATTCCAAATGCCACAAGCCAGGAGCTGCTCACCCTCCCACTGCAAACATCAAAGAAGTTCATTTTTGTTTCTTTTCTTTTTTTGGCTCTGCCGCGCGGCTAGTGGGATCTTAGTTCCCAACCAGGGATTGAACTCAGGACCCTACAGTGAAAGCGCTGAGCCCTAACCACTGGATGGCGGAGGAATTCCCAAAGAAGTTCATTTAGAAGAAGAAAAAGGAAATGCTACATTACACTGTAAATATGTTTAAGGTATAGTTCCTAGAGACACGGGACAGGCTGAGAATCAATAGGAAAGATTTGGATCATTTCATGGATGGGAAGAATCTAATGCGTTATTAAGGGCAGGTGGGAACGTTTTGAGCACAGAAGGGGCAAACAGGCCTGCCAGGCAGAGATGGAAACCTGGACAGATGGGCTCAGGGTGGTGTCTCTGGGCTGTGTTTTATTGTGACTCAGTTCCTCCCTGGCCTTAGAGGACTGGGATGGGAGGGCTGGGGACACAGCAGTCCATTGCAAGGGCTACCCAACCCTCCAGGGATACAGTGCTATTTTGAAAATATGCTGTTCTCGAAAGCAGCATGGATTTCCAGCCACCAACTGCTTCTCCCTCCTTTCAGCTCAAATCAACCCACCTGTAAATGTAACTAAAAGAAACCCACAATGCTGATGATTAAAATCCTATCTTGGAAAAAATGCCAGGGGGTGTGTCTCATTGGAGGGCAGAAGTCAAGGTAAATTACATGACTCACCAGGAAATATTAGAAATACATATTTGGAGGCTTTTTCCTTTTACCTCCCCTCTGCTCCCTGCAGACAACTCCTCTGGGATGAGACTTGTGCAAGAGGCCAGACCTAGATGCTAAAGAGCCCAGGAGACAGGTAAACTGTGTGTCTCTACTCAGAGCCAAGGGGAAAGTAGCTCCTTTGGTGCACACCTTGGCCACTCGCTGTGCAAATGAGATCCAGAGACTGTTCCGGATCACTAGCTCGCAGCCGTGGGTTGGTGACCTCTTCCCTGCAAACACAGGGAAGAGGTGGTTGATGGAAAAAAAAGAAGTCATTCAAAGGACAGCTTTGTAATGTGAAAGGAAAACATATGCTACTTTAATATGCTTAAGAAGTCATTCGTGATACATTAGAAACCAAACCGTATGGGTAAGGCCTGGTTGTCTCAGGAGCAGGTTGACAGGGGCTGAGCCTGCCCTCACAAAGTGACCCGTTAACAGCCGAGTCAGGCCTGCAGTTAGGCGCTGCCTCTGCGTCAGTGGTTTACAATCTTAACTCATTCTTCTAGCAAATGTTTCCTAATAAACCCAGAGCTTCCACCTGCCCAGAAATGTCCACTGGAAGCTAACTTTCCCTCTCCTAAGCAGGACCACGCTTCTGCTCCTAACTCAATCCTGTAGTTTGGGGATTCGGCGCCAGGAAGGCTTGGTCCTTGGTCTCCCTCGGTTAGGCGTGCCCTGGACCCCGCGTCTCCTGGCCGGTGTCTGTACTCCTGAGACAGGTGCCTGAGACGGACCCCGAGGTGATCTGCTCCCTGCAGGACCAGCGCCCACGGCTGCGGCCCGAGCTGCGTCCGAGGCGCCGCCCCTTCGGTGGGACCCGGGACCGCCAGGGACCACCCGGGACCACCTGGGACCGCCAGGGACCGCCAGGGACCACCCGGGACCACGGCCCCGCCGCAGCGTCTTGGTCCCTCCACGCTCTCCAGTCTCCGTCTCCTTCAACGGTCCTGGAAGAAGGGGAACATATGGCGGAGAAGGCCTTGAATTTGCGCCACCCGTCTGCCCACGGAGTCCTTCCCCTTGGCGGGCGCCGCCGCCGCTGTCTCCACGACCGACGAGCCCACTGCGCTGGAGGCGCGTCTCGGCGTACACGCGGCGCCGCCGCCGCTGCTGTTGTTGTTGGCGTTGTTACGCTCGCTGCTGCCCGCCGTCTCCCAGTCCTCGGCCCCCGACAGCTCCCGCAGGCTCCAGGGCGCGTCGGGCCGCAGGTAGTGACAGGCCCGGTGGCCGCTGTGGTCGCGGCGCGTGGGGTCTGCCCCCAAGGCGCCCACCAGCACCTTGACGACCATATCGTGGCCCTGCAGGGCCGCCAGGTGGAGGGGCGTGAGGCCGCCGCTACCCGGGGCGCTCACGTCGAGCCGCAGCCCCCTGCGCTGGGCGAAGTCGTGCACCAGGATGAGTTCTTCGTGGCGCCCGTGCTTGGCCAGCCAGTGCAGCACCGTGTAGCCCGTGATCGGGTCGCCCCGCAGGAGCAGCCCCGGCTCGACCTCCAGCAGCTCCTGCAGCGCCTCAAAGCGGCCCTCAGCGGCCGCCAGTATCCACGCGTGCTCCCGGGGCTCCAGGCATAGCCCGCTACCGCTCGGTGCGTTCGGCCCGCCCGGGGACTGCTCCTCGGGGCGCTCCTCCGACAGCCACCCGGCGGGAGCCGCCCCCTGCAGCCCCAACAGCTCCCGCAGCGCTCCCCGCCGGCGCCCCGAGCCTGTTCCCGAGGGCATCACCGAGCGGTGGAAGGCGGTGGTGGCGTTGCCCCGGTACCTGCCCAGGCTGACGGTGTCCACTCTCGAGGGGCGGGGCTGCGGGGCGCTCCGCAGGCTGAGCTCGGTCGGTGCGAAGGAGGCCTTGGGTGCCGGCTTCGCGGCCCCTCGGGGCTCGGCCATGGTCCTGCCGCCGCGGCTGTTCCAGTGTCTAGCGTTTGCTGCCCTTCCCGGGCCCCACCAAGAGAGGAACTGGCGCTGGCGTTGGGGAAGGAAGCGGCTTGAGCAATTGGGCTCGGAGGGAGGGAGCGAAGGAGGGGAGAAGAGGGAGGGAGAGCGCGAGCGAGCCGAGGGAGGGCCCCCGGCACGGGCGGTGGGGGGGCCTGGAGGGGTGGGAGCTCCGGCCATGCCCCCGGGTAGAGCCCCTTTCCTGCACCCCGGGTACCGCCGCCACCTCCGCTTCCCCGGGTCGCGGGCGGCCCCGCCCCAAACGGCCAGGTGAGCTGGGCGGCCCCGCCTCCCGCACGGCGTGGGCAACTGTGGGGCGGACGCGGGGGCGGGCTGCGCGCTAGCCCCGAGCGCCAACGGGAGCAGCCCAGCTGCCCCAGCAGCCGGGTTCTCAGCATCCCCGCAGTTGCTGGGTGAAGAGGCTCTAGGGAGCCCCCTCCGCGGTGGGCTGAGTTCGGCTTCCAGCCAAGGCCTCCGGCAGCGCGGTCCTTACAGCTCCGGGGCGGTCGCTCTCCGCCCCTTCCTTCGCCCTTCCCTCTTATCTCCTCAGGAGTCTCCCTGCACTTTGTCCCCGAGCCGTCTTTGTCCCGCGCCTCGCATTCACGGAGGCGGCTTGGCTGCCCCATGTGACTCGGGTTCGCTTGCACTGCCCTTTGTGTGGCCTTGACCCTTCCCGCAGCGCCGGAGCTGCCCGGGATTCCTACAGAGAAATTCGAGAAAGTGTCCAGGCGTAAAAGCCCTTCCAGGGAACTGAGAAGGGCTACCCCCTGCTTCCCCGAGGCTCCCTACTCCTCTCTCCGCCCTCTTCTCTTTAACCTTTCCCAGCTTGGCTTGAAGAAGCAGGTACTGGTGAATCTGAGTCATCGGCCACGAACGCCTTACCCTCTTCAGAGATGCATCCCGCTCTCTCCCTGAGGGACCTGCTGATTTCCGCGAATTCCGAGTTTCAAGGCTTTTAAAAGAGGAGGGTATTTTACCTTTTTAGTCCTAACATTAGCATCCTCTTGGCTCTTCTCTCAATAAATGGTAGTTCTTGCCTCCCCCCCGCCCCATGTTAGGGAGTTCAGTCATGAGCAGTGGGGAGCCATAGAAGGTTCTTGAGCCAGAGAGGAATACAGCCATGATTAAGGTGGTCTTTAGGAAGATGATTATGGGAGAGGCAGAGGCAGAAAGCCAGGAGACTATTCCAACAGTCTAGGCCAGAGGGAATGGGGACTCAGGCCAAGCCAGCCCACTCTACTGGGTCCCACAGTGATGGAAGGTATCAGAGGCTTTTCCACCTTTGCCCTCAGATATTTGGGGTCAGCCCTAAAGAGCTGGAGCTTTCCTTCATGACAGCCTATGCATTTGTAATCCATTTTTTAAAATACTTTTTATGTGCCACTCTGCTAAATGCTTTATATATGTTCATTATATCACCCGCCCAAGGATCTCAAGAGCTAAGTATTGTTACTGTCCTCACTTTGCAAAGAGATTAGGCCATTTGCCCAAGGTCACCCCGAAGGAAGTGGCAGAGCAAGTCTGTGTGACACCGCAGCCTTTGTTCTGGCGCAGAGGATCTGGCCTTCAAACCAAGCTTATCAACAGCAAACCATTCACACAAATCCCAAATTCCAGCCAAACGGATGGACTTGTTCTAACCTGAGCATATCTTGAACTTGCCCTCCTCTACCGAGAATGTCCTCCCTCATAGCTTCTATTTGGTGAAGTTCTCCCCCCTGTCCTTCAAGGTTGGCCTCAGTTGCCACCTTCTCCAGTAAGCCTCCTCCGATTACCCCAGCCCAGAGTGATCCCTCACTCCCCCAACCATCTGTTTGTATTACTCCTCCGGCACCCAGAACAGACAGCCTTGTGTTGTATTTCTCTCCCTTTACTCTGACATATGCCAATTAAACTGAACTCTTTGATGACTAGTCATACTACCCTTGTGTACCTAGTAGGTGTGTGAGAAATAGGTTACCTCGTTCTGGTCTGGCAGCCTGGAGAAATGTAATCGTGTGTGTACGTGTTGGGGGAGGTGTCTTCGGCCAGAACCTCGATGCCCACTCCCACATCCCTGCCTCAGACTGAATCTGCAGGACACCAAAAGCAGCTCATAGACTTGGTCAATTCGTAAAAGAAAAAGGCAAAAGGTGATCAAGTGGTTGCTTCACTGAGCTGACTAACCAAAGCCAACTCCTGGCTTTTGCCGGCTTCTCGGAGACCAGGCCCAGGCCCAGAGTGGGCCCCAAGCTTTCAGGCTTTCATTTTCAAAATGAACCCTGACTGACAAGCAGCTACTTCCGTTGCTCTGGAAACTCCCCTCCACAACCCCAAATCTGTAAACACTAAACCGCACACATGCACACACACTTCTAGAATATGCAAACAGCTGCAGCAGTATTTCTTTTAATCAAAATGCCAGCATGGAGAATGCAGGATGGGAGAACGCTTGGACTATTAATTTTTCTCGCCACTAAGCAGGCAGTTCCCTTCGCTATCAGCACTAATAATATCTCTGGTTCCGGTTCAAAGACTGCAAGGGCAGTCGCCTGACCAGCATCACAGACCCAGGGCACACGTGCCCTTGCTTAACTGTTGCCAGAGACCAGAGCCAAGGTGCTTCCCTAGCAACTCTTTACTTACCAAGTGCTTTGTCTAGGTCACCAGTTGCATACATGGTTCCCCGGGACCACAGCACCCATCTCTATTTCGGGAGAGAGGGTCTGTAGACAAAGAGTATCACCTGCCATTCCAGTAAACAAAGAATGCTGCCTGCTAGTCCAGTGAACAATGAAAGTCAACTACCATCAAGCCAGGAGCCCCTGCAGCCACCGTCCCCCACGGCCCCACGGCGCGCCCTGAGGGGAACTCAGGATGGAGAAAAACAGGATACTGGCCCTAGATAGTTAAGATGCTTATCTAAGGAATAATTTCCATGAGCCCAGACTCTTGCATCTTGCCATACAGAGAAAAGGGCTAGGGAATTCCCTGGTGGTCCATTGGTTAGGACTCTATGCTCTCACTGCTGAGGGCTCTGGGTTCAATCCCTGGCCGGGGAACTAAGATCCCACAAGCTGCACGGCATGGCCAAAAAAAAGGGGGGGAGGCTAAAATCACTACTTTGAGATGTCTGTTTTCTGTGATTAGCTGTAGTCTTTGATGTTTGAACACGTTTTTATTTTTTCTTGCAAAAACTCCTGTATATCGTGACTCCTCCTTTACTTCTTTGCCACAGTTCCTTAGAGCTCTCGGAGAGGCTGCCTCCCAGGCTAGAGTCCTCAGTAAGTCCGCTGAATAAAACATAACCTGCAACTTTTGGGTTGTGTGTTTTTCTTCAGTCAACAGGTCTCTGGAATCTGACACCTGGGAGTGGGGTGAAGAGAACAGAAAGCAGAAGGGTAGTAAAGATCCTCCTAAACTGAAAATGCCCATCCCCCGAGGCAGCTGCTGCCCCCCAAGAGAGTGGGGCAAAACCCCTCAAGCCCTTGGAAATAGCCTCTCCAAAAGCTGGATGTAGGGTGAGGGTTTGCAGTTTGAATGGTGGTACCTGGTGTCTTTTCCAAATGGCAGCCTCTCTAGTGTATTTTTTATAGGTCCTGGACTATTCGAGAATTCTTAATGTTTCCTCGGTCAGGTTCTTCATTTTCCAGATGAGGTTTAACTGTCAGGGAGGATGGCAAGAGGCAGAGAAACTTCAAGCTGAAGTGTTGAAAATCAATCTTGAGGAGGAGAGAGCGCAGCTCAAGTCTCATTGGAAGCCGGTGGGGAATCATAACTGACCTGCAAAAATTTAATTTGCCCGCAACTTTTCAGGAACATGCTCCTGGGGTGAAGCCAAAAGCACATGTATCTTTGGCTCGCAGTGGAGTTTGCCAATGGGGCTCATGGATTCAGAAAAATCCATGGCTGCAGAGCAGGCATGAGGGGAATGTGTAGAATATGGGAAGTAAAGTCCCTCAGGCTTTCATAGCGGTAGCTGATGGAGGGAGCAGGGAACTTTTTTTTTTTTTTTTTTGCCACGCCGCGTGGCATGTGGGATCTTACTTCCCCGACCAGGGACTGAACCCACGCCCCCTGCCATGGAAGTGTGCAGTCTTAACCACTGGACCACCAGGGAAGTCCCTGCAGGGAACATTCTTGAGGTTCCAGATATAAAATATAAGTTTTCTTTCCTCCAAAGACCTGAGCTGATATCATCACATGATTCTCAGTGAGAGAGAAAGCCACGAGAGAGAAAGCTCCCTGAGCAGAAGAGCGTGTGAGAGTGTGTAAACATGTGTTCGTGTGCGCGCGCACGCAAGCACGCACTGCCAGACATCACTGTCTCTGATCATCATTTACCCCTTCCCAAGTGTCAGGGCTTTCCATGAGGAGACCCCTGTGAAAGGTTTAACATTCTCGATACCTTTTCCTTAGACTATAGAACAAATCATATATATATAGTTTTACTATATATAGTAAATATATATATATTTATATATATAGTTTTATATATATAGTAAACACTTAAAACACACTTTTCTATTATTTTGGATTTACTTTCTTCCCTTTTTAGAAAAACATATGATCTTACTTTGGGAGCTGGATAAGCTTGGAATAATAGAAGGTGGTAAGACCAAGTTGACATCTGTGAACGGTGAGACCAGGGTTTTTCAAAATGACTGAGGAGAAAGGTGTGGGCAGGGAGCAGGAAGAAATCTTTAGGCCTGAGCGCAAGCAGGAAACCTGCCTAAGACTCGGGCTGCAATGGCTTAACTGGAGTCCAAGTGTCAAGCATGGGCCATGAAGTGTGACGAGAAAAAAATTTCCATTACACCTTTTACTGAGGCTGCGATGAAAAAGTCACCTCTCAGGAAAGACCTCAGGTATTACCACGTGGAGACACACGAGGGCGCTCTAACCAGCTAGCTATTGAGAAAACCGGAAAGGTCGCACAGATTTCTACCTGGAAATAGAGACATGGCAGGCTTTTTCTTGATGTGAATTCAGGTTTTTACCCAGGATCAGGCTGCTCACCCTTGGCCCTTAAGTAGATGCAAGGAAGGAGGTACTAGCATCAGGGGCTGTGGTGAGAAGGCCAGGGTGTCATGTTGAAGAGAATGTGAACAAGCTGGAGAGAGAGGGAGAATGGTGAGCGGAACAAAGTGCTTCCTTACTCTATTCGAGAGCCGTTAGTTTCTGTAATATGTAAGGTTTGGAATAATAATGCTTTATGGTTTTCAAAGTGCTTTCATTTTTTTTTTTTTTTTTTTTTTTTTTGCGGTAGCGGGCCTCTCACTGTTGTGGCCTCTCCCGTTGCGGAGCACAGGCTCTGGACGCGCAGGCTCAGCGGCCATGGCTCACGGGCCCAGCCGCTCCACGGCATGTGGGATCTTCCCGAACCGGGGCACGAACCCGCGTCTCCTGCATCGGCAGGCGGACTCTCAACCACTGCGCCACCAGGGAAGCCCCATATTTTTAACTTAACTCTTTGACCCAGGCAGCAAGCCTGTGAGATATGTAGACAAGACTAATTATATCCAACTTACACACAAGGTTGAGAGAGGTTAAGTGACTTGCCCGGCATCACACAGCTCAAAAGTGGTGGAGTGGGTCTGTGCTCATGCCTCTGTGTCACACTGCCTTACTTATTTGGGTGAGGTGGGCAGGGACAGCTCTCGGTGACACTGTGCAGTAAATGAATGCTGTCCTTGGTGACTTTCACCTACCCTTTTTGACATCCAGGCACTCTGGGTCCCAAATCTCCCAATGTAGCACTCCCTAATGATAAGGAGAGCAACCACCTACTGGTATTGAGCACTTAGGTGCCTGGCAGGCCCTGTGCTGAGCATTAAACATGCCTTATCATGCACGAGTATTCATAGCAGCACTATTCACAATAGCCAAAAGGTAGAAACAGCCCCAGTCTCCATCAGCTGATGAGGGGATAAACAAAATGTGATATATCCATGCAATGGAATATTATCCAGTAATAAAAAGGAATTAAGTAATGATGCTTGCTACATATAACATGGAGGAACCCTGAAAGCACTGTGCTATGTGAAAGAAGCCAGACACAAAAGACCACATATAGTCTGATTCCATTTATATGAAATGTCCAGAAGAGGCAAGTCCACAGAGACAGAAAGTAAGTTAGTGGTTGCCTAGGCTAGGTGGGGGGAGTAGGGGAGGGGAAGGGAGCATGGAGAGCGACTGCTAATGGGCACAGGTTTCTTTTTGGGGTAATGAAAGTGTTCTGGATTAGATATTGGCAGTGGTTGTACAACCTTGTGAACATACTAAAACCCACTGAATGGTACACTTTAAAATGGTGACATTTATGGTATGTGAATTATATTTCAATGAAGCTGTTACCAAAAGAGTGCATTATCTCTCTTAATCTTTATAACAACTCTAAGAGATGGGGACTAATGAGAAATTGAGGCCCAGCGAAGTTTGTTTGTTTTTCTTTTAAAGGAAGTGGGAAGGAGAAAGGATTTTTAAATTAATTAATTAATTTATTTATTTTTGGCTGCATTGGGTCTTCGTTGCTGCACGTGGGCTTTCTCTGGTTGCGGTGCGTGTGTGTCTCATTTTGGTGGCTTCTCTTGTTGCGGAGCACCGGCTCTAGGCGTGCGGGCTTCAGTAGTTGTGGCACGTGGGCTCAGTAGTTGTGGCTCGTGGGTTCTAGAGCACAGGCTTAGTAGTTGTGACGCACGGGCTTAGTTGCTTCAAGGCATGTGGGATCTTCGTGGACCAGGGCACAAACCCGTGTCCCCTGCATTGGCAGGCAGATTCGTAACCACCGCGCTACCAGGGAAATCCTGCGAAGTTCATTGGTCACATTCTCTCAGTTAGTAAGTGGCAGGGGAACGCATCCAACTTTGCCTGACTGCAAGGCTCTTGCTTTTCACCATCATTTCACACTGCCTCTAATGCATCACTCGTATAGAGGATATCATAAGAGCCAAAGAGCCAATACTCACTGAGGACTTAATATGTGCCGAGCACATTGCATTCATGACCTCGTTGATGCCCTAAAACAAGGTAGACACTATTCAAGCAGTGGTCTCCCAACTTTTTTTTTAATTTATTTTTGGCTGAGTTGGGTCTTCGTTGCTGCATGCAGGCTTTCTCTACTTGCAGCGAGCGGGGTCTACTCATCGTTGCAGTGCCCGGGCTTCTCATTGCCGTGGCTTCTCTTGTTGCAGAGCACGGGCTCTAGGTGTGCAGGCTTCAGTAGTTGTGGCATGTGGGCTCAGTAGTTGTGGCTCGCAGCCTCAGGAGTTGTGGCTCGCGAGCTCTAGAACACAGGCTCAGTAGTTGTGGTGCACGGGCTTAGTTGCTCTGCAGCATGTGGGATCTTACCGGACCAGGGATCGAACCCGTGTCCCCTGCATTGGCAGGCGGATTCTTAACCACTGCGCCACCAGGGAAGTCCTCCCAACTTTTTCGATTGCACACCCCTCTACTAAAAATATTTTGAGAAGTATTCTCAATGCTTGAGTGTTTTATAAAATCATGTGCATGTGTTACTCTACTAATACATTATGTATGTTCTAAAGCATACACAGAAAGGACATTTTAAAAGGATGAGACAAGGATGAAATAAACAGTATTTTCAAACAGTTTAAACTTTTTATAATATTTGTAGTACAGAAAACTATTTTGACTCTCACTAAAATGTTATGAGGGCTTCCCTGGTGGCGCAATGGTTAGGAGTCCGCCTGCCAATGCAGGGGACACGGGTTCGAGCCCTGTTCCGGGAGGATCCCGCAGGCTGTGGAGCAGCTAAGCCCCTGAACCACAGCTGCTGAGCCTGCACTCTGGAGCCCGTGAGTCACAACTGCTGAAGCCCGCCCGCCTACAGCCTGAACTCCACAACAGGAGAAGCCGCCGCAATGAGAAGTCTGTGCACTGCAATCAAGAGCAGTTCCCGCTCGCCGCAACTAGGCCCGCGCGCAGCAACAAAGACCCAATGCAGGGCTTCCCTGGTGGCGCAGTGGTTGAGAGTCCGCCTGCCGATGCAGGGGGTACGGGTTCGTGCCCCGGTCCGGGAAGATCCCACATGCCACGGAGCAGCTAGGTCCGTGAGCCATGGCCTCTGAGCCTGCGCGTCCAGAGCCTGTGCTCCGCAACGGGAGAGGCCACAGCAGTGAGAGGCCCGCGTACCGCAAAAAAAAAAAGACCCAATGCAGCCAAAAATAAATAAAATGTTATGAATACATTTTTTTCCTACAGAGAATGTGGTCGCATATGCTTCATTAAAAAAAAATCTTGGGTTAATATAGTAATACAGTAATACAGCTATAATTATATGCTATAATACGGCTATGTGAAGGTGTGGTTCTAAGTTTAATTTATTTCAGCACTTGGTTTCAGCAGCTGTCATAGATGAGGAAGATGTCTGAAAAAGATGCACAGCTCTCAATGGAAGACAAATTCCATGGGCTGAGTTTACCACATCGTCATGATTCTCCTTTTCCTATTCCACCCACCAATTATGAAACAGCTTTTGATGAAATTCAGCTGGTAAACCATCACCTTTCCTGATGCCAATCATTTGTTCTTGCCAACCAATCAGCACTTGCTGCACTTTTGTGTTTTATGTTTTTTTTTTTCGGTACGCGGGCCTCTCACTGTTGTGGCCTCTCCCATTGCGGAGCACAGGCTCCGGACACGTAGGCTCAGCGGCCATGGCTCACGGGCCCAGCCGCTCCGCGGCATGTGGGATCTTCCCGGACCGGGGCACGAACCCGTGTTCCCTGCATCGGCAGGCGGACTCTTAACCACTGCACCACCAGGGAAGCCCCACTTTTGTGCTTTTAACAAATGTGTTCAAAATCCATCAAAACTCTACATTTGAAAGACATTTTCAGGGTAGATATTTTCAGTCCCAGGTTTTAAGTGTGTAGATATGAGAGGTTTTCTAGGTATGCAACTTAATCATTTTTGGCAATAAAATTACATAACAATGAAAACACAAATATCTGTTCTCCAAATGTTCTCTCCATGAACTGAGTTTCCATCCAAAGCAGTTATTTTCTCACTCAGTGTTAAAATATCAACTTAACCTTGAAGAGCTATATTGAGTGTGTTTATTATAATGGTTTTTAAAAAATAGCCACTGACTGTTAAAGGACACCACAGAAAAGGTCAGTATATTTGAAACACGTACCTTTGTGTGAAAGGAAGCTATCTTTTAGTTTGAAAACTCTTTTAAGGACTTTGCCACAAAATAACCAGCTAACCTCTGTGTGGTAGGGAAGTGACAAAGGGAGTGTCACTCCCTACCTTGTTACAAAATAGAGTACTATGAACATTTCAAAAGTCTAGTTTCTGTAGGATATTGGTGAATCCTATAGCAGTTTGTACATTCCAGGCTTCAAAAGGTTGCCAACTTTTTCAGTAAACTTACCTTGAAATTCACCCCCACCTTTTGAAAAATATTCCTGTCAAAACAGCACTTCATTAGAGTAAAAAACTGCATTTCCTCTTTTTCTGTAAGGCATTTAAAAAAGATTAAACCATCTCAGTACTCTGTAATGACCTATACGGAAATAGAATTTAAAAAAGAGTGGATATATGTTTATGTATAACTGATTCACTTTGCTGTACACCTGAAACTAACACAACATTGTAAATCTACTATACTCCAATAAAAATTTAAACAATTAAACCAATCATTTTTTGTACATACTGTATCTTGTTCTTTATATCTTTCCTTTAGTAGCCCACAAAAAAGTAGTTCTTTGTGGATTTCATTACTGAGACAGAATCTAGCAAATAGAAAGCTGAAAATGTTAGAAAGATTTTACCCAGCTATACAGCAAACCTCCCAAACTCCATCATTTATTCTAATACTGTTTGTTCAAATCTTCAGCAGTGTTTTCTAGATGCCTTCCAACAGTATTTGCTGACAAAAGACTGGAGTTGAGTTTGTCATCATGTTGTTTCACATGGTTTTATTTTGCCCATTTTTACCATGATGGGAAAAACAAGTGGTTCCCTAAAGGGATCTGTGAACTTTCGTTTTTCTTTATTTAGTATGAAACTTCAAACAAAACTTCTAAGCATGTACCTTTACGTTTAGTGAGATCTAATAAAGTACTATATTGAAAATCACTTGATGTTAAACATTGATAAAAAAAATAGTAGAGGGGCTTCCCTGGTGGCGCAGTGGTTGAGAGTCCGCCTGCCATTGCAGGGGACACCGGTTTGTGCCCCGGTCCCGGAAGATCCCACATGCCGCGGAGCGGCTGGGCCCGTGAGCCATGGCCGCTGAGCCTGCGCGTCCGGAGCCTGTGCTCCGCAACGGGAGAGGCCACAACAGTGAGAGGCCCGCGTACTGCAAAAAAAAAAAAAAAAAAAAAAAAGTAGAAATTTATTTTTATGTCCTGGATGCCCAGTTCTTTCATGTAAACTTAAAGAAACTATGACATACATATAGAAAAGTGCACAAATCACAAGTGTACAGCTTGACAAATTTTTACAAACTGAACACACTTGTATAACCAGCAGCAAGGTCAAGAAATAGAATATCGGGAATTCCCGGGCGGTTCAGTGGTTAAGACTTGGTCTTTTCACTGCCATGGCCCAGGTTCAATCTCTGGTCGGGGAACTAAGATACTGCAAGCCGGGTGGCGCAGCCAAAAAAAAAAAAAAAAAAGAATATCATAGCACCCAGGAGTCTCCTTTGTGCCCCCTCCCTTTCATTACCCCTTTAGTTCTTATTGCTGTGTAATGAATCACCCCAAAATGTAGTGAAAATGACCATTTTTTTATGCTCATGGATTCTGTAGGTCAAGAATTCAGACAGGGCATGTGGGGATGGCCTCTGGGGATTGTCTGGGAAGACACGATGGCTGGGGGTGACTGGACACCTGGCAGCTGAAATCTTCTGGAGATGTCTTTCCTCATGTCCTTCATTTTATGATGGCTGTTGGCTGGAACTTCAGCTGGAGCTGCTGGCCAGAACACGTATAGATGGCCTCTCTATGTGGTCTACGATCTAGCATCACTTCCACCATACTATGTTGGTCACTCAGATTCAAGTGAAGGAAACACAGACTCCTCCCCTCAAAAGGAGAATTTCCAGACATGTTTCAAAACTGCCACAAAAAGTAATCACCATCTTAACGTCTACCGCCATTGATCAGTTAAATAGATGCTTAGATTTTAAAGATCTTGCTAATCATTATAGCTTCATATCATTATTAGCTAATATATCAAGGCAAAGTACACACTTAAAGTGAGTTTATTAACAAAGTGGACGTGAACCATACTTTAATTAGCTTTCTTTTTTTTCAAGTTGAACTTCTCTTTTTCTTTTCATTCCTTTTTTTTTTTTTTTTTTGGGCTGTGCTGCACAGCTTGCAGGATCTCAGTTCCCCGACCAGGGATTGAACCCGGGCCCCAGCAGTGAGAGCGCAGAGTCCTGACCCCTGGACCGCCAGGGACTTCCCTAAGTAGCTTTCTTGATGTTTTCTTTTTCTTTCTTTCTTTCTTTCTTTTTTTTTGGCTGATTTCTTATCAGAACCAATTTGTTCATTGTTGTTTTTATTTTGGAATGGGGCTGATGGAAAACTTATACTAGGAATGGGAGATGAATCAGTTCTGCCACTTTCCTGTTGCCCACTTGTCCTTGTATTCTTCATAGTATCTTCATTCAGGCTGTGGTTTATTTGTCGGAATCTTTTCAAGCCAGTTTTCCATTTGGGGAGGACTGGTTTAGTTAAAACCAGATGATATAATCTTCAAATTCACAACCCAACACAGACATTGCAGAACTTTGCAGTAGGCTAAAAATAAAACGAAAGAGGGTGGACGCCACCATCAAACCCTTCTGTGTTGTGAAATTCCCATTCCTCCTTCAGGATACCCATCAGCAGCCATGTTACAAATAGACCAAATGAGGGTGCCAGTGTCACCGCATGTCTTGGGTACATTACAGTTTCATTGCTTTTATCCTTTTGTTACAAAATAACTTTAAATAAAAGTTGTAATATTTTCTTCCCACACCTCAATGAATCACCTTGTACTCCTCACTTTAGAGACAACTGGTTTATTGCATTTGTTCCATTTTACAAATGAGACAACCGAGGTCCCAACAGGTGAAGAAACGAATTCGAGGATACACAGCTAGTATGTGACGGAGCCAGTATTCGAACAGGTCTGTTTGGTTCCAGTGCCCACGCCCCCTCTATTACAACCAAAAGATTCTGGCTGGTTCAGTGACACAAAGTTTCTGGTTTCAGACACCGGAGGGAGGGAAGACTAAGGATCTCACTCTCCCAGCTAGGGGCACGTTTCCCTCTGCGTGGTCTATGGCAGAGTAGGGGTCAGGCTTAGAAGGAGGATACTGGCAAAACTGGGATCTAACCACCAGTCATCGGGCACTTACTATGTGCAAGACCCAGAGCCGAGCACTGAATCCTCCTCACGGCCCTGTGAGAGAGCTCCAAGTGGTACGTCCATTTTTCAGATGACAAAATGGAGTTGGTGGCCCTGCTGGTACTCCGAGCCGAAAATGGAATGACTCCCAAACCTGGGCTCTTAACCAATACTCAGTGTAGCCTCTAGTAGACAGTGCCAGGCACTGTGCCAACTGCTTTTCATGTATTATATCTCATTTAACTCTCACAACAGCCTCACGAGAAAGGTACTGTTAGACATTATCTTCATTTTACAGGTGCAGAAACTGAGGCTCAGAGAGGTTAGGTAACTTGTCCAAGGTCACTGGGGGCTGCTAGCAAGTGGCAGATCTTCTAGCAGTCTGGCCCCCCTTCCGTCATTGCTTTGGTCAGGGAATGGGCAGAATCTCCCAGAGCCAGCCTTTCTTGGGGAGTCCACATCCATCTGCCAGCATCTCCTCATTGAGCACATGGAGTCCAGAGAGGGCGAGAATGGTGTGGTCTGCGGACAGATGCCAGTCCAACGAGATAAGAAAGGACACTGAGAGCTTGGCAACGTTTACACAACTTTGATACTGCTGCAGCATCCGAGTGCATGATTCAGTTTTTAAAAACTTTTACAATAGCATCTGTTCATGACAGATTGGAAATTTAAAAACCAAATAACCTATCTTTCACCACAGATAGTTTGAGAAGCACAGGTATAGACAAATCCTGTCCACTATCCATGCCCATGATCTGTCCCTGTGAGAGCAAGAGTTGTCAGTTCCGAGCCAGGAGAGGGGGTGAGTTGCCTGCAAATGGTTCCCAAAGGATTGTGGGAAAGACTTGGTTCACCCCAAGTTGAACCTGATGCTGAGGGTTTGTGAAAGACAGTAAAGGCCTGATCTTGTTCCTTTTGGGAAGCCTCCAAGAAGAATGAAGGCTGTCGGCTTTAAATGATGATGATGCTGGCTTGGAAGATCCAGACTCATTTTTATTTCAAGGGATCCCTCAGGAGTTCTCCAATGACTATCCATTAACAAAGGGCATCAGGGGCTTCCCCGGTGGTGCAGTGGTTAAGAACCCGCCTGCCAATGCAGGGGACACGGGTTCAAGCCCTGGTCCGGGAAGATCCCACATGCCGTGGAGCAACTAAGCCCGTGCACCACAACTACTGAGCCTGTGCTCTAGAGCCCACGAGCCACAATTACTGAGCCCATGTGCCACAACTACTGAAGCCCGCACGCCCTAGAGCCTGTGCTCCACAAGAGAAGCCACCGCAATGAGAAGCCCGCTCACCACAACTAGAGAAAGCCCACACGCAGCAGCGAAGACCCAACACAGCCAAAAATAAATAAATACATTAAAATAATAATAATAATAATAATAAATAAATACGAATTTTAAACAAAAAGCAAAGGGCATCACTGTGACATCCTCCGATCCAGAAATGCCACTGCTGTCCTCAGTTTCGGTAGGCATTGCCATCTCTCCAGATATAGGACATGACCCAGTTAAATGCTGTGGGACAGGACAGGCAGTGAGGCACTGGGAACCAGAACAAGATTGTAAAGTGAGCTTTAGGGGCCTAAGCTAAAGGCCTAGGCAGGTGACCAGACTCGTTTTTCCCTTCCACCTTCTGCCAGCACAGATGCTACCTATCACAGCTCTGCTTCCTCCAGGCAGCTCTAATCCTAATCACTTCCCTCTTCACAGCATCTTTGTTGCCTGTCACACCCAACATTTCATCGTATAGTATCCTGAGTGGTTCTCATATGACTTACATCTCAATTTCTCATCTAGGTTAAAGGTCCCCAAAGCAATCACAGGGGAAAAGGCAAGGATTTAGCAACCAGAACTGAGGCATGATGGGATGTGGGGCTGGGCCTCAGGAGTAAGGGGGCTGCCCAGTTGTCAGAACTGAGGTCTGAAGTCAGGGCTGGTCCAGTAGTAAGGATGACCCCAGGCAGAATCTGAGAATGCTGGGCTGGAACTGCTGACATCCTTCTGAGCTAGAGCCTGGGGCTGGGCTGAGTCTGTAGCTAGAGGGTTGGTTGATGCTCAGAAAGTGGCTCCAGTCATGGAGGGGGAGGAGGAGAGTCTGGGAACCAGGCAGGACCTGAGCCTGCATTGTTCCTTGGCCTCCCATTCAAAGCCCTTTACAATGTGACCCCATCATAATGATAACAGTTAACATCTGGTGAGCACTTCCTATGTGCCAGCCACTGCTCCAAGTTTACATGTATTAGCTCATTGAATCCTCAAACTAACCTTGTGAGCAGGTTCCATGATTACCCCCATTTTACAGATGAGGAAACTAAGGCACAGAGAAGTTAAGAGGTTAAGTGACTTGCCCAAGTTTGCACAGCTAGCATGTGGTGGAGCTGGGATTCAAACCCAGGCAGTCTGGCTCAAGGGGCAGATGTTCACCCAAAAGCCTGTGCTCTGAAATATTTGCCTTGTGACAGGGGGCTTCAATGCCTTAACCTGAAGGATTGCTCGAATGGTGGAGATCTCAGACACGCGGGAGCCTGATAGGGGAGAAAACGTTGATCTTGGAGACTTTAAGTTAGAGGCACACTCAACTCTGCCCTGAACCCTAAGTTTCATGGCGGCTCCTCTGTGAAACCGTATCTGTCTCTTACATGAGATAAATGAGGAAGAGAATCCCCTGCTTGGGTTTGTGGTATCTTTCTTTTCTTTTCTTTTTATTTTTTTGGCCACGCCACGCTGCGTGCGCGATCGTAGTTCCCCAACCAGGGATCAAACCCGTGCCCCCTGCAGTGGAAACGCGGAGTCCTAACCACTGGGCTGTCAGGGAAGTCCCTGTGGCATCTTTCTAAATGACCCAAGGCCTCCAAGCCATGGCCTTAATGTTTCAATGGCCCTTGTACGGGCTGAGGCTGAGTTCACCTGAACATTGTTTCCACTCAGATGGGCAGAGCCTGGTGAGATCTCAACTTGAAGCATTTTTGGTAGTATTTTGTATCGTGCCTCTTTGTCATTCATTCTGTTTCTGGAGTTCGAGAAATAGGGTCTGTGCCTTTACTGGCACTGAGTCTATCATCATCTGTGTATTCTGTGGCTTTGGGGAGACCATACTCTGTTTTCTTTCTTTTATTTATTTTTTATTTTTTTTGCTATACGTGGGCCTCTCACTGTTGTGGCCTCTCCCGTTGCGGAGCACAGGCTCCGGACGCGCAGGCTCAGCGGCCATGGCTCACGGGCCTAGCAGCTCCGCGGCGTGTGGGATCTTCCCGGACCGGGAAACGAACCCGTGTCCCCTGCATCGGCAGGCGGACTCTCAACCACTGCGTCACCAGGGAAGCCCTCTTTCTTTTTTTTTTTTTTTTTTAATTGAGGTATAGTTGATGTATACTATTATATAAGTTTCAGGTTTACAACCTAGTGATTCACAGCTTTTAAACGTTATACTCCGAAGATAGTTACTATAAAAGATATTGGCTATATTCCCTGTGCTGTACAATATATCCTTGTAGCTTATTTATTTTATACACAGTAGTTTGTACCTATTAATCCACTGCCCCTATCTTGTCCCTCTCCCCTCTCTCTCCTCACTGGTAACCACTAGTTTGTTCTCTATATCTGTGAGTCTGTTTCTTTTTGTTATATTCACTAGTCTGTTGTATTTTTTAGATTCCACATATAAGTGAGATCATATAGTATCTGCCTTTCTCTGTCTGACTTATTTCACTAAGCACGATACCCTCTCTGTCTACTTTCACCTATTGTTAGGGCAGGTGTGGGCAGTCCCTCACGACTGGTCTGCTAAGAGCATGATCCCTTTGTTCGGTGTGCTGGGGGTTTGGTCCAGGTTTGTAGAGGGGCAAGGAGGACCTCAAGCTGGGCACGGGCTTTCATGAGAAGACACTGTCCCTGGGTCAGCTCTTCCAGTGGGTGGCTAGGGAAAGGGAGAAGGAGAGAGCATCGCGGCTGGTCGCAGTGCCATTGCTAAGGGATTTGCGTGCCATCTTTGGCAAGCATGTCACAGGTTGCCAATCCCTGGAAGAAAGACAACCCTGCCTGGCCCTGCCAGGACAGTTGAGGGATCAAGGTCAACTGCCTGCTGGGTGCACTAAGACGCTGGAGGCGCCAGTTCAGTAATCCCTATCCCGGGGTGGTTCCCATTCTTTTGGAAGTTTAGCTGCTCCCTGAGGGCACAAGGAAGAACCCGCCCCAGTTTGGCCACCCTTTCCAGTTGGCCAGCTGGCATCATCAGGAGTTCTGTTCCTAGGGTCCCCTGGCAGCCAGTTTGGCAAGGGCGGGCTGGGAAGAATAGTCAGTTGATTTGTTTCCTGTCTGCCAGAAGCTCAGAGCTGCTGGAAATCCAGGCGGATGCAATAACCCGACATGGTTTCATTCATCAAGATCCAGAGGGAGGGCACACTCCTTCCGAAGACAGATCGGGCGCACATGCCTAATCTAGCAAGTCGGGTAGGGTTCACATTTCTCCACACATTTCAAATTATAATTAAATGTCAGGGCTGCCTCATGCACCTCCTTCTGTGCTCATAGAACACTTGTTTCTCAGGGGTCCTGGGGACAGAAGATTTTGTAAAGGAACAAAAGAGACCAAAAACACATATACAAGTTATTCATATTTATGAGTGAAAAACGAGTAAGACAACAGATTGGTGAGGCTTCTTTGCCAAGGCAGGAATTGGATTCCAGGCTGCGGGAATGGCAGGACAGCGCCCAGAGCAAAGCGGGTGGGGACACAAGAAGAATATTGTGCTCAGTTTTTGGGACCCATCTACAGGGGTGACCAGCAGTGAAGGGACTTCAGGTGAGAAGTGATTGAAAGTTGGGAATGTTTAGCTGGAAGAGGAGAAGGCTCACAGGGAACATGACAGCTGCCTTTAAAAAACCAGACGGCTGGGCTTCCCTGGTGGCGCAGTGGTTGAGAGTCCGCCTGCCGATGCAGGGGACGTGGGTTCGTGCCCTGGTCTGGGAGGATCCCACATGCCGCGGAGCGGCTGGGCCCGTGAGCCATGGCCGCTGAGCCTGCGCGTCCGGAGCCTGTGCTCCGCAACGGGAGAGGCCACAACAGTGAGAGGCCCGCGTACCGCAAAAAAACAAAAAACAAAACCAGACAGGCTGGCCTGTGGGAGAGAGGAGGGGACTTAAGGCAGAGTGGAGGAGTGGAAAGTGTGGGCTATGGGTTCAGGAACCCTCAGTTGAAGTCATTGCTCTGCAATTTACTAGGCCTGCTCTCTTTGGTCATTTAATCTCCTTGAGCCTCAGTTGTTTCATCGGTGCAGTGGCTTGGAAGATAATACCTTCCTCCCTGTGCTGTAAGGATCCAGTGAGAGGGGGTCTATAAAAGAGTGCTTGAAATCTGCAAAATGCTTAGCAATTGATATTACTATCAGTCTCTGTGGTCCTGGAGCACAGAGCCTGGTCCAGTGGGTGAAACTGACAGAGAGGCAGACTGTGGTGCAGTACAGTTATGAAGAGGTACCTAACCACTATAGGGGTCATAAATGAAAATAACTGCTTTGGGTAGTAGTCAGTTCATCATCACTGGAGATGTTCAGGCAAAGGCTGGACCAGCATTTTCTGGGAGGCTGTGTGGGGGAATTACTGCATATGGAAGAAAGTTGGAGTAATCACCTCTAAGGTCTTTTCCATCCCTTAGGGTTGAAGATTCTATACTGAGTTTCTGCCAAGACCTGTTGGTGCTCGATGCCATTCCCTCTCACTTACCTCAGGACCTTGCTACAGCAGTTGCCCTCTCTCCCCTGCGTCAGTTTTTCCCTCTCTACTGGATCTTTTCTATCACCACACAAGTATGCTGTTTAAGCTCCAATCGAAGAAAAAGAAAAATGGTTTCCTCTAGCTATTGCCCCATCTCTCTGCTTCCCCTTTTCTAACACTTGCAGAATGATGGTCTGCATTTGCTTCCCCCCACTCAGTCTATGTCCTCCAACTCTCTCTTTTACATACTCGAAACTGGCTTTTGTCCCCTCCACTCCACCAAAATTGTTCTTGTTAAGATCACTGTGAGATAATAGAGAATATATATATTGCTCTCTGTCCTGGTTCCTGGCACGGAGCTCCTAAAAACCTCACAATTTCCTAAGTGATAAGAATACTCAGAGCATCTCTTGTTCTAACATCTGTCTTCGACCCCATCCCTGACACAGGGCTCTTAAAACCGTTATAAATTCCTAAGTGACGAGAGCAATGAGGAACATCTTTTGTTCTACTGAGGTGATTCTGGGTGGGCTCCTGGATGGGGGCTGGTCACCAGAGAGACCAAGCCATGATTAAAATCTTGGGATTTTCAGCTCCTCCCACATTCTCCAGAGAGAGGAGAGGGCCTGGAAATGGAGTTAATCATGGATCATGCCCATAATATTTATGAAAGCCTTCATAAAATCCCAGTAGTAGGGGGTTCAGGGAACTTCCAGATTGGTGAACACATCCATACCGGGAGGATGACACATCCCAGCTCCACAGGGACAGAAGCTCGTGCACTTGGGATCCTCCCAGACCTCAGCCTCTGTATCTCTTCATCTGGCTGTTCTGTAGCCTTTATCATATCCTTTGATAAACTGGTAAATGTGTTTCCCTGAGTTCTGTGACCTGCTCTAGAAAATTAATCAAACCAAAGAAGGGGGGCATTGGAACCTCTGATCTATAGCTGGTTGGTCAGAAGCACAGGTGATAACCTTGGCTTGCGACTGGCATCTGAAGTTGGGTGTGTGTGGCAGTCTTGTGGAACTGAGCCCTTAACCTGTGGAATCTAATGCTATCTCCGGGTAAATAGGGTCAGAATTGAGTTGAATTGGACACCCCACTGGTGTCCGAGAATTGCTTGTTGGTGTGGGGAACACCCCCCGACACACACACATTTGGTGACCAGAAGTGTCAGAAGTGAAATGTTCTCTCTGTAGGTAAAGGAGACGTACAGGGAAGAAACACACAGTGGGGAAGAACTGGGTTTTTCCCTACATGTGAAGGAAAAAGACTGAGGTTTTCCCTATATGATCATCAACAACTTACATGCTGTCAAATCCAAGGGTCAGTTTTCTCCATCTTCCTGTGACTGGTCCCATCTGCATAACTGACAAAGTTGACCTTTTCTTCTTCCTCCTCCGGGACACCACACTCTCTGGCTTTTCTCCTACCTCCCCGGTTCTCAGACTCCTTGGCAATTTCCTCCTCATCCCCTGACTTGTAAATCGTGGAGTGGCCCAGGGCTGTGTCTTCAGATCTCTGTTCTTTCCTAGTGTTTCCTAGTGGTCTTATCTAGACCATGGCTTTAAATATGTACTGGATATGGTTCTTGCATCTGTATACTGGACAACTCCCACAGTCATAGTTCCACCAGGGACCTCTATCTTTTTTTTTAAATTATTTTATTGAAGTATAGTTGATTTACAATGTTGTGTTAATTTCTGCTGTACTTCAAAGAGATTCAGTTATACATATATATACATTGTTTTCATATTCTTTTCCATTATGGTTTATCACAGGATATTGAATATAGTTCCCTGTGCTATACAGTAGGGTCTTTTAAAAAAATTATTTTATTTATTTTTGGCTGTGTTGGGTCTTCGTTGCTGCGCGCAGGCTTCCTCTAGTTGTGGCGAGCGGCGGCTACTCTTCATCGCGCTGTGCGGGCTTCTCATTGTGGTGGCTTCTCTTGTTGCGGAGCACGGGCTCTAGGCACACAGGCTTCAGTAGTTGTGGCACACGGGCTTAGTTGCTCCGCGGCATGTGGGATCTTCCCGGACCAGGGATCAAACCCGTGTCCCCCGTATTGGCAGGCGGATTCTTAACCACTGTGCCACCAGGGAAGCCCTACAGTAGGACCTTGTTGTTTATCCATTCCATATGTAATAGTTTGCTAATCCTGAGCTCCCGATCCATCCCTGTCCCACACTCCTCTCCCTTGGCAACTACAAGTCTGATCTTTATGTCTGCGAGTCTGTTTCTGTTTCGTAGGTAAGTTCATTTGTGAGGGACCTCTGTCTTGAACTCCACATCTGTATAACCAGAGGCCTCCTTGGCATCACCACCCGGATGTCTTGTTGCTGCATCACATTTAGCAGGGTCAGCACCAAATCCTCGATGCCTTCCCCCTAGACCTGCTCCTCCCACAATCCTCTTCATTTCCAAAATGGAGACTCCATGCTTTCAATCACTCAGACCCAAAACCTTGGGGTCATGACGGGGTTCAGGGCAGGCCACCCCCAAATATACCACTTTGGTATATTAATTATTTTGATTTAAAGTTATCTGAGAAACAGCCAGTGCAGAAAGGACCCTATGACCCTCCTCTCTGTCCCCCTGAAAACAGGAAATACACCTCCCAAGGGAAAGGTCCTCTCCCTGCACCAGGAGGTAGAGAGACATCCTTATTGCCAGAGATAGGGAGGTTTCTTCAGTTCTTAGAACAGTGCCTGGCACAGGGTAACAAACTCTGCTTAGTTTTTTCACCGATTAGTACCCAAGTCTAAGTTTCTTTGTCTTGTCAGTTCTTCACACATTTATTGTTTCTTTGTCTAAAAGGTATAAAATCTGCCTGCTTTGGTCATTTCTTTGAGTCTCATATTTCTATGAATTTCTGTAAGTACCAAATTAAAATTTGATTTTCTCCTGTTAATCTGTCGCACTTCAATTTAATGACTAGATCAGCCAGAAGAACCTAGAAAGGTAGAGGAAAGTTTTTTCCTCCCCAACAGTCATTACGCATCCCACAGACAATTCCTCAGCAAATCCCGTCAGCTCTATCTGCAACGGGTATCCAGAGCCCGGCCACTTCTCACTTCTCGGTAAAACATAAATCCGATCAGATAATTTCTCTGCTCAGAGCTGCCCAATGGCTACATCTTACTCCAAAGCCAAAGCCAAAGTCCTCATCTCCAACTATTCTCCCCATCACTCACCCTGCTCTGGGAATCAGTTGACCTTTTTGTTATTCATTTAACATGCCAGCCAAGCTCCTGGCCTGGAATGCTCTTTCCCCAGATGTCTGGTTGACCTGCTCACTCACCTCCTGCACATCTTCTCGGTGAGGTCTTTCCTGACCATTCTATTTACAATTGCAGCCCCTCCTGCCATCCCCTCTCTTTTACTTTCCCTTCTCTGCTTCCCTGCTTTACTTTTCTCCTTAGGACTCATTATCACCTAGCATACTATATGTTTTACTCACTTATTTTATTCCCCCCCTTAGAATGTAAGCTCCGTGAGGGCAGGAATTTTTGTGTTGTACACTGAAGTCTCTCCAGCTCTTAGAACAGTGCCTGGCACAGGATAAGTGCTCAATAGATGTTTGTTAATCTCCCAGACGGACTGGTAAGTGACAGACGCAAGTTGCAGAACAAGAAGAATCAGTGTGATCTAATTTATGTAAAAGAATACCCACAAAGCACCACTCTGTACCCGTATATATTCATGCATATGGATGTCAATGCACAGAATAGGCCCTGGAAGGAGCACACCAAAGCACTAACAGTGGTTATAACTAGGGCTCTTCTCAATGGGCCCAGGAGTGGGAGAGGGGTGTCCAAGGAGATTTTAGTCATATCTGTAATGTTTTCTCTTTTTTTCCAAGGAAAATGTATCCCTGTATTACTTTTGTGGAATTCAAAAGAAATAAAAATGAGTCAATTAAAAGTTATAATTAAAAGTTATATTTTGCAATAGTTTCCGGAAAGTGAACAGAAGAGTTTAAAGGACTCAGTAGTGCTAAAAGCCATTCTCAGGGCTGGGGCATCTAGGAGGCACCCCTCCTCCACTGTCTTCCTACCCCCCCACCCCATAAGACACATGATTTTTGTTTGCTTGTTTGTTTCTTTTGGCCACACCATGCAGCTTGTGGGATCTTAGTTCCCCTACCAGGGATTGAACCCGGGCCTTCACAGAGTCCTAACCACTGGACCACCAGGGAATTCCTTCTTTTAAAAAATTTATTTATATTTTAGTTATTTTATTTTGGCTGCGTTGGATCTTCTTTGCTGCGCGCAGTCTTTCTCTAGCTGCTGCGAGCGGGGGCTACTCTTCGTTGCGGTGCGCAGGCTTCTCATTGCGGTGGCTTCTCTTGTTGCAGAGCACAGGCTCTAGGCGCGCCGGCTTCAGTAGTTGTGGCACGTGGGCTTCAGTAGTTGTGGCTCGCGGGCTCTACAGCGCAGGCTCAGTAGTTGTGGCGCACAGGCTTACTTGCTCCATGGCATGTGGGATCTTCCCGAACCTGCCAATGCAGGGGACACGGGTTCGATCCCCGGTCCGGGGAGATCCCACATGCCATGGAGCAACTAAGCCCGTGCGCCACAATTACTAAGCCCTCTTGCTGCAACTACTGAAGCCCATGCGCCTAGAGCCCGTGCTCCACAGCAAGAGAAGCCACTGTAATGAGAAGCCTGTGCACCACAATGAAGAGTAGCCCCTGCTTGCCACAACTAGAGAAAGCCCAAGTACAGCAACGAAGACCCAACACAGCCAAAAATAAATAAATAAAATAAATAAATTTATATATAGAAAATATATGTATATACCACCCCAGAATACACCTCTTTGGCATATTGATTATCTTTACCTGGTTATTTTTTATTTTATTTCTTTGTGGTATGTGGGCCTCTCACTGTTGTGGCCTCTCCCGTTGCGGGGCACAGGCTCCGGACGCGCAGGCTCAGCGGCCATGGCTCACGGGCCCAGCCGCTCCATGGCATGTGGGATCTTCCCAGACCGGGGCACGAACCCGTGTCCCCTGCATCGGCAGACGGACTCTCAACCACTGCACCACCAGGGAAGCCCTACCTGGTTATTTTTAAGAAACAGCAGACACAGGTGAAGCTCTGAAAACTGAGTGGAAGTTACCCTTTTGTAAGAGACTTTTACATTTGTAGGGGACGTCTCCAAATGTAAGGATGTCTCCCCCTCTGTACACGCTTCTCTAAGCGTGACTCTAAATCTCTAGAAACTTATCAATGCAGAAGGCAATGACTTGAATCTGCATAACACCCTTAATCTGGTTTACTGTTTACTGTGCTTTTCCTGCTAACCTCCCCAAACTGTTTCCCACACCCCCATCTCCCCAATATATTTTGTCTTTAGCTGGAGATGGTATTTAAGATGGCAGCTTGGGCCATTTCAGGGAGTTACTCAGTTTTCCTGGTTATCTCTCACGTGTACAGGAAGCATATATATTATTAAACTTCTGTTTGTTTTTCTCCTGATAATCTCTTTTATTACAGCCTGTCTCAGCCAAGCACCTAGACGGGTAAAGGGAAAATAATTCTTCCTCCCCTACAGTCTGTAGGGGAAAACCCAGTTCTTCCCCACTGCACGTTTCTTCCCTGTGGGTCTCCTTTACTACTCGTGCCAAACACTTCACTTCTGGTCACAAAATGTGTGGATTGTTTTTTCCTTTTTTATAAATTTATTTATTTATAGTAGTGGCACATGGGCTTAGTTGCTCCGCAGCAACTAAGGGATCTTCCTGGACCAGGGATCGAACCCGTGTCCCCTGCATTGGCAGGCAGATTCTTAACCACTATGCCACCAGGGGAGTCCCAAATGTGTGGTTTTTTTCCCCACATCAAACAATTCTCTCTGACACCAGCTAGGTGTTCTACAATTTAATTCAGTTCTGATATTGTGTACCAGTGATAGCCTCAGACCCCACAGGTTAAGGACTCAGTCTCACAAGACTGCCCCCCACCACTTCAGCTGACAGTGGCGAGCCCAGGGTATCACTTCCGCTGCTAGCCAACAGGCTAAAGGGCTATAGGTCTGGGAGGTTCCAATGATCCCCTCCTTTGGTTCAATTAATTTGCCAGAGTGGCTCACAAAACTCAGGGAAACACTTACCTCCGTTTACCGGTTTATCAAAGGATACGATAAAGGATACAGATGAACAGCCAGATGAAGAAATAGGCTGAGGTCTGGGAGGGTCCTGAGTGCAGGAGCTTCTGTCTCTGTGGAGCTGGGATGTGTCATCATCCCGGTGTGGATGTGTTCACCGACCGGGAAGCTCCCTGAACCCCCTACTATCGGGATCTTATGGAGGGCTCCTCATGCGGGCATGATCCATGATTAACTCCATTTCCAGCCCCTCTCCACTCTCTGCAGGATGGGGGGTGAGGTTAAAAATGCCAAGCTTCTCATCATGACTTGGTCTTTCTGGTGACCGGGCCCCCATCCAGGAGCCCTTGGGCAATTTGCAAAAACTGGGCCCTCTTCCTCATTCTACACAAAGGAGTTTCCGGTTTGTAGAAGGAAGGTGGTAACGACGATAATACCTACTTCTGAGGTTGTGGTGGCAATTAAATGAGTTTTGTACTGCGTGTAAAAGCTCTTAGAACAACGTCTGGCATATAGTAGGTGCTCAGTACAAGGAGGCAGTTATTTTTACTTTGATTGAAATCACCTTTTATTTAATTTACTGGTTATAGGGATTTCCCTGGCGGTCCAGTGGTTAGGACTCCACATTCCCACTGCAGGGGGCGTGTGTTCGATCCCTGGTCGGGGAACTAAGATCCTGAAAACGGCCCCCCCCAAAAAAATTTACTGGTTATACAGCCCTGCAGGAAAGAATGAACAGAGTGGGCTTTGAAGTCAGACAGACCTGGTTTGAATCCCAGCTTGGGGACTTAACTAGGTGACCTTTGTAAGGCACTGCACGGTTCTGTGCCTCGGCCTCCTCCGCTAGATAGGTCATAATAATTACGTCTGCCTTCTAGCAGTGTCCTAAAACTTGAAGTTGCTCCTCCAAAGACAGCAAATGATGCTGGCGTGTGGCAAGCCTTAGTTAATGGGAGCGGGGTTTGGTTTTGGTTTACGATCTCCATTTGGCTGTGAGCTTCCTGTCTGGCCTTGGGCTCGCCGTCCTCTCCCTGGAGCTTGTCTGCTTCAACTGTCATTCAGAGAGTAGTGTCTGGCTCTCCCCTCCTGCAAACCGAGCCACTCAGCCTCGGCACGCCCCTTGGCTCCTGCCTGATGGGCTGTGACGGGCCCTGCAGGAGAGTTGCTGGCCCTGCCCACCCTCTGGCCCCCTTTCCAGCATCTGGGTCACTCAGCTCCTCCGGGGAGGGGACTTCAGCGCTCCTGGTCTTGACTTTGGTGACTAGACATTGAGTGCTAAGTCTATTTGTCACTGAGATGTCGAAATGGCACAAGTGCGGCCACCTTGCCCTGCAGCCCCAGCTCCTAGCTTAGGAGGAGGCGGAAGCAGGGATCACTGTTGTGCCCCCCGCCATTCCCAGGCCTGCAAGTGACATCTCTCTGCTCAGTTCACTGTCACACAGGAGGGTTCATGTGCGGTTTTCTCCAGAGCCTAGACTGCCCTCCCGCCACTCAGCTCAGCTTGTCACTTCCATCCCTCAAGCAGCGCCTCACACTGCCATCCCGATACAGCCTCAACGCGACAGCCACTGTCCTGGGCTCACTTCATGTGCCCCTTTGCCCAGGCCTGCTCAGCAGCCGCATAGAGGAGGAGACTTCTCCGGGGCAGAAGCACACAGCCTGAGCTGGTTGGACCCCGGGTCCCTGCAGTGTCCTTCACAGGGCTGTCGGCTCCAAGTGGGTCCTCTTCAAGAGCCCCGCTGGCTGCCAACTGGCCCACTCCAGGGAGGCAGTCCTGCCAAGGGCTGCCGCGATCGTTGTTGTGAGAGAAGCAGCTTGTCCCCCATAGACACATTGGCTTCCATACTCACGGATGTGGACATGCCTCAGGAATTTGCTTCCTCCACTCCTCGAGTTTTGAAAACTGGCTAAAATGGGCAGCCGAGGAGAGAGGGAAAGACCTTACTGTGATTGGAGCCCTAGGTCTGGCGGTGACCGGCTGTGTGATCTTGGGCCATCACTTAACCTCTCCGAGCCTCTATTTTTCCATCTGAAAAATGGACATGAAAGGAATGACTTTATTACCTCCCAGGCCTTTTGTGAGACTCGAACGAGATCATGGATGTGAATGCTCTTGGCCAGATTACAGGTGATGAGGGCTGCTGCTGTGTGTGTGGTGTGGGTGCAGCATTTCCACTATGACGCAAAATGCTGATTTTGTGTGTGTGTGTGTGTGTGTGTGTGTGTGTATGTGAGAACAAGTAAAATTTGCCATTGATTCTCCTCTGAAGTACTCAAAGACTTTGCTCAAGCAAGTGTCCCCTCCTGTTCTTACATCATCAACTCCCCCCAATGGAGCATTGCCATCCATATTCAAGCATACTGTGCTGTTCCCTCTCTTTAAGAGAACCACAACCTTCTTGAGCCAATATCCCTGTCTACCCACCACTCCATTTCTTTTTTTTTTGAAGTACAGTTGATTTACAGTGTAGTGTTAGTTTCTGCTGTACAGCAAAGTGATTCAGTTTATATATGTACTTTCCCATATTCTCTTCCATTATGGTTTATCACAGGATATTGAATATAGTTCCCTGTGCTATACAGTAGGACCTCATTGTTTATCCATTCTACATATACTAGTTTGCATCTGCTAACCCCAAACTCCCACTCCATCCCTCCCCCACTCCCCTCCCCCTTGGCAACTACAAGTCTGTTCTCTATGTCTGTGAGTCTCTTTCTGTTTTATAGATATGTTCATTTGTATCAGATTTTAGTTTTAGTTTTTCGTTTGTTTGTTTCTTTTGGCCG
The DNA here is from genome assembly GCF_949774975.1 of Lagenorhynchus albirostris. NCBI lineage: Eukaryota > Metazoa > Chordata > Mammalia > Artiodactyla > Delphinidae > Lagenorhynchus > Lagenorhynchus albirostris. The sequence goes on from NC_083116.1 coordinate 28,866,580, forward strand.
AGACTTGAGGCTTGTGGGATCCTAGTTCCCTGACCAGGGATTGAACCCAGGCCCCGGCAGTGAAAGCGCCAAGTCCTAACCGCTGGACTGCCAGGGAATTCCCATTTGTGTCGTATTTTAGGTTCGACATATAAGTGATATCATATATTTATCTTTCTCTGTCCAACTTACTTCACTTAGTATGATCATCTCTAGGTCCATCCATGTTGCTGCAAATGACATTATTTCATTCTTTTTTTATGGCTAATATTCCATTGTGTGTGTGTATATATATGTTTGCATATAGTCTTGGCTATTGTAAGTAGTGCTGTTATGAACATAGTGCTGTTATGAACATGTATCTTTTCGAATTAGAGTTTTGTCTGGATATATGTCCATGAGCCCACCACTCCATTTCTGTGCCCTCTTTTGCAGCAGGACTGCCTGGAATTCAAATTGTCTTCTCTGGCAGCCTCTACTTCTTTACCTCCCGTTGTCTCTTGAACACATTCCAATAACGTTCCTACCCCACCAAGCCTCAGAATCCGCTCTTGCCGAGGCAGGACCGGCTACACCATTTGCAGGGCCCAAGGCAAAGTGAATACGTGGGGCTCTCTGTTCAAAAGTGTATTTTTTCCCTACAGTTATCGTAACAAATTACCGCATGCCGGGTGGCTTAAAAGAACAGAAATTGATTCTCTCACAGTTCTGGAAGCCGGGAGTCCAAAATCAAGGTGTCAGCAGGGTAGGTTCCTTCTGGAGGTTCTGAAAGAGAATCCATTCCTTGTGTCTCTTCTAGCTCCCAATGGCCACAGACAGCGCTTGGCGTTCCTTGGCTTATAGATTCATCACTCCAATATCGGCCTCTATCTTCACCTTCTCTGTGTGTCTTTCCCCACTCTCCTCCCATTAGGACATCTGTTGCTAGGTTTAGGGCCCACCCTAATCCAATCTGATCTCACCTCAAGATCTTTACCTTAAGTACATCTGCAAAAACCCTTTCTCCTAATAAGGTCATATCCGGGTGGACATACCTTTTGGGAGAGAGGTCATCATCCAACCCACTGGAAAAAGTTGCTTAAGAGTTTCCAGATGGCGACAGAAGAGCATTAGACTAGCGCAAGACCCTGCTGAGAGCGGACTGTCCAACTGCACAGGTTGCGTGCCCGTGAGGCAGGAGCGTGCCAAGGTCATCCACGGCCTCCCTGCCTGCTGTCAAGTCCAATGGTGAGTTCTGAGTCCTCATCTTACTGGAGCTCTCCGGGCATTTGATGCAGTCCATCATTCTGTCCTCTCTTCGACCCTTGCTTCCCTTGGCTTCTGGGACAGCAAGCTCTCCTGCTTTTCCTTTGATTTCACTAGCCAGTCAGTGAATCCTCAATGCCTTCTGCTGGCTCCTCCTCTCAGCATCCTCTAGCGTCTGGAGATTGCAGAGCCACAGGGCTCTGGCTTTGGACTGCTTCTCTCTGTGCATTCCCTCCTTTGAGGGTCTCATCTGGTGTCAGGTTTTTAAATGTCCCCCCTGCTGCTCTGAACCCTCCTCTGGGTGCTAGACAGACAGATCCAGTTGCCTGCTCGACAGCTCCCCTTCGAGGTCTAATAGGCCTCCCAAACTCAGCGCGTCTAAACTGGAGTCCTCCCCAGCTTTCCCCGAGTCTCCTCCGCGTCACTTAATGGCATCTCCAGCCTTCCAGTTGCTTGGGTGAAGACCTTCGCATCACTGTAATGCCGCACTTTCCTCTCATAACTCAACAAGTAGTCTCAGCAACAGCTCGCCAACCCACTCAGAGGGAGGTCTCCACTTCTTGCTGTACGTGGCTCACAAGGCCCTCTGTGATCGGGTCCTCCTCTACCTCACCCACCCCATCTCCTGCTAACTTCACCCCGACCTTCACTCCCTCATGCTCTTCTAGCCCTCCCCCACCCCACCTGCTTGTTCCTTGATTATGCCAAGCACACTCCCACCTCAGGGCCTTTGCACCTGCAGTTCCCTCTGCCTGGCGTGATCTTTCTCCATTCATTCAAGATCCTTTTGCTCCCTCACTTCATCCAGTCCTGTTCAAATGTCCCCTGACCACCGTGTCTAAAATGGCACCCTCTGGTCTCTCTCTCGTCCCGTCCCCTGCTTTATTTTTATCCCTTTTGCTCTGTGTCAATCTTTCCAACTAGAATGTGAGCTCCATAGGTTTAGGGACTTGTTTTTTTTCACTGCCATCACCCCCACTACTAGCGCAGTGTGTGACACACACACACACACACACACATATTTGGCCGCGCTGCGCGACATGCAGGATCTTAGCTTCCCAACCAGGGATCGAACCAGTGTCCCCTGCAGTGGAAGCGCAGAGTCCTAACCACTGGACCTCCAGAGCTATTCCCGTGGCACACGTATATTGAGTCAAAGAGTGACTCAATCTGACCATGTTGCCCTCCCAGCTTAAAATCCAACAATGCTCCTTCACACCTAGGTGCCTCTGCGCATGTTGCACTCTTCTCGGAAGGTGCTTCCTGCTCCTAGTCTGCCTGGAAAACTTTTATTCATCCCTTAAGACCCAACCCAGCTGTCACCAGCTTCGTGAAGCTCCCATGTCTCCAGGCAGTTAGCCAGTCGTTCCTCGTGACCCTGCGGCACCCTGCACAGGCCTCAGTTAATGTCTGAGTCTCATGCGATTGGTCTGTCTGTCCTCTCCAGTAAGCGGTGAGCTTCCTGAGGGCAGGCGCTGGGTCTTCTCATCCCTGTATCCCCAGAGTCTAGTCCGGTGCCTGCACAGCTATCAGTGAGTATTTGGAGAAGGTTTGCTGTCTGAATGAATAAATGAACCAACAGATGAGGGAAAAAGGGAATAGAAAGGAGGGAAAGGGGAACTATTTCTATCTCAGTAGGTGCTCTCAGGGTTCCTGGGAGCCCTGTTCTCCAGACTAATCCTGACACGCTCCCCTCATCCAAAGTTTCTAGAAACAGGTGCTAACCTCTCTGCCACAGTGATTTAATTTCCACCACCCCAAATTAGGACCCACGATCTGACAAGTTTAAGCATGGGTTTTAGAGACAGTAAGACTGAATTCTTGAAATCTGTCACCTGCAGGACCTATGGCTATTCAGGTTTATTTTCTGGTGAATGTGACCAAGAATCAGGGCTTGTGGATCTAATATATATTTGCTAGAGATTATTTGAAAATACAGGTACGTGCAGGGAAAACCCATCCACAATCCTACATCCTAGATGCTAAACATTGTTACTATTTTGACATAACTTCCTCTGGCATGTATGTAGGCATCAACATATGTGCATGTGTGTATATGAAACATAATATATACCTGTAAGTGCATATGTGAAATACATGAATGGAATCTCCCTGCACCTTCCATTTCATACCAATGGATCATATTGTAGCAGATGCCTGCCCACTCTCTTCATTCCATGAGTAGCTGACAGTTGGGTGTCCACACCAGACACCCCAGGAGACCTGGCTCTGCCTAGACTCCCCATGCTGCCCCCACCTACAAGCAGGACCTCTAGATGTGCCAATGTGCCCAGAGGGCCAGGGCCAGCTGTGGGTAAATAGAGCAACGGGGGGCAGAACCAGGAGTTGGGGTGACCCTCCCACCTATTCCTCAGATCCTTCCTGTGAGGTCCAGGAGCTGAGGCAGGGGATGGAAGGAGAAGACATTTCCACAGAGATGGAAACTGGGACCCTGCTTGGAGAAATCCAGCAGTGGGGGGCTCTGCAGCCTGAACTGTCAGAATGCTGTGTTGCTGTGTTGCTTTTTTCCAGACATTTCTGGCGTATCATGCTGGATGGTGTAAGAGACACTCAGATTTTCTCCTCTATGTTAAAAAACAGGCAAAAAACCAGTAACAACAGTCTCCCTCAATCACTCTTTTTCCTTGCCTCTCCCAAGGTAACACCTTTCCTAGAGGGAAATTATGGGAATAAAAAAGATGGTTAAAGAAGATGTGATACAGGGACTTCCCTGGTGGTACAGTGGTTGAGAATCCACCTGCCAATGCAGGGGACATGGGTTCAATCCCTGGTACGGGAAGATGCCACATGCCACAGAGCAACTAAGCCTGTGAAGCCACCACAATGAGAAGCCTGGGCACCGCAACGAAGGGTAGCCCCCCCCCCTCCGCAGCTAGAGAAAGCCTGCACACAGCAACGAAGACTCAAAGCAGCCAAAAATAAGTAAACAAACAAATTAATTAAAATATGCTGTACATATATACCATTGAATATTTCTCAGCCATGAAAAGGAACGAATTTGGGTCATTTGTAGAGGCATGGATGGACCTAGAGAGTGTCATACAGAGTGAAGTAAGTCAGAAAGAGAAAAACAAATATCGTATATTAACACATATATGTGGAATCTAGAAAAAAGGTACAGATGATCTTATTTGCAAAGCAGAAATAGAGACACAGACGTAGAGAACAAATGTATGGATACCAAGGGGGGAAGGGGGGATAGGAGGAATTGGGAGATTGGGATTGACACATATACACTATTGATACTATGCATAAAATAGACAACTAATAAGAACATACAAAAAAAAAAAAGAACATACTGTATAGCACAGGGGACTCTACTTAAGACACTGTGGTGACCTAAATGGGAAGGAAATCCAAAAGAAGAGGGGATATATGTATATGTATAGATGATTTATTTTGCTGTACAGTAGAAACTAACACAACATTGTTAAGCAACTATACTCCAATAAAAATTAATAATAATAAAAAAAGATGGTTTTTTTTTTAATAAAGTGGAACCTGGGGGTAAGAACTTGGCTGGACACTAGGGGGCAGCAAAGTGCGCCTATTCTTGGAGGAAGACAAGAAAGCCTTTCACATCCAGCCGGTAAGGGGAATCAATCTTTAGCCATATAGCAATAATGGCTCAGGCACTGAATTTACAAATGACTGGCCATCACCCACTCCAGCGTCAATATTTGGAAAAGAAATAAGAGTTTAAATCTCAGCTGAGCCACTTAGGATATGCCCTTGGGCCAGTCGCAATCTATTTCAAGTTACTCATTCTTTTATTTATTTATTTATTTTTGGCTGCGTTGGGTCTTCGTTGCTGCGCGCGTTGCTGCGCGCGTTAGTTGCGGTGAGCAGGGGCTACTCTTCGTTGTGGTGCACGGACTTCTCATTGCGGTGGCTTCTCGTTGCAGAGCACGGGCTCTAGGCGCGCAGGCTTCAGTAGTTGTGGCGCACAGGCTCAGTAGTTGTGGTGCACGAGCTTAGTTGCTAAGTGGCATGTGGGATCTTCCCGGACCTGGGCTCCAACCCGTGTCCCCTGCATTGGCAGGCGGATTCTTAACCACTGCGTCACCAGGGAAGTCCCAAATTACTCATTCTTAAACTAGGGATACCTGCTTCCCAATATCACACCTTCTTCATATAGTTTTCTTGATAATTAAGTGGATTAACTAAGGTAATAGATAAAATGCTTGGCATAAAGCAAGTGTCCATATGTTAAATATTATTATTACCATATAAAGAACCAAGGGAATAGTTATTTGAATACCTATTATGTGTGAAGCACTTTGAATCCTTAGAGCAATCAAGTGAGGAATGATGACAAATTAAATGAGAGAGTGAATGACAGATTAGAGGTTAAAGAATATGGCCAAGGCCAAGTAGCTAGCAACAGTAATAGCAGCTAATGCGAAGCAGGCACTAATTATGCGCCAGGCACTCACTGTTCTAAGTTGCATGAATTATCTCACTTCTTACAGAAGTCCTCTGGAGTGGGTACTATGATTATGCCCATTTGTCAGAAAGGGAAACTGAGGCACGACAAGTAACTGACCCAAAGTCACTGCTTTTCCCTAAGGTTGGCTCTGTCTTCTTGATCTCCAATTCCCAAGTAAACCCTTATAAAATAATCATCAACGGGTATTTATTTTATGCCAACTATTTACAAGACATCGTGTTGAGCACAGTGAAGACTTGCACTGTTACTGAGGAACATAAAGGAAGACCTGAATGTTTGGAGGGATGCACCATGTTCAGGAATGGAAAGACTCAATATCATAAAGATGTCAGTTCTGGCATACAGAATTCATAGTTATGAGATAATAAAAAATATAAGTATTGGGCTTTGACCCAGTTGCTGGCACAGAGCTTCTGAAACCCTGTAGTTTCCTAAGTGACGAGAGCAGTAGGAGCATCTTTTGTTCCAATATTTGGTTTTTAACCCTGGTTTCTGACACAGGGCTCCTGAAACCCTTGTAATTACCTGGGTGGTAGGAGTGTCTTTTGTTTTCATGAGGCGACTCTGGGTGGGCTCCTGGATGGCTCCTAGATGGGGGCTGGTCACCAGAAAGACCAAGCCATGATTAGAAGCTTGGGATTTTCAGCCCTTGTCCCCCGTTCTCTTGAAGAGGGAGAAAGGCTGAAAATGGAATTAATGTTCAATCCTGACTATGTGATAGAGCCTCCACGAAATCCCAATAGTATGGGCTTCAGAGAGCAACCACATTGGTGAAGAGCTGGAGATGCCGGGAGAGTAGTGCACCTGAAGAGGGCATGGAAGCTCCACCCCCTTCCCACAGAACTCGCCCTGTGCATCTCTTGCATCTGGGTGTTCATCTGTATCCATATCATATCCTTTAATAAAACTGGCAAACGTAAGGAAGTGTTTCTCTGAGTTGTATGATGAGCTGTTCTAGCAGATTAATTGAACCTGAGGAGGGGGTCATGGGAACCTCTGATTTATAGCCGATTGGTCAGAAGCATAGGTGACCTGAACTTGCAATTAGCATCTGAAGTCAGGGTGGGGGGCATCTTTTGATACTGAACCCTTAACCTGTGGGATCTGACACGATCAAATTGTATCAGAACTGATGTGAGGGAGTTCCCTGGTGGCCTAGTGGTTAGAATTATCTGGGCTTTCACTGCTATAGCCTGGTCTGGGAACTGAGATCCCACAAGCCACCTGGCACGGCCAAAAAAAAAAAAAAATTGATTTGAATTCTCAGTCACCCTGCTGGTGTCCAAGAATTGCTTGTTGGTGTGGGGAAGCACCACCCCCCACACACATTGGATTTGTGTCCAGAACTGAAATAATAGCTAATGAGGGTTTAAAAAAATGTTGTGCCAGACTGTAAATACTGTTTTGCAATATTTTTTCGTTTAACATTATATCTGAGTTCACTCCCTTTCAGTGCACATATAGATACACATACAGAGTCAGCGCTTTAGAAGGATGTATGTCAAACACTGGTAACCTCTAGGGATGAGATTAGGTTTGGAGATGACTGATGAAAGGGAACTTTTACTTTATTCTTTTGTTTTTGTTTTCTTTTTAAAATAAGAGTGGAGGGGCTTCCCTGGTGGCGCAGTGGTTGAGTCCGCCTGCCGATGCAGGGGACACAGGTTCGTGCCCCGGTCCGGGAAGATCCCACATGCCACGGAGCAACTAAGCCCATGTGCCACAACTACTGAGCCTGCGCTCTAGAGCCCGCAAGCCACAACTACTGAAGCCCGCATGCCTAGAGCCTGTGCTCCGCAACAAGAAAAGCCACCATGATGAGAAGCCTGTGCACCACAACAAAGACCCAGAGCAGCCAAAAAAATAAAAATAAATAGAAGACATTAAAAAAAAAAAAGAATGGATTCATGTAGGATGGACCTAGAGATTATCATACTGAGTGAAGTAAATCAGACAAAGACAAATATCATATGATATCGCTTATATGTGGAATCTTTAAAAAAGGCTACAAATGAACCTGTCTACAAAACAGAAACAGAGTCACAGATGTAGAAAGCACACTTATGGTTACCAAGGGGGAAGGGGGAGGAGGGATAAATAGGGAGATTGGGATTGACATATACACACTACTATATATAAAATAGATCACTAATAAGGACCTACTGTATAGCACAGGGAAATCTACTCAATACTCTGTAATGACCTATATGGGAAAAGAATCTAAAAGAGAGTGGATATATGTATATGTATAACTGATTCACTTTGCTGTACAGCAGAAACTAACACAACAGTGTAAATCACCTGTACTCCAATAAAAATTAATTTAAAAGAAAAAAAAGAATGGATTCATGTGTTACTTGTGCCATTAATAATAAATTTACATTTATAATATAACGATACAAACTTAGTGAATGGGAATTGGAATCAAAAGGGTTTGCTGTCCTTCTTAGAATGTTCTAAAATGTCAAGGCAGTTGCTTGTGTTTAACTGTGAACAAATAAAAATTTATTGTTTTGTACTAAAAAAAAAGGATGACTCCTATGATTTTGATCTGTGTGACAGGCTAAATGGTGGTACCATGCTCTGAGAGGTGGGACACTGATGAAAATCAGGTTGAGGGTCAAGAGCAGGGAGGAGATGATGTATTTGTTCTTGAATTTGTTGAGTCTGTTTCTTTTGAAATATCTAAGTGGCAATGCCAGACGGGCACCTGCATACATGAGGCTGGAGCTGGACAGTTTGGGCTGGAGGTGCAAATATGTACTATATTGGATATTGTCCTTAACAATATTTTTTAATAGTCAGCAAAAAAGCATTTTACATGACTCTTTATTGTAATGATCAAAAGTGGAAGGTATATGGCCTTCCCTGGTGGCGCAGTTGTTGAGAGTCCGCCTGCCGATGCAGGGGACACGGGTTCGTGCCCCGGTCTGGGAAGATCCCACATGCCGTGGAGCGGCTGGGCCCGTGAGCCATGGCCGCTGAGCCTGCGCATCCGGAGCCTGTGCTCCGCAACGGGAGAGGCCACAACAGTGAGAGGCCCGCGTACCGCAAAAAAAAAAAAAAGAAAAAAAAGTGGAAGGTATAGCATTAGAAGTAAAACTCAGGGAAAGTGATCCTGCAAAGGTGACCAAATACACAGGTTTCAAGTGCTCTAATTTGACTGAAGAAGAGGACTTAGAGTACCCAGGAGAGTGAATGGACATCCAAGGTGTCTGACACGAAGATTGCAGACCCAAACATGGCCTGGGAAAGGGGGAGTTGTTGTTTGTGCCTGCCTGAGATTTTTAGCTAAATTAACGAATCTAATTTACTTAATAACTAATACTTAATGGCTTTTATTATATGTCAGTACTGTTCTAAGCATTTTATAAATTTTAACATATTACATCCTCATAATAACCCCCTAACATAGGTAATCTTATTATCATCACCTGAATTTTACAGGGAAAGAAGAAATTGGGGCACAGAGAGGTTAAGCATTTTGCCTAAGACATATAGCTAGCAAGAGACATACTGAGATTTAAACCTAAAGGGTCTGGCCCCAAGGTCCACGCTTTTTTAAAATTTATTTATTTTGGCTGTGTTGGGTCTTCGTTGCAGCATGCGGACTTCTTAGTTGCAGCACGTGGTATCTAATTCCCCGACCAGGAGTCGAACCCATGCTCCCACTGGACTGGGAGGGAAGTCCCCATGCTTTGTTTTTAAGGCCAACGCACATGAATTAGGAGGTCCCAACCAGCTTTTTTTTTTTTTAAGTATTAACTTTTTTTTTTAATTTTTATTTATTTATGGCTGTGTTGGGTCTTCGTTTCTGTGCGAGGGCTTTCTCTAGTTGCGGCAAGCGGGGGCCACTCTTCATCGCGGTGCGTGGGCCTCTCACTATCGCGGCCTCTCTTGTTGCGGAGCACAGGCTCCAGACACGCAGGCTCAGCAGTTGTGGCTCACGGGCCTAGTTGCTCTGCAGCATGTGGGATCCTCCGAGACCAGGGCTCGAACCCGTGTCCCCTGCATTGGCAGGCAGATTCTCAACCACTGCGCCACCAGGGAAGCCCCTAACCAGCTTTTTTAAAGGACTTTAAAAAGTTCTAAACATGGAAAAATTCACTTGTTATACATGGAGCGCCTGCTTTGAAAGGCAAATAAGATTTAAACAATGTATTCAAGCCAAGAGAAATTTGGGGGCCCAGCTGTCATTGCCTCATACCTCATGCCATGAATTTTGCAAGTCCAGTTTACCACATGGTGGGATGGAGAGAGCAATGAAGATTATGAATTTCCTCTGTGCTCACGCCTTTAATCATGAGCAGTTTAGGAGCTGTTTAGAAGAGACTGATCCCAAGTATGGAGATTTACCGAGCTGCCATCTCCAATCAAGGACTTTTTGGAATGATTCCCCAAGTCCAATTTGTTAGACTTCCAGTGATTCACAAGCTTATATTTTCTTATGGATGTGACAAGACATCTGAGCACATTGAACTTGAAACTGCAGGGGACAAACAAAAGCTCTGTTGATTTGTTCAAGGAAATGCAGACTCCAACTGGACATGTGGATTGGGCAGATGGTGACTGGAAATCCCTCATTTTCCATCGCTGAGCCTTCTTGAGTTCAAGGCATTCATAGATTTTGAAGAGTTCTGCACTATATTGGTGGAAAATAAGTCACCATTGTGCGAAGATCCCTTCCCTGGGTGCAAGGGGAGGGGTGCAGAGGAGAGTTTAGACCACAGGATCCTGAGAACCCAGGACTGGAGGAAGGAGCCTCTTACCTTAGTCCAGATACGCAGAGTCAGGCATCTGTAAGCCAAAACAGCAAGAGCAATAACAGCAGGGTCAGAGGCAGCTTCCAGGCCTGGGCCATGCTTGGCCAGTGCCAGGAATTATTGATTGTCCTGTATTTCGCGTAGCCCGGTAGGATGCAGAGGGCCCAGGGGAGTTTAAGGCACAGTGGTGAGGTGGTCAGAAGAGGCTGATAGGTTTTATTTTTCTCTAGTATAATAGGTTTTTTTCCTGGTCAATGCCACGCAGCATGAGGAATCCCAGTTCCCTGATCAGGGATCAAACCCGTGCCCCCTACAGTGGAAGCACGGAGTCTTAACCACTGGACTGCCAGGGAAGTCCCTCTAGTATAATAGATTTTGTTTTTTGTTTTTGTTTTTTTTTTTGCGGTACGCGGGCCTCTCACTGTTGTGGCCTCTCCCATTGCGGAGCACAGGCTCCGGACGCGCAGGCTCAGCGGCCATGGCTCACGGGCCCAGCCGTTCCGCGGCATGCGGGATCTTCCCGGACCAGGGCATGAACTCGTGTCCCCTGCATCGGCAGGCGGACTGTCAACCACTGCGCCACCAGGGAAGCCCTAGTGTAATAATTTTAATGAGATATAATTCACACACCACACAATCCATCAGGTTCATAGGTTTTGGTGAGCACACACAATCCTTTAATTTCATAAACAAACAAAATATACTTTATTTTTTACAATTTTATGTATTTATTTATTTATGGCTGCGTTGGGTCTTCGTTGCTGCGCGCGGGCTTTCTCTAGTTGCGGCGAGCGGGGGCTACTCTTTGTTGCGGTGCACAGGCTTCTCATTGCAGTGGCTTCTCTTGTTGCAGAGCACGGGGTCTAGGCGCACGAGCTTCAGTAGTTGTGGCGCACGGGCTCTAGAGTACAGGCTCAGTAGTTGTGGCGCACGGGCTTAGTTGCTTCGCAGCATGTGGGATCTTCCTTGACCAGGGCTCAAACCCGTGTCCCCTGCATTGGCAGGTGGATTCTTAACCACTGCGCCACCCTGGAAGCCCCAAAATATACTTTAAAAGACAATTTTATGACTGTCTTGGGAGTACAGGCAGTATTAGGTTGTCATTTATTCATTTATACTTTGCTTACAACTAAATTTTCAAACCCACTACTAGTGTGTGTCAACGTTCAGCTCAGTGAACTGGATTCACCCAGAATTTTGCAGGTGAACATTATCCCAACGTCTTAGGTTGGATGGCCAAGCTCTAGACAAGGTTAAGTAAGGTCCTCCTGATGCAGCTTAGAGTGTGTTCTCTTTCTTAAAACTGCCAAAATTGAAGCCCGCATCAGGAGTCTGTCTCTGAAGTCAGCATAAGACAGCCCCAGACTGAATTAGGTCTCACTGTTCCAGGTCATTTTGTTAAGTGTCAGTGTTCTACTCTTATTATTGAATCAATCAAAACTGACCAACGACCAACAGACTTACAAATGTGCGCTTTTGAATGAATACAGTTGGTTAAACTTTTGGGGGATGCTTTTGTATTACTGTCTCTACAGTCCATATAGTTGACCAGCCAACAAGCCATATTTCACTATTACTATCAATGTATGCAGCCTGTACATATCTCCATCTTTTATCATGTGACCTACAATGGAAAAAATGTGGATGCCACAACCCAAGCAAACTTTCCTAAAATTTCAGTTCTCTTATCTAGATTTGTGATCAGAACTACATGGCAGGGGACTTCCCTGGCGGGCCAGTGGTTAAGAATCCACCTTCCAATGCAGAGGATCTGGGTTTGATCCCTGGTTGGGGAACTAAGATCCCACATGCCGAGGGGCAACTAAGCCAGCAAGCCACAACTAGTGAGCCTGCATGCCACAATGAAGAGCCCATGCATGGCAGCTAAGACCCGACACAGCTAAATAAATAATTAATTAATTAATTTTAAAAGAAGAACTGCATGGCAGGCCATTTAAACCTGTCATCTCTGATAATGGCTTAGCTAGTATTTTCTCTCTGTTGTTTATGGAGGACTGATCCATTTATTTTGGAAACCTATAGAGGAGGTGGTTGGTAGATATTCTGTTACGAAAATTGAGAAGCTCGACCTCTGGTCTCACCTAAATGGAAGGTCATATGCCTTCTGGAGGTGGGCCATGAAGCTACTTATAGTGAAGCCCAGATCTTCCTCAGGAAGCTACTTTGACTATTTGCCAACAGGTCAAAAAACACTGCGTTCTGTCCCTGAGTTCTACAATATGGAGCATGACATTAATCAATAACCTGCCATAATCCTAGCAGAACCTCTGTACTATTCCAGCTCAGCAAAGGTCACATATGTCCCCTCCAAGGAGTGGGAATGGGGCATTCCATATAAAAGCAAGCTTCCAGAAAGGGTGTTTGTCCTTTCTGCTAAGATCTTACCTGCACTTGAGGCATGCTTATTTTTGCCTTGCTTACTTTTTTTTTCAAATTTTATTGAAGTATAGCTGATTTACAATGTTGTATTAATTTCTTCTGTACAGCAGTGACTCAGTTATACATATACATATTCTTTTTCATATTCTTTTCCATTATGGTTTGTCACAGGATACTGAATATAGTTCCCTGTGCTATACAGTAGGACCTTGTTGTTTGCTTACTTTAAAAAGTACTTGCTGGGACTTCCCTGGTGGCACAGTGGTTAAGACTCCAAGCTCCCAATACAGGGGGCCTGGGTTTGATCCCTGGTCAGTGAACTAGATCCCACATGCATGCCGCAGCTAAAGAGCCTGCGTGCCGCAACTAAGACCCAGTGCAACCAAATAAACAACTAAATATTTTGTTTAAAGTACTTGCTCTTCAAAGTCCCCACGCCCCATGTCTCTGCAGGAGAATGAAAGGTTCTTAATTCTGGAACCTACTCCCCCACCTGCAATATACACATCCATGCTCACCCTTGTTTTTTTTTTAAATTAATTAATTTAATTTATTTATTTTTGGCTGCATTGGGTCTTTGTTGCTGCATGCGGGCTTTCTCTACTTGTGGTGAGCAGGGGCTACTCTTCGTTGTGGTGCGCGGGCTTCTCATTGCGGCGGCTTCCCTTGTTGCGGAGCACGGGCTCTAGGTGCGCAGGCTCCACAGTTGTGGCGCACGGGCTTAGTTGCTCCGCGGCATGTGGGATCTTCCCAGACCAGGGCTCAAACCCGTGTCCCCTGCATTAGCAGGCAGATTCTTAACGACTGTACCACCAGGGAAGCCCCACCCTTGGTTTTTGACTCTAGCTCAAGATAATGGACTCACACCACTGGAACCCACCTCTGAACCTTTGCTGACCATCTGGCATTTCTCCACCCATTTCTGGTTACTAGTGTTTTCTTCTTAGATCTCAGCTTGATGAGATGATCATTGCCTTTGTCTTGTTCGCCCAACTCCTACTGCCATTCAGGCCTCAACTTAGTTATCACTACCTCTGGAAAGCCTTACTTAATTACCAGAATTAGGTCCCCATCCCCTGAGGGCCCCATAGCATCCAGTGGTTCTCTTTATCACGTTGTATTATAATAGCCTGTATATCTTTCCCTCCACGCCCACCTAGACTGTAAGTTCCATAATAGCACTTGTTCACTGCTGTATCCCCAGCGTTATGTACAGTGCTCTGTAAACCTTTATTGAATAAACAAATAAGTGAATTCATTCCACTGGCTTCCCAACCCTGGAAACCCTGGCCGTATCCATTTTTTTTCCTTTTCTTGCGGTACGCGGGCCTCTCACTGTTGTGGCCTCTCCCATTGCGGAGCACAGGCTCCAGATGCACAGGGCCAGCAGCCGTGGCTCACGGGCCCAGCCGCTCCACGGCATGTGGGATGTTTCCGGACCGGGGCACGAACCCGTGTCCCCTGCATCGGCAGGCGGACTCTCAACCACTGCGCCACCAGGGAAGCCCTGGCCGTATCCTTGACTTGATCCTGCAGCTGGTGATTGACACTATGGGATGTCTGATTTTAAGTAACATGAATTACCCATGAGCAGGCTTGGTTGAATTAGCTGCAAGTCAATATGGCCTGAGGTGAATGAATCTACTTTATCAAGTTATTTAATATTGACCAGTTGAGTATGGAAAATATGTGCTAAAGTCAATGGTTACAATTTTACTTTACTTACTTCTATTAGGAGCAAAATACTAGGTCTGATTATCTCTTGAGGTCCTTCTCGGCAGGTGATGATAGAATCATGTCACTAGCTTACTAAAAGCCCCTGAATGTCTTATTTGCCGTGGTAGGGAGAATATCTGTGCAGGTGATTGAAACACAGATTCAAATGATTGGAGTAGAAATTTTAAAAGAGAGGGCAGGCTCTTGGCAAGTGCCTTCTGTCTTAGTATGATATCTGAAATAATGAATTGAAAAGATGAGGTTAGAGGTGTTACCTGGCCACCAGAAGAACTCACAAGATGGTTAGTACCTTGGTGGATTCACTAAGAGCCACAGTCTGTTCATCACCTTTGAGATTTAAAACACCTCAGCCTCAGGAAAGCTAGTTCATGAGAGCCAATTTCACATAAATCAAAGCAGAGGGCCAATTTACTAACTCACAAAGAAGGGCAGAACACCAAGGGAAAAAATCATAAAGGGAAATACTGATAGATTTTGACTGTACAAATATTTTAAACTTCTTTCCACAAAAGTCTGCTATAAATAAATGACAGTGTTAATATACATATATATAAAGAGCTCATATGAATTAACAAGGAAAAAAGTGTTCCAGTATAAAAGCAGGCAAAGGACACGTACAAGAAATTGACAAAAGAAAAAGGTAACTGATAAATATTTCAATGCTTTCTGCCCTTGGTGGTGTGCTGGAGCCTACTTGCAGGGCTTGAGAACGCACTCACATTGAGAGCTTGAAATCAGTTGTGGTGAGAATATTTACACCACGGAAATAAGCAAATGCTGCATATCAGGGTTGCTTTTTTCTTTTTTTTCCTTCTCAGAGAACCAGCTGTCAAACATTTAGCAGCACATTACTGCACATCTTCTATCACTCTCTCACCTGGATCCTTTCCAACAACATTCAAACCTTCGCAGGTCTTTTCTGCCATCTTTAAAGAAACTCCAACCTCCCACATCCTTCTCTAGCTACCATCTCTGTTTTCCTTCACAGCCAAACTTCCCCAAATAACTGACTATATTTCCTGAATCCATTTAGTCATTTCCCAATCGTTCTTCCACACGCTCAAGCCATTTTTTGCCACCATGTCTCCCCTGAAACAGCTCTTGTTGAGCTCAATGACCTCCATGGACCCTAAAGTCTGTGAACAGTTTTCCCTTACTTCCTTTGACCTCTTGGCAGTATTCAATTCTGTTGACGACCTTCTTGAAATCCTCTTGTCCTTGGGCTTCGGCAGCCCATGATCCTGGTTTACCTCCAACCTCTCTAGTTTCTCCTTTGCAGTTCCCTTCTCAGGTTCTTCTTCTCGAAATGCTGGTGTTTTTCAGGGATCAGTCTTGGGTCCTTTCTTTACTTTCTCCCTAGGTCATTTCATTTATTCCCATGGCTTTACACACTACCTATACACCAATGACTTCTAGATTTATAGCTCTGGTCCTGGCCCCTCTTCTGGGAGCTCCAGTTGCCTACTCGACATCTTCCCCTTCAATGTCTCAAAAGCATCTCAAACTCAAGCTAATCCCAAACTGGAGCCAAAGACTTTCTCTCTCTTCCTCGAACCTGAGGTTCTCCAGTGTTCCCCATTTCAACGAATTGCAGGACCATATAAGTCAGAAACTTAAGAGTCAACTTCGGCATATCTGTCTTCCTCGTCTCCCACATCACAAAATCTGGGTTGTCTTTACCTTCTAAATAGCTCCCCAATAAGTTCTCTTCTCTCCATCTCTACTTCTACTGCCCTAGTACAAGCCTCCATGATCTTTCAGCTGGAAGACTAAAAGAGCCTCCTAACGGTTTTTTCTTTTTTTCTTTCTTTCTTTTTTTGGCCGTGCCGTGCAGCATGTGGGATCTTAATTCCCAGACCAGGGATCGAACCTGTGCCCCTGCAGTGGAAGCTCCGAGTCATAACCAGGACTGCCAAGGAATTCCCCTAACTGGTTTTCTGCCTCCATTTTCTTCTCTTCAATATGCTCTCCATACTGAAGCCAAGGAACTTTTCAAAACACGAGTCTGATCATGCCACACTCCTGTCACAAACTCCTCAGTGGCTCCCATTGCTTAGGGTAAAAAAGTCCAAACAGCTCTGTACAATGGCCAAGGGCCCTGATTATCTGGCTCTGTGCCTATGTCTGCAGCCTCATTTCATTCCCCTCCAGTCTGTCTGTACTCCAGGAACACCAGCTTCCTTTCCGCTTCTTTTTTTTTTTTTTCCTTTCCGCTTCTTGAACAGAGCCTTCGAACATGCTCTTTCCTTTGCCTGGAATGCCCTCCCCACTCCCGTCCTCCCTTCACCTAGCTGACTCTTATTTAATCCGCAGATCTCGATTTAAACATCACTTCCTCCACGAAGCCTCCTACACTGACAAGCTAGACTAAGTCAAATCTGCACCGCCCCCCCAATAAGTATGTCCTTAATTGCTCTTACTGCAGTTTTATTTCTTCATTTTATGCGTGTGATTATTTGATGTTTGTCTGTCCTCCCTACTAGATCATAAGCTCTATGAAGGCCAGGACCAAGTTTGTTTTTACTCACCAATGATCTCCAGCACCTAGTCTAAGACTTGGCACACAGTGGGTTATCTATTAATATTTGTGAGATTAATGAATCAGGGATCCCTGTGTACAGAAAATACGTAAAACTAAGCCAGCTAGTATTTCTCCTTTTGTTATATCTTCCAAGAAGCTAAGAATCCTATTTAAAGCTTAATCATGGCAATTATATCAACCCACTAGATTCAGCATATCTGAATTCTCCTTTTTGATACCGATGTTCTATTCCCAGTTTATTGATCCATAAAATCTGTTTTGGAATAAGGCGCTGTGCATGTGTGTGTGTGTGTGTGTGTGTGTGTGTGTGTGTGTGCACATGTACGCGAGCACACGCCTACATGTGCACATGTATATGAATGCAAAGCTAAATCAATACCTAAACGCAAAGCATTGACAGATTGATAAAAAAAGACTTCACCTTAACCGATGACTAATGGTGGTGATGGTGAGGCCAGTATCTCACTGAGTGTCGTTACCATCTTGATTCCATCTCTGTGGCTCATTTCAATCCTTTCACAGTGCTGGTGGCTCATCTGTGGAAGACTGCAGGGTCACTGGGTAGAGACCTTCTTTCTCTAGATTCTGTGCCATGTCTAGGGGCTGTGGGTGAATGTCATTCAACTCACAGAACTTATTGTCTTTTTAAACCTTCTTTTATCTCGTGAAATGTAACACATATCCCAAAGAGTTCCTAAAGCAGAAAGATAAAGCAAAAATCAATATTTATAAAGCAAACACCCATGTGATCACCACTAGGTTAAGAGCTAGAGCCCTGGGGGAATTCCCTGGCAGTCCAGTGGTTAGGACTCGGCGCTTTCACTGTCATGGCCCAGGTTCGATCCCTGGTCGGGGAACTGAGATCCTGCAAGCTGCACGGCGCAGCAAAAAACAAAACAAAAGAAAAAGAAAACAGAAACAGAGCATTGTATTTATTGTCTATGCTTCATATTGGATACTGCCTTAAGGCACATTTGTTATTTACTATTTGACTTTTAGTGCATATATATCTCTGTCTCCCCAGTTAGACAGGAACTTCCTTCAGAACAGAAGCCATACCTCATATTTCTTTCTACCTCTCCCAGTGCCTAGTGCAGTGCCCTGGTAGGTACACAATGCATTTGACATGATTACACATCTTAGACTAACTCTGATTCTGGGAAGACCACTGAGGACTAATTGTGGTGAACAAGAATTGGTTGAGGGGGACTTCCCTGGTGGTCCAGTGGCTAAGACCTGGCACAGCCAAAAAGAAAAAAAAAGAATTGTTTGAGGAAACACAAGATTGTATCATTTGTCTAAGTCTATGTGTACAAATCAGGGTCTAAGGACAATTAGTATCCCTGATATGGGCAGTGTGCCCAGCCTTCTCTTGAGTTCTGGCTCTTGCCCAACACAGAAAGCCAGCCTAGGACCATGGCAGTAGCCTCCTAACTGGTCTTTCTGTCTTTGGTCTTGCCCTCATTCAATGAGTTCTTCTTGTGGTGACTCAAGTGTGCTGTGTAAACATAGATCTCACTGCCATGTCACTGCTCAATAACCTTTACATGGTGGTTCTCCAGCTGCGATGCACCTCACAACCACCTGGAAATCTTCTTACACACCCATACTTCTACCAAACAAAGATTCTGTCTCGGCAGGTCTGTGGTGGGGTCTAGGCCTTGGCCTCTATAAGAAGCAGTAAGGGTGATTCTGATGCAGCTCAGGTACCATCCACCAAGAAACACTGCTGCAAAGGCTCTTTATTCCCTACAGGGTGAAACCTCAGCATCCTTAGCAGGGCACACAAGGCCCTTAATGGGTGGCCCATTTTAAAGCAGACTCTGTTCCCTCCATGCTACTCCAGTCCCGTGTCACTGTCACCATCATTTCTTGCCTGAACTGCTACAACAGTGTTCTGGTTCCTGAGTCCTAATCGCTTCAATTGCTCTCTGTTCCAATCTTCTCCCCAACCTGGAGCCAGAGTGACCTTTCAAAATTGCAAATGTATTCATATCGTCCCCCTGCTCAAAACCCTTCGGTGGTTCCTCACCATCTAATGGACAGTTTCTCCAACTGGTTCAGGTGGCACGGCAGCTGGAAGTCATGATGGTCTTTCTAGAATGCCAGGAAATAATTGATATAGGATATCGCATCATATGAAATAGAACACTTTTCAAAAGAACACTTCTGCTAGCAGAAAATACGTCTACATTATGTGTGTGCAACACAAAATCATAGCCACAAGCACAGATGTCCATGAAAAAGAAATAAACTGTTGAATTAAGCATAATCAGTCCTGGGATTGTCTTTAATATTCTTTTGCTACATGTTCACTCATTTTGTTGCCTGCTAGCAGATAAGAAGGAGCATCTGTCAAAGACTGAGCAAAACTTTATGGTTAAAAAAATTAAAATAGAGAAGTTTCTACCCATTAACTGATTTGTTTTTCACTGTGCGCATCCGTCTCATTTGCACCGGGCCTGGTTCCAGAACGAGCAGGCGTTGTCCCTGGAGAGCACAGCTCGAGAATCCCTACTCTTGAGCATGAAGGCTAAGCTCTTTGGCATATGACCAATGTGCCCCTTCCAGCTCTGACCCCACCTTCTCTTCCAGCCGCATTTACAACCGCTCTCCTCTCCTCCACCACTCCCTCTGGCCAAGAGTTGGAATTCCCTAAATGTTCTGTCCTTTTCTTCTGTGGTTTTACATATAGTGTTCTTCTACTGTTCCCCCCACCCCTTGATGGCCAGATAAGCTACTACTCTTTCTTCAAGATTCAATCCAAATGGGTCTTTTTTTTTTTTTTGGCCACACCGCACGGGCATGTGGGCGCTTAGTTCCCCGACCAGGGATCGAACCCACGCCCCGGAAGCGTGGAGCCCCAACCACTGGACCACCATGGAAGTCCCCAAATGGGCCTTGAGGTGCCTTCCCTCACCTCTCTGGGTCTCCACCTCTCCAAGGTCTTGCTCCTGACTGATTATATCACTTATCACGTTACTGGTTGTTTGTGGAACCATCATCTGGCACCTGGCCTGGGCGCTCCCTCAGGTCATGGCAAAGGTGCTTGGCACCCATTTTTCTTGAGTCCTCTGGCACTGAGCACAGTGGCTGATATGCAGCTCATATTTGTGGAATGAAGAGTAAAATTTCAAAGGCAGCAAAGTTTATCTTTAGAAACTTCCAGCTCCCTACAGGGGTCCCCTCTCCACCTTTCTGGTACCTCTTCTCCAACCCTAGGCACTCTGTACTCTCATGCTGCCCACTGGTAGAAATCCACCAGGATCTGCCATTATCGCTACAGCCCAGGCTTCAGAATTTTCCCTCAGTATCCTGCCAAACTTTACCCAGTCCTGTGTCCCATCCCTCCATGGCTAGATTTCAGATAAACCAGTGGTTCTCAAACCTTAGCATAAATTAGAATCCCCTGGAGGACTTACTTATTCAAAGGGTCCCAGTCCTCAAGGTTCTGATTCAGTAGGTCTGTCTGGCCTGGGGCCTGAGAATTTGCATTTCTAACTTCCCAGGTGATGCTGAGACTGCTAGACAATGACATATTTTGAGAAGCACTGGAATAAAATAATGTAAAGCCAGGGGCGACAGGTAATGATGCACAAAGGAATCCTTACTTCATCCTGACTCAGCCCTTCACTGAGTTTCTGGTTCTATCAGCACTGTCTGCATTTGGTTAATCTCAGATCATTTTCCCTCTGCTTCACCCTGTCCTCTTCCTCCAGCTTTCTGAACTTACTTTTCAGATGCTTCTCAGAGCGTCTCCACTTTAGACCAACTCTAGTATCCTCTTTCTCCTTTCATAAAGCCACAGTTTCAGGACAAAGCCCTTTGCTGAGCTCTTAGCTCCACTTCACGGCCCTCCTCCCCTGCCCTGTCCCCTTCCCCCATCCAGTCTGAGCACCCCCTGCCCCAGCCGTCAGGTTGACTTTGCTAAAGCTTGACTATAATTAGGCCCCCTCCTATCTAGCAGGGAGGGCCATTTCCCCTCCCCGGGGAGTCCGGTTCCACAAACAACATTAGCAAATTAATGACAGTCACCTGCTGGCCTGGGGAAGTCGCTGCTTGCTCCAGCTTCCTTAAGGACAGTGGAAACACTGAAAACACCACATTTACAGGCTTCCGTTTATTCATTCACTCAACAAACATTGAGCACCTGCCAGATAACTGTGCTGCGCCCAAGGGACCCCACCAGGACACATCGAACATGAAGACATGTTCATGGCAGGGCCTGAGGGTCCACAGTGCCTCTTCAGGAAGGGGATCTTTTGGTCCCACTCATCAACAGGGACAGACATGCAAGAAAGCAACTGACCACTCGTCAGTTGGTCGGAGCAACTGACTCTTGCCTCGGCCCTCCCGTGTCTGCCCCGTGCCTGGGCAAGTGACCCAGCACCAAAGACAAACCCAGCGAATTTCCAAATTTCTTTGTTTTCATTTTATTTTTTTCCCCTCCCTCCCTCCAAGCTTGTTTAAATAAGTATTATAATCCACAGCATTCAGTTACTGGCCTCCTGCATTGAGTCAGGTAAGGTATGTAAAGCCCAGAACGCAGTGAGCTAAAACCTCTCTACACATACGCACACAGCCACTGACACACACATTGACATGTACATACTAACACACACACAATACCGGCACGCACACCTTCTCATACATACCACCACACACCAAAAATTCACACTGACACACACACATCGACACAGACACACTCACTGAAACACACACACTGGCAGGTACACAAGAACAAATACAAACATAGGAGTAAGCACATGCCCGTACACACACACACTGACATGCACTGAAACACACAGACACAGCTGACGCACACTGACACAGACAAATGCACGCCTACTCACACATCAACAGCAAGCCACACCCCACGGAAACCGGGAAGCCCAAGCCCCGGGAGGCACTTGCAGACGCAGGTGACAGGTCTTGCAGGGACCAAGGGGTTGAGGGAGACTTGAGTTACACACTTGGTTCCAGTCTGCGAGGTCTAGCGTTTTGGAGGCGGAGGCCTCCGCGAGGTTCTGAGGGTCCCTAGGGACAGGTGGGCAGAGGGGGGCACACTGGCGGGGCACCAAGGGTTCCCCGCTAAGGTACCCCCAGCGCTGGGCCGAAATGCACGGAGCTTTGGGGAGCGTGGAGCGCTAAGGCGGGAGGGCGGTGCTGCTGGGGGCAAGCAGGATTCCCCAGGAGCCCCGCAGTCAGCCAGCCCAGCTCTGCTGGGCCCTCCGCCGGCTCGCCGAGGCTCCGGGTATCAGCTCTCAGCTCTGCTTTCCAAATGTGCGCCTCTCGTCCCGCAGTCACCCAGATCCCACGTCCGGGTCAGAGCTAATGAGCTCCAGCCCCTCCCAGTCCTCCATGCCCCAGTCTTTGCAGGGAAGACCTGTCTCCCTGCCAGACACCCAGTCTGGAAGCGGCCAGTCCCCTCTGACTCCCCGCCCCCAGCCGGTCCCGGCCCAACCTTACAGCGGTTCCTCATATACAGCCCTGCCCCCGCACATGGCTGCCACCCCAATCCAGGGCCTGGCGCCTCGCCCAGGCCCTGCCCCAGCGCCCTGGTGGGCCTTGGAGACAACAGCCGCCCCTCTTCTCTGCCACCACCATCTGCCCTGTGGGCCTGCGCTGTCTGTCTACAGAACTCCCCTGTACTGTCCCAGATTGTGCCAGGCCCTTCTCTTTCGGCGCCTCCTAGGTCTCCAGCACAGTTGGCACCTCCAATACTTGGCTCTTCTGTCCCTACAGTCACCTCTTGATTGTGTCTCTTCTTTCTTCTGTACCCCTCCTCCCAATCCAAGTCTTCTGCCCGCTTGTTCAGGAAATGCTTAATTGGGCGCTTGGTGGATGCCAGGCCCCGAACTAGGCACTGGGGGACGCATTTTGCGGAGTCCTTGTTCTCAAGGTTCACACGCACGTAAAGAGCTCCCTGAGACAGTGTGAGCAGCACTGTCCCGGCAGGTGGACACTGCCAGGGGAGCGCTTCATATGGCCACCCCAATTTCTCTGCCTTCCCCCCTCCCCGCGCGCACGGGCCTCTGGGTTGGGTCCCTTCTTCTCTCTCGTTGGTTCCCGTTTTTCTTCTTTCCTCCCTCCTGCCCCCGCCTCAGCCGCTCCCGCCTTGGGCCATTTCCCACGCTGCATCCCAGCCCCCTCGCGGGCCCAGCTTTCGCCCATGGATCTGTCTCCCTCCGCGGTCCCGGGTTCCACTCGAGGGTCTGAGTCCCTCTCCGAGACCAGGGCACCTGTCCTCTTAAGGAGTGGAGTGGAGTGGATTGTCCCGCCCGCTCGGGCCTCGGGCACGCCAAACCTGCCAGGGTTCGCCTGTCACTAGAAGCTAACAAGGGGCCACTCCCAGGAGAGGGGGTGCGGGGCGACAGGCCGGAGACGGGGAGAGGTGCCGAGGGCAAGGGAGGGGACCCGCGGTGGCGGTGGGCCGGGAGGAAAAGGAAAGCAGGCGGGCAGAGCCTCTGCCTTCGGAAGGTCTCCTGCACGCCGCGGCCGCCTAGTCTCGGGCTGACCCAAGGTTAAGGGGAAATCAGGGGGCGGGACAGAGTCACCGGAGGCAGCTCCGCGCTCCTCCCCAATATCCCCTTCAGTTGAGCTGGGAGCCTTCAGCCCCAAGCCCCTCCTCTGAGACTCCCTGGCGGTCCAGGCACTACGAGGGAGTGAGTCGTCTGAGCCTCCGTTCACACGCTGAGCGTCTAGGGCTCGGTGGGGAGAGGAGGCGTGGGGTCCGTTTGTATGAAGTACCCAACGGTGGTGAGCTCGGAAATGACAGCCCACAGCACCCGCCGCGTGGAAACCCCAGGGCAGAAGGGGCGTCTCGTCTCAGGACCGCTGGCCTCGGACTCCGCAGGTCACAGCTCAGCTGCTGGGCCCGCAGTGCGGCTCCCCCCAACCGCCTCCTTTCTAAGCTCCACCGTGGGGCGGCAGGTGCCGCAACTCGCCCCCGCCCCAACAGCACTCCCAGGCCGGGATGGGGGAGGTGGGGGGAGGTGTGGTGGAGCAGCGAGACTCCAGCGGCGGGCGCTCCCCTCCAAGCACCCAGAGATCTCGGTGAGGAGGAAGAGGGGGTACAGGGGGCGGGGATGAGGGAGAGGAGGACCGCAGGGCTCTGCCGCCGAGTTGTGCGCGACGGGGGCGAAGGGCGGGGGCTCCCTTCCAGCCTCCGGGGTCTGGGGACTCAGGGATGTAAGGCGAGAGCAGGGGGGTGTGTGACAATTCAGCAGAGGTCGGGACGTACCACGGAGCCCAGTGGCGAAGGGGGGGGCAGAGGACGTGGTCACCGAGGGGAGCCCCCGCCCCCCTTCGCAAAGGCCTACAACTGAGGCTGCAGGGAGAGCCGGAACTAGGCTCGCGGGAGAGGGAAGCGGCGCGTTAAATCCGCCCCCTCCCCGCACCCCACTTCCGAGGGGGTGGGCGATAGAGGAGAGGTTGGAGCCGCGGTGAGGGGGCCCCTCCCTTGCACCTCCCCCCACCGGACTTGGTCGCGCCCGAAGTGTAACACTTTCTCTTTGTCGGAGGAGCTCAACGGTTTCCTGTAGCTCGTGCTGAAGCTCCCGTTGCGGAGGCGCCGGTGGCAGCCCTGGCGGAGGCAGGAGCGATGGCAGCGACCGATATAGCTCGCCAGGCGGTGAGTGCGGGGCGTGGGTGCCAGCGCCGGGGCCGGGGTCCTCGGAAGGGCCGAGGGGACCTGGCCGCCGCCACCTCCACCGCGAGGAGGGCAGTGGGCAGTGTCCAGGAGCCAAGGCGCGGGGTCAGCGACTCAGTCCCCTAGCCTCCCGTCCCCCAGAACCGTGGTGGCTGGCGTGCGGGTGGGGGGCCTGGTCCGGGTTGCGGGCCAGCGACTGAACTTGCATTGCCCAAGAGCTGCAGTCGGCGCCGCCGCCTCCCTGGCTGCAGCTGCGGCCCCGCCGCTGGGGCGTTGCCGAATGAATGGCCGCACTGGCCGCCAAGCCCTCCGGGTCCCGGCACGCTGGCCTCGCTCCCTCCGGCTGCCGGGCCGCGCCCCTGCGCCCCGCAGCCCGCCGGGACCCGGGCCTCCTCAGCCAGAGGGGCTCGGGGCTGGGGTGAGCCTGGGGCGGGAGGCGGCGAGTGGTGAGGGGGGCGGGGAGGTGACTGGCTGGGGTAGGGTTTCTCCATATGCATTACATATGTGACTGCGTCTGTGTGTGTATCACTGTGTGCGTATGAGTGCACGCGCGCGCGCTCCTGCCTCCCCGGGCGGGCGGCGGTGCCCGGCTTGTCTGTGACCCTAGATGAGTCTGCCAGTTTCTTGGAGTGTGCTCGCCTCTCTGGTGCTTGTCCCTGTGTCCGGACGCTTCTCTCGCCGTCTGCTTGTGCTGTGTGCCTCTGGGTCCCATTTGTGCGTTTTGTGGGGTGCAGTCCTCTGGCCTGTAGGTGGTTGGCTGCGTACTTTGGCGTGTTTCTGAGCACCTGACCAGGGTTTTGCGGGCCTCTGGGCAGGGGGATCTGTCTCCGATGCGTGTTCAGTGTAACTGGCTTGTGTGCCAAAACCTGTGGAGCTGGCTTCTTGTTATGGGGACTAAGGAAAATCAGTGCGACGCTTGCAGAAGCGGTGCCCTCTCTCTCTTTTTGTTGGCAGTCGACTCTGGAAAAAAAAAATCCTCATTTAACGAACTGAAGTTTTCCAGACTGGGATGTGCAGAGAAATTATACTGAAGTGACCCGAGGCTCCATGTTTGTTTTTTTAGACCAGAAGTTTCGTTGCCAAGGGAGGGGATGATTCCATTTGAGGGAACAACCTAGCCTTTCTATTCATCCATGGGTATCTGGGATTTTAAGAAGCCCACAATTACCAGCACCCTGAGGTGAGGAAGGAGAGTGAAGTAGAGGAAGGTCAGATCCCATGACACTACACACACACACACACACACACACACACACACACACACACACACACACACACACACACACCCTAAACCTTGTGGCTTACTTATTTAAGGAAATACTCCATGCAATGCAATTTCAGTGCAAAAAATATACATAGCCTCTAGATATTTGGTGTAATTGAAACTGATTTGTTTTCAAAATCTGAATCCAGAGTCTGATAGCATTTCCTCTCCAGGAAATGGATACATTTATTCCATCCTCTTCTTCTTGTTTGGAAGGGCAAGGTGATTTCTTTGGAACCTCCCCCACCCCCCTGAAAGACCCCAGCATGGAGCTCCTTATGCAGTCATGATGTGGAAGGACCAGCAGAAGATGGGAGGCAGTGCTCTGTGATAATGGAATCTGAGAGAATTCTCTTCTCCCCAAGATTGGCACTGTAATATGTATTGCTTTAGTGTTTTGAGGGTTCCCAGAGTACCTTTCTGCTCCTCCATTATCTGCATTTTAGAGATGGCATGCCTTAAGTAGAGGACTTAGTCTCCTGGATTACACTTGCTCCATCCTTAGTGACCAAGAAGGACACTAGTGATTTTTCTTGTCAGCTAATTAATTTGCATCGACCTGCCCATACTCTCTCACCAGTCCCCCTAACCTGAATTAAGATTGCAGGGCCGATGTAGCAAAGGGGAACATTCCAGAAGGTTGTGTTTCACCTCCGGCAACCCAGAGATCCCTTTGTTCTGCAAATGGAGGTGGGGGTGATTTAGGGCCACTTGGTTTGCTTTGGTTGTTTCCAGTTTGCTCTGGCGGGCCTTGCCCTACTGTATGATGAAGAACATAATTGTATGCCAGATTCTGAAGCTGAAAGAGCAGCCCGAGCACTTGAGACCTTGTTATCGTGATAAATGGGTTTCTGGGAAAACTGACGTCACTCTCCATGCCCCCCTCCCCCAGCTAGTGAAGCCCTTGTTTATGTGTCATTTGTCTCTCTGCCTGCCTTTGTGTCTGCAAGAAGTTCTAATTCACCGGGGGAAGATGGAATTAACTCGGGAGGCCTTTGGACGTCTGGCTGCTGATTGTTTCTTCCTGGGAACGAGTATCCAGGATTTGGGAAAAGAAGACTGGAGACTAAACCTAAGTGTGCCTGGCTTAGGAGTTCTTTTTAATGAGCTCTGAGACATGGTGCCCTGCAAGTAGTGCTCTGGTGTGTGTGTGAGGGATGGGCTGTCCTTTCCAGAGTCAGTTGAGGGTCACTGGCTTGTAAGGTAACATCATTAGTGACAAAAACAGACCTTAGAGTTGCTGGATAGGATCCTTATTTGGGCATGCATGCAACTTGGAAGTTCAGCTTTTGTGTACGTAATACAATCCCATCCCATCTGAATGAACACCACAAAGATTCTGTAGGACAAAACTGTTTCTTCATCATGTCCACAAGTGTTTATTTGATTAACTGCTAAGTGTCCAGCACTATGGCTGGCTCCGGTTAACTATACCAGAAAAAAGTAGTAGACATAGTTCCTGGCTTTTACGCTTATTGCAGTCTAGTTGGAGAGGCAAATTGTGGACACGGTGAAATAATTAGAGAACTATAGAAGATTCTTGGGATGTTTCCATCCCCAGCCCCTGCCTGTGAGGTGGCTTGGGCTGCTGTTAATATATACTCTGAGAGGTTCCATGACTTGTCCAAGGTAACTTGGCAAGGCACGGTGCAGCCAGGTAATGGTCTTTCTCCCTAAAGAAAGAGCTTGCAGGGCCTAACGCTGCCCTAGCTGTGCTGGTCCTGGGGCAACTGTCCCGGGGCAGCTATCCCAAGGCAACCGCCTATAGGTGGCTGCACTCTGGTCTTGCTATCAAATGACACTTAACCTTGATTCCCATTGAAGTGCCCTGCCTCAGCCATCTCCCCACCTCGCACTAAAAGTCATATGGTGCCCCAAGCAGGGAGAGGAAAACCCCAATATCCACCCATCCCTCTACTGTGAATACAGCACTGAAGAAAATTTGCATGGCCCCAAATATTAAAAATTCTTGAATCTAGGTCGTGGGTATATGAATGATCATTGTACTATTTTCCAACTTTTCTGTGTGTTTGAGACTTTTCAAAATTAAAAGTTGGAGGGAAATTACAATGTCCACCCTCCTCCCCACAAATGCACATGGCCCCTGCCCTCCGGGAGTTTACAGTCTAGTAGTGGAGGCAGACACAAATAATTATAATTATCTTTGTGATGTGCTGCAGAGGAGTGCTACTGCCCGCTAGGATAATTCATTACAAGGGGACCTGATCCAGCAGTGGACAGGGGCGGTGGGTGACAGGAAAGGCTTGCTGAGGGTTTTAACTAGGAAAAGGGTAGGTGTGAAGATGGGTGAGATCTCACTTCTGCTCCCAGGCTGGGAACATTTCATTTGTTAATTCACGCACTTTTATTTTCATTCATTCCTTCAACATGTGTTTATTGGGCACCGACTCTGCCAGGCCCTGTGCCTGGTGCTGGGGATATAGTGGTGGCCACGGCACACACGACAGCCCTCTCAGAGCTTCCCCGTGAGAGGCCGGTATAAGCCCCATTTCCTCTTCATATCCTAAAACCTGGAAATGTGAGTGTTCGCGGCATTCTTATTACAAAACTGCATTACAGCCGAGCGATTTGTCTGTATAGTATAATGAGATTTTGATCTGCAGTCATGTGCACAGCATTTACTTTGTAGAGTCTCTGCTGTAAATTTTCTATTAATTGCTGGCTTTGTTACCCAGTATGGCCCCTCACTTTTTGTGCTGTAAGGGAGCGAACCCGTTGCATTAGCCTGAGCAAAACTAATTAGAAAGATAAGTCCCCTGGATAAAGGTATTCCAGAACTAAATAGGACTGATTTCTGGACTTGCATGGGTTTCTGGATTATCAGAGCCTTGGTTTTGTATTATCGTGCGCAATTGAGGAGCGCTTTCAGTTGCATTTACGTTAAAACCACATTCCAGAAAGAAAGAGACAGAGAAAAGAAAAGAAAGAAAAAGAATACCGTAGATAAGTGTAACATGTCTCTTTCAACGATCTCAAAACGCTTCCATCTGTATGATTTCATTTTCCCCAGCAGCTTCCTGGATGAGTATTACTGTTCTTTTCATTTTATGGGTTCAGGAAGACCAAATGACTTAGTCCAAAGTGTTACTGCTGGTCAGTGGATGAAGCAATGAAACACCTTCCAGATGACACAGATTCGTTTTTTTTTTTTCAGATTCGTTTTTATATAAAAAAACTCTGGCCTTTTTATCATGTTTCCAAGAAATAAAAATCCTGCCATGTCCCCTCTTCCCCCTCTTTTCACTGCGACACCCCCACCCCCACCTCAGTATACTCATGGAGGTTGAGAAGAGTATACTTGGGTGCTTTGAAGACTCTGATGTTAAAAAAGATTCTCAGCTTAAACTCCAGATAGCACAGTCATGGCTATGTGGGCTTTCTTCCTTCCTTCCTCCCCTCCCTCCCCTCCCCTCCCTCCCCTCCCTCCCCTCCCTCTCCTCCCTTCCTTCCCCTTCCTTCCCTCCCCTCCCTCTCCTCCCTCCCCTCCCCTCCCTCCCTCCCTTCCTTCCCCTCCCTTCCCTCCCCTCCCTCCTCCTCCCTCCCTTCCTTCCTTTCCTTCCTTCCTTCCTTCCTTCCTTCCTTCCTTCCCCTCTCCCTCTCCTCCCCTCCCTCCCTCCCTCCCTTCCTTCCCTCCCCTCCCCTCCCCTCCCTCCCTCCCTCCCTCCCTCCCTCCCTTCCTTTCCTTCCTTCCTTCCTTCCTCCCTCCCTCCCTTCCTTCCTTCCTTCCCTCCCCTCCCCTCTCTCCCTCCCTCCCTCCCTCCCTTCCTTCTTTTCTTTCTTTCTTTCCCATACTTTAAATAAAAATCTTGGAGCCACCAGCCACGTAATGATGGATTATTTTAAGTAACAACTGGAGGAGGCGTGCAGAATAAATTTGAAACACAGACCCTTCCTCCTCGGTGTGGCAGGAGGAGGCTTCTGCTGCCTGCACAGAGGAAGGACCACATGCTCGGGAGGGGGAGATAACGTTCCCGCTTCTGCAGTGTCTTCTCATTAGAGCAGCCATCTGCTGAATTATGCAGCACGCTCTCTGCTGGCCCTGCAGTGGGGTCATCCCTTCCACTCACTTAAAGGTGACTGGGTGAAAGATTCACGGGCCTTCTCGGGGACAGGACCCAGGGCTCAGGTTTCTCCTGCCAGGGCCCTCTCGGGAGCAGAGCTCTGCGCTTTCACGGCCCTGATGAGGTGTGAGGTCGTGTTCAGTTTCCTTTCGCAGCAGAGGCCCCCAGCTCTGAGCACTGGCGCTGAGGCAGGAACTGGGTTTTTTCAGATCCCCTTTAAATGAGACCAGATGGAGGCAGAGGCAAATTCAGGCTCCCCAGAGGACAGCTGGGCGTTCATCCAGAGGCCTGTGAGTAAACCTTTTTTTTTTTTTTCTCTTTTTAACAGATTGGAGATAACAATGACCAGAACACCTAGGAAACTCTAAATGGCCTGATTTGAAGGGAATCTGTCAGGCCTTTGTGGGAAAGTTGACCCACCCTGGGCAAGGGTCACCCCTGGCTGAGGTGGAGCTATTTCACCTAGAATCTGGCTGGCTGGGTTCGGTAGCCCTGGGGCTCTTGAGCAGAGGCCAGGCTGAGGCTCAGGCTTGAGTCAGCAGTGAAGGAAATGGGAGCTAGAGGTGGGAGAGAAGATGCAGAAGAGGGGCACCAGCGTCTCCTGGCCTCCACCGCCTCAGTTGCCTTGTGTGGGCCAGAGGCGCCTTGGTGAGCCCACGGGCTTCTGGGTCATTTTCCATGACCCTTCTCCTCCCGACTGGCATCAGCACAAGCCCAATGTCCCAGAATTCTAGCAGCAGAAAGAAATCTATGCGCCACTTGAGTCAGCTTTTCCATTTGAGAGCGGCGGTCTGCTTGACAGGGCCCTGGGTCCCAGCACCACTCTCTGCCACTAAATCACTCTGTGACTCGGGACAAGTCACTTCCTGCCTCTGAGTCTCTGTTTCCCTTTTTGTCAAATGCGCGGGTTGGATTAAGTGATCCGTAAGGGTGTTTCCAGCTCTGACGTGGTCCACTTCTTGTGTTTCCTCCAGCCTGATTTCTTTTAGGTCCTTGCCTGCTTCTGCTTCTGCTTCCAAACGAGGTGGCGGAATTTAACTCCACCCCTTCCCTGCTTTGACTCCTTGAGCTGGGTGGGGAGACGGCTGTAGAGAAAGCAAGTCTGTGCTTTTAGCTCAGCAGGGTCTCTGGAACTGGAATAGAAACAAACAACCCTTCGCATATTGTCTGTCCGTCCGTGTAGGTGTATATAGCTATTGACTTCCTATAAAGGTACGTGACAGCTGAATTTTTGTCTGTTGAATCCCCTTTTACATGCACTAGGAGAGCTGGCTATCTAATAGAATCCTGCTGTGAATCCTTCTATAGAATGAAAAGCCACTCTGGAATTGATCAGGTGTATTAAAATCCAGAGTTCCATCTATTGGATTTGCCAAAACTGGGCCTTCTCCCTGTATGGTGAGGATGGTTTCCTTTGTGCTTCGTCAGGATTCCCTAAGCTGCTCCCCCACTGAAAGGTACTGGGGCCCCTAAGGGGTGCTGCTAGCTTTGGCAGGTTTTATTTCTCCTCCGAAAGGCCCCCAGATTTCTCTCTCCCAGTTCAGGGCATCGCTACTACTGTCAGTTTCCTCTCAGCTCAGCTTAATTGGAGCCAGGGAAATCGTGATGTTTGATGTGTTAGGCATACTGGAGTTGTTGTTGTTTTAACCTCTGGGAACTTAGCAGTGCTCTTGTGGTTCTTATGGCTGATAATATGGGATAATAAGTGGCATTCACTCCCTTGGTAACACCGGAGGTAACAGATAGGGCTATCATCCACCTGATTGTTTCAGCAAGACTTTTCGCTGCATGTTTCAGGGTATGTGATTTGACTTTGACTTCTGGTTCACATGAATCTTTATAAGAATAAGGCATACTGTATAATAATGTTATACTGCATATAAATATGTTATAATAAGAAGAATAATAAGGTTTTATTGTGTTATTGGGAAAATAAATGTTTTATATACAATAAAACTGCCAGAAAGCTGAATACTTCACCAAATTTTCTGGTTATCTGTACATAAAGCAACTTTTTGGCTGTAACTAAAGATTTTGCTAAAATATCTGAGGCCACTTTCCTGCCTAGGAAAGTATCATCATAGAATCTTAAAAAAATAATATTTTAATTCTGATTATAAAAGTAAAATATGGGGCTTCCCTGGTGGCGCAGTGGTTGAGAGTCCGCCTGCCGATGCAGGGGACACGGGTTCGTGCCCCGGTCCGGGAAGATCCCACATGCCGCGGAGCGGCTGGGCCCGTGAGCCATGGCCGCTAAGCCTGCGCGTCCGGAGCCTGTGCTCCGCAATGGGAGAGGCCACAATAGTGAGAGGCCCGCGTACCACAAAAAAAAAAAAAAAAAAAAAAAAAAGGTAAAATATGCCTACTGTAGAAAATTTGGAACAGAAAAGCAGCAGCTCCTACAGCCCCTCCAAGCCAAAAGCAACCATTCTCACCATTTTGGTATATATTCTTCTAAGTTTTTAAAAATGCATGCATACTTTTTTTCCTCATGATTGGGATGATCTTGTATACACAGTTTTTTATCTAACAGTATTTGGTGATCATTTTCCTATGCCATTAAATATTCTTAGAATATGTTTTTATCAGCTGTTTAATATTCCATCATGCATCATTGAACTATTCATTGAGTTTGAGCGTCCTGAAGATTTGCAGGGTCTCTCAGAGATTGATAGTCAGAGCTGGGGAGGGAGATAGAGGAAGGGAAGGTGTGAGAGATCGGGCCCACCAGTAAGTGACACATGGGGCTGCCGGAGATAATCCTATTTCAGTGTTTCTGTCCTTTCCTAGCATCTTTGTGCCAAGGCCAGAGGAGAAAGTTAAGGACAAGCCCGGTCTTTGGCCATGAGTTCCAAACTTTTTGTTTTGATCTTGTCCTTCAGAATGACAGCTACTAACTTGGCCACCCCGGTTTTAAACGGAGGCCAGAAATTCTCCGTCGACACAGATGCGCCCTCGGTTTCCGGAGGCTTCCTACGTGGCTTGCGTCCTGTGCCACAAAGGTTGGAAGGGGGGAGGGGGGCAGGGGTTGCCCACTTGGGTGCTTATGGGACCCTTTATTTTCAGAATCACAGCAAGGGGAAAACGATGCACAGCTGGAACTGCCCTCACTCGTACTTCATAACACGAACCTCCGACTATTCAATTAAAACGCGCAATCGGTGTGTCCTCGGGGGAGGAGGCGGAAGAGAAAGCGTTGTTTCTGCCTGTGATATGAAATGTGGTATATAACGTATTTCAAGACCGCAGGTGACTGCAGATGAGGAGAAAACAGGAAACGTAATTGGGGAGGGGAGTGGGGCCTCTCCCAGTTCTCAGGAGCACGCTTTCATTTTTGCCTGCCTTTTAGCTCCTCTCAGACGCTGCAGCCTAATTACCCCTGCTGCAAAGCTGAGCCAGAACTCGCTTTTCGTGTATTAAAAATAGTTTTTAAATTACACAGGTAATGTGTGAATACATTCATGCTGTAAAAGAATCAAACAATGCAGAAGCACACTGACTACCCCCCGAGGAAGCCCCTAGTTCCAGTCCCCTCCCCTGAGGTACCCTGAGTTCTAGGTGTGGTGGGTGCCTTTTTAGTCCCCTTTCTCTCACATAGATTTAAGTGCAAATACACGCAGAGGTTTTTTTTGCATATATGGCCTCATACTGTGCTTATTGTTCTGCAGTTTCTTTTTTTCTATATTATAATATGTCTTGGAGATATTCCGATCAGTACTGCATTCTTTTTTTAAATTATTAGACCTACTGCATTCTTTTTTTAAATTATTATTGGAGTATAGTTGATTTATAATGTTGCGTTAGATTCAGGTGTACAGCGAATGAATCAGTTATACATACACTTATATCCACTCTCTTTTAGATTCTTTTCCTATATAGGCCATTACAGAGTATTGAGTAGAGTTCCCTGTGCTATACAGCAGGGCTTTATTAGTTAACTATTTTATATATAGTAGTGTGTATATGTCCATCCCAGTCTCCCAATATATCCCTCCCCGCCCTTACCCCCTGGTAACCATTAGTTTGTTTTCTACCTCTGTGACTCTGTTTCTAGATCTACTGCATTCTTCTTAATGGCTGAGGAATATTCCAGAATATGCACGTACCATAATTTAGTTAACTGGTTTTTCTGTCACAACATATGAAACACCCGAACGAACTTTTTGGCCAACCTAATATTTTTTCCCATTGTCGGACATTTAGGTTTTTTTTCTAAGTTTTCAGTATTATAAATAATTCTGTAATGAGTTTCCTTGTACTGTACGTGGACCTTTGTACAGGCATGTGAGTCTCTGTAGAGCAGATCCCGAGGGGAGGTTGCAGGTCACGGGAGGTGGGCCATTTAACATTTTGGTGGCTGTGACCTTTCTAGCC
Source organism: Lagenorhynchus albirostris (assembly GCF_949774975.1). Classification (NCBI taxonomy): domain Eukaryota; kingdom Metazoa; phylum Chordata; class Mammalia; order Artiodactyla; family Delphinidae; genus Lagenorhynchus; species Lagenorhynchus albirostris. Next base: position 28,901,088 of record NC_083116.1, read on the forward strand.
TCTCAGTTCAAAGCGTCAAACGTGGCACCACCTGCTACTCAAGATGATAACTTAAGGTTTTAGTGTCAGACGTCCTGGGCCAAGTTGCCAGTTCCATCTCCTTTTGTGCACTTTGTAATCCAGGGAACATTCAATTGACTGCAATCAAAGCAGTCAGGACCTCAATTAATCAGGCCACGTTAAGGAGAAAGAGGAAAGAGATAAGCTATCGGAGGTTTAGAGAGGGAAGAGGGAAGAAACTTCCAGGGGCTGTCCAGGGGTCAGTGTCCATTCAGCCCAGTGTCCTGTCGTTTTCACCATTACGTATTTACCTCTGAACAATGAGGACTGATGTTCATAACGGTGACCTTGACATCTTCTAAGATTCATCAAAGCAGAAGTGAATGGTGCTCGCTAGGCAGGATTTCCTAAAGCAGGAACTGCATATACAAATTCATTTTCGAAGCTTTCTCAACTACAAGGATTGAGACATACAGTTTGCTGCTTAAATCTTGATTAGCAAGAAAGACGCATTACCCAGATTCCATGTTCCCTAGTCCCCAAACCTTCCAGTTAACTTAGGTGTATTGGACACCGGCTAAAAAGATACAGAAGAAAAAAGGATTCTAAAAGTTACCAGTGGACTTTACCAAATCCAGACCAATGGTCGTTTCTCTGTAATTCTTCCTGACTTCAATCTTGGCCTCTGGTGATAGAAAACTATTGGGTCATCTCTTACTTTTCTGATCATCCCCCCACCCCTTGGAAGAATTCTCTTCATCTTCCCATTCCTTACTTGTGGGCATTGCTTATATTCAGTCCTTAATTCTTTTCTCCCTGTACTGTCTCTTGAAGAACACATCCAGTTTCATACCTCTCACTGCTAAATTTATATCTCAGTCCTGAATTCTCCCTGAGCCTACAATCCCATATTGCTAAGTACTTAGTGGGTAGATGTGTCACCATAAAATCAAAACTATCTTGTTTTCTTTAGTATAGAAAATGCTTTTACAAATCCAGAAGAGAAAGACAAGCACCCATTTTAAGAAAATGGACAAAGACGTGAATAGTTAACTCGCATATACATAGACACAACACACATATGTAGTTGAACAATAAAAAAAGTTCACTCTCACCAATAAAATGCAAATGAAGTTACATGATGCCATTTTGCAGTGATTCAATTCACAATGGTTAAAAAGCCTCAAACTCAGTGCTGGTCTAAGTATGTGTAAACAGACACTCTTGCATACTGGCGTTAGAAATAGACATTTGTAATATTCTCTGTTGAACGATTTCTCGGTGTGTACCAAAGTCTTTCCAATGTGTGTGGCCTTGCACCCAGCAGGCTTTAATTCTAGGAATTTAGCTTAAGGAAATAATCAGAGACTATGCAAACCTGTAAGAACAAGAATTATTACTTATAATGTTGAAAACTTGGAAACACGCTAAATGTCTAGTAGTGGAAGACGTTTCACTGGTTGAGAAAATGTGGTAAATTCCCACAATGGAATTCTATGTGGCCAAAAAAGTAATGTTTTAGAAGTATACTTAATTACTCAAGAGAACATCCATACTATATTAAGTGTCCGGTTATTAAGCCAGGTGATGAAAAGGAATATACAGGATTATCCCTATTTTGTAAACAAAAAAAAAAGAAAAAAAGTATTATATATAGACTGTAGGGAAATACATGTAAATACTAATAGTGACTGTCTCTGGAGAGTGATATTATGGGTGATTTTTATTTTCTTCTTTATAATTTTCCATATGTTTTAAAATTTCTACAGCGGACATGGATTACTCTTATAAAAAACCTGATAAGTGTAATTTTAAAATAATGGCTATTTAAAACTAGAATCTTCGACTTTTCCACTAAAGCACCCTCTTCTGGCTTCCCTCTTTCTGCCCTTGGTGCCATCGATCCAATCTCCCAGGTGCAGGACCTTGCAGCCTTACAGCTTTGATTGCTCCCGCACTCTCTGCCCAGTCATTCACCGAGTCTCATCCTTTCTTTAGGACGGCTCTCAAATTTGTTCCTCCCTCCTGAGTCCCAAGTCAGATCAGTTCACTTCAAGCAGCATTTATCGTCACAGTGCCTGGCTGTCACTCTGCCAGTTCAGCGTTATTGGAGTCCTCTCCTAATATGTCTTCCTGCCCCTTCTCCCGCTCTCCTCCCATCCATCAAGCGCCCTGCAGCTGGAATGATCTTTTGAAAAGACTACTTGTGTCATGGCCCTTCCTGCTCAAAACACTCAAAATGCCCCTTTTAAACCCCATTGCCTAGGGAATAAAGGCCATACTCTTTCTTCTGCTATTTAGGGCTCTCACAGCACTGGGCTAGGTGGGAGATAACTGTGGGCACGTGGGAGGTGCTTGGGTGAGACTTGACAATGAAATAAATCTTTAAGAATAAGATGTGGAGTTCTCCCCGCTGCCCTTCACTGTCTTCAGTTTGAAAATTCCCTTTCCTCATCTTTTGGCACTTGGACCAGACGCCCTGGAGCACTTGAAGTTTCATGGTGCTGAATTTGGACACAGGAAGAGGCAGCCGGGGGTGATGATATATGGCTCAGGAAACCTCAACTCTGAGTGCCTCCCAATTTCCGATGCCTGCTGAGTAGGAGACTCCATCGAGAAAGCATATTGGCTCTTAGGTTTCTGTCTCCCCTGCAGTCTTGAGGACCAAGAATGAACAGTGGGAAACTTACATCTTTTTTTAAAAAAAAATAATTAGTTAATTAATTTTTGGCTGTGTTGGGTCTTTGTTGCTGCGCGCGGGCTTTCTCTAGTTGCGGTGAGCGGGGGCTACTCTTCCTTGCGGTGCGCGGGCTTCTCATTGCGGTGGCTTCTCGTTGCGGAGCATGGGCTCTAGGTGCGCGGGCTTCAGTAGTTGTGGCATGCAGGCTCAATAGTTGTGGCTCGCAGGCTCTAGAGTGCAGGCTCAGTAGTTGTGGCACACGGGCTTAGCTGCTCCGTGGCATGTGGGATCTTCCCAGACCAGGGATCGAACCCGTGTCCCCTGCATTGGCAGGCGGATTCTTAACCACTGCGCCACCAGGGAAGCCCCTTACATCTTTTTTTGATTGCTTTGATAAAAAGATGGCGAAAAGGGTGAGGGAAAGCAAAAGGGGGTGAATGTAGCCCTGAGTGATGCAGGCCACTCATAAAACCCAGCTGTCTTCAGGTACCCCTCTGGGGCCCAGAATATACCACCCAGGACTGAATGATGGCATATGGTTGTCTGTTGAGACTACTCCACTGGAGGGTGTGAGGTGAGATATGTGAGGGTAGCAGTCTTGCCAGATGGCAGTCACGGGCATGAGGGATCTTTAGTTGTGGCATGTGTGTGGGATCTAGTTCCCTGACAAGGGATCAAACCTGGGCCCCCTGCATTGGGAGCGAGGAGTCTTACCCACTGGACTACCAGGGAAGTCCCAAGAAGAGAAATTGCTTTTTGAAGTCCCTTTGTCGTATTTACTGAACACTTATACATATTCCAGGCATTGTACTAAGCTCGTTACATGTGTTGGCATATTTGAGTCTCCCAATCATCTGTAAGGTAATATTATGTCATTTGACAGATGTGAAAGGAAACTGAGTCTCTGTGAGGAGAATTAACCCAAGGCTGGGAACCTTCTCATCCCCTGACCTCCCCCCCGCCCTCCCACCCCTTACAAGCCGCCTCTGTAGTTTGCTGTGTCTGGAACTATGTGACGTTCATTATGGAGCCTCAAGGATGACTGTACCCAAGAATCCATGATTTCTAAGCGAATGGGTCATTTTGCTTTGGATCAGGGACTAGCTAAGGGGAGATGGGCCCCAGTGGGTGTTAATTCCTAGCACAGAGAGCATTTGGATGGGGAAGTGAGACCCAGGTTGCTTTTAAGCACATTTTCATTTTCTCCCCTCCCTCCCCTTCCAAATTAGGGTGAAGGTTGCCGAACTGTCCCCCTGGCTGGACATGTGGGGTTCGACAGCTTGCCCGACCAGCTGGTGAATCAGTCAGTCAGCCAGGGCTTCTGCTTCAACATCCTGTGCGTGGGTGAGTATTTCCATAGCAGGAAATTCTATTACAGAATATGGATCCTTAATGGCTGGGTGTGGCTCTGCAGGTCATTAGGTTCAATAGTGTGTCATTCTGATCTATTTGCAGGAATTTTTCTGCCCCTCTTCTTCTTTTGTCCCTCTGCTTGTTTTGGTGAGCAGCTGGCTGTAGTTACATTTTTCCCTGCCCAGACCAGAATGCGGGGCCATACCTTGGGGGGAGCTGAGCTGCGTGACACCCAGTGGAAATTCTGTAAGGGAGCTGGCTGGCTCAGCTACTCTTACCAGGTTTGTTCTGACTGCAGAAAATAGGAGCCAGGGCGGAATTGGGAGGGAGGTAATGGCTGTGGAAAGATGCCTGCTTACCAGCTGTGGGCAGTGGGTTGGGTCTGTCTGTTTCCTCTGCAGCCCTGCTGTGCTTGGTACAGTTTGAGCTCTGTGCAGGCACCACACAGCTGTGTGCCAAGTTCTTTTTATTCCCTTTAAGTGTATCTGTGCCTGGACCTTTAGTCTCAAGTGTGGGAACCATGTCTTAGTCACCTCTACTGTGCTAATTACAGCACAAAGAGAGTTCAATAATGTATGTGAAATGAACGCATGAATTATCCCCGCAGGAACCACTCACTACATTTCTCAACCACTTTCCCATGTTAACAGTTTGGGTCCTTACTAGGACTCTGGGAAGTGAACAGACCAAGTGGCATTCATATCCTCATGGAACAGACGGAGACCAAGAAACTCGGGCGGGGGGGATAAGGGACTTAGCTGAGGCAACACAGAATAAGTGGCAGAGCCATGACAGGGACCCAGGTCTGCCTGACCCTTTGTCCCTCCCACTGCTTTGGTAACCGCTGCCAGAGACATCTCTTGAGAATGCAGAGGCACTTTGGAAACTGTCAAGCACTAGTCAAGCAAGTCTCAGGAACAGCGGTTCCTTGACATTCTTTGAGAATCTCTCGTTAGACCTTAAATAATCCCAAATTTGCAAACACGATCACAGTGTAAAATTTTCACTATACAGTGCAGTAAGGCGTACCTGCATATTTTTAGTGACATACCTCCAAACCTTAATGATTCTATAAATACCATAATAATGGCAGTTTTCATGCCCGGTCGGAACACTCAAAACACTTTTGCTAATTGCCTTTTCCTGTTTTTGTACAGAGCATACGGGGAATTCATTCATACTGAGGGTGTGAACCACTACTGAATTGGATATTCTACTCTCTAATGTAGTCTAAAGTTCTGTTTTGTAACTAAGGTCATTCATTTTCTTGGACTCTGTTTTTTCTTCTCCCTCCCTGGCACTCCTCAGATCATTTTCTGTCAGAGAATTAGCTACACACTCGAGGACAAGTAGAGAAAACAAAGCCACTTCTAAGTATGGTTGACAGGCAGTCAGCTAGGCTCACTCACTAGTGAAATGACTCACTCTCACGCACCAGCTTTGGAACCTATGAGATGAAAATATGTGCTTCACGGATTTACATATCATGGGCCTGAGAGTCCAGATCTAGGCTGTTAATTCTTCAGATGCCAAAAGTCTACCCATGGTTACGATGAGGTGCTATTAGGAGAGGGATACAAAATAAACAGCAGTCACGGTGATCGACATCAAGATCGAATACCATCACGTCCAGTATTAGCACTGCCAGATCGCTCCCATCTTTGGCTGATGGCCAACTTATTTCACATAACATTTGATTACTGAAAACCTTTCACACAAACATATTGGAGTCCCTTGGCATTCCTCCCAGAGCTCCGGGTGACCTGCATTGAAGCTGAGGGGGTGAGAAGTGAAGTGACAGGCCCACCCCCATCAGCCTCTCAAACCACGTGCAATTGGGTGGGCTAGTAAAGCTTTAGGAGGGAGGCCGCATAGGTCAGGATGGCTCTCTGAGGGTGGCAGCGTAGGGTAGTTGGACATGTGGTCCACAGGCTCCCCTAGGGCCCGGAGGAAGAGGCAGCCAAGCTCAAGGCAAAGTGAGTGGAAGAAATATTTCTTTATTTCTTTATTATTTATTTTTATTTTTGGCTGCGTTGAGTCTCCGTTGCTGCGCGCGGACTTTCTCTAGTTGCCGCGAGCGGGAGCTACTCTTCATCGCGGTGTGCAGGCTTCTCGTTGCGGTGGCGTCTCTTGTTGTGGAGCACGGGCTCTAGGTGTGCAGGCTTCAGTAGTTGCGGCTCGCAGGCTCAGTAGCTGTGGCTCGCGGGCTCAGTAGCTGTGGCGCATGGGCTTAGTTGCTCCGCGGCATGTGGGATCTTCCCGGACCAGGGGTGGAACGCGTGTCCCCTGCATTGGCAGGAGGATTCTTAACCACCGCACCACCAGGGAAGTCCCAAGTGGGAGAAATAGTAAACCCCTACCCACCCAGGCATCGTACATATGCAGCTGCTTCACTGTGCACCTGCGGGCATGGAATCGCTCAACTGCCCAGGACAGACCCTCCAAGAGGGGAAGGGTAGAAAGGAGACCCTCACACCCAAGGAGTCACCTCCTCTTTCTCTCTCTACTTATGAAGTTTCAGGAAACGGCTGCTCTAATAGCTCCCCTCTTAGCCGTGCAGGTGCACCCCTTGGATGCACCCGCCCAGGCTGGTTAACTGCACTTCCCATCCCTGATCCAAAAAAGCCTGCAACTCATGCATCCCCCGCTCTGGCTGGGCTCAGAAGCCTGTCATTGCTCTGAGAACCCACAATTTGGGCCAAAGTCACAGGCGGCTTACGGTGGCTCTAAGGCTGCAATCTCAGCCCAGCCGTGGGACTGGGTAGCGTCACCGACGTGGCGAAGGATCCATAGCTTGGCTGCTGAAGGTGATCGTTTCTCTCGCAGGACCTTCAGCGACCATACTTTCATGCTTACTGCCTGTGCATAACGGTCAGCTTTACTCCCTTAACGACGATTATAAAACGGTTCTGTTTGGGCATAGAATATGTTTCCCCAAAGGATTTTCTTTTCTTTTCCGATAGGGCATTTTAAATGTAAAATTATGGTAACACTGGCTTTGGTTATTAACAGAGATCTAGAATATTTTTATCACCGTATTGTTTATTGTGGTGCTGGGCTGCCGATCAGAGGCCCCAGCCTAGCGGAGTGAGTACCCTCCGTGCGTAAGTGCGCATGTGCATGCTGGCATGGAGAGGGAGAATTTTTATGAATCAAGAGCGTAATTTATACATAAGGGCACTGATGATGACACCTACGATCATTATTTTTAGAGGGCCAGGCACATGGGTGTGAGCATATTATGGCTCCTCTCCAACAGACGCTACGGTTGACAGTAATTACCGAGTGGGCTGAGGTCCCCCTCCTGTTCTAAAAAGTCTACTAGCCCACTCCCAGTCTACTAGCTTAGCTTTGGAAATCACTCGGATCCCAGGATTCTAGATATAGCACAGGAGGCGTTGGAGGAACGACTAGAGTCAGCAGTGCAAACGTTCTGCTGGGAAAGAGCCCCAAAGAGACTCAGCCCTCGGAACGTGCCAGCAACAGAGAATGCCTGACGAGCGCGAAGGGTCATAAGGCTAATATTTACTTTGAAACTGCTCAGGATTCCAGGCTCAACTAGGCTCTGTTGAACTTGGAGAAACAAAACATACAAGAGAAGCAGGATTGAGGCTCAGTGCAGGAGGAGGGGAAGGGCAGCTAGCACTCTCTCAGGGTTAGGGAGCGATGGTTTCTTCTCTCCATCTCTGGGAGAGGCAGCCGTCCACCTGTCTGAGACAGGCTGCCAGCGGTGGTGTGCTGGTCAGCGTCAAACCACCCACTCTCAGGAGAAAAGTTGCTGTGGTTTGTAGCATTTACCAATTTTTGTGCTGTCATTATTCCCACCATAGCTGGTTTTAAGCTGCCAACATGACATCACTGCACATGGGCTTGGGAAGAACTGCAGGAAGCCGGGCGAGCCGGCTCCAGCACACCCCTGTTTGCTAGGTCTCTGCAAGATCAGGAAGAAGTAGAGGGCAAGGTCACAGAGCCAGGCAGGACCTCGTCCCCATCCATAGGCTCCCTTGGCCAACAGGAGTTCCTGGAGAGTTCCCTTTTGGACACCTTCCGGTTGAACTCAGAGACGTTTCTCTTGGTTTATTCCAACATTCGGAGCCGGAAGAGACTAGCTCCTGATCATTGCTGTATCCCCGGCTCCTAAACCTGTGCCTGGCTCCTATTAAAGGTTCTAAATATTTGTCAAATGACTGAATGAAACAACATATCACACCTATGGGACACACTAGAACATGCATGGGCTCCAGTGTCAGACTGCCTGCGGTCAAATGCTGGCATTGCCACATACTACTTTTGTGACCCTGGGCCAGTTTCTTCCTCCACATTTTATAGATGAGGAACGTGACGTGCAGAGAGACTGAAGAGCAGGGGAACATTCACACAGCTAGGAAGTGGCTCGGTTAATCCATCTGTAAATTAAGGACAAATAGTAGTATTATCTAATACACAGTCTTACTTTAGGGAATAAATAAGGGAATATATGTAAGGTATTTACAGTGGTGCCCACGTAGTAAGTGCTCCAGGAGCAATAGCTGTTATTATTACTACTCAAACCTGCTCATTTTATGGAAAAAGAGACTGGAGTCCAGAGAAGGGGAAGGGCTAGGCTTAGGTCAACCTGCCTGGGACTCTGCATTTCATCACTTGCAAGGACTTAATTGCACAAGGTACCAGAGGATGCAAATGTTAACAGCAGATGAGGAAAAGGGCTTAAGCTTTTCTTTGTCACAGTGGTTTTGAACTCCCGGTAGAGAGGTCAACATCAGACTAGCCCAGGGAGTATAGCTTGAAAAAGCAGATTTCATATTGCATGTTTTAAATTGAATTCTTTTTTAAAAAGCTGGTGTTTCCGGGATCCTATCTACATTAAGTCAAGTGAGAGGAAATCCTCTGGGCTGGTGGAGATGACTTAAAAAGGGTTAAGAAACCCCGCTGTACACTCTGAGGAGGGAGGAGGAGAGAGAAATTGACCCCTCGGGACTGTTCAGGTTTCCTGCTGGAATCTAATTGCCAAGTCCCTACCTTCCTGCAGGGGTGTGGAATCTGCTGACCTGATCTGAGTTGAGCCGAGAGTGGCTCCCCTCCCCCGCTCAGTACCGGGCCCAGGACAACATCCCAGGCTCAGGCTGGGTCTGTGGCAGCCATCCAGAGAGAGAGAACTCCCACCCCTCCCCGCCCCCAGGCTCCACATTGATGGAAAACTGGAACGGGACAAGCACACTTGATTTTCTGCCCTCTTCTCATGCTGCATTTATCACAATTCCCTAGACACCCGCCGGGTCTTTTCTTCCAGACACTCATCATTGAGCATCTAATTTCCACAGCCCTTTTGCACTGGCAGGCGTCCGGGTGGTCATTTTCTCCGTTGCCCTGCCCTGCCCGGCCCACCCGGCCTGCCTTTCTACAGCTGCGCAAACAGGGCGGGCCCTTCCCTCTGTGGTACTGCTCCTGAGGCCTCTGTGTGAGCCTCTTGCTAGGCGCTCCGGGGAGTACCAGAAGTTGCCCATCCCCTGCTCTCTGGGAAGTCTTAGGATCAGGGAGTCAGGGAGCCAGCTCTGGGTGCTGGGGAGTCAGGGCCCGCCACGATCTAGGAGCTGCGGGGCGTTCAGCAAAGAGCTCACAGAACGGGAGAGAGGGTCTGAAAGTGGGGATGTACGTGGACACTGTATTAGGCACGGACAAAGACCGGCGAAAATGTAGCTTAAGCTTCAACGCCCAGAGGGAAGGCGAGTTAGGGAGAGGCAGCCACCCTGTGCTCCCGTTTCAGAGGTGCCGGCCCCTTTCCAGTGGAGCGGCACCCGCACCTTGGGCGGGGAGGGGGGCGATTTCTTCCGTTGCTTAGCCAAGTCTGCCACTTCCCATGGCAGCCAAGTCTGCCACTTCCCACCTCACCAAGTTTTTCTGGGGACCCAAATACTTCCTGTCCCTTTAGGGAGGGAGAAAAGGGCCTCTTCTGGGAGAGTCTTTGCTGCTAGTAGGTATAACAGACCCTGGCTGGAAGCAGGATCTGTGTGAGGAACCATTTCCCTGCATCCTGGCAATCAACCACATTAGTCAGACCTGGCTATGAAATCGGGCTGGGGAGCCGGGTAGCCAGGCTGAGTTGAATGTTCTCCTTGCTTTCTCTCTCTCTCACACTGATCCCTCCACATACAGAAAGCTCTCAGCATAGACACATATTTTTAAAAGCACCTCCTGCATTCATAGCTCATTATTCCGGATAAAAGAGGTTTGCAAGATGCAAAGCTAGACACACCCAGAGGTGGGAGGGGAGATGGACCATTTACGGTTATGGGTTGTGCAGCTCGAACCCTAGCCCTGGACTGCCCTGCAGATATGTGCTGTCGGTCACAAGAGGGGACCTTCCAGGCCAGGATTGGCCCAGGGCAAACCCACTCCCCCCATTCCCAACTGGGAAGGTGTGTCAATTCCCACATCTCAAGGGTTGTGAGCAGGGAAAGGGAGAAGAGGGGTGATGATAGCGCAACAGCAGGGTAGCCCGGGTCTTCAAAGCGCAGTCCTTGGTTCCTGGCAGTGACTTGACATCCTTTGCGTCTCTCAGGAATAACCTCCACAAACCTTCACCAGTCCCCGCAGCCCTTCCCCGACTCGTTGCCCTGGTGTGAAAGCCAGTGGTTTTGAAATTCCAGGGGTTTAATTTATTAGTATCCCGCAGCCTGTTAGTTAAACAAACAACTGACTGGCTTGTTTGAAATTTAAAGGGAAGAATAATTTGTGGCCTGCTAAATTCCCTCTCCATTAGCTAAAAATGGTCTCCCCACTGGGATGCGTATCTGGGTGCTGGCTGGGCCTGGCTGGGAGAGGTGGGGACTGAGAGGAGAGGATACTTATTTGATGAGGGACTGCTGTCCCTTTCTTGTAAACTTGAAAATAGCCCTTAAATTTTTATTATGAAAGCTATACACGTTCCTTGTAGAAAACTTGGAAAATAGAGAAAAGCATAAAGAAAGAAGTGAAAAGCGCACATAACCCCACCACCCAGACATGACCGTTGGTAAGAGTACATTGTACGCCCTTCCAGTGTTTTTCTAGGCATAACTCTACCTCGCCATCACTGCCTTTAACACGGTTTCTTTTTCTGACTATAAAAACAATGCATACTCAATTTTCAAATAACACAAAAATATGAAGACTAAAAGAAAAATGACCCCAGTTCCACTATCCTGAGATGACTGCTGCTAATATGTTGGTGCAGCTCCTTATACTCTTTTCCACTTAACTGAGATCAAATAGTCCATGTAGTTCTACGTGCTCCTCACTTAGTGTCTTACCGTGTACATTTTCCCATGTCAGTGAATATGCATCCGAAACATGTGTAATGGCTGCGTGGTCATTGTGTGAATGCATCATAATTCATTCTTTTGTTTTTCAGGAGAGACAGGTTTGGGCAAGTCCACCCTCATGGACACCCTGTTCAACACCAAGTTCGAGGGGGAGCCAGCCACCCACACACAGCCGGGTGTCCAGCTCCAGTCCAATACATATGACCTTCAAGAAAGCAACGTGGGGCTAAAGCTCACAATTGTTAGCACAGTGGGCTTCGGGGACCAGATCAACAAGGAGGACAGGTAAGGGAGGCGGTGGGGTGGGGAGGCTACTGGGAGGCCACGGGGAGGAGCTCACCACTGGGGTCCCGCTGGACCTCTCAGATGATGCAGGCAGGCAGCAGAGAGCTCACTAGCGCCGCCTCCGCCCAGGGTCCCTGTCTATTTCAGTGTTCTACTCCACACGCTTTGCCAAAAGCAGGATGTTTTTCTATTCCATTCGACAGACATTTATTGAGCCAGGTACTGCCGTGCTCCAACAGTCTAAAAAGGAATGACCTTGTCTCTGCCCTTGAGGCGAAGACTCACGGGAAACCTGGTCTTAAACAAACAAGTTCCTTTGAGTGTGACCTGCTCTGTAAAGGACAGGGTACACAGAGGTAAAGGACAAGCTACAATGAGAACGTGAAGGAGAGAACAGTCAGCTCCATGCAGGGAGGTCAGGGAGGCCTGCACAGAGGAGGTGCCCCTGAGCTGGCCTTTGAAGGGTGAACGATTTTGCTGGACAGACCAGGGAAGGTTGGGAACCCCATCCCGGGCAGGGACAGCTGCTTGTACAGAGGCAGAGGGATGTGGAAGACTGTGGCATGTTCTAGGGGACTGAGCTTGCTCTGTTTGGCTAGACCAGGGGTAGAGTTACTGTGAAGCTAGTGAAGCTTGTTTCAGGGCCCGCAGCTGCTCACGCACCTCCAAAGCCCTGGAACTAATTTCTAGTCATTGTGTTGTTTGATCTTTCTTGGAGGGCCCTTCAAATCGTGTAAACCTAGGGCCCCGCAATGCCTGCTGTGCCCCTGGGCTGGTGCTTGGCGTGAGCTGGGAGAAAAGTGAGGGGAGATGAGCCTGAAGAGGTAAGCAGGGACCAGATCATGGAGGGGTTTGTAGAATGTGTAGCTAAGGAGCCACTGAAAAGCTTTATGAAGTTGAACGATGTAGTCGAACTGGCCTTTGAAGAGGGGGCTTTGGGATAGTATGGGATGGGCTGGAGAGCAGGAAGACCAATTAGGAGACTGTTGGACCAATTTGATCGAGGCCAGCGATGACACAGGTGCTGAGACAGGGAAGAGGAGACAGATTTGATAACTACTGAGTAGGTAGACTCAACAGGACTTGGGGGTTGAGAGGGCAAAAGAAGAACCTAGAATGAGGCTTGGATTTCTGGCTTTGGAGGGTGGACAGATGGTTGGCAGCATTCAGTAAGAGTTACCATAAGAACCAGGTTTAAGAAGAATCAGCTCTGTTTAGGAAGTGTTGAGTTTGAGCTGCCTGCGGACCGTAGAGAGAGGATAGGCAGCTGAATATGCAGGATTAGAGGTCAGGAGAGGGTCTGCGCTGTAAACAGACTTGGGTTACAAGGTATAGGTGATATGTTCCAGCCACAGACACACGTAAGATCATCCAAGGATTGGAGCCGAGTGAGATGAACGCTGGGCTAAAGATAAAAACCTGAGGATGTTAAGTCAGCAGATGGCGGAAAAGACATCCTGGAAAGAGACCGAGCTGGAATAAGCAGAGAGGTAGGAGGAGAGACTGTGGGTGGTTGAGAATGGTGTGCCAGTGAGGGCTGGAGTGAGGCTCAGATGAGGACGAGATGAGGGCTGGGTTGAGGGAGGGGGAGGGCGTCAGGCACCGTCTGCATTTACCTAAAAGTCACATGGCTATCACAGGTGCTCTTCACAGAAAAAGTCATTCATCATTTTGAGCAGTGCTCATCCTTTGAGGATTCCCTTGCTTCTCAGATGAACTGTATCCCAGATTCTTCTATTTCTCCCTTAAAATAACAACAGCCATACTCATTTCCTTATAATGAGTAAATATATTTAGCTCCTTAATAATTGAACTGAATTCTGTTTTCCATTTGAAATTCTAGACGAAGGACACCTCTGCTTTGTATAGGCCTGCTTATTGTGCTAATCTTGTTTGGTGGAGAATAAATTAAACCCTGGGGAAAGGGGATACTTGGGTCACAATATGAGTGATTAATCTCAGCTGCAGATTGCTCAGCATTTCGTCCATTAAATTTTTCACAGTTCTCAGTAACATATAGTCGACATATCTAACATTGGAAAACGCCTGCATAATGATGGTTTGGGAGGGCCAAACTGATAGAGCCCCTTAGAGGCTAATCTACTTCTCTTGCCCCTTAGAGGCTAACCTACTTCTCTTATATTTTTAATATCCTTACTGTTTTTCCTGATTATAAATGTGATAACGTGCTTATATCAAATAATACAAACTTGCATAAGTAAAAATGAGAAGCCTCCGGGAAATGGGCTGGGGAACAGAAGTGGAGTAAGCTCCAGGGATTCGTAATAAAAAGCCGTGTTTTCTCCATTCTGACAGGGCCATGAGGACATAGATAGGTCAGTGCAGCTGCACTGAAAGAGAGCATCAGAAGGCCCTGCTTTACCCAGGGTGCAGGGGCAAACTGAGAAGAGCAGTGACGAAGGCCATATCCTGAAGGGCACCATTTGAAAGCTGCTGAAGCAAAAGGAACTCAAGAGGGAGACAGAGGACAGGCTGGAAAGGGGTGTGCTTAGGAACGCAGGCTTTGGTCTCAGACAGACCTAGGTTCAAATCCCATCCTGCTACTTATTAGCTCAGGGATCTTGGACAAGCGTTTTGTGCTGGTCTCGGCCTATCCATAACCAATGTTGCGGCTGGACCGGCCCTCGTGGTTCTTATTATGATTGCAAGACGCCCTCAGTAATAACCGTCAGGAAACTTGGAGGGGAAAAAAGGGTTTATTACTCACAGGTTCTGGAAAGGAGAAGGCACACCCGGGGCTACACAGCAAGGTCGAGGGTAGAGAAAGAGAGAGAGAGCACCTGGGCCTGGGGTTCTGCTTTCATAGGGATCGAGGGTAGGCGGCCTGTGGTTTTGCGGGCTTACTCTTTATTGGTGAATGTAAAACATAAGAGCGGGAATTTAACACGTGGGGAGAGAAAAAAACAAGTGGCCTAAATGGTCAGTTATAGAAATCCACCAATATCTTTAAAGCAAGGACGCCTGGGGTGGGGGGGTGGACGGGGCTGGTTCCTTATCTTTCTGTGGCTGGCAGTGTGTTTATTCGTGATAGCTGTCCTTGAAGTAGGTGCCTTTTTGAAGTGGATGCCTCCGAAATCAAAGCTTAAATCAGACACTTGGGTTACAAAAATGCAAGTTACAACTGTCAGGGCTTACACTACAACTAGGCACTTAAATTCTTTATGCCTCAGTTTCCTGTAAAGTGGGGATGGTGATAATACTGATATCTACCCAGAGGGTCATGGGTGAGGCATACTCCACGTGTATGGCATAGGAAACGCTTAAACAGTGCCTGGCACGGGGTAACTAACGAACAGAAGATACTGTTATGATCGTGACTTTTATTGGTAGAAGAATCAAGGGAGAGTTGTATTATGTAGCATATGTGAGGGAATGATAAACAGTGTCCAGAGAGATAAAAACTGAAAAATATCCATTGGGTTTGGCAACATGAAGGTCATTAATACACTTAGGAATAATAATTCCAGGGAAATCGTGGGTAGAAACTAGATTGCCATGAGTGAATGGGAGGTAAGGAAGTAAAGGCATCAGAATAGCAAAAGGAGGGACTTCCCTGGTGGCACAGTGGTTAAGAATCCACCTGCCAGTGTCGGGGACAGGGATTCGAGCTCTGGTCCGGGAAGATACCGCATGGCATGGAGCAACTAAACCTGTGTGCCACAACTACTGGGCCTGCGCTCTAGAGCCGGAGAGCCACAACTACTGAGCCCTCGTGCCACAACGATTGAAGCCTGTGCACCTAGAGCCCGTGCTCCACAACAAGAGAAGCCACCACAATAAGAAGCCCGTGCACCACAACGAATAGTAGCCCCTGCTCGCCACAACTAGAGAAAGCCTGTGCACAGCAACGAAGACCCAATGCAGCCAAAAATAAATAAATAAATTTATTTATTAAAAAAAAAAAGAAAAGCAAACGGAACAATTGAACAGAAAAATGAGTCCAAGATCAAATCCATGTTTCTATGGGCATTTAGCATTTGTAAGTTAGCAAGGAAAGAATGGACTATTCAAGAAAATGTGGACTTCCCTGGTAGCGCAGTGGTTGAGAGTCCGCCTTCCGATGCGGGGATCACAGGTTCGTGCCCCGGTCCGGGAAGATCCCACATGCCGCGGAGCGGCTGGGCCCGTGAGCCATGGCCGCTGAGCCTGCACGTCCGGAGCCTGTGCTACGCAACGGGAGAGGCTACAACAGTTAGATGCCAGTGTAACGCAAAAAAAACAAAACAAAACAAAAAGAAAATGTGCTGGGAAAATAGGCCATCCGTTAGGAAAACATAAGATGAGACCATCCCACACAAACACCATTCACAAAAATAGATTCCAGTTGGATTAAAAACAACTTCTAAAAATATGAGGAAAAAATATAAGAGAATATTTTTATAACTTTGGGGGTAGAGAAGGCTTTTTTTTAAACATCTTTATTGGAGTGTAATTGCTTTACAACGGTGTGTTAGTTTCTGCTTTATAACCAAGTGAATCAGTTATACATATACATATATTCCCATATTTCTTCCCTCTTGCGTCTCCCTCCCTCTCACCCTCCCTATCCCACCCCTCTAAGTGGTCACAAAGCACCGAGCTGATCTCCCTGTGCTATGCGGCTGCTTCCCACTAGCTAGCTATTGTTTTTTTTGTTTGTTTGTTTTGCTGTACACGGGCCTCTCACTGTTGTGGCCTCTCACGTTGCGGAGCACAGGCTCCGGGTGCGCAGGCTCAGCGGCCATGGCTCACGAGCCCAGCCGCTCCGCGGCATGTGGGATCTTCCCAGACCTGGGCCCGAACCCATGTCCCCTGCATTGGCGGGCGGACTCTCAACAACTGCGCCACCAGGGAAGCCCACTAGCTATCTATTTTACGTTTGGTAGTGTATATATGTCCATGCCACTCTCTCACTTTGTCACAGCTTACCCTTCCCTCTCCCCCTATCCTCAAGTCCATTCTCTAGTAGGTCTGTGTCTTTATTCCCATCTTGCCCCTAGGTTCTTCATGACCTTCTTTCTTTTCTTAGATTCCATATATACGTGTTAGCATACACTATTTGTTTTTCTCTTTCTGACTTACTTCACTCTGTATGACAGACTCTAGGTCCATCCACCTCACTACAAATAACTCAATTTCGTTTCTTTTTATGGCTGAGTAATATTCCATTGAATATATGTGCCACATCTTTATTTTTTAACATATTTATTGGGGTATAATTGCTTTACAATGGTGTGTTAATTTCTGCTTTATAACAAAGTGAATCAGTTATACATATGTTCCCATATCTCTTCCCTCTTACGTCTCCCTCCCTCCCACCCTCCCTATCCCACACCTCCACGCGGTCACAAAGCACCGAGCTGATCTCCCTGTGCTATGCGGCTGCTTCCGACTAGCTATCTGTTTTACGTTTGGTAGTGTATATATGTCCATGCCTCTTTCTCGCTTTGTCACAACTCACCCTTCCCCCTCCCCATATCCTCAAGTCCGTTCTCCAGTAGGTCTGCGTCTTTATTCCTGTCTTACCCCTAGGTTCTTCATGACATTTGTTTTTTTTCTTAAATTCCATATATATGTGTTAGCATACGGTATTTGTCTTTCTCTTTCTGACTTACTTCACTCTGTATGACAGACTTTAGGTCTATCCACCTCATTACAAATAGCTGAATTTCATTTCTTTTTATGGCTGAGTAATATTCCATTGTATATATGTGCCACATCTTCTTTATCCATTCATCTGTTGATGGACACTTAGGTTGCTTCCATGTCCTAGCTATTGTAAATAGAGCTGCAGTGAACATTTTGATACATGACTCTTTTTGAATTATGATTTTCTCAGGGTATATGCCCAGTAGTGGGATTGCTGGGTCATATGGTAGTTCTATTTGTAGTTTTTTAAGGAACCTCCATACTGTTCTCCATAGTGGCTGTATCAATTTACATTCCCACCAACAGTGCAAGAGGGTTCCCTTTTCTCCACACCCTCTCCAGCATTTATTGTTTGTAGATTTCTTGATGATGGCCATTCTGACTGGTGTGAGAGGATACCTCACTGTAATTTTGATTTGCATTCCTCTAATGATTAGTGATGTTGAGCATTCTTTCATGTGTTTGTTGGCAATCTGTATATCTTCTTTGGAGGAATGTCTATTTAGGTCTTCTGCCCATTTTTGGATTGGGTTGTTTGTGTTTTTGATATTGAGCTGCATGAGCTGCTTGTAAATTTTGGAGATTAATCCTTTGACAGTTGCTTCATTTGCAAATATTTTCTCCCATTCTGAGGGTTGTCTTTTCATCTTGTTTATGGTTTCCTTTGCTGTGCAAAAGCTTTGAAGTTTCATTAGGTCCCATTTGTTTATTTTTGTTTTTATTTCCATTTCTGTAGGAGGTGGGTCAAAAAGGATCTTGCTGTGATTTATGTCATAGAGTGTTCTGCCTATGTTTTCCTCTAAGAGTTTGATAGTGTCTGGCCTTACATTTAGGTCTTTAATCCATTTTGAGTTTATTTTTGTGTATGGTGTTAGGGAGTGTTCTAATTTCCTACTTTTACACGTAGCTGTCTAGTTTTCCCAGCACCACTTATTGAAGAGGCTGTCTTTTCTCCACTGTATATTCTTGCCTCCTTTATCAAAGATAAGGTGATGGTATGTGCGTGGGTTTATCTCTGGGCTTTCTATCCTGTTCCATTGATCTATCTTTCTGTTTTTGTGCCAGTACCATACTTTCTTGATTACTATAGCTTTGTAGTATAGTCTGACGTCAGGGAGCTTGATTTCTCCAGCTCCGTTTTTCTTTCTCAAGATTGCTTCGGCTATTCGGGGTCTTTTGCGTTTCCATACAAATTGTGAAATTTTTTGTTCTAGTTCTGTGAAAAATGCCAGCGGTAGTTAGATAGGGATTGCATTGAATCTGTAGATTGCTTTGGGTAGTAGAGTCATTCTCACAATGTTGATTCTTCCAAACAAGAACATGGTATATCTCTCCATCTATTTGTATCATCTTCAATTTCTTTCATCAGTGTCTTATAATTTTCTGTATACAAGTTTTTTGTCTCCTAAGGTAGGTTTTTTTTTTTCTCCTTAGGTAGGTTTATTCCTAGATATTTTATTCTTTTTGTTGTAATGGTAAATGGGAGTGTTTTCTTAATTTCACTTTCAGATTTTTCATCATTAGTGTATAGGAATGCTAGAGATTTCTGTGCATTAATTCTGTATCCTGCTACTTTACCAAATTCATTGATTAGCTCTAGTAGTTTTCTGGTAGCATCTTTAAGATTCTCTATGTATAGTATCACATCATCTGCAAACAGTGACAGCTTTACTTCTTCTTTTCCAATTTGGATTCCTTTTATTTCTTTTTCTTCTCTGATTGCTGTGGCTAAAACTTCCAAAACTGTGTTGAATAATAGTGGTGAGAGTGAGCAACCTTGTTTTGTTCCTGATCTTAGTGGAAATGCTTTCAGTTTTTCACCATTGAGGATGATGTTGGCTGTGGGTTTTTCACATATGGCCTTTATTATATTGAGGAACGTTCCCTCTATGCCTACTCTCTGGAGGGTTTTTATCATAAATGGGTGTTGAATTTTGTCCAAAGCTTTCTCTGCATCGATTGAGATGATCATATGGTTTTTCTCCTTCATTTTGTTAATATGGTGCATCACATTGATTGATTTGCGTATGTTGAAGAATCCTTGCATTTCTGGGATAAACCCCATTTGATTATGGTTTATGATCCTTTAATGTGCTGTTGGATTCTGTTTGCTAGTATTTTGTTGAGGATTTTTGCATCTATGTTCATCAGTGATATTGGCCTGTAGTTTTCTTTGTTTGTGACATCTTTGTCTGGTTTTGGTATCAGGGTGATGGTGGCCTCACAGAATGAGTTTGGGAGTGTTCCTCCCTCTGCTATATTTTGGAAAAATTTGAGAAGGATAGGTGTTAGCTCTTCTGTAAATGTTTGATAGAATTTGCCTGTGAAGCCATCTGGTCCTGGACTTCTGTTTGTTGGAAGATTTTTTTTTATTATTTATTTTTGGCTGCATTGGGTCTTCATTGCTGCACACGGGCTTTCTCTAGTTGTAGTGAGCGGGGACTACTCTTTGTTGTGGTGCGTGGGGGCTACTCTTTGTTGCAGTACGTGGACCTCAGTAGTTGTGGCTCGCAGGCTCCAAAGCGCAGGCTCAGTAGTTATGGCACACGGGCTTAGTTGCTCGGCAACACGTGGGATCTTCCCAGACCAGGGCTCGAACCTGTGTCCCCTGCATTGGCAGGTGAATTCTTAACCACTGTGCCACCAGGGAAGTCCTGTTGGAAGATTTTTAATCACAGTTTCAATTTCAGTGCTTGTGATTGGTCTGTTCATATTTTCTATTTCTGCCTGATTCAGTCTCAGAAGGTTGTGCATTTCTAAGAATTTGTCCATTTCCTCCAGGTTGTCCATTTTATTGGCATAGAGTTGCTTGTAGTAATCTCTCATGATCTTTTGTATTTCTGCAGTGTCAGTTGTTACTTCTCCTTTTTCATTTCTAATTCTATTGATTTGAGTCTTCTCCCTTTTTTTCTTGATGAGTCTGGTTAATGGTTTATCAATTTTTTAAATCTTCTCAAAGAACCAGAATTTAGTGTTATTGATCTTTCCTTTCATTTCTTTTTGATTTATTTCTGATCTGATCTTTATGATTTCCTTCCTTCTGCTAACTTTGGGGTTATTTTGTTTTTCTTTCTCTAATTGCTTTAGGTGTAAGGTTAGGTTGTTTATTTGAGATGTTTCTTGTTTATTAAGGTAGGATTGTATTGCTATAAACTTCCCTCTTAGAACTGCTTTTGCTCCATCACATAGGTTTTGGGTCGTCGTGTTTTCATTGTCATTTGTTTCTAGGTATTTTTTGATTTCCTCTTTGATTTCTTCAGTGATCTCTTGGTTATTAAGTAGTGTATTGTTTAGCCTCCATGTGTTTGTATTTTTTACAGATATTTTCCTGTAATTGATATCTAGTCTTATAGCGTTGTGGTCGTAAAAGATACTTGATACGATTTCAATCTTCTTAAATATACCAAGGCTTGATTTGTGACCCAAGATATGATCTATCCTGGAGAATGTTCCATGAGCACTTGAGAAGAATGTGTATTCTGTTCTTTTTGGATGGAATATCCTGTAAATATCAATAAAGTCCATCTTGTTTAATGTATCATTTAAAGCTTGTGTTTCCTTATTTATTTTCATTTTGGATGATCTGTCAACTGGTGAAAGTGGGGTGTTAACATCCCCTACTATGATTGTGTTACTGTCGATTTCCCCTTTTATGGCTGTTAGCCTTTGCCTTATGTATTGAGGTGCTCCTATGTTGGGTGCATAAATATTTACAATTGTTATATCTTCTTCTTGGATCGATCCCTTGATCATTATGTAGTGTCCTTCTCTGTCTCTTCTAATAGTCTTTATTTTAAAGTCTATTTTGTCTGATATGAGAATTGCTCCTCCAGCTTTCTTTTGATTTCCATTTGCATGGAATATCTTTTTCCATCCCCTCACTTTCAGTCTGTATGTGTCCTAGGTCTGAAGTGGGTCTCTTGTAGACATCATATATGTGGGTCTTGTTTTTGTACCCATTCAGCCTGTCTGTGTCTTTTGGTTGGAGCATTTAATCCATTTACATTGAAGGTAATTATCGATATGTATGTTCCTATTCCCATTTTCTTAATTGTTTTGGGTTCGTTATTGTAGGTCTTTTCCTTCTCTTGTGTTTCCTGCCTAGAGAAGTTCCTTTAGCATTTGTTGTAAAGCTGGTTTGGTGGTACTGAATTCTCTTCCCTTTTGCTTGTCTGTAAAGGTTTTAATTTCTCCGTCAAATCTGAATGAGATCCTTGCTGGGTAGAGTAATCTTGGTTGCAGGTTCTTCTCCTTCATCACTTTAAATATGTCCTGCCAGTCCCTTCTGGCTTGCAGAGTTTCTGCTGAAAGATCAGCTGTTAACCTTATGGGGATTCCCTTGTGTGTTATTTTTCCTTTGCTGCTTTTAATAATTTTTCTTTTTCTTTAATTTTTTATAGTTTGATTAATATGTGTCTTGGTGTGTTTCACCTTGGATTTATCCTGTATGGGACCCTCTGTGCTTCCTGGATTTGATTAACTATTTCCTTTCCCATATTTGGGATGTTTTCAAGTATAATCTCTTCAAATATTTTCTCAGTCCCTTTCTTTTTCTCTTCTTCTTCTGGGACCCCTATAATTCAAATGTTGGTGAGTTTAGTGTTGTCCCAGAGGTTCCTGAGACTGTCCTCAGTTCTTTTCATTGTTTTTTCTTTATTCTGCTCTGCAGTAGTTATTTCCACTATTTTATCTTCCAGGTCACTTATCCATTCTTCTGCCTTAGTTATTCTGTTGATCCCTTAGAGAAGGCTTTTCTAATCATGACACAAGATCCAAAAGTCATAGAAGACTGACAGATTTAAATTTGTTAAAATTAAAAACAAAACAAAAACAAAAACCTTTTTCTTGTGGGTGAAAAGTGTCGCCTGCTTTTTCAGTAAACAAAGGATATTGAGGCCATCAAGCCAGCAGCCACTGAGGCCACCTGCAACAGTGCACCCTGCGGGGACTCAGAATGGATGGAGAAAAGCAGGATACTGGCCCTAGATAGTTAAGATGCCTGTCAAAGGCATGATTTCAGTGAGCCCAGCCAGACTCTTGTCTCTTCCCATACATAGAAAAGTGCTACATTCATTAACTTGAGATGTCTGGTTTTCTTTAATTAACAGTAATCTTTTGATGTTCTGACTACCTGGTTTTTGTTGCAAAAACCCCTGTATATCCTGGCTCCTCCTTTACCTCTTTGGAGCAGTCCCTCAGAACTCTCTGAGAAGCTGTCTTCTGGGCTTAAGGCCTCAGTTTTGTCCACCAAATAAAACATAATTCTCAACTTTTAGGTTGTGCATTTTTTCAGTCAATAGTCTATTGAAACATACTATAAACAAAAGTAAAAACAAACTACAGATGGGGAGAAAATATTTGCAACCTGTATAGCAAAGGATTTTTCTAAAATGTAAAAAGAGCTTCTACAATTCAATGAGAAATAAACAAGTAATTGACAGAAGGGGAAATGTAAATGGCCCATCAACATATGAAATGATTGTCATTCAACTTCATCAGTGAGTAGGGAAATGCAAAATGAAACAATGAAGTATTTTTTTCATCTATCAGATTTGCAAAAATAAAACATAAAAATATAATATCCATTAATACCAGGTAATTTTATTCATGTTGCTGGGAGTATAAATTGACACAGATTTTGTAAAGGTCAAATTTGATGGTATCTGTTAAAATTTTAAATGTGAATATCTTATGATCCAGCAGGTCCACCTTTAGGAATATAGCCTAGAGAAACAACTGTACATGTTCATAAAAAGCATAGAAAAATGATGTTCGCTGCAGCATTGGTTATGGAACGAAAAAAAATTTTTAAACAGTCTAAATTTCCACCAATAGGGCAACTAAATGATCTATAGTACAACCATACCATGGAACTGTATTTGGCAGTGTAAAAGAATGAGTTAGATCTATATATACTTACATAAACATGTTGTTAAGTGAAAAAAAGAAGTTGAAAAATGATACACAGATCATGACGCCATTTGTATAAATCTGCCCCTTCCCAGTAAAACAAACATTTCTCTCTCTCTCTGTTTATAGAAGCAGAGAAAAAAGTCTGCAAGAATAATCAACAAACTAAAAATGGTAACTACTATTAGTAACCTCTGAGGAGGGTAGATTAAGTACATGTATTTTTTGCATAATTAAAAATAAATTTTGGGGACTTCCCTGGTGGCGCAATGGTTAAGAATCTGCCTGCCAATGTAAGGGACACGGGTTCGAGCCCTGGTCTGGGAAGATCACATATGCCGTGGAGCGACTAAGCCCGTGTGCCACAGCTACTGAGCCTGCGCTCTAGAGCCCACATGCCACAACTACTGAAGTCCGCGTGCCTAGAGCCCGTGCTCCGCAACAAGAGAAGCCACCACAATGAGGAGCCCGCTCACCGCAACGAAGAGTAGACCCTGCTCGCTGCAACTAGAGAAAGCCTGTGTGCGGCAATGAAGACCCAATGCAGACCCAATTAATTAATTTAAAAAATAAAAAGAGTTGAAAAAATTTAAAAAGAAGCAGATAAAGTGGATATACATTGCTCCTTTAAAAAGCTTTTCTGAGCTGGGAAAAAGATAAAGCAGTGTGTGGAGGGAAACAAGAAGGTCACAGGTGAGTTTTATGAGGATGGGAGAGATGACAAGGGCTTGAACAGGAGCAGAAGCTTCCAGGATGGAGAGGAGGGGGCAGATGTGAGAGATAGAAAATAGTAACCAATTGATGCGGGAGATCTAGTTCAGTTTATAAAATACTAAATGCCTACTGTGTGCCAGGTACAGTGTGAGGTGCCAGGGCTACTGAGAAATAAGACACAGTCTCTAGTTAAGGAGCTTGTAGTTGAGTAGAGGGGGCAAATATGTATACAAACTCTACATAATGTGGTAAGTACAGTAACAGAGGTATGTGGAGGGGGCCTGTGCGCACAGGAAGAGCAGCAGTCAAGCCTGGTGGCGGGAGTATAGGGTGCAGGTTGCTGAAAGGGGAGAGGAGGTGATCAGGAATGACTGGGCTAAGTCTTGAAATCTTGCAGGATGAGTACAAGCTAGTGAACTGGCTTAGAGTGGGTATTCAGTACACATTTGTTGAATGAATGAATGATATATACATTGATGGGAAAAAGAAAATAAACACCTCTAACTTTTCATCATTTAAAACCAAAAGTATCCAACCCACAGACATAGAAAACAAACTTATGGTTACCAAAGGGGGAAGCGGGGGAGGGCTAAATTAGGAGGTTGGGATTAACAGGTACACACTACTATAGACAAAATAAACAACAAGGACCTACTGTATAGCACAGGGAACTATGTTCAATATCTTGTAATAACCTATTATGGAAAAGAATCTGAAAAAGAAGATATACAGTATAACTGAATCACTTTGCTGTACACCTGAAACTAACACAACATTGTAGATCAACTATACTTCAAACAACAACAACCAAAAAAACCCCAAAGTATCCATTGAAGGTTTCAACTAGGATGCTGGTGAGGGTGGAAAATAGTCTACAGTGCGTTGAGGAATGAACGAGAAGTAAAAATAAATAAATGAGTAGATTATTCTTTCATCTACTCCATCCATGCATTAAATATTTATTGGGCACCTGTTACATGCCAGACCCTGTGGTAGGTGCAGAAAAGAAACTTGACTGCTAAGGGAAGAAAAGACACAGGGCAGTAGTTGGGGAGAAATGTGTGGTTGAGGAGGACTGGGCTGTGGAAAGATCTTTTTTTTTGGTCGTTGTTGTTGTTGTTGTTTTGCGGTATGCGGGCCTCTCACTGTTGTGGCCTCTCCCGTTGCGGAGCACAGGCTCCAGACGCTCAGGCTCAGCGGCCATGGCTCACGGGCCCAGCTGCTCCGCGGCATGTGGGATCTTCCCGGACCGGGGCACGAACCCGTGTCCCCTGCATCGGCAGGCGGACTCTCAACCACTGTGCCACCAGGGAAGCCCAGATCTTTTTTTTTTTTTGAGATGAGGGAAGACTTAAGCCTGTTTATAGGTTGCGGGGAGGGAGTAGTCAGTAGTAGGTGAGGAGCTGATAGATGAAGCCAGGTTCTCAAAGAGCCTGAAAGAAATAAGATCAAGTACACAAGGGATGGTGGACCTTGAACAGGATGAGGGACCCTTCATCCTCAGAGACCAGAGGGGAACAGGGAAGGGGAGGGAGTGAGGTGGGTTGGGGCAGTGTGAGCCTGGTGACCTTGATTTTGTTGATAAAGTAGAAGATAATACCGTCTTGTGAGAGGGAAGGGGTCATGAATAAGTTCTGAAGCTTGAGGAAAGTGTTGAAAGTTTGGCATGGTCAATGAAAGCAGTAGGAATGGAGCCAATCAAGGCCGGGCAAAAGGATTGTCGTGCTGTTTTAAAGGCCTATAATGAGGTTGGAGGCCAGGAATTTGGGTACCAAGACCCAAAGGTTTTTGTTTGTTTGTTTGTTTAATATTTATTTATTTATTTATTTTGGCAGCGTTGGGTTTCAGTTGTGGCATGCACGTGGGATCTAGTTCCCTGGCCAGGGATCGAACCCCGGCCCCCTGCATTGGGAGCACAGAGCCTTACCCACTGGACCACCGGGGAAGTCCCCAGGACCCAAAGTTTTGTGATTGCTTCGAGTCAACTTCAGCAGCAGTGGTGTAGGAGCAGAAAGCAGATCCTGAAATTTATTCCGCCCAGCAGGTTTGCTAGGCAGGGAGGGTAGAAAGCAGGGGTGTGGTGGGAGATGAGCTGATAAAAGAGCGTTTTGGACAATCAGTTATGGGGGTCAGCCTGGGCGAGAAGGAGATGAGGCCAGGAGGGGGTTGGTATCCTGTGAGATAACGGAGAGGTCAAGGTACCAGAGGATTCTATGAGGTGAAAGATCAGGTTTAGGCAGACTGAAAGCATAGGAGAGCTGGGAAGTTGTGCAGTGGTGGTCAGATAGTGGGGCGTTAGAAGCTGTCTTGGGTGAAGCTGGCCTGGCAAATGCTTTGATGTGTAGGTGGCTGAAGTAGAGGGAGCTGGAGGTTGGTGAAGTTGAGGCGATCAAGGAGTAAAGAGGCTGAAGGTTGATGGCCTGTCCTCAAGCACATTGCAGTCACCAGAACAGGGAGAAAGACGGGGTCAGGCACCACCACAAGAGGATGGAACAGGCCTCAAACGGAGACAGTTTTTTACACTGAGGTAGAGGATAACGCCCTAGAAGTGGCGCTGAGGGGCTACCTGAATGCCCACACACTGAGCCCAATGTACACAGGTTGTGGGAGAATAAGAAGCCTACACAGGGGACTTCCCTGGTGGCGCAGTGGTTAAGAATCCGCCTGCCAATGCAGGGGACACGGGTTCGATCCCTTGTCCGGGAAGGTCCCACATGCTGCGGAGCAACTAAGCCCGTGCTCCACGACTACTGAGCCTGTGCTCTAGAGCCCGCGAGCCACAACTACTGAGCCTGTGTGCCACAACTACTGAGCCTGCACGCCACAACTACTGAAGCCTGCACGCCTAGACCCCGTGCTCCACAACAAGAGAAACCACTGCAATGAGAAGCCCGCGCACTGCAGCGAAGAGTAGCCCCCGCTCGCCACAACTAGAGAAAGCCCGCACGCAGCAACGAAGACCCAGCACAGCCAAAAAAAAAGAAGCCTACATAGGAGGGGGCTGCCAGGCAATGGGGTCCTCAGGGTTGCGGGGTCCTCAGGGTTGCAGGGTCCTCAGGGGAGAATTGGGTTACCAGTAGTGTGAAGAGGTAAGGCAAGTTCTGTGAAGAGAAAGATGATATAGGCCAGCACTTCTCAAACTTTAAAGTTGCATACAAGCCACTGAGGCTCTTAGGAAGATGTAGATTCTGATCATGTAGGTCTGCGTTGGGGACTGGAGAGTCTTGATTTCTAACAAGCTTTCAGGTGACCACAGTGCTGCCTATTCAAGGACCACACTCTGAGTGGCAAAGAGGTAGGCAGTTTTGTTTACCATGGTTCAGGGGTTTCAGAGGGCACAGTGGACACATTTTTGAGGGGTGATGAGTCCATGAGGAGAGAGTGGAATAGCAGTGAGCATAGAGGGAAGAAGTGGCTGGAAGGATGGAGTAGATTAGGTATTGTCACTCTGGGCACTGTTCCGGTAGACCCGACCTTATGGTATCTTGGCTTTGATGGCTGAGATGGTGCTGTTCAAGTATAATGTCTGTGACCAGGCCTTCTGGGTTTCTAGCAGGGGAGCTTCTGACAGCTGCGTTTGCACTGAGGACTGGCACGTGGGAGAAGGAGACTGGGATGACTTCCGGGTGTCTAGGAAGCAGATAGGAGACAGTGATAACTGAGGCCATGGGAGTGACCAGGACCACGCAGGGCTAACGGGCATGTGATGTGTAGAATGACAACAAAAGATGGTCCAGGGGCTTCCCTGGTGGCGCAGTGGTTGGGAGTCCGCCTGCCGATGCAGGGATCGCGCGTGGGTTCGTGCCCCGGTCCGGGAAGATCCCACATGCGGCGGAGCGGCTGGGCCCGTGAGCCATGGCCGCTGAGCCCGCGCGTCCGGAGCCTGTGCTCCGCAACGGGAGAGGCCACAACAGTGAGAGGCCCGCGTACCGCAAAAAAGAAAAAAAAGATGAAGTAAAAAAGTTATGTAATGGAGGGAAAAAATGTAGCAGTGCCATAATTAGATCACTCAAGTGAGCCTGTCACCTGAAAATTAATTGGATAAACCTAAGGGATGTATCCCCCCGCCCCCACTCCTAATTCTTCAGGAACCTTCTAAGGATCTCTGCAACCAACAGATTCTTTGATGCTCTTACCCTTCAGAACAATGTTTGACTCATAGGGGTCAAAGGAAAAAGAAAGGACTATATTTTTAGATTTTTCTCTGAGGCTCCAGAGGTACCCAGCATCTGGCGCTCTCTGTATGTAGCTCTCAGAATCTAGAATTCTGTGATTCTTTTTAAAAGAGCTCTTTTGCCTTCTCTGCTAGGGGGATCTTTCAAAAAGGCTCAGGGTGGGAGCTGCTGCTCCTCCTTCAATCGTGTTCCCTTCCCACAGTGGTCTCTGCAGACTCCCTGTCCCGGGCCAGATGCTAAACCTCTTCCAGCTTGAAGGGAGAAGCCCTGGAGGGAGGGGCAGCGGACAGACGGGGAGATGAGAACAGAGGCAGGGCGGAGGCTAAGATGACCTAACTAGAGCAGGAAGAGGCTGCAGGGGTGGCAGGAATGGCCTGGGAGAGAACAGAGAAGCTTCCCAGGACAGATAGGAGACTCCCAGCAAGACTTGGAGCCACACGGGAGCGCCGTGCCTGGAGACTCAGTGAGCTGGGGGGTGGGGCGTGTGGAGTGTGTGTGTGTGTGTGTGTGTGTGTGTGTGTGTGTGTGTGCGCGCGTGCGCGCACATGTGTTAAGGTTGTGCAGGCGGGACTATCTTTACCAAATTTTGTCCGAATACGTAGATTTTAAAGTCATGACCTTAGAGGAAATGAGAACTGGAAAAATACCTGGACCTTAGGGGAGCCAAGTGGGGAGCGCCTCGAACCCAGGAAGATTGAGCAGAACCCACTGTGTTCTGGAAGATTCCCCAGCAATGGGTCAAGGAGAGGTCCTGACCACCACTGGGTACCAGCTTGAGTATTAGGCACTGCGGGGGAGACGCAGGAAGTGGAGACATGAGCCCAGCCTGGTGTGCAGTCAGCCCATCCACAGATACTGCCAGTGGGCTCCACACTGCATCGGGGCCCCATGGGGGCAGAGAAGGGCCCTTCACTGTCCCTGCCCTTCACAAGGACACAGTCTATTTGAGGGAACACTAATCCTTGTGAAGCAACAGTAAGCGATCCAGTAGCATAATTCTTTTTTACACTCCTGGGTCACAGAAGGGATTTCTGGCATAACTGGGGAATTGTGGAGGAGATGGGCATTCATCCGAGCCCTGAGGCCTGGGAGGGCAGGATTGGGATGAGAAGAGAGAAATGCATATTCTAGAGAGAAAGCGCGCTGACGGGCATATGGTTGGCTCACGTGGGGACCAAAGAGGTGGCCAGTCTGACGGAGTTGGAGGCCCCACTGAGAGGAGATGGAGAAATCCAGCTGGGTGGGGAGAGTCGGATTACCAAGGACATTTGCAACTTCTAAAAGAGTTTCGAAGCCTATCAAAATGCAGGTTTTTGAAGTGGTCTGGCCATTCCCCTACTCTCTCCTTTAGCTACAGGCCCATTGTGGAATTCATCGACGCCCAATTTGAGGCCTACCTGCAGGAGGAGCTGAAGATTCGCAGGTTACTGCACAACTACCATGATTCCCGCATCCACGCATGCTTGTACTTCATTGCCCCCACGGGTCATTCCTTGAAGTCTCTGGACCTAGTGACGATGAAGAAGCTGGACAGTAAGGTACCAAGGCCTGGGAGGCAGGGACCAGGGCAGGCGAGAGGCAGGGCAAGCTGGGCTCCCTCCTGCTGGTCTCTTGTGCAATGCAGATGCCAGAGCTCAGGAGAGGTTTTGTGGCATCTTCATCCTTCCCTTCATTCCCTGTCCCTCCATAAAGATGGTGTTGATTGACCCAGCACCTGAGTTGTATGCTTTGCGATGTTTTCCCAGCACTGGGCATGAGTCTCCCCTGAGCTGTCTTTCTGCCCTGATCCCTCTTGGGAATAAAGGTGGATGCAAGCAAGACGGCTGTCTGGGTCTAGGGCCTTAGGCTTTGGCGATGCAAAGGTGTTTTTCCTTTGTCCTGATGTTAACTGACCTTTACTCGAATCAAACATGCAAACTTGACTTCAAAAGTTACTATTCTTATTATCAATAATAATTTTATCATAGCAGCTAACATTTTTTAAACCCTTATTATATGTCACCACTGTAAAAGTACCTCATGGAGTATCTCATTGAATCCTCACAACAACTCGGTAAGGCAAACACTATCATTACCTCCCATTTTATAGAAGAGAAAACTGAGGCTCTAAGAGGTTAAGTGACATGCCCATTGTCATATAGCCAGCTCCTGGCAGAGCCTAGATTTGAACTCAGATCTGTGGCACCAGGTTATGTTGCCTCCATACCCAAGGAAGATGGCTGTGGGAATCAGGCACATCCTGCTTTAAGATAAACTGAAAAATGCAAGTCCCACATCCGATATAAATTAGACAGTGATTCTTCACGTTAAAGAATTATTGGCTGTGCAGAAGAGTCGACCACAGGATTCTTTTTTTTTCTTTTTTTTTTTTTTTTTTTTTTTTGCGGTACGTGGGCCTCTCACTGTTGTGGCCTCTCCCGTTGCGGAGCACAGGCTCCGGATGCGTAGGCTCAGCGGCCATGGCTCACGGGCCCAGCCGCTCTGCGGCATGTGGGATCTTCCCGGACCGGGGCACGAACCCGTGTCCCCTGCATCGGCAGGCAGACTCTCAACCACTGCGCCACCAGGAAAGCCTGACCACAGGATTCTTTAAAAAGCCTAATTACTAGTACGTTTCCTCCCCTAACATTTCATATGTGTCTGGCACTGTGATGAGTACTTTATAGGCATTGTTTTTATTTCCTCCTTCCAATAATCCAGTGTGGTGGGTACTATTATTATCCCCATTTTACACAGGAGGAAACTGAGGCACAGTCAAGTAGCTTGCTCCAGGTCAGACAACTTGTAATGGGTCTGGGATTCAGACCGAGCTCTCTCTGACTCCAGGGAATTTATTTTACAAAAAAAAATCTACTTTATATGCAGTTGTTTAGTAGCACATTCACTATAAAAACGGAGTTTCAGCTAGCATCGAAATAGGAGCAGTTTTTCGTTTTTCACAGCAGTGAGTTCACTGCCCACGAGTAATGGGCCGCTTGGGAAGTGTCGCCACATCCTGCATGTCTTGAAGAGGGTAGCAGAGTGATGCGGCTGGCAGCCTGGCGGAAGAGCTGAGTTAGGTAGGCCTGTGTTTACAACGTGCCAGTGGGGGACGTGGCGAAAAGTGTTGCCACCTTGCCAAGGGCTTCGGTCCCCACGCCCCAAGGCTTTAAGGGAGGTACCTCCAAGGTGCAGTCTTTCTTTGACCAGCACCTGAAGCTGCGGTGTCAGCCTTGAGAGGCGCTCCTGAGGCAAAGAGCAAAGGAGGTGGGATTTGTCTTAAGTCTAGAGCTCTTTTCAGGGCCCAAGTACCATCCATGCCAGCCCATTGGAGTCTGCTGGCAGGACCAACTGTGCTTTCTGTGTGAACTTGAGCTTAGCTGTGCTGTGTCTCACTCAGGCATGTAGGTTTCTTTACCCTCCAGCAGTAAAAGCCTTGTCACTTCTTGGAGGTATTTCAAGGATTGAGGTTCAGGTGGATTGAACTTTGGGTAGCATTAGTCCTTTCTCCTGCTGTCCAAAATTGGGCATTTGTACCTACTTTCTTTTTTTTTTTTTTGCGGTACGCGGGCCCCTCACTGCCGTGGCCTCTCCCGTTGCGGAGCACAGGCTCCAGACGCGCAGGCTCAGCGGCCACGGCTCACGGGCCCAGCCGCTCCGCGGCATGCGGGATCCTCCCGGACCGGGGCACGAACCCGCGTCCCCTTCATCGGCAGGCGGACTCCCAACCACTGCGCCACCAGGGAAGCCCTGTACCTGCTTTCTTTATGCAGAAATTAATCATGAGACTCTGGCAGTATAACTCTTTTTGGCTAAGTCTCAGATCAAATTGGTAACACAGAGTCATCATCACGTAAGTGGGTAGGTTCATCAGTGTTTGCTGCCAGAAAGAGGGCCAGGTGTGCATCTTCACAGAGCCCTGCCCTTCTTCCCTTCGCATGTGGTTCCTTTCATACTGGCTGGGGCTAGCCTGCGCCGATGGGCTGGGACAATTTACTGTTAGCAAGGAGTTGCCACCTCTCCCCTTGTCCACTGTCGATTCCCAACTCTCATCTTTGTGCTTCAAATCACCCAAGCAGTTCCCTTGATATTAAGATATCACATAGCTCATCAGTTTGGATCTGAGCTGGCAGGTTAAGACTGTGGACTTAGGAATAAGGCTAAACTTGGATGTGGATCCCAGTTCTGTTACTTACCTGCTCTGTGGCCTTGGACAAGCTCCTTAGCCTCTCTGTGCCTCAGTTTCTCATTGTGGTACTAATACCTCCTGGGAGGGTTTTTTGTCAGGGTTAATTGTGTTAATTCTTGTAAAGCACTTAGTTCAGTGCCCAGCAAACAGTAAGCACTCATTGTCGTATATTATATTGCTGTTTGGCCATGGAGGTGGCCAGTCCTGGACTACTGTGTTGAGCTGCTCCCTCTGGTAGCTGGTAGAAGTCCTAGGTCGTGCTGCTATCAGCTGCAGATTACCAACAATGACGCCGCTTTGCTCCTCCCTTCTCTAGGTAAACGTCATCCCCATCATTGCCAAATCAGATGCCATTTCTAAGAGCGAGCTAACAAAGTTCAAAATCAAAATCACCAGCGAGCTTGTCAGCAATGGAGTCCAGATCTACCAGTTTCCTACAGACGATGAGGCGGTGGCAGAGATCAACGGAACCATGAACGTGAGTGGGAGTACAGGGCTTCAACTTTCTGGCCATTTGCTCTTAATTATTATTATTTTACCAAATAGCAGTCAGACGTCACCATCCATCTTAGTGTAGTCAACTTTCATTATCCGAGTCTCAGGGATTCAGACCTCTCCTTCCACCCTCCTCTCTGATGCCACACTGGTCTAGGCCAGGCAGCCCCCATGGGACTGCCGGCAAGGCAAACGGTCCTTGTCTCTGACCAATTGATGCGGCGAAAGAAGGCAAGGCTGAAAAAGCTGGCTGCCTTTGGAGACTCGAGGCTAATCTGTACTCAGATAATCAAGCCCTTTGCCCCTGGGACATGTAGCCTCCAATTTTTCTGGTGACTAGAGAAATGTTATTTTTAAATTTCAGGGTTACGCTCTGCTTTATGAAGTGTGAATGAATTGAAGAAAAAACCCACAACCAACCGCTTGCCATCTTTCCTCTCACTCCCGCATTCCCCCTTCTTTACAATGTGTCGACGCTGTTGCTGTGAAATCGTCAATGTTGTGATTTCAAGGAGACAGATAATAGCTTGCAGAAAGCCTCTGCTTTGGGAACAGATTTCTTTTTCTCTGTTGAGAGGCATCAGTTTTTCCTAATGACATAATGCCTGGGTATAGCCAAACTCAGGAATGCCTTGTAATAAAAGCCATTTTTAGAAAACTTTCCTGCTGCCGCCACCCCCGAAGTTATCATTAGAGCGTCAGCTGCCACCTCCTATGAATCGGCCAACAAATTAGCATAGCGGGGCAGCAAGTCACTGTCTCGCCTGACTTCCTGCCCATCAATACACCCGAGATATGTCTGTGATGAGAGGTCCCTCATCATCTTTGACAGAAATCTGGCCCAAGGGTAGAGCTGTGTGGATTGTGGGAGGTGGAGTTGTAGCCTCTCTGACCCGTCATGAGCATTAAAAAAACTAAAAAAAAAAGATTAGTGTTTATCCTCTCCAGCAGTCAGGGCGTTTTGATGGAAACCAGCTTCTGGCATGATGAGAAAACCTGAAAGGGTGCCTAGTCTGCAAGAAAATTGGAGCCTAGAGAGAAGCGTCATCAGGCACTGATGTCTGGAAGCGCCTAGTCACCTCAGAACAGCAGGCCCCATAGATACCTTCTGAACGCGGATTCCATAAGTCACTAGGCAGCTTTCAGGCTTGTGGCTTGCTTTGCTAAGGACAGATAGGGGCGAAGAGTCCTCAGCAATCTCAGGGCATCACACAAAACGACCTCTGGCTGCATTGTGGGTCAGGAGTGGCAATCCCGTTGGGCTCTGCTCTCGACTTAGCTCTGGGCCCTTGCTTGGAGCTCAGGCAGCCTTGGCCTCAAGGTCAGAAACTTCCCGTGCTACGAAGCAGCAGTCCTCAACCATGCTGTTTTGGCTGTGAAGGGGTTCTGGGTCCTTTCTTACGTTAGTCCAGTGTTTCACTTTGAAAAACTAAATTTGAGTGGGTTCCGGGTTAGCCCTATAACAGCATCACTCAGCACTCATCCCCTTGCGTTACCCCAGGCTTTTTTGAGTGGGAAAGACGGGTGGCTCACAGCTAGCGTGCCTGAACTGGGCATGTGCACGGGAGGGGGCGTGCATGTGAACGCTGTGTGTTACATGTGTCGTGATGGGGGAAGGGTGGGGAGTTGCTGCTATAAAATATATACACAGGTTTGCTGAGCCTGCCTGCCACTGGAGCAACTGTGTCAAACTGGGTCTTCGGACAAGCCGTGCATATGAAGCTGCATCATCAGAGAGCCGGGCTTGGCTGGTAGGAGGAATGGGTGCTGGCCTTTCAATTCTGAATTTGACTCCAGCCTCACAGCCTCGGCCACCCCAGCCAATTGTCATGGGAACTGGATTGGAAGAGGGGAAGAAGCCCTTGCCCAAGTGCAGAAGAGCCCCCAGTCATCCTGCAGCTCCCCACTAGGGACTTTCATGGCAGGAAATGAGAGTCGTGAGGTCTAGCCTTCCCCTGGGCTTCTGGGTGGCTCTGAAAACCCTTATTTCAGCTTGAGGGGCAAGAGAAGGGAGGGAGAGGTCTTGTTGCGTGCTCCTTTCCACCTATGCTCTGAGAGCTCTCAAGGTTGTAGATTTTAATGCTTAAAATTGCTATGTGGTTCAGATCGAATGTTGTTCTTTGAATGCTTCAAATCATGGCCAGGGACCAGGGACTAGGCCCAGTTACTCGACTCGGCTCAGTCAGTTGGCTGCCTATGAGGTCTTGAGTTTGGCCCCCGCAAAGGCATTTGGGCCCAGTGAGAGCACATGGGTGACCGGGAGGGTCACAGGGAGACCCATAGGCACAAGCCTGTCTCCTCCTGGGGCAGCAGTGCCATTTCCATTGTTGGCACATACTTCTGTGGGCATCACCACCAAGGGTTGACTTTAGAGAATCAGACAATTCTCGGTCACTGGTAGGAGCCTAGAATGGAGGCCAGCATAACCGGCAGAACGACTGGGAAATACTGTCTGCCTGGGAGGAAACCACACCCATTCGGGATATTACCAGATGAGAGATAAACGGTGGTCCTGACACTCTGTTTCACGAGGCTTAGGGGGATGGTCATCTAACCTCCCTAGCAGAATGGGTGTCGTGGAACCAGAATACAATAATCATGCCAGTTGGATCATCAAACACTTTAAAATGTACCGAGAGGAATTTAAGGTACATATGAGGCTGCAAAGGTAGTGAGTCTGGGAACAGACTCCCGGGAGGAGGCTGAGACTGGGGCATCCGAGGTCTCTTGGGCGAGAGAGGGTAACACGGAGTCCCCTTAGGAACTTGTCCAGGTTTCAGCAGCTGCGCCGTCTTGCATCTCCCCTCTCCTCCCTGGGCCCACACATACAGAGTGTCAGCCCTGGAGGTGGGGTTGGTTGGAGGGTTTGCCTTTTCCCTGCTCTGCTCGACTCTATTCTGGTTTTCAGAGCCATCAGTGTCTCAAGAGCAGCATGGTTAAAGCTGAGCTGACTTCCAGCCCTGGGTGGTTGGGAGAGGCTGGCGGCTACAGTGCGGTGTCCTCACTGCTCCCTGGGAAGATCTGGGCACGGGACTTAGGGACCTGGGCAACTCGGTTAACTTGTCTCTGCACCAGTTTTCCAAATCACGAATGGGGTTTATACTAACCGCCCTGTAAGCCTGTTGTAGAATCGAATGAAATCTGCCTGGGAGCACTTGGAAGTGATATCCTTGCATGTACTTATCAGGACAGACTTTGACGCCAGTTGCAAAGGAGTGTGTGTGAGGCCTCGGGAGGGCTCTGGAGCTGCCGTGGCAGGGGCTGTGTGTTTTAGAGCAGGGAGGGATAAAATGACAGCAGTTTAAGGAGGAGGGAAAGTAAGTGACCCTGGCATTCTAACTAACAATGTCTTTTGGAGAGAAAAATAACAGTCCCAAGGGAATACTGACTTTTTTTTTTAATTCCTTTATTCTCGTCTTGGATTTTGTTTTCTTTTTTTTGCTCTTAAGCCCAGAGAAGTACTTCCCACTTCACATGCCCTCCTCCTCCATCACTTTCAGCCGAGAGCCCAGGATGTGTGAGAATGGTGCAACATCTCCTCCCTCGGTCTCGCCCTCTGCCATGGCTGCCCCTTCGTGTGACTGAAGCTTTGGGCTGTCTGCAGGAGGGGCAGCCTTTTCCTTGAGAGTGTTTGGGGGTGGATTTGAGGCTCCCGATGTGTCTTGGGTCTCTGAGGGGGAATGAGTTGTGTCCAGATGACCCCCCTGCAAAGCCAGCTGGCAGAGGTCACAGACGCCCTGGCACTTAGGCAGAGTTTTCAGGATTTCATTGCCCCCCATCCCATGCTCCATATGTCGCACGCCCAATGATCCTCGTGATCGGTCCCCTACTAGGACTGATGAGACATTTCCCACCTCCACCCATCACCCACCTTCCATATCCATAACCTCATCTTTCCCTCTGTCCTCTGTCCGCACTTCGGGGACAGTCATTGAAGTGGGAACACCTGAGATGATCATTGGAGAGCAGCTGAGAGGGGGTGAAGGGGGAGCTGCTTCAGCTGGATAGCCAAGCACCTCGGGGGGTTAGCAGGTGTCCTGGGGCTGAGCTCCTGACTAACGCCTGTGTTCCTCCACTCTGAAGAACATTCTTGGGGTGCAGAGTTAGAGGAGAATGGAAAGGAAGGATGGCTGTGAGATCAGATTTCAACTGCCTCTTACAATCTGGCCTTGCATGGCCAGTTCACCCCCAGGGTTTAGAGTGTTCCCCTCATCTGCTGCTCGAACCCCCCAAAAGGGAGTGGTAGACCAGCAGGGGTGGGCTTTGAAGTCAGAGAGACCTGGATTCCGCCCCTAGCTCTGCCTCTTACTGCGGTGTGGCTGCTGGCAAGTCATTTAGCCCTTCCGGACTTCAGTTTCCTCTTCTATAAAATGGGGATAATAAGAATACCTACATCCTAGTGTTGTAAAGATTCAGTGAGATAATACAACGTAGAGCACCTGGTATGTGGGAAACAGAGCTGCTGCTAATATCAGGTCCATAGCTCCCAATCCCGTTAGTACGATTGCTACTACCTACTCTGTGAAGCCTGCTTTGACTTCCCACGGAATTAGCTTCTCCTTCCTCTGAGTTCCTCCAGCCCTCAAGCCTCTGTTCATAGTCTGGACCTTGACTGTATTATCACTGTTGGTGCGTCTTTCCCCTACCACACTGTGCACTCGCCAGGGGGAGGCTCTGAGCTTTTTCGGCGTTGTATTCTTCTTAATGCCTGGCACATAGTAGGAGCTCAGTAAATATTTGTAGACTGGATGAGTGAGCAAGTGGGTCAGAATATCTGAGATTGAAGCCTGTTTCTCCAAGCAGGCTAAGAAAGCTTGTTCCAGTGGACTTTTTCCTTCTCTGTGTAAAGCCCTTTTGGCTAAAACTCCACCCGGGATCACCTGGTTTGTAAACAGTATTTATTCAGTGCTTCCATTTGGCCGGTGGTGACTCAGACTTATAACCTGGCCGGCTCCCTGTGGAATGGGGTGCAGTGCCGGTGGCCCAGGTCCCACGCTACCAGATGGGGGTGGCTGCCTCTCCTCCAGGCCTCGCTCCTTGTTACCCCCCTCCCCTGCAAGCATTTGTACTTTTCTTTCCTCTGCTATTCCTGTGGTCGTGCCACTGCCATTCAAGGAGTATTTATTAAGCACCTACTGTGTGCAGGGCACCAGACCATACACTTGAGCCCTTGGGCATATTCTGTCTTATGTGATTTGGGGTATGTAATTCAGTCTTCCCCAACCAGAGTGTAAGCTCCCCGAGGGCGAGAGAGTGTGTCTTCTACTCCTTTTGCTTCCCTTACAGCCCCTGACACAGAACCCCGCACAGGGATGGGCACGTGGGTAAATGCTTGGGGACTTGACTTCTAGGCTCAAGAGCTCAATGCGAGCTCTTGCTCTGGGGAAGGAGTGTCCATGTCAGTCAGCAGTGTGGTCTCTGTATGTGCCTATTCTCGGCGCTGTCACACGCCGGGAAGGGGGGGCAGTGATCCCAGCCCCTTGGCTCTCCTTTAGTCTCTCTCCACACATAGCCCCCCTCATCCCACTCACCTGCGCTCCAAAGGCTCTTCCCCTCGGCAACTGTGAAGACTGACCAGCTGGCTGATCTGTGTATCTGCTTATTATCCTGCTTACTTACTGTCTCTGTTCCCTACGCACTCGGCCGTGTCCTTGTTACCTTCGATTGTGAATTTCTGAACAGCAGGAGCTTGGACTAGGCCTGTTCTCCCTCCACAGCTCGGGAGCTTAAGAAAGGTCTCTTGATAATGGGGACAGCGAGGGACACTGCAGCTGGAGCGCCGAGGCCCCGGCGATGACCAGCAGCTGAACTGGGGGTCGCTCAGTGCCTTTCCCCGGAGTTCAGAGCTTTTGTCTGCCTCCCGTTCCAGGCCCACCTGCCGTTTGCTGTCATTGGCAGCACAGAAGAACTGAAGATAGGGAACAAGATGGTGAAGGCGCGGCAGTATCCCTGGGGCACGGTGCAGGGTGAGTGAATCTCCAGGAGGGGGGCTGCGCTCACGGATCCCCTTCTGTCTGTCTCTTTGCTTGTCCTCAGCCCCTGTGTGACCAGTCCCTAGCTTGTCCCCAGTCTCTACTCATTCAGCTTGGGCCTCAAACATCCGTAGGTGTTGCCAGCAGGCAAACCCTGGCTCCATACCTGGATTCTCTGCGGTGAGCAGGCTCTCTTTGTCTGTAATGGAGAAAGCATTCTTAAAACAAAAATAAATGTACTTGGAGTAAGGTAGCAAGGAGTGTGTGAGAAA
This sequence comes from Lagenorhynchus albirostris, assembly GCF_949774975.1. Taxonomy (NCBI): domain Eukaryota; kingdom Metazoa; phylum Chordata; class Mammalia; order Artiodactyla; family Delphinidae; genus Lagenorhynchus; species Lagenorhynchus albirostris. The sequence goes on from NC_083116.1 coordinate 28,940,062, forward strand.
GCATGCGTACTCGCCTGAGTGTACCAGGAGACCGACAACAGTGTCCACAGCAGCATTGTTCATAATAGCAAATAATTAGAAACGAGCCAGATAGCCATTAAAAATAGATTGGGAGAATTGTGGAATGTTCAAATAATGCAATATTATTCAGCAACGAAAATGGATGGACTTTAGTTACATCTACAGCAATGCATCTCAGAAACATAATGTTGAGCTGAGTAAATCACAGAAGAAGACAGGCCGTATGATTCCATTTATACGGATTCCAAAAGTAGATAAAACCAAACTTTAGGAATTCATGCATATGTGGTAAAACTATAAAGAAAAACAAAGGAAGGATAAATCCCCAGCTCAGGCTAGTGGTTAAGTCTTGTTGCAGGGAAGGAGAGGCATGAGATCAGGGACTCAAAGGGACTTCTAGGGCCCTGGTAACGTTTCACCTGGGCCATGGATACATCGGTGTTCTTTTTTTTTTTTTCTTTAAACCTTTAAATTGTACATTTCAAGCACTCTTTTGTATGTATGATTATTTTGCAAATTAAAAACAGACGTATTGCCTACGGGCTCAGGAAATTTCCTTTTGTGGTCTGCCTGACACACATTATGTGGTACTAGTCAGTTCAGTGGATAAGGCCCAGGACATTGCCATGGGTGTACGAGGTGTCTGGTCCTCCGAGGTGTCTGGTCCTCCATACGCTGGGTGGCAGATGGCAGGGGCACCGTGTGTGAGAGGGTGGCTGGTTTACTGTAAACTCATTCCGGCCACTGAGCAAACAACCAGAAGCTGGTGGGAAGTTGTCCACATCATATCAAAGGCTGGCAGGCTCTGGGGCACGCCAGACACCCTCCGGCGATAGCTGGCTTTTCCGCAGGTAAGGACAACGCTGGTCATCAGAACCATGCTAGGTTTTGGTCTTCTCTACCATTTGGGTCTGGGGATGCTCCTCCCAGAACATTTGCAAATGCTTTCTGGACCAGCAGTCCCACCCTGGGAGTGAATTTTGGAGTCTGAGAGACAGGAACCTGAGGTGAAATGAGGAGAAGCTAGCAGACGTGGTCCCAATGACATACTCCGATTCAGACCACCCCACACCCAACCAACAAAGGGGGTTTTCCAAGTGTTTCTTGTAAGTCGGAGTTCGTGGTTCTGTTTGAGAGAGAGAAGCCATGCATTGTCTGGGCCTTGCAGGGCCTTGGAGTCACTCCTTGTGACTGGCCATCAGGGACCACTCTCCAGGGATGGAGGAGGAGATTGTCCTGAGGAGTTGCCTGACTTAACGCTGATATGTTCTATGACAGCGAGGGGCTTTCTCCCAGAGGCAGTGTGTCTTAGGCAAAGGGGTTATGTGAGCTGATTTGGGCTTTGGAAAGATTGCTCTGATGACCGCAATGCAATCTGCTGCAACCCTGCCCCACCCTGTCATCCTCGTGTCCCTCCCTGTCCCCACGACCTTCTCCCAGACCCGTGAAACAGAATCTGGGGTGACTGTGCCTGTTCATCATCTCAGATGCTACTCTTTTGAGGAGGGGGCTTGTTCACTCAGGCTGGAAAGTGGGGCCCACTCTGTCCTGGTCATCATTGCTGCCATCAGGCCATTATCCACCCTCTGAAAACACCTCCTTTGAAGCTTCTACCATACAGATGGGCCACACCTGTGGTCCACATCCCTCCTTGTCACTGTCATCTATTGATGTCCTAGTTCTTCTCCCTTATCCTTTGGACTTTGGCACCTGGTCATAGCCTTTGTCTCTCCTTTAGAGGACCTGGATTGCAATCCTAACCCTGCGACTTCTAGTTGTGTAACCTTGCCTGACCTCATTGAGATCTTGCAAGGATGAGTCCCTTATCTGCCTGATTAATTCCTAGCCTTCCTTCAAGAGTCATCTTAGGGGTCGGTCATCTCTTTGTTGAAGGCTTCACTCTCCCTGGAGTTCCCAGGCCCCCGGGCTTTTCTGGGCTTTTGTTGCACCTTGGCTACATACCTCCATGTTGGTAATTTTTGCATTGTATTGTGTTCTTCCACTAAACTGGAAGCTCCTACGGGCAAGACTCCATGTTTTTGAATTTCCAGTGCCTCACATGATCCTGAGAAGAGAAATTTTGCAAGTATTTATCAGATGGATGGTTGAATGTGCATTTGCCATCGTCCTAAAAGTGGTGCAGAGCAAACATTTCTGTGAATGTCTGATGGGTGAATTTGGGTTGAGGTGCTAATGAATGTCTTCTTAGATATTTTTATGGTATTGCAGTTTTCCATTAGTGTCATTCTTGTAACTTTTCATTTGCCTTTTTAGTAGAAAAGCCAATTAGGAGGCAAAATTGCGAGCTCTATATACACAGATTGAAAGGCGATGTCACTGTTAGACATTTCCTGTCTCATTTTGTCCATTTCTGCTTCTTGTGACCTTCCTTTCCAATACCCCAACCGCTGCTATGCAGTTGAAAATGAAGCCCACTGCGACTTTGTGAAGCTGCGGGAGATGCTGATCCGGGTCAACATGGAGGACCTCCGGGAGCAGACCCACAGCCGGCACTATGAGCTGTACCGCCGCTGCAAGCTGGAGGAGATGGGCTTTAAGGACACTGACCCCGACAGCAAACCCTTCAGGTACCTCTCCCACCAGCCCGGCCCAGCTCAGCTCAGCATGCGGGGCGGGGCGGGGGGGGGGCGGTGGGGAAGCCTCGCCCTGGAGAATTCACAGGGGAGGTGAGACACGGGTGCCCAGACCTGGAGCCACAGGGCTAAGTCGCTCGCCACTTCCACTTGCCCGTCCCTTCTCTGCCTCGGCACACCTGCCAGGGGGAGCTGTGGCAGGACGGGCTTGGTAAGCATTGCTGTCCTGCTTATAAGGGTGGGGGCAGGGAGGAGGCCAGGGGATGGGCGAGGCCGATTGTCTCGCCGCCACAAGCAATCACATGGCAGCTGCGAGCCCTGAGCCCGGGCCTTGTTCCGCCACGTGGCAGTTTGTGTCTGGCCACTGCCCTACTTTCTACATCAGGCTCCTTCTGCTCTGTCGGGTTTCCAGTCTGTTCTTTAGCCCCCTCCCTGTTATCAAAACCAGATGGGACCAGGCAGCAGTCATTGCACAAGTGTTGATGAACTTCCGGCTCTTCAGTTGCTGTCCTTAGTGTTTGTGTTCAAGGGCAAGTTTTGTTTTGACCACAGGATGTTAATAATCATTGACATTTCAAATCAGAACCAAGATGCTTTCAGAGAAGAGGAATGTTTTTGAAAACATTGCTTCAAATGCTTTCAAATAACTATGCTGATGGGAGCTATATGTTTAAGTGTTTGATCTAGATGCATGGTGTGTGACGTAAGCCCCACATTGTAAATTACCATGTGGTGTCCTTTATTGGAGCTCAGGTCCCCTTTCAGGAGCTGTCAGGCCTCGATAAGCAAGTTAGGGGGATGCTTGTGGGATAAGATGGCCTTCAAATGGCCTCTGAGATCCCACAGTACTTGTTCACAGCAGAAAGCCAACCTGGGGGCAAAGCATAGCCATTCCTTTGGGGATGCCTGGTTCTGGAGGGGCGAGTGAACGCCCCTTTCATGGACAGGGGCTGCCGGAGCCCCTGGAGTTGGAGGAAAACATGTTGGTCTCTCTGGTGGGCGTTGCCTTTGCTTTCTCCCTCCTTCCCTTCGGACAGCTTTAATCTGCACCTGAGGGGGAAGAGGTGTCGTCTAGTCCCCTCCCCTCCTAGGTCGCCTCCAGCCTGACTACCTCTGTTTCCCGCGTCTTTGCCCTCTGCACGTTTTCTCTGCTGGCTCCTTTCCATGTTGCAGGCAGACATTCTCATCCTAAAGAAACTCTCCCTCACCCTGCTCCTCGTCACCAGCCTCCGCCCTGTCAAGGAGTTTGGCTGTGATGGGAAGGGGAAAGAATTGTTCCGTGTTTACTGGCTTCCGCCTCCACTGCACCACTGAATGCAGACGCCTCTGTCCAAGGTCAGCAGTCACATACTCACGGCCAATTCCACTGTGGCCTCTGAGTCCCATCTTTTTTTAATCTCAACATAGCATTTGATACTCGTCCCCTCTGCCTCCTTCCCGAAATTCTCTCCGCCGTTGGCTTTTCTAGCACTGGTCTGGCCGGTTTCAGTCCTCTCGCGCACGCTGCTACTCCTTCAAAGCCTCATCGACAGGTTCATTTTGTTCAGCTTCTGCCTTTCCCCGTTCTTTCTGATGGCCTCTGCTCCTTTCACTCTCTATGTTCTTTGCAGCTGCTTCTTTCTACTCTCACAGCCCTAATTACCACCTAGAAATAGATTACTCCCAAGCTAACATCTTACTTTCGAGCTCCAAACCCAGTGATCCCACTGCTTACTGGATATTTTCACTTGGCTGTCCCATAGAGGATGTACCTGAAACTCAAGCTGTCTCAAATTTAATTCATCTCCTTAAACGTACTCCTTCTCCAGTGTTCCCTGTCGTAGTACATAGCACCACCATCCACCTGGTTGCCCAAGTCGAAAAACCAGAATCATCTTGGACTCCTCCCAAGTCCTGGGAGTTCTGCTTCCCTCGCTTGTCTCCCATTCCCACATTCCTTCCCAGCCCTTGACGTTATTTAAGATCCTGTCATTTCTTACTTGGATTGTTGGAAAGTCCGTCCTTCACACAATGCCCAGAGTGGTCTTTCCCATTTTCAAAATGTATCAAGTCAGCCCTGCTTAAAACATCTAAGTCTTAACATGGCATCCAATGCCTGCTCTCTCCTGCCACACGCAGGAGCCTCGTCGCCCACTACTCCAGCCAGGTGTGCCGTTCCTTCTCCACATGTGCCCTTCCACAGGCTGCCCTCTTCGGAGCACACATCCTCTTCCTGTTCACCAGGCTAACCCCTATTTCTTTAAAACTAAGTCCAGGCCGGGGGCAGGGAGACTTAACCCAGGCATCTCCCACTAGACTGTGAGTTCCTTGGCAGGCACAGTGGCTGTTGGCTCTAGATATTGAGTGACTAGCATAGTATCACTTATTTCTGTGTCCAGCACATGGTGGAGTCTCATCAAGTGTTTGTTGAAATCGTTCATCAATGTGATCAGTTTCAGAGCCAGGACCTGGCAGCACAGTGCAGGTGGAAGGACCTAGATTATGAGACGAAACCCAGCTTCCGGTCTCAGCTCTCCCTCTAACTAGCTGTGTGATCTTGAGCGAGTCACCTCACTTCTCTGGGCCTCTCTCTTTATCTGTAAATCAGGGTATAGAAGCAGATGTTCCAAGTCACTCCCAGTTCCAGATATCTCTCGGGTTCACCGGGGTGGCCCCATAACCCCGCAGCACCCTGTGACCCTGCTGTCCAGGTGCCCACAGCTCTGTGCTTCTGCTTTTGCACGTCCCACAGAATTGAGGAAGAGAGGGTGGGAGAACCCAGGGAGGATCACTGGGGCCAGTTTTCAGTGAGCAGGAGCCATTCCAAAGGCAGGGGAATTAACCTGACCGTGTTCGCAGCTTACAGGAGACGTATGAGGCCAAAAGGAACGAGTTCCTAGGGGAGCTCCAGAAAAAAGAAGAGGAGATGAGACAGATGTTCGTCCAGAGAGTCAAAGAGAAAGAAGCTGAACTTAAAGAGGCAGAAAAAGAGGTAAATGTGAGCCTGCGTGCCAGGTGGGAAGGAAAAGGAGACTGAACTTGGGCAAGACAGGGGTTCCTGCCCCAAGAGAGCAGCTGCGGGAGTCTTGCAGCCTCCGGGCAGGAATGGGGCGCAGCATCTGTCGCCGTGCCTTGGCTGGCACAGAGGAGGCTGTGAGATCCGTGTCTTCTCCATCCCTCATTCCCCAAGGCCGGGATGTTTTCTCGTTCTCTGTTACTTAGTTCACTAGAGCCGCACTGTCCCATATGGTAGCTGCTAGCCCATGTAGCTATTTAAATTTAAATGAATTGAAATTAAGTACAGTTTAAAACTCAGTTTATAAATTGCATTAGCCACATTTCAAATGCTCAAGCCTCATGCCACAGAAAGTTCTATTGGGCAGCGCCACTCAAGAGTCAAGACCTGACCTAGCCCCTCGAGGTCAGGGGCGGGCTGATATTTCCCCCACCTTTCTGGGAGTTCGGAGCCCAGTAGGGACAGTTGATCACTTTCTTCGCAGTCCTGCTCCATCCTGCTTGCCCTGAGGGCCATGAGGAAAGATGGTCAGCCCTGCTTAAAACAGGGCTGAATCCTAAACCAGTGACAGCTGCTGCATTTCCCCATCCACTTGAATATTCTATTCCATTTCATGCTAGCATTAAAGAAACATTGGTGCGGCTCTAGCAAGTTTTTAAACTAAGGCTTGATGGTCTGTCTGGAGTTTTCATTACTTAAGCCGTGACTAATAGAGTAGAGTGCATTTAGCCCTCTAACCATTGCCTTGCCTCCGAGGTCCCACTACCGATTCCCCTACTGCTGCCAGATTAATTGGCCTCAGGCACAGTTTTGGTCACGTCAGCAACTGCTTCAGCTCTCTGGGCCTCGAAACCCATAAAGAAAGGAAGCACTTAATTACTTCCCAAGCCTCTTCCTCTTTTAATCTGCTGTCCGGTGTTATTGCCAAAGCCCATGGCAAGAGAATTGACTTCATTTCAGTTTCACTTTTCAGAAGAATAATATCACCCAGTACTTTTAGGAAGACAGGTGAGGGGATCTCAACGATAAAGAAAATGAGTGAAAGGCCAGTGAACAAAAGCCAGGCGAAAGCAACTGGTCAGCAGAGCTTCCACCACCAGCCTGCCCCAAGTGACTAGCAAAAGCTGGTTTACACAGCAGGTCTGTCATCCACCACCCCTTACTCAGTGACAGTCCCAGATACCTGTAGGACACGTGACCTCCTTCACAATGTACTGTGAGTACTGCAGAACCCTCCATTCCCTCCTGAATCCTCAAAAGAAAGTGAAATGATGCTTGGGCTGCTCTTACTATTCAGGGTAGTTTATCACATGCTAGTTTGTTACCACCTACACCCCTAGCTCTCTGATCCACCTATCACAGTGGCATGCCAGAATATCCTTGCTCTTCTCCTTTGGGTCTCTGGCTCTATTCAGGGCTAGTTAAGCCTCCCCTTGATCAAAGCTGAGGTTTCCGCAATCATCCCATTTTCTAAAATTCTTTTATCTCCTTCCATGTCCAAGAACAAGTCTTGTCTTTGACCAGCTTCGGCACTGCTGAAATTTTCTCTGCAACTCCCCATGATCTCCCTGATTGGAGGGAATAAGAAAAGGCAGGGGCCCCTTTCATATTGAGAGAGATGTCATTATATAATCATCTAAAGAATGAGTTGAAGGACTTCCCTGGTGGCGCAGTGGTTAAGAGTCCGCCTGCCGATGCAGGGCAGGGGACACGGGTTCCATCCTTGGTCCGGGAAGATCCCACATGCCACAGAGTAACTAAGCCCGTGTGCCACAACTACTGAGCCTGCGCTCTACAGCCCACGAGCCACAACTACTGAGCCCGCGCACCTAGAGCCCGTGCTCCGCAGCAAGAGAAGCCACCGCAATGAGAAGCCCACGTACTGCAGGGAAGAATAGCCCGCGCTCGCTGCAACTAGAGAAAGCCTGCACGCAGCAAGGAAGACCCAGTGCAGCCAAAAATAAATAAATAAAAAGAATGAGTTGAGCTTGGGCAAATTCCTTAACTTCTCATACCTTCTATTTCCTTATAAAATGCAGACAATAACAGAATCTACCTCATAGGGTTGTTGTGATGATTAAATGAGTTAATACATATAAAGTGCTTATAAAAGTCAGCGCCTGGCCTATAATAAGCACTCAATAAATGTTCTGTATTATCACTGATGTTATTTTTATCCACATGTAGTAACTCTCGGGACTCTTTTAAATAAAATGCTTGATTAAGCAGAATGCACGGTTCCCTGACCATATTCCGCAGCAGAAACACAGAGGTAAGATGGCAGAAGGGAACTGTCCAGAACATGGTGCCCTTTGGTGCTATCATAGCCGTCCCTGGCAGAAATGGCTCGTCAGGTCCCAGGGTCCTGAGGGTCGCAAGCCTGCCCATCCCCCCCCCCGGGCTCAGCTGGGATCTGCTCACAGGGGGTCTCCCCAAACTCCCTGTGCTTCCCTGCCAGCTGCATGAGAAGTTTGACCGTCTGAAGAAACTGCACCAGGACGAGAAGAAGAAGCTGGAGGATAAGAAGAAATCCCTGGATGATGAAGTGAACGCTTTCAAACAGAGAAAGACGGCAGCCGAGCTGCTCCAGTCCCAGGGCTCCCAGGCTGGAGGCTCACAGACTCTGAAAAGAGACAAAGAGAAGAAGAAGTAAGTAGTGGGCTGCTCTGGGGCGAGGGCCTGTCTCCCCTCCTGCTCATCCCCTCAGGGCGGTGACCGAGGCCAGCTGTGGGCTGATCTCGGTGTCCCCACTGGACCTTCGGATTCCCTGAGTTTGGGGAGCTGAGAGTAGGGGAGGGCGGTGTGTGGCCCCAGAGGCCCAGCCCCTCTGCTCGGCCCGCTTGGGAAAACCCTGCAAACTCAAGGTAGGAGGAGAGGGAGGGAAAGGGGGACGAAAAGCAAAAGGAATGTGAGACAGGAGAAAGAAGAAGGGAGGAAACAACGAGAAGCTGCAAAGTTACAGGAAAGAGATGAACAGAAAGAAGTGCAGAGAGAGGGTAGCAGGAGCCTCCGGGCACCCTCTTTCCCCCGGGAGGCTGGAGCCGATCCAGCTCACAGGCCTCTGCTCGCTTGTCCTAGGTCTAAGGTGGTTCACCTCTCCATGCCTGGAGACCCCCCCCTCGCCCCCCCGCTCAGTTCTCACGGCTGCGACCAACAGGGTTCAAGTGCTGCCGCTGAAGGCTGCAACCTGGTCCTGATTTCTCACCCCTTCCCGTCCCTCCCTCTTGGCTGCTTTGTTGTTCCCAGCCTGGGGTACCGGGGACTTGGTGGGGAACCCTCAGATGCTAGTATCCTCCGCGGGCACCATCCTCCACGCCGGGGATGACTGTACAATCCATCTGTCTCCCCTGGCGTTTGGTGAGGCAGGATAGCATGAGCTCTTGGTTACCATGTGGGTCAGTATCCCTGACCCAAGCCCAGGCCTTGCTTGCTGAAGTTATCCATCCCTTATCCCAGAACCAGAGAAGAGAAAAGCATTTCCGACGGGACCTGTACAACACCAGGAAAACATCCGGTGGTCCCTTGCGCTCTAGTTGTTTGTGCAGTGTGACTGGAGGAGCCCTCATTTGCAGTGTCAAGCAGTGTCCTTACTAAAGCGGCCCGAGGATCTGAAACATGTCCCTGGTCATTGCCTTCTGTTCTTAGCCACTTGTTGCTGGACTCAACTATTGGATATTTGCCAGAAGGCGGAAACATCCTTTCTTCTGTGCCTGACTTATCACTTAAGAATAAAACAGTATAACATTTCACCAACAATAAAATACAACAGTAAAATAGCTTATATTTAAAGGCACTCAGTTTTGCCATCTGAATATTCTTTTTTCAAAAGTGTAATTTGGGTATTTTCACCAATTAGTCCAGAGATTTTTTGTTACTGAATCTCACACTCTATGTCTAAGTCACAGACTAACTTTTCGTGGTATTACCTGATAGATAAAGTTCAGGTAGCCCGAAAAAAGCCTCTTTGGGCGCACTGTATATTAACTGACTTGTGTTAGTTGCGCGGCAGGAATGGATTCCTATTTTTAAGATCAGAAAAGTCTAAATTTGTCTTCCGGCCTTCCGTAGTCCTGTGGTGTTTGTTAACTCAGTCCCTGGGGCAGTTTCACGGCCTGCTGGCAGGAATTAGGAGATTCATTTGTTGGGACCCCACTGACACTCAACTATAAATAGTCCCTATTGAGCTGTTCAGTGGAAGTTCCTCCCAGACCAGGCTTTCTCCTCGTTGCCCTCAATTAACTGACTGCCACCCCACCCACAGGCAGAGGACCCCAATAAGGGGTCCTCTTCTATATTTCCAGATATATAAGTGGCCCCAGGTGTGGGCTTTTTATGTAATTCCCTGAACAGTTGGCTAACCTCTGGAAGACCCATCATTAGACCTGTGTCACTCTTGTCCCGTGGTGATGATGGGGGGGCGGGGGTTGAGGGCGGAAGTAGGGGTAGAAGCATTTCTTCTTGAGAGATGGTGATCGGATCTAATAGAGTCACATACTGAGAACTTCCTTTGGCTGCCCTTAAAGAGGTTAAGAAAGAGTACCGGTGTTTCGGGCGTCCCTACCAGCACACCCTCCCTTCTTCCCCTCCCCACTCCTCCTAATCTCCTCTGACCTCTAACTCTTCATTGTTCGTGTCAGCATAATATTATGTTTGATTCATAATATTTGATTTCTCCCCAAGCTCACTCCACCTTCATCAGCTTTTACTGTTTTACAGTTAACTCTGCTGTTTGCTGCATGCTGCATGAGACCCAGGGTCCCGGTAAGCTTTATTAACTCTAAATAGAACTGCCAGTGGCTTCTAGAACACACCTCCCCGAATCCCACCCCCTGCCCAACACACGTATCTAATATCAAAGAAGCTGCTTCGTTGTTCTAGCTGGTATTCTCTTGTGACTTATATTATGAAAAAATAGGCTGGTGTGATTTCAGGTGTACATGTGGGAATGTTTGCCTTCCTGATTACAAGTGGGGTGTTTTCAGACTTTTGCTGCTAGAACAGCTAGGTAGCATAGGTAGATCCTGTGATCAATATTTGAAGTTTCAATTTTGGCCATTTTTTTTTCTAAAGGCGCCTTCATCATTACTTTCAAAATTAACTAAACTGCTGTGACGAGGGGAACTGTTGAGCTCACAAGCCCTGTTCTGCAACGTCACGGTCAGCCTTGGCGCCCAGGTTTGGGAATGTTTTGAGCCAACGGAAACTTGCTTCTCTGTTTCCCTCTGGTGGCTGTTTCTTACCTGAGGGGTTCAAGTTCTCTAATTTCGTTTGGCCCCCAAAACTATAATAAAAGTGGAAGAAAATGAAGGTTCTCAGATATTATATTTAATTCTACAAGTACCAGCTTCATGAACACCTTTGCTAAGTAGGTAAGCAGGTAACCGTTGGTGAGATGGATTCCTCAGGGCTAGGTGTTGTGTCTGCAGGAGTGAATAAAGCAGCCCCTGGCATCACATAGTTTATACGTTGGTTATAGCGATGATTAAGTTGCTTCTATCTTTTTAACTAGACTCAGGTAGTGAGTGGGGAGGAACATAAATATTTTAAATCTAACATAATTAGGCATATTACCATTGTTAAACTTTACCATAGAAACTTTCAAGCAGGAACGAAAGAAGACAGAGAACAGTACAATGCAGCCCCATGTACCCACAACACAGCCCCCAAACAACTGTCAACATACGCCAATCCTGTCTTATCTATTGCTCCAAACGGGCTGGATTACTGCAAAGCGAAACCCATATCATTTCATTTGTAAATACTTCAGCATGCATCTCTAAGAGCTCATGACTCTTAAAAAAAATAAATAACGACAACGCCACCATTATCACACCCCCAAAATGAACAATTCGTTCACATAAAATTTCTAGTCAGTGTTCAGAATACCCCGGCTGTCTCATAAATGCCTTTTACATTTGCTTTGTTTGGGTCAGGGGCTATAAAATATTGAGAAGACTTCTCCCCACTCACCCATGGAACTTATGATTTAAATGGAGAGCCTGCTGTTAGTCACCGAACTAATCGCTGCAGCTACTGCCCTGGGGACTTTGGGCAGCTGGCAAAACATCCTACTTTCAGGCAAATCCCGAAGAGGAAGTCCATAGAGGCTTCTGAAACATAAGGCCCGTGAAATTGGGCCAAAGGAAACAACCCGAAAAGAACAATGAAATGATTTATTGTCTGGCTTAAAAGCAAGTCTTGGCGCCCTGGTAGTTGACTTGAATGAAACAGCAGGTTTCCACCTAGGAAGACTCACAACTCCGAGAGTGTCTGTCCATGGCTGCAGTCCCAGTGCCCAGCACAGAGGCCGACACTCAGTTCATGTGTATTTTCTTTGGCCCCACCCCCACCCCATTTTCAATGAGGACAACAGGAAAGTTGCATCCTGTTCAGTTAGATTTCAGTTAATGAAACCCAAATTAACGCTCTTTGACACAATTTGGTTCAGCCTTCCCAGAGTAAATCATTGGTAATGGCCATTACTAAAATGAGTCCTGGCAAAACTATAATTAAAGCCATACTTTCCAAGTGAGGGGCAATTGGCAAACAGTGGGAACAGCCAACCCCGACCCTGAGTAGGTTGGCTTTTTCTGGCATGCTCCTCGCCAGCACACCAGAAAAGCCGTTCCAAACCAAATAGGGGAAGGAGGCCTTGGCTCCCTGGGGTCTGAAAGCAGCAAAGGCAACCCGTCCATCCCCCAAAGCCCTCATTTCAGGGGTGGATCACAAAGGCCGCCCCTCATTAACTAGAGTGCAGGCAGAGTGAGGCTTACTGTTCCTTGCTGGTTTTGAAATGGCTTGAGGCACTGCTGGCAGCTGTCTGCAGTTGCAAGAGAAATCCTTCCTCTGTGACCCCCACACAGTTGCAGGTGCTATGTCTCAGTGGTTGCTGGCGCCTTGACCCTTGGTTGGGGGTGCCCAGTGCATGGACGGTACACACATCAAAATATTTCAGCCTTCCCGTGCAGCCCAGGACATAGGCTGTTGCAGTGTTCTATAGGTTTCTCTTCCCCTAGGAAGTAGACAAAGAAGAAAAATAGAGCTGAGCATTTGTATTACATTTTCATACTATTCAAAGTGTTTTTCCGTATGGTACCTCATTTTCACATTACAACAGTCCCGTGAGGTAGAGGAGAAAGGGCTAATCTTCAGTTGACAAGATGAACAAATGGAGGAGTGGGGAATTTAAGAGACTTGCCAATGCTCACACAGTGAGGAACAAGAATGCAAAACTCCTAGTTCCTGGTATACACTGCCGTTCACGTGAGTGTGTGTGTGTAGGTGTGGATGTATCCGCTCCGAGGAAGTGACTGTACAAACATACTCAGCATATGCTTTTAACTGTCCCTCCCCAGTATCTTTATATAATGAGATAACTGTTCAGGTAAAAAATAACCAGGGGCTTAGATCCACAGGCAAGGAGTTCTCAGGGACACTGTGGCGTGAAGGAAAGAGTCTTGATCAAACAGCCAAGGGATTCAGGTGCTGCGCCTCTTGGTTGTGACTTTCTCTGTGACCTCAGGCAAGTCCGTTGGCCTCACCGTGTTTCTCAGCCTCCTCATATGTCAAACTTGCGTCACAAGGATGAAGTTTAAATGGGAGAAAGTTCAAAGTGCAGTGTGAACACAAACCAATAATGGATTTCCGTAGTTCAGGTTTTCACGTGACTGTGGTCGGACCCTAGTGCAGAGCCCAGTTACTGCCCCCAGACACGTCTCGAACAGATCTTGCCCCAGGGGTACCAGGTAGTGGACTGGGACTCTCCGAAGGTGAAACCTCTACCTCCTCTGCTTTCCCTGTGGGGCGAGGCACTCAGTGGCTGAGAGCCTGGCGTGCTGTGCCGTGGCCTGAGGCCACCTGGAGATTTGCTAAAGGTATTCCTCTACAAGGTGTCTGGGTGGGGGGCACTAGTCAGGACCTAGTAATTAAGAAGAGAGAAGTATTCTTGTGGCTGTTGATAATTGTTTTGCTAGCTAATGCCACTGTGGTCGCCACTCGGAGGTGTGTGGGTGAATGAGAGAGAAAGCATGTTCCCAGAAGCCAGTGCAATAAGGACTTAAGACCATCTAACACAGCTATATTCTAATTTATCCATTAGTCATCAAGACATTTTCTTCTAACCTTTTTTTTTTTTTTTGACATTAATCCATCCATTCATTAACCCAACTTCTGTTTTCATTTTCAGTTTGGGCTTCCTGTAGACGCCCTTTTCCTGTGCAACAGAGCTGGGCTTCCCTGTCTCTAATTCCCCCTTAACACGTCTGTGGGCACAGAACCCGTGCCCTCCCCTTTCTTCCTGCCAAGGTTTATAGAAGCCGGAGAGTCTGAGGACGGCGTCTGGCCTCTGGTCAAGAAGCCATCAGTCACGTGGTTCAAAGATGCATCCTGCATCCCAGTGCCCCTCCCAGCACTCCAGCCGGCCACTCCCCACTCCATCTTTGCTGGACTGTAACATGTTCAGGGGTCCCACCTGCTCTTCTATACCACCAGCTTCCCTGTTCCAACTCTGGCTGCTGCTTGTTCCCCTGAGGTATTTGCATCCACCATGGCTGGGTGAGCACCAGTCAGCACGGCTTTCCCCATTAGTCCGCAGTCACTTGGCTTCCCCAACCATCCCTCAGCCCCCAACAGAAGAGCCGCAGCCTCTTCTCAGAGGGTTCCAGAAGGAGAATCCTTTGGTGCCTTCTCCTCCTGGCCTGTCAGCCCAGCCCTTTCCAGTTTTGATTCACTCAAAATAATTGCACTCAAGCTGTGTTAAAAACCTGGAACGAGTTTGCTTACAGCCAGCCCTTCCCAGACAACACGACTGCTGAAGAAAGTAGCATGAATTTCCCCCCTCTGTTATTCTGAGTACCCCACAGATGCAGAAGGCAGAATAAACCTGAATATTAGTACCAACCTAGTGTCTTAGGGAATTGTTACGAGGTGTCTCAGCATCTCCTCTGTAATTTCCCTTAGGACGCCACACCATCCCAATAAGGCAGGGCCCGTAGCAGGTATAATCATCCCCTGTCACAAACTGCTTAACTGAGTGGTCAAAGAATCAGTGTTTTCAGTTTTGCTCTGATGAATCTTCCAGTCTGTTTGGTGAATGTGATGATGAGTTTCAATCTGTATTTTGCGCGTGCCCCACAATAAGAAGAGGTGAGACTATCAGTTGGAGAGGAGAAAAGAGGTGTGCCTTGGAAGGTCCCTAACTTTGTCTCCAGTCTAAGGATTTGGTATTTTAAAAATCTTCCAGCCCTGATTTGTATGATGGGGCCCATCCGATAGTGGCTTTGGGAGCCCCTTTGAAGTTGAGAGCCCTCCATTGTCAGGGCCATGAGGCACAGTGGCCTTTGGTGTTTGGCCAGTGAGAGAGTGAGAGCTGGAGTGACCTGGCAACGATCTGTGGCTAACACGCCGTTTCTCTGCCCTTCCTTTGCAGTAATCCATGGCTGTGTACTGAATAGTATTCCCCGCTACAGCTGGACTGGACTCCATTTAGCCTTTTAAGCCAAGGTTCCTATTGTAACTGACAGCTTTCCTTTGGAGCGCCAGGCAGCTGGGTCCCCTGCCCCTGCCATGTATTTCCACTTCAAGCCCCACCTCTTCTTTTGATTTCTGCCTCACAGTCCCACTGGCACTGACCATGACCTTCTTTTTTATTTTTGAGGGTTTTTTTTTTTTTGGTCACTTTCTTTCAAAACACACAAACAAGGCTATGTGAAATTTTCAGGCCTTTTTGAAGTATTGAGAATGGGAAGGGGAGTTCTCTCTTCAATAATAGATAATGACAGGAAGCAAAAAGCAGAAAAAAACGAAAAGCAAACAAATGCACACACTTTATCTTTTCTTGTTGGCAAAGCAAGAGTGCAGTTTTGACATGTATTGTTTGGTGAGTCACTGATTGGTGAGTGGCCAGAAGCAAGTATGAAGGTGGTGCTGCGAAAGCGTAAGCTAGTTTCTTGAGAAAATCCAAGTCACACCGTGGAGCATTTTCGGAGACCCTGTGCTCGGAGATTTAAAAAACAAAAAAGCTTGGGTACTCAGCCAGTAGCTCAGGGAGATGCTAAGCTAGGGCTGTCAGGTCTTGGGAAAGGCTGCTTATTTGTAGCTTTGATGTTTCTGTGACCAGTTTCACGGCTGCTTCCCAAGAATCCCAAACATAAACAACGAATCGGTCTCCATCCGCTGTAATTATTTGCATTACAAATCGGAGGCTCCCTCATTTGCATTTGTTTACAGATTAACTACTTGAGGCGTGAGGAGCTCTGAAAACTTCAAAAGGTATTAGAGCCACCCGGCCTTTGAGAGACCTTCAGAGACTAGGCAGGAATTTCGTATGAGGGGAGACATTTTGGTCCAGAAGACAGATAGGATCCACTTTCTTGTAAGAGGAAATTGAGGCCCCGAGAAATGAAGGGACTTGCCAGACGCCCCAGTCCTGTTTCATGGCAGAAGCCAGGCTAAATTCAGTGTGTCCTGAGTCCCGAGCCATTTTACAAATGGACTCAATGTGTTCATGTATGTTCCTAGAGACAAGTCTTTTGATGTTCCAGAGAAAATGAATAGTTAGTATTAGAGGGCCTTTGAGGTTTTTATCCCATAAGAAAATATTCGAGGATGGGGTGGGTAGGGACAGGCAAAGCAGAGGGCTCTAGGCCAGCTCCTGAACTGAGCACTTCTGCTGACGATAAGAGTCACAGGCACCTGTTAGCTGCTCAGCTTTCCTGGGAGTCTGGAATGGGGCGTGCGGACGGATGTTTAACAGGTGCCCTAGATGATCCTTGTCATCAAGGAAGTTTGGTAAACAAAAATCTACCCTGTGAGTGAACACGAGACCTTTAGGAAGTCAACCAAGGCTATTAAAAGAATTAAAATGCTTATTTTATTGGGTAGCTTGTCTCACTGTAGACAGAAAGGTTTTCTTCCTTCTTCAGTGAAAAGACTTTTTAAGTGGTACAGTTATTACTATTTTAAAAAATACCCTAAGTACTCTGTTTACTTCTGGTGAAACAAAACCAGTCGTTAGAAATGGTCTGTGTCCGGCTCCACGCCCACCCCAGCCGAGACTGGGATAGAACGGTTTTCTTGAAAAATCCCCACGTGTACACACACACACCCCTCATGTCTCTTAAGCCAGAAGTTTGCTTTTCCTAGCTGCAGTACAGATCACTTTTTTGTTGTTTATGTTTTTTGTTTTAATTATTTGGCATTCACATGTGGCTGTTAATATGTGCTCTCTCTCTCTCTTTTTGTTTTAATTAAAACAAGAAGCTTTTAACTGGTGTGTGGTGTTCTTAAAACCTTCTCAGCACATTTCCCTGTGGTGATGGTCCATCAGCGACCCCATTTCTCACCTGTCTTCTCCAAGTATGCTCTGTGCTACCTCACACTGCCTACTTCCCTCACCCTGTCTTATTCTGAATATCCTTTTTCTTTAGCTAATTTCATGTTTTCTTTCTTTCTCTCTCCCTCTCCAGCTTTTTTTAATCTTGTCTTCAGCAGCTGCACTAAGTCTAAAGGAGAAGACTGCCATTGTAGAAGAGTTAGGGTTCCATATTGTCTCAAATCAGAAACCAACCAATTCCCTCTCCCTCCAAAGTGCGTGCGCATACACACACACACACACACACACACACACACACACATACCACACAACAAGTGTTCATTGTGTCCCTGTGTCCAGGCAAGACGCTCTCTCCCGACTTACGTGGTATTTTAAATGGAAGTGTCTTGTCCTAACCTAACAAGGCATGCAAAGAACCATCCGAGCTGGAGAATGGACCAAATGTAGCTTCAGAGAGACAACTGCAGGACGACTCACCCAAGTGTAAGTGACTGAGGCAGGAGACCTCAGCTGTGGGTGTGGAAGTACTGTTCACAAGTTTTCGTTTGTTTTCTGTTTTTCTTTTTAAACACCAATTCTCTGGTTCAATGGGTTGACTGTCTACAGCCACTATTAAACATTTCTGAATATGGATGAGAAAGTCGAGCAACATTCATATCTTCTTCAGCATTCACAGACCTTCTGCAGACCCCCCAGCAAGTGGGGGAAGTGGATCTACTAACTCTCAGGTGGAGAAGGGAGAGTCGGGGGAGTTTAAGCTTAGTGAGAGCAAAATGACTCCGTTCAACCTTCCAAGGCCAGTTGGGGTTTTGAGAGAAGTTTCTGCTCAACTTGGGATCTGGAGGGAGAGCTTTGATGTTGATAAATCTGCCTTGAATTCATTGGTTTAACTTGCATCAAAATACCATGTGAGTGTGCTCATTCCCATATATCCCTACAACCGTTGCCATTCCACTGTTCTGTGTCTCTTGAGAGAGCCTCTTTGCATGTTTTCCAGAGTCTGTTTTTCCTTTCTTCTCCTTTGTTCTTTTTGCTCAGAGATGTGACCAGTCATTGGCCCTCTGGGGCTTTCATTCGCCAGGAGAAACATCCCGAAACCAGCATTGTTTAGCTTGATACCTTTCTAATGTCCATGTCAATTTTCAATAAAATTCAAAGAAATGCTCAACGGCTGTGTGATCATTAGGTGATGGGCCGACCGCGGTTTGCCTTAGGAGGAGTGGGTGGCTTCCTTTCAAAGGGGGTGACCGAGGAGCTCAGGGAAGCACCATCAGCCAGTTTGCAACCTTCCTGGGTAGGCTGCTGGGCCTGCTCCCCCCACCTGGGCTTGAAATTTCCATGGGGTGAGGTGGAGATGAGCAGGAAGTCCTTTACTTTTCCTTCATTAGCATGGACTTAACTGATGCGTTGAGCTCATTATCTTCCAGGATAATAAATAGATGGAGAAAGTGGAGTTGCCAAACCCTACAGAATAAGATTTGGGTGAGTTTTAATTCCAGAAGGAAAAGAACTCTGCGCTGCATGTCTTATTTAATACTGTGATGTGAGCATCCCTAAAATTCATGGATATGACTTGAAAAGCCTTCTATGGATAGGGTCTCCTAGGGAGGGAATCCTCCTTTTGTCCCTGCCAGCATTAAAGCGGGCAAGAGGGAGAGTGGTCAGTTTTCCTAGTTCTGGTCGCCGTCGAGGTGCGGTTTCCTTTCCTCAGCTTCATTTCCCGAATGGCCAGATGCTGGAGACCGGAGGGTGGTGGATACCCTCTTCGAACCGAGGCCTGGAGGCGTCTGAGCGGGTACCGGGGGAAACGACACTGGCCTGCGTCTGCGCAGCTCGCACACTAGGGGGCAGCCGAGCGGGAACAACACTTGCCTGTGACGTCACCGAGCCCCGGCAGGCGCTGAGGTGTGGAAAAATACCGGCTCTGGAGCCAGACAGACTTGCCAGCCGTGTATGCTCTGGGGCAAGTTGTGGTCAAAACTTCCCTGTAAAAGAAGAATATCAGTAACTCCCTTGCAGGGTGATTGCGAAGGTTCCATGAGCTAATGTAAATTAAAGATCTGGGTGTTCACTAAACGGAATCCCTGTTAAGGATGGAGTTTCCCCTTTACTAGAAGTATCTTAGGTTCTTCCAATCCACGGTTTCTCAACCTCAGCACTATAGTCTTTTGATGCCAGATAATTCTTTGCTGTGGAGGCTGTCCTGTGCACTGTAGCATCCCTACCCACTAGATGTCAGTAGCACACTATACCATCCCATCCCCAGCTGTGACAACTGAAACTGTCTCCAGATAATGCTAAATGTCCCCTGGAGGGCAAAATCGTCCCAAACTGAGAACCACTGCTCTAGGGCAGGGGCCAACAAACTTTTTCTGGAAAGGGCCAGCTGGTAACTATCTTAGGCTTTGCAGGCCACGTGGTCTCTGCAACTATTCAACTGTTAGCTATAGAACAAAACCAGCCATTGATAATATGTAAAAAGATGAACGTGACTGTGTGCCAATAAAAGTTCATTTGCGGACACTGAAATTTGAATTTCACGTGTGGGTTTCATTTTCACATGTTCTGAATTATTATTATTTTGATTTTTTCCAACCATTTAAAACGTAAAGACCACTCTGAGCATGAGGGTCATAGAAATGCAGGCAGATGGACGGGATTTGGCCTGTGGGCCACGGTTTGCTGACCCCACCTCTAATGCATTTTGGTGCTTGTTGATGCCTCATCGAGCCTAAAGGTGTTAGAAGTGACAGGCTGGGGACTTCCCTGGTGGCGCAGTGGTTAAGACTCCACCTGCCAATGCAGGGGACGCGGGTTGGAGCCCTGGTCCGGGAAGATCCCACATGCCGTGGAGCAACTAGGCCCGTGTGCCACAACTACTGAGCCTGCGCTTTAGAGCCCGTGCTCTAGAGCCTGCGAGCCACAACTACTGAGCCCTCATGCCACAACTATTGAAGCCCACGCGCCTAGAGCCCGTGCTCTGCGACAAGAGAAGCCACCGCAATAAGAAGCCCACGCACCGCAATGAAGAGTAGCCCCCCGCTCGCTGCAACTAGAGAAAGCCCGCGCACAGCAACGAAAACCCAACGCAGCCAAAAATAAATAAAATAAATTTATTTAAAAAAAAGTGACAGGCTGGTCAAAAGAAATCAGAAATGAAGACAAATGGCTGATGTTTTAATGCAAGTTAGTGGAGAAATGGGTTTGATTAACTAAAATTTGCATATAGTTTTGCTAGAGCATAGATGGGGGCAAGGGTCTGCTGGGGCTCTGAGAGCCAGTTGCTGGGGCCCTGCTGAGCAGTGAGAAGGCCAACTACTTTTAGGGACAGAACCAGGCCGCTAATACCCTCAAAAAGGCTGAGCAAACTGGGCTCCAGTTGTAAGCACTGAGGTTAAGCAGTGTCCTTTTGTGTTCAAAATGCCCCGCTCGAGGAGATTCATCCCTTTGCTAAAAGGACAGATTTCTTGCAAGGCCATTCTTTTAAGATGACGGCGCCTCTTGAAAGACTTCTGCATTAGAACAGTTAATACCTCACGTTGGCTTTGCCACCTGGACCTACTACCTTCCGTCAATGTCCAGCCAGGTCCTGTACTATCTCTTAGCTTGTTTGGCTTGGACTTTAGAAAGTCCCTGCCCTCAGCTCAATACCTATAAAAATTATATATATATTTGTTATGTATAGGATTGGGCTCAAACTTCTTATCTTGGTTTTAGGCTCATTGAAATTATTTTTTCTTAATCGAGTGATAAGGGTGTATTGGACACCACCCGTGAATTTGGTCCAGTGCCCTCTGCTGTGGGGGATACTTTGCATGAGATCAGTTAGACACTGCTCTTGAGGAACTTACAGACTGGCCCTATCTTATTTACCCAACCATACTTTCCAATACTTCCTAATAGCCGTTTCCATTCCAGTCCATTCAGTCTCTGCACAGGCCTCTCCCTGAGTTAAGCAAACTATTTGTTGACATTATCTGAAATATCCTCTACTGATTTAAATCCTGCCTTTGAGGCTCAGGCCTACCTTCTCCTTGAAGCCCTTCTTGACCCCATTCACCTATCTTGATCTCTTCTTCCTTTTCTAACCTCCTGGCTGAAATTTTCTAACCTTCTCTGCTTCTCGTTTGAGGGACTTCATTCCTAAAGAGAGGTTAAACTTCCTAAGGGTAGGAACATCATTTCATAGCCCCCCAGAGGGCCAGGACAGTGCTGGACACACAATAAAAAGTGATTAAGAGGTAGCTAGATTGAGATTCTTAACCAATGTAGGGAACTATTGCACTTCTGAAACATTTAAATTTGAAATTAAGCTACAAGAATAATACCAAGTATACCCACATCCTCTTGACCCAGATGCACCAACTGATAATATTTTGCCCCATTTGCTTTATCATTTATACTCAGGCTCTCTCTGTATCTAGATAGATAGAGACACATAATATTTTTTTATGAACCATTTGAAGGTAATTTACATGTATCATGGCCCTTTACCCCTAAATATTCCAGTGTGTACTTCCTAAAAATAAGGATATTCTCTTACATAGCCACAGTCACCAACTTCAGTAAATTTAATATTGTTACACTGCTTTAATCTATTGAATAGTATACTTTACAGCAATTTTTCTTGTCATATAAGATTGGCTCTAGGATCACCCATTGTGTCCTGTTTCTTTAGTCTCCTTTAATCTGAAACAGCCTTTCTTCGTCTTTCCATGACATTGATATTTTTGAAGTCCCATTTAAAAAATAGACTGTTCTCATTTTGGGTCAAGGTGTTGCCCAGTCTCTGCACTATATAATCACTGTTTTTTCCCCTTCTTTGCTACTAGTAAACAATCTGTGAGGAGAAAGTATAAGTCCATGCAAATATCCTACTCCTCACCAAACATTTCCCCCTAGATTTAGCATCTATTGGTAATTCTTGCCTGAACCAATCTACAAAATGATGATTTTCCAACTCCAGCATTCCCTTCATATTTACCAGTCAGCACATGATATTCTGTTGTAAGCAAAGGCCCTCCCTTCTCTCTCATTATTTCTTTATCTACTTGGTATCACTGTGGACTTATGACTTCCTATTTTTTCAGTGGCTCATAACTGTCCTTAATAATTTTTATTTTATTTATTTATTTATTTTTTTGCGTACGTGGGCCTCTCACTGTTGTGGCCTCTCCCGTTGCAGAGCACAGGCTCCAGACGCACAGGTTCAGCAGCCATGGCTCACGGGCCCAGCCGCTCCGCGGCATGTGGGATCCTCCCGGACCGGGGCACGAACCTGCGTCCCCTGCATCGGCAGGCGGACTCCCAGCCATTGCACCACCAGGGAAGCCCTTTTCCTTAATAATTTTGGTGCTCAAATTACCGGGATTTGGCCAGCTCCTAGCTATTGTTTTTAATCCATTTAGTAGCCATTCCTCAAGAGGCTATTGTAGTGCAGAATACTCTGGTCAAGAACTTTTGGTGATCTAATTTCTGGGATAGTTTATGAGGGTGGTGCTTAGCCAGGTTCCCCTCCTCTCATCACGCACTGGCTTCCCCACAGGAAAGGGCAGGGAAGGAAGCTCAGAGCTGTCAGACTCTGTGTGTGTGTTTCATGTAAAAACAGTGGCAGGAGCCTGTGTTAGAACAGAGAAGGATGATGGAGGGGAGGAGGACAGGTGATTACAGGAGATTTCTGGATTGTTTTAGGATGGCAATGGCTGCTGTTATCAGAGCCCCCTCCTACACCTCTCTTCAACCATTATTCCGATAATCTACTTCTGCTTAGGGGTTTCAATTCCTGCTCACTGAGAAAACATCTGTGGCTTGTGAGAAGGGAATAGGCTGAGATAGGTTGGCTGAAGGCTTTTTTTGATCAGAAGGATTACCAGGGAAAGGTCATGGAGAATCATGGGAATTTTTGTTTTGTTTCCTAGAGATGAAACTGCTTATTCCATAGCAGGATTTACAAATGGACTCCAGCTATGGCTGTTCCAGAGCAATTGGCCTCTAACATCAATTCCATTGCCTTTCACTCTGTAATCCAAATTCACAAGTCAGATTGGAATTATTTGTTCCTGTATGATGGAAGAATTTTCATCCAAGGTGAGAGGAAGGCATTTTTATTTTCTCAACTCTTTTTCTAAGAAAGCTGTGTATTTTTTTAACACTATGGTCTTTTGGTATAATTATCTGTACTTCTTTTTAAAATTTATTTATTTATTATTTATTTATTTTTCGCTGTGTTGGGTCATTGTTGCTGCACGTGGGCTTTCTCCAGTTGTGGTGAGTGGGGGCTATTCTGTTGCGGTGCGCGGACTTCTCATTGCGGTGGCTTCTCTTGTTGCAGAGCATGGGCTCTAGGCACGCAGGCTTCAGTAGTTGTGGCTCTCGGGCTCAGTAGTTGTGGCTTGTGGGCTCTAGAGCGCAGGCTCAGTAGTTGTGACTCAGTTGCTCCGTGGCATGTGGGATCTTCCCGGACCAGGGCTCGAACCCGTGTCCCCTGCATTGGCAGGCAGATTCTTAACCACTGCGCCATCAGGGAAGTCCCAAAAGCTGTGTATTGATTGCAATGTTGATTTTGATGAAAGTTAGCATCTTAGGCTGAAATTAATCTAACTGTAAAATTACAAATCAGCTTAAAATGTAGGCCCCAAGAAAATGAATTTCACAAGTTTGGGACAACAGAAAGAGCCTTCATTCATTCAATCATTCATTTAATTCAACAAATACCTGTGGAGTTCCTACAGGAGCCAGGTATAGGTGCTAAAAGCAAGACAGATGAGTTCCTTGTTCTCATGGGGCTGTCACGGGGGGTGGGGAGGAGTCAAAATTTTTTAAAGTTCAGAAGGTGGTACACACTGCAAAGAAAGAAAACACAGAGCAATGCAATGGCAAGTGACTGGGGGAGCACTGGATGATGAGTCAGGTGACCTAGATTCTGATCTCAGCTTTGCCGGAAATGGTCTCTACAGTCTTCAGCTATCATTACACCTCTCTGGCCTTATTTTTCTCACTCATGCAATGATGATTTGAGTTTATGGTCTCTACGCTTCCTTTCTAGTATCATGTTCTTTGATTTGATGGTTCAAAGACTGTCATTATTTCAATAAACATGAATGCCTATCAGAGTCAAAGACAGCACTCCCTGTGTAATGGGAGAGACAGGCATGGAAATAGATCATTATGAAACAGTGTGAACAATGCTGTAATTTGCTCTTCTCAGTCCAACACACCCCTACACATAAATGTGTCACATAATGAGAAATACATCGTTAAACAAAAGGGGACAGTGGGTCAAAGCTACCTCATCCAACGGTCCTGCTGCCGTGGGACATTGAGTTCTGTGCAGGACTATTTCTCCCCACTAACACTATAATCAGTTCCAGGACAACAGAGAAAACCCGGTTTCTTTTTCCTTTGTATTGACTATACTGAGCACACAGTAGGTGCTGTGTAAATTCCCGCTGACAGACACTCATTAACTACTTTCATAGCACAGATTGGCAGACAGGGATTGAGGGATTGGGCTGGAGCAGAACCGCGCGTCTAGTAACAACGTTTGCCTACAGAGTGATTGAGCCATTTGCTGCTGTGCAGCTTTTAACCCTCTTTTGGGGGCTTCTTTTGCATTTTGTAATATTCTGCACGTTTTAAATTGATACAGTTAATACAGAATTATTTGAAGTCGTGATCACTACTGTGTAAACACGATGCTTGTCAACAATTGGGACGCAGTATGGATGATAAAAGTGGTTGACTAGAGAAGTGGCGCTGTGGATGATTTTCTAAGTATTTCGTTTTTAGTACTACTTCACAGTAAAACACAAAGCTAATCCTCTGAAGAAAAGGCGCCTCGGAGAGCTGACATTTAAAAAATAAAAAGGGTAAAATACATTTCAAACCCAAGTCCCTCCCAAAGTACACGGTCCCACTGTCAGAAACCCAGGGAAAAGCATCAGGCGAGCTACTGCTGCCAAGAATCACCTGTAGGAGCCTTCCAGGGACTTAACGGAAAAAGGTTCCCAAGCCTCAGAGAACCTTCCAAAAATCCCCTTCCTGGAGCCCCGCCCCCCGCTTGTTATCACAGTGCGTCAAAGGCCCGTAGTCGTCAGGAAAGGGAAAAAAACGTACGTCGCGCGAGACTCAGCGACGGGATTTCGAAGTTAGGGAACAGCCGCGGCGCAAGCGCACTGGCTTCACAACCTCGGGGCTGCACGCGGGTAGGTAGACTAGAGGAAGGGGAGCAAAGCGTGCTGGTGTCTTTTTTTTTTTTTTCCTTCCCAGTGCAGTGCGTGAGTCTGCGGGTAGCCGGAGGTGCGGAGCGCGGGGCCTGGCTCGGCCTCCCCGGCGCGCGTGTGATTGCGGCGGGTGCCCTCCTCCTGCTCCTCCACGAGTTGGAGGAGTGCAACGGGCGTGCTCCCCGGTTGCTGGGACGCGAGCTGGTGCTCGCCTTTTCAGCGACTGCCCGTCACGCACACACTCCAGTCCCCTGAGAGTTGGTCTTCGCGCCTCGGCGCGCCCCTCCTCACCCAGCCCCTCCCACCGACCCCCGTTCCCGCTCTCTCCTGGTAGCGAGTCGGCTTCATCCCTGGGGTCCCTGCTTGGGGGCGGAGAAGATGGCTGGCGGACGTCTGCTGTTGGGGGGCGACTTCCTGTCGCCGCCGCCGCTGCCCCCCCTCCCGCCGCCGCCGCTGCCGCCCCTCCCGCCGCCCCCGCCCGAGCCAGTGCTGGAGCAGTGGCGCTATAGCCACGAAAGTGACTGGCAGTGGGCTCTGCGGCGCAGCTTCATCTGTCGGCACCTGCACAGCTATCCCGGGGCTGCCCTAGACCAGCTCCTCGCGCTCTCCGCTGCCTGGACCAACCACGTTTTCCTGGGCTGCAGGTGAGGAAGGTGTGAGGGTCGAGTTAGGGACCCGGGTTGGGGGGGAATCGGCGATGAGGGTTGGGATAGGGACGGGGGGGGCGGGTATGGATGAGGGCTTAGAGACTGGAGATTTGGAGGTGCTGGAGGACTCCAGAGGGCTCACTGTTGGCCTGGGGGGGTTGGCCGAGCTAGGTGGCAGGGGATGACATAACAGCTAGAAGGGTGCGGGGATCGCGGGAGCGGCCCCTCCAGGACCAGGGATGGAGATAAAGAAGCGCCTGGGAGAGGATTATTGAGAGGTGGTCATTGTGATGGTGTTTTTGGACGGCGTGGGAAATGACGAATAGCAGAACCTCGGACCTGCGTAGGACCTTCCAGGGATGCGGTATCCGCAAAGAATATTCAACAGTCGGGGCTTTGAGGGTCTGTGGGGGGAGGGGAGGGGGACTCTTTGGTTCTAATTCTAGTCTCCTCCTGACTGGCCTCCCTTTGCATCCCCGTTAAATTAAACAACACCAGCCCCTCAGCTGGGTTGTACTGTCTTCTCCTGGGGAGGCGGTTTGTATGAGGTCTCTCAGCCGCAGGGCCCGCCTTCCTGTAGATTTGCGCATACTGTGTATGGATGCAAACAAAGAAATGGATATATCTGCTGTAAAAAAGGATTGCCCTCATTTCCCCTTCATTGTGATCAGAAGGATTAACATTTGGCCTCTGGGTGAGGTTTTAGGTATGAGTCCCCTACCCGCCTTTCCTAGAACCTGGTCTGTGTTCTGAACAGGCCTCTTTGAAAGCTCTTTGCATTCAATGGAGACTGCGGTATGGTTCCAACGCATTTTTTTTTTCTCAACAGACTACTTGGACCACTGTCATACAGAACCCTCAAACAGGCCCTATACTTGACTAATCATTCCCTTGATAGACTAAGAGGCTTCTTTTTTTGACACTCTTGCCTCACGGTGAATTTTTTATTAGGAAGGATGAGAAATTCTGGAAAATGATCAGATCAATTTCAGCCAGTTCAGTTCCAGGAATGACTGTAACAGATATAGATAAATAGGATTGTCTACTGTTAGTGCTTAATTGTTGAACATAGCATCCAACGTGATACTTTGTTTTGCTTTCATAACACAAATGTGTTTTTTTCTACTCTAGGTTAGTGTAATTTCTGCCTCCAGAGATAATGATTATTTCACTGGAGGAACTGGTTACAACTGGGGAAGCCTCAGTAATTAATCAAGTCAGATAGATCTAATTGACCTTCACTTAACAATATTATTCTGGCAGTAGAAAAGGTACCTTTATCCTGTAATCATAGATCTCCTTAATATCACAGAAGGCCATGGGGAATCTGAATCCTTAAAAAAAAAAGTTATAGGTGAGGAGAATAACCATCCTTTGTGTTAATGATAAATCTTACCTTCCCACAAGAATGTGAGCTCCTTTGGGGAAAGGGTTTTTGCTTTCTTGTTCACACCTTTATCCTCAGTGCCTAGAAGAGTGCCTTCTTCATAATAGCTGCTCAGTAAATATGTGTGGCATGAACAGATGAATACAGCTTTGTAATGTACAAAATACTTAAAACATTTATGTATCTCATTTAATACAACAACCTTAGAAATTGAGTGGTGTCTCGTTTTTACAGCTAAATCAACGGAAGCCAAGAAGTTAAGTGACTTTTCCAAGGTCCCATAGTTGGGGCTGGGACCCAAGTCTTCCGATGTTCTTTGCACTGAGACACAGCTGCTATAGGGAAGGATGGACCAGGAGTGAAAGCAAGTAATGGACATAAGTCATTATTATCTCTCAGGATTTCATCCCAAGAACAACAGCAGCCTTGAGCATAACTAGGGCATTAAAAACATAAACCGGGCCAGTGATAGTGTTAAAAGCTCAGGCATCCAGAGCATTTGTGTGTATGCACTCACCCAGGCACATTTGTGTATAGTATATATCAACACATGTATTGTCATCATGTTGCATTGTAGTTAAGTCAATTCAATCAATACAAGAATTGCTATAACATTATCCAGTAGCTTAACTGAAGAGTAATGTTTGCATTGTACCTGATAACTTAGATATAGGAGAAATGGAAGAGGCAATAAAGAATCTTGGAAGCTAGGGACCAAGTGCAGTCTTCCACTTTAGGCAGGCTTTATATTAGCTGTCATCTTCAGGTGGGTAAAATCTGTATTCCAGTACTTGTTAATGTCGATGTTGGCAGAGCTCTTGTTTTCTGGTCTATTCTTCTGTGATGGAAGACTCTTCTTTTCTCCCAAGGGGACTGTGGAGTACATGGTGACACAGCCCATTCTACTCTAAAATTGTTAATTTGTTGTTCGAGGCTCATCCCTTGACTTACAGAACAGATTATAAACAGTAGCAAGAAGGGAACTCTTTGCCTTTTGTTTCCCACTCGCAGGACTTTCTGTGTTCTGAGTTAGCTGGGGCTGAAAGAACTCCTAGGTTAAGGACATCTTTGAAAACTCTTTGATCATAAGACCAAGCCAGGAGGAGGAGCTCAAATGTGCAGGGAAGCAAACCACGTTTCATTCTTTTTGGTTATAGTGGTGATTGTCAGAGAACAAGTTTGAATATCTTTTTGACTATCTGTAACATGTTTCTCAGACTTAAGCAAGCATCAGAATCACCTGTTAGGCTTGTTAAAACACATTGCTGGGCTCCACTCCCAGAGTTTCTGATTCAGTAGATGTGAGGTGGGACCCCAGAATTTGCATTTCTAACTAATTCCCAGATAATACTGTTTGATCAGAAAATGCTCATCCAGGGACTACACTATAAGAACCGTTGCCTTATAGGATAAAATAAAGCAATGTTTTCCAGTCTGCTTTTTTGATCATTTTTTCCCTCATAGTCTAGGCAATGAGGGAGCCCAAATAGCTGAAATTATTTCTCTTCACTTTTTCTTGTCTGCTTCATAAAAGTAAACAACCTGTCAAGATTGTTTTCTGTAGGCAATTTCTAAGATTGTCTTGTGGTTAATGAAAAGTTAGTGCAGTCTTCTAATCAACTACATCTACAGCACTGACATAATTGTTCATATGAATGCCTAGGGACCTCTGCAGTTTTTACTTAAAATTGTCAATAGTGTATGTATATTTAATAAAGCAGAATGTTTGGTTAACTGGAGCATTCAGTTTTCCAATCATTCTTCATCAGTAGTATTAGAAACAGAATCCTGGCCTAATTACCTTTGATGAGATATTAATTAATAGAGAAAATATACCCTAAAATGAAATCAGCTTTGCCACCTTGATTATTTGTCTCTTCCTTGTTGATTGAGATTGGTGTTTGGAAGGTAGATGCTAGCTGGGCTCATGTTGTGAAACTAACCTCGCACATAGTAGGTAGAGTGCATCAGTCACCAGCTAATGAAGTATGAGTGGGAGCTTTCAAAAGATGTATCAATAATCTTGGTTTTATGTTATTCACTGACTATGTTAGGAGTCTTAAGAATAGTTTTGCATAAATAATTTTATACTTGGAAATCCTAATCTTTGCTTAGTTTTCAAACCTCAACTTTTTAATTTGGACCTAGTAGAGCAGTTTAATAAATTAAAAAAATTGAAAGCATCTATTACTGAATATTCATTAAATTTCAGGTGCCATTGTATATCATAAGTATACACCTATATGCACGTGTCTTTTTTCAAGAATGTAAGATTCATGAAGTCAGATGTCTTTGTCCATTAGACATCATCTTTTTGTATGCTAGGTATGGTGGGACAGTTGTGATTTCCTAAAGCTTGGAACATAATAAGCTATCTTTGGAAACCTTAAAGACTTGCTGGGGCTTTTTGGTTTTCTTTTTTAAGCATTTACAACCAAATGGGTGAATTAACAGACTTAACTACATAATATGCATGCATCTTAAAATTACTCTATTAGACTTGCCTTACTGACACTTTACATCATGGTCCCACCGTAAGATAGAATACTATATAGCCATTAAAACTCATGTGGTAATGACATGGAGAGAAAGTTTATGACATAGTAAATTAAGAAAAACAACACCCGCCCCCAGCAGATTACAAATCAACATAGATGATCTGATAGTGTTTTTTTTGGGGGTGGTGGGGGGACGTGGTATGGGAAGCATAGAAAAAGGAATAAAAAGTAAACCCCAAAATGTTAGTGACGTTATCAGTGGTTGGGTTTGTAGGTGCTTTTCTTGGTGGATTCTCTAAAATTTCTGGAGTGAAGGTGTTCCTTTTAAATCCACTACAACAACAACAAAAAATACACTACGGAAAACTGAGTAATGAAAGCTTTACTGCCTTGGCTTATTTCAAATTTGTGGAACCACTTCTTTATCCCCGGGTAGCTACTCTCTGGAGACAGAAATCCTAGTGGTCTTCATAGTAAAGATTAATGCAAAGATTAATATTTGCATTGTTCTTTGAATAGTCAAGTGTTAGGCACTATACGGTCTGTTCCATTATTTTTTCAGCTGGTTGGGCTTCTTCAGTATTATGACTTCCTAATAAAGGGCTGAGAAGACGACTGTGTTGGCAACTAACACAGAGGTTTATTTTTATAGCCTATGGGTGATGTTGAATTTTGTGGCAGATGTAATGAATAGAGAACAGTAAGTAGGTATAATCATTACTAACGCTGGAAGAAACCTGAGAGAAAAAGTGAATGAATGAAAAAAAAAAGTGAATGAATGGAGTAGGCCCCAAATATATCATTCATGAACACTGTATGGCATACATGCCATTTACAGTTGTATACCGTATTTGGAATCAGACTATAATTTAAGGTCTGGCGAATTTTGACTGGAATTCAAGGTGAGTGGGTTGGTTGTAGTACCAATTTTGGTAGCAAGAGTGGCAATACCAGTTTAAGATTTGTAGACTTCATCTCACTTTCACAGTCTTTTGTTTTCATCACCTTGGAAATTGGACTCCCAAATCTTAATGAAAGTGATATATACAATGTATGACGTTTTAGGTGATGTCTTTTGATATTTAGATAAGAGTAAATAAAAATAAAATTGCTCTTGGTGTTTAAACACTGGTGCTAGCAGCAGCAGTTATCAGTGGGAAGTGCGGGTTACAACTGGGCTGGCTTCCAGGTAATCTGTCAGTGAAGGCCACCATGTCACTTCTCTGCTTTGCAAGGAAAGACATCTGAAGGGTGTGGAACCTATTGTGTTGAAAATGGAAAATATTATCCTCCTTCAAGTTCAGAACCTACTCATGTAGAGGTGTGCTAGTCACTCATTTTCAGAACTTGCTTGGGGAATTCCCTGGCAGTCCAGTGGTCCCTGGTAGGCTGGGTAAGGCTCTGAAGGTAGGAAGGGTGAGTAGATCCCCATGATAACCAAAACTTCCCATGAGCCCATAGTTTTGTTTCTCTGCAGGAAATTGATATTCTGTCAAGCTCCAATCTACTTCATAAAGGAGTCCTTTTAAAAATTGTATGTTTTAAAGCTTTATTATGGAAAAATCAAACACACAAAAATAGTTTAGTGGACACCCATGTGCCCATTACTCAACTTCAGCAATTATCAAGTCTGTCATGCTACCCTTCTCATTTCATCTTGCCCCCAGTTTTTTTGTGGGAGACAGTCTAGAGTATATTAAAGAAAATCTTGACGTCATTTCTCCTGCAAATACTTTAGTATATATCTGTACCAGGTAATTTTTCATAATACCATTATTCATACTCAACAAAGTTAACAATAATTTCTTAAAATCATCCAATGCCTAGTCCATGTTTAGTTTTCTGCATTTGTCTCAGGATACCTTTTTACAGTTGGTTTGATTCACAATCCAAACAAGGTCCACGCATATCTGGTTGATCTGTCTCCTTTAACCTATAACCATTCCCTCTCCTTTTATTTCATGCTGTTTATTTGATGAAGAAATGGGCTGTCACATAGTGTTTCCTTCATTATGGATTTGGCTGGCTATTTTTTTTAATATTTATTTATTTTGGCTGCACCAGCTCTTAGTTGCGGCATGCGGGATCTTCATTGCGGCATGTGGGATCTTTAGTTGTGGCATGCGGGCTCTAGTTCCCCGACTAGGGCCCCCTGCATTGGGAGCATGGAGTCTTACCCACTGGACCACCAGGGAAGTCCCTGGCTGGCTGTATGCTTGTGATGGTGTTTAACATGTTTCTAGGAGTTAGGGGCTTGATGAGGTTTGAGTTCAGTTATTTGGTGGGCAAGAACACTTTTTAGATCTTTGTCCTGTCATATCACATCAGGGACACAGGTCTGGTTGTCCAATTTTTAGTGATATTAAGATTATAAAGTTCTTCACCAGCTTTTTTTAATTGAAATTTTTATTGAAATAATTATAGATTCACGTGTAATTGTAGGGAAATAACACAAAGCAGTGCCCTGTACTCTTTACCCAGTTCCCCCCAGTGACAACATTTTACTAAGTTATTGTATCATATCATAACCAGGATAATGACCTTGTTACAATCCACTGATTCTACACAGATTCCCCCAGTTTTACTAGTACTGGGGTGTGTGTGTGTGTGTGTGTGTGTGTGTGTGTGTGTGTGTGTGTTGTGTGTTTAATTCAATACAGTTTGTCACATGTAGGTTTGCATATCCACTACCACAGTCAAGATATTGAACTGTTTCAGTACCACAAGGATCCCTCATGTTGCGCTTTTATAACCACATCCATCTCCCTCCCACTCATACACAATATTGTGTGTATCAATAGTTTTTTCCTTTTTATTGCTGAGTAGTGTTCCGTGGTATGTGGTACCAGAGTTTAACCACCTGTTGAAAGACATCTGGGCTGATTGCAGTTTTGGGTTGTTACAAATAAAGCTGTTTTGAACATTTGTGTACAGTTTTTTGTGTAAACATAAGCTTTTATTTCTCTGAGATAAATGCCCAAAAGTACGGTTGCAAGATTGTGAGGTAATTGCATGTTTAATTTTATAAGAAACTTCCAAGTTGTTTTCCAGAGTGTCCATACCATTTTACATTCCCACTAGCAGTGTACGGGTGATCCAGTTTTTCTGCATCCTTGTCAGCATTTAGTATTGTCACTATTTTTCACTTTAGCCACTCGGATAGGTATGGAGTGATATCTCATTGTGGTTTTAAATTGCATTTCTTTGGTGGCTAATGATGTTGAACATCTTTTTGTGTGCTTATTTGCAATCTGTATATCCTCTTTGGTGAAATGTTCTGTTTATATCTTTTGTTCATTTATATGTATGTGTACACATATATATGTGTATATACACATATATGCCCATTATATATATGTATATATCTTACTGTTGCATTTTGAGAGGTCTTTATACTAGATACTAATCTTTTGTCAAGTGTGTGGTTTGCAAATGTTTTCTTGCAGTCTGTAGCTTGTCTTTTCATCCTCTTCATGGGGTCTTTTGAGAACAAAAGTTTTTAATTTTGGTGAGGTCCATTTTATTAACTTTTTCTTTTTTTTTTTTTCGCGATACGTGGGCCTCTCACTGCTGTGGCCTCTCCCGTTGCGGAGCAGAGGCTCCGGACGCGCAGGCTTAGCGGCCATGGCTCACGGGCCCAGCCGCTCCGCGGCATGTGGGATCTTCCCAGACCGGGGCACGAACCCGTGTCCCCTGCATTGGCAGGCAGACTCTCAACTACTGCGCCACCAGGGAAGCCCTATTAACTTTTTCTTTAATGGATCATGCTTTTGGTGTCAAATGTAAGAACTCTTTGCCTAGCCCTAGATCTTGAAGATTTTGTCCTGTGTTTTTTGTAAAAGCTTTTTAGTTTCACATTTTACATTTCAGTCTGTGATGCGTTTCGAGTTAATTTTTGTGTAAGGTGTGAGGTTTAGGTTGAGGTTGTTTGTTTGGCTTAAGGATACCCACTTGGTCCAGCACCATTTGATGAAAAGGCTGTCCTTCCACCATTGGATTGCTTTTGCAGCTTTGTCAACAGTTGAGCACATTCGTATGGGTCTGTTTCTAGGTTCTTCTCCATCAACTTTTCATCTGATAAGCTTAGCAGCCATTGATGATCACTTATTGTTGCATTATGGGTCGCAAAATGGTAGTAATCTATCATTCCTTCATTTATTAGCTGGAATGCTTCTGTAAAAGAGATTTTCCTCATCAACTCTCTAGATTCTCTGAGGTACAGTCTGTATAGGAAAATGCCAGATAAATGCTTGCTTTCATTACCTGTTTTTGGAATAATGTTTTGATTCCCTACAAAGGTGACCAATAATGAGTTTGTAAGTATTATTATGAACTAATGGATTTTTAAAATATTTGATGTGTTTCAGTCCACTGTGATTATTCTTACTGATACTCAAGTTGGCTCACTTCTGAGTCCATTTGACACAACCCCTGAGGTCTTCGACAGCTTCCTTGTTTCCAGGCACAAAAATATCTCCCAGGTTCACCTTGTACATTTCTTGCCCCAGACTTGGATCCGATCCAACCATTTCTCTCGGGACTCTTGATTCCTTTCGGTGGGAAGTGATAGAAACCACAATCTGGATGTTAACAACCCATCCCTTATTATTTATTTATTTATTTGGTTGCACCAGGTCTTAGTTTCAGCAGGCAGACTCCTTAGTTGCAGCACGTGGGCTCCTTAGTTTCGGACTCCTTAGTTGTGGCATGCACGTGGGATCTAGTTCCCTGAGTAGGGATCGAACCCAGGCCCCCTGCATTGGGAGCGCAGAGTCTTTATCCACTGCGCCACCAGGGAAGTCCCACAACCCATCTCTTATTAACACTCTTAGTACTTCTGTAAATATATTAATGTAATTGTTTACACATAATATACATATATGATAGAGAAAAATTATGAGTTTATATGGATACTTTTAGTTCAAATTAAAGATAAGGTCTTCACCTAAATTTCTTGATTTTTATGTTTGTATGTCTCCTAATGATAGTAACATAGTTACTCATTTGATACATAACTATTTTATGGCAGATTCTTCAGTTTTATAGCCAAGACACTCTGTTGGTAAAGTCCTGTGGGAGCAATTAGAAGACGGGTCATCTAGAAACTTTTTCAAAAACTGCATTCTTATCTGTTTTAACTGTAGATTATATTAATTTAAATAGGTACAGCCCACGCTTGATGGAAAAAATTCTCCAAATGGCTGAAGGTATTGATATTGGGGAGATGCCTTCATATGATCTGATGCTGTCCAAACCTTCCAAAGGTCAAAAACGTCACCTCTCAACATGTGATGGTGAGTATACTTATTTCTGGAAGGTGGGATTTGAAGAAACAGTGTGGCTTTTTTTAATGATATGAGTGTGGTATATGATTTTAAATAACATTGGTAACTTTGGATCTTACATAAATGTAAAATTTTAACTTTCAGTTTATACATTTTTTTTAGGATGCTAAATAGAACTGAAAACTAAGAATACTGAACTCACCCTATAATGCTGTCCTTGAAGTCCGTGCCATGGAACCTCCCTTTAAATAGAACAACCTTATACTCTAGATCATTTGAGCATCTAAGTAACTAAATCCTCTTGGATGGGTCCAGCGTGGACCAATTTTCTACTAAACAGTGTTATAGGGAGAAAGCTCTAGTGTCTGGTATAGCCTCAACAGAGTTCTTCCATAGCTTTAAATTTGATATCCTCCATAAATCATTAGTTTCCAGCTGTTCTAGAAATAAAATATAGCAAACACCTTTTTGTGCAGAATAGGTCAGAACTAAGATTTTGAAGTTGAAAACATTTGGGATCTTTTGACAATTTTTTTTATTTGATTTTTCAGTCACAACCATGTAAAGCACCATCACAGAGTCAGTCACTTCTGGTGCAAAAGAGAGGCTTTGTAAATGCCTCTGCTCATCATCTCTGTTGCATTAGAGCCATCTGTTCCGTTTGCAATCCTTAAGAAGGGAGCTTTTCAGCACAGGTGGTATGAGATCGTAGTGGAACAACCTCTCACTCGGTACACTTCACCTGTGCTTTAACGCATTAGATGTAGAAGCATCTAGCAGTCATGCATGGTGGTGACCTGCATACTCGAGTCAATGGCATATTTTCTATCAGGTCTCTTCCCTTACACATGGAAAGACAGGGAGCATCCCTCCTTATGCTGGAATCTTACATTGACATTTGAGTACCTTCACCTAAATGACCTGAAGTTTTTGTGATGGGAAGTATCTTGTACCAACAATATAGTTTGCGAAAATAATATGGTTGGTACTATTTTCCTGCTTGGTTCTTTTGAAATATTCCTTTTTTAATGAATTGTAAATTTCACTCATTCTATAGGTCAAAATCCTCCTAAAAAGCAAGCCGGTTCCAAATTCCATGTGAGACCTCGTTTTGAGCCTGTGCATTTTGTAGCTAGTAGTTCAAAAGATGAAAGACAGGAAGATCCTTATGGCCCTCAAACAAAAGAGGTAAATGAACAAACACATTTTGCCAGCATGCCAAGAGACATCTACCAAGATTATACTCAAGACTCTTTCAGTATACAAGATGGAAATTCTCAGTACTGTGATTCATCAGGATTTATTTTCACAAAAGACCAGCCTGTAACAGCCAACATGTATATTGACAGTGGGAACCCTGCCCCCAGCAGCACATCACAGCAGGCAAACTGCCAGTCAGCTCCTGAGCCTTCACCATCACAGACGTTTCCTGAGTCAGTGGTAGCCGAGAAGCAGTATTTCATTGAAAAATTAACAGCAACTATCTGGAAGAACCTTTCTAATCCAGAGATGACCTCTGGATCTGATAAAATTAATTACACATATATGTTAACTCGTTGTATTCAGGCATGTAAGACAAATCCTGAATATATATACGCTCCTTTAAAAGAAATCCCTCCTGCTGACATCCCCAAAAATAAAAAACTTCTAACAGATGGTTATGCTTGTGAAGTTAGATGCCAAAATATCTACTTAACTACAGGTTATGCTGGCAGCAAGAATGGTTCCAGGGATCGAGCTACTGAGCTAGCTGTAAAACTCTTGCAGAAACGTATTGAAGTTAGGGTTGTCCGACGGAAATTCAAGCACACGATTGGAGAGGACCTTGTGGTGTGTCAGATTGGCATGCCTTCATATGAATTCCCTCCAGCTCTGAAACCACCAGAAGAGCTGGTGGTGCTGGCTAAAGATGCTTCCGGGCAGCCGATTTTTAATGCTTCTGCCAAACACTGGACCAATTTTATCCTTACAGAAAATGCAAATGATGCGATTGGTATCCTTAACAATTCTGCCTCATACAACAAAATGTCTGTTGAATACAAATATGAGATGATGCCAAATCGTACGTGGCGTTGTCGAGTGTTTTTGCAAGATCACTGCTTAGCTGAAGGTTATGGAACCAAAAAAACAAGTAAACATGCAGCTGCTGATGAGGCTTTGAAAATCCTTCAAAAAACACAACCCACTTACCCATCTGTCAAAAGTTCACAGTGCCAAACAGGCTCTTCACCCAGGGGATCTGGGAAGAAGAAAGATATAAAGGATCTCGTAGTTTATGAGAATTCTTCAAATCCTGTGTGCACGCTGAACGACACAGCTCAGTTTAATCGAATGACAGTTGAATATGTCTATGAAAGAATGACAGGACTCCGATGGAAATGCAAGGTGATTCTAGAGAGTGAAGTAATTGCAGAAGCAGTTGGAGTGAAGAAAACTGTCAAATATGAAGCTGCTGGGGAAGCTGTGAAAACCCTCAAAAAGACCCAGCCGACTGTCATTAACAACTTGAAGAAAGGAGCTATTGAAGATGTGATTTCAAGAAATGAAATTCAGGGTCGCTCAGCAGAGGAGGCTTACAAACAACAAATCAAAGAAGATAACATTGGAAATCAGCTGCTGAGAAAGATGGGTTGGACGGGTGGTGGCTTAGGTAAATCTGGTGAGGGCATTCGGGAGCCAATCTCTGTCAAAGAGCAGCATAAGCGGGAAGGGCTTGGTCTTGATGTAGAGAGGGTAAATAAAATTGCCAAGAGAGATATTGAACAGATCATCAGAAACTATGCCCGCTCGGAGAGCCACACGGATTTAACCTTCTCTACAGAGCTGACTAATGATGAGCGGAAGCAAATACATCAGATTGCCCAGAAGTATGGTCTTAAGAGTAAGTCTCATGGGGTGGGCCACGATAGGTACCTGGTGGTAGGTAGAAAAAGACGGAAGGAGGATTTACTAGACCAGCTCAAACAGGAAGGCCAAGTGGGGCATTACGAGCTTGTGATGCCTCAAGCAAATTGAGATCTTACTAATTTATTTTGTAAATGCCTAATGAGGCAGAGTTATGACTTAAAGAAATGCTACATGTTCTGGTTGCAGAGTATATTCATTCTTAAGATGTTTCACCTTGTTCATTTCATATAGTGCTTTATTAGATATTGGAACTTGAAGAATTCTGTCCACTTGTATTAGCTTAATCCAGCAGATAATATTGTGCAGTTACTGTTTGTGTCTTTGATATTGCTGTGTCCCTCAGATTTTAGTAGTTTGTACAAAGCAAGAACACATATCCAAATGGAATTTCACCCCGAGAAAGAAATTCCCATTTTAAAGGGCATAGCACAGCAATT
Source organism: Lagenorhynchus albirostris (assembly GCF_949774975.1). Classification (NCBI taxonomy): domain Eukaryota; kingdom Metazoa; phylum Chordata; class Mammalia; order Artiodactyla; family Delphinidae; genus Lagenorhynchus; species Lagenorhynchus albirostris. The sequence goes on from NC_083116.1 coordinate 28,978,387, forward strand.
TGCAACAATATGTAAAGTTGATATTGACTACAATAAAACTACAGTCTTAATTCCAGACTTCACTGAAAATGTCAGGTCATTTTGTATTATCTATTTTCATCTTTATGTGAAGCCAGTTATAGAATGTTTAATAGTAAATTGTGCTGTACGTGTAAATGTCCTTACCAACTAAATGATGTAAAACTTTCTTAAAGTAATTTTAGTGTTCATTTATTTATAACTTCTACCATGTGGTTTCCAGAATATTGGAAGTGATATACTGTATCTTGTGATATATGAGTGTTAACAAATTCTAGTCTTCACGCTGAGAGAGCACTACTTAAGAAAGCAATTGAAAAGTTCCCAAAACTTTGATTCAGTCTGAAGAAAGGAAGCTGGAACTGTCTGTTCTTGGTGCCTTGCAGAGAGACTCGCAGCAACTGTCCGCCATAGCTTTCACATCATTTGGGTGTATAGCACATCCAAGGTGGCCACAGCTGTGGTGGAGCTTTGCTAAAAGACTGAAGATACATTGGTGCTTTGATGAAAAGGTTAGCGGGCTGGTCCCTCTCTCAAAAAGCTTATTTAGCCCCCAAAGCCAACTTTGTAACATATTTAAAACTGCTATTTTCGCTTATTTCTGGAATGTAAAAAAAACTGTATAAAAAGGATTAGTGTATGCTTCCTGAATAAAAAGGAGCCAAAGTTGATCAAAATGGTGGTGTGCTTGTTTCTGGGAAGCAGCCTGGTAGCGACACTTTGGGTCTTTGGAGAAGGGAAGTGGCGTTTGCACAAAATATTTCAACACTTAGAGCACATGTGGATGAACATAATGACTTAGCAGATACGAACAGCCAGTCAGCCACCCATCACGTTTTCTCTGGGGACCAACCTGCTGGCTGCAACCAAATCTCAGGCTGTTTACTTTTACGTGATTTTGTTTTTGTATCTCAGATAAATCAAGTGTTAATATTCAGAGATAAATACTGATATTGATAAACACTTCCAATGACTTCATATTTAGAACAATTAGGTTGTTTACAGTGTCTTAAAACATTTAGCACCAAAGTTGACATGTAATTGGCCCACAATGAACAATTTCCTTTCCCCTCTTATTTATATTTTACATTAAGCAGCTGTCCATTGTAGTTAAATCAGTATTTTAAAAATATAAAGGGATTAACTTTTATGCCTGGACCTCTGTGACTTTTAGTCACCTACAGTGATTAACACAGTAAGTGATGTTTGCTTTCCACTAACTCTTTTGTCCTGCAGTATATGGCCTTTCCTAATGTTGGTAGGAAGGGAAATGAGGTGTGCATTTTATTTTGGCACTTAATGTTTTAACAGTGGCAAAGGGAACTAAGCTAAAATGTTTACAGATTTTATAGGATTTTTTTTTTTACCTACAAGTCTCATGCCAACTCTGAGAAGCTGTGGTTCAATTAGTGTTAGAAAAGCCAGGCTTCAACTCTCTTGGGTAAGAGTGGCTTTGGGGATTAAGGAGTGTGAAAACTCATTTCTCTACATTTCTTTTCTCTTCCCAAAATGATTTGGGGGCTGGAGGAGTAGGGTAGTGTTACACAAATCTGGTTTATCTATATAAGTTCAATAGAACAGAATATTAATATAGTTAAGCTCTGAAATAATGGGGCCAAGTGTGTATTTGGTTCTCGATTGGAGAGTCCAGATTTCCTAACTTCTTAGATCTGCTTTGGTATAGATGTGGAATTAGGGTGAAGTCATTTAACTCTTGCTTGAGAATAAAGAATGTTGAGAAATGGGTTTGGCAAAAATGAGCTGCTCACAACCCTGCTGTTCTGTTTTGTCCCCTTTTTGTTGGTTCTTGTATTTTCCCCTTCTTTGAGATGGCAGTCGTTTTAACCCAGTAACCTTGCTATAAAACCTGCGCAGGTACATGAGCAGTTTTAAGTTTTATTTGAATCACTTAAATATATTATACTGAGGAACTAACTCTGCTTTCAGTTATATTTATAGCTTTGAGGCTCACAGACCTATTGTTTAGATTTTTCCCCTCCCCTTTGATTAGAAAATGAATAGGGGCTTCCCTGGTGGCTCAGTGGTTAAGAATCCGCCTGCCAATGCAGGGGACACGGGTTCGAGCCCTGGTCCGGGAAGATCCCACATGCCTCGGGGCAACTGGGCCCGTGCATCACAACTACTGAGCCTGCGCTCTAGAGCCTGTGAGCCACAACTACTGAGCCTGCGCGTCTGGAGCCTGTGCTCCCCAACAAGAGAGGCCACGACAGTGAGAGGCCTGCGCACCGCAATGAAGAGTGACCCCCGCTTGCCGCAACTAGAGAAAGCCCTTGCACAGAAACGAAGACCCAACACAGCCATAAATAAATAAATTTAAAAAAAATCGACTTAAAAAAAAATAAAAAAATAAAAAAAAAGAGAAAATGAATAGAAATTTCCTGCATTCTGTTGGGATTCTTTTTAAAATAGTATAGGTACATTCACTGTGCTATGAGTAACTCCTGAAGCTGGAGATCGGTCCTAAAGAAAGGACTTTAATTACAGCTTTGGTTCTTCATCATACCCTCTTTGCCACACCAGCAGGTGCAGAATTGAAGGTTCAAGTTCAATTCTGCCATTTAAAAGGGGACCGCACAAATCTGGTTTATTGTTGTTATAAATTATTGTATGCAGGCAGCCTGTGGCATTTGTTTAAAAAAACTGTAAAGAAAAAAGCCAAATCAGCATTAAACTTTGAAATGAATGATTTGTGGTGCCTTTGACCATGGATATGATGCTTTGGGAGGTCAGCTTGTTGACGCCGTTGTAAGATTTTAAAAGGATTATCCCATGAAAGCAATTGGGAATAGTGTTTCTCAGGAGGTGTACACAAAAAAAATTAAACTTGCACATTCCCAATCTCACCTTAATTTTTTCAAGTATAAGTAACAGTGTCAATATTTAAGATACCCAGCCACAGGACTTCCCTGGAGGTCCAGTGGTTAAGACTCAGTGCTTTCACTGCCGTGGACCCGGGTTCAGTCCCTGGTCGGGGAACTAAGATCCCACAAGCTGCACAGTGTGGCAGAAAAACAAACAAACAAAAAAAACAGAACAAAAAAAAAGATATCCAGCCACAGTAGGATGAAGAAATTTATGTAAAACTAATCTGCCAAATAAAGACCAATTTAATGTCATTCTACTTTGAAGTAGAAATGGACTTAAGAGAAAGTAAGTGCATTTAAGGATGTTGCTTCTAGGTGAAACTAACCAGTTCATGTGTTCAGTGTAGGATGAGCTCCCTCATGTTGAGGCTCCTTTAAGTGCCATGTCTTAGAGGATGTATGGGTACATACACCATAAGGACTTAATTTCAATTAGCGCCCACCCCCCCTCCCCAAGAAGTGAGTTTCCACAGTCACTGTCCTTGTCTCTAAAATGAGATAGATTGCTCCTCAGAAGAAAGCAGAGTTTTGTTTAAACAAGGTAACATTGAGGATACCTGTACTCCCAAGCTTTACATGAGACTTAAAATACCATTTTATTATTTAGCTTGTTTGTTAAGCTAGGGCTTTTTTAAGAGGTGGAATGTCAGGATCAACAAGTTAGATCTTGGTCTCTGAGGATGCTGGTAAATCTCCAGGTTACTTCTCCCCCCTTACCACAATTTCGTTCCCTCGATTGACTGTAATATGTGCTGAAGTAACTTTGTTTTACCTAATAGATTTACAATCTGTTAGCATGTTTAAAAAAAGCATTAAACACTTATGACTGAAAAGAAAATACGTCCTCTCCAGCAGTATCTACTCTTCTCCCTCTCCCAGAATCTGTATTTTTGCTTTTACCATGATTTTTATTTTAAGGGGGGGAATGAGTAGACATGAGAGTCCAATAAATTCATACTAAAAGTTCATACTGAGCTAAAATATAATTATACCTTGACTACAAAATTTTAAGGTTATTTTTATTTACAAGTTTTGAAAAATGTACATTTTTTACATGGGTTACTTGTGCAAAGTTAAATTCAGAAGAGTGATAAATGCACAAAAGGTGACAATGGAACATCAGACAAAACAAGCTTTGTCCCACACTGCTACTTAAAGGTACTGTCAATCTGAAAGTATAAATATCCAAAGAAAGATTACAGACATTGACTTTAAGGTTCTTATAATACTGAAAGGGAGGAAGAAACTAAAGCATGCAGCATTAACAGAGGATTTGAGTGGAAAATAGTTTACCACAGACATGTTCCCTTCCTTGGGTTAATTAAAACTCTAAAAAAAACAATGATTATAAATTTGTTCATCTAGGGTAGCACTGCTCCTTTAAAAGGATTAAAGGATCTCCAACCTTCCCTAGCTTAAAAACTAATGATTGTTTCCATTCCTCTGCTCCCACACCTCTTTAAAAAGTGAAAATCCAGAAGACTTCAGTATTCTGAATCTTAGCTTGGGTGTGTCCATTGAACACCTTGCAAGGAGAGGAAGTGTCAGTTACTATGCTGCACTCCTTTGGCTGAGCCCTTTAACATTCTCCTTCCTACCAGTACAAAACACAACTCATGTTAGTTTGATATTAGTATCATAGCCTTTTTAGCTTCCATTGCTCTTTCAAAATGAGTGTTTATGTGGATTTGTTTCCCTGTTTTCTATAGGCCATATTCCAAAAATTCACTTCTAAATCCAACAAAAGTGAAGGACCAGCCAGGGTGAAACTCTTCAATAATCATTCTGTTAAAAATAACATTCTGGTCATCAAGCTATGCATAAGCACCACTTGTAAATTCATTCATTTTAAAAGCTTAGTGTAAAGTACAGTAACACAATACTGCCATAAAACTGGAAATGAGATACAACAGAAAAGGAATTAATTAAGCATTAGTGACTTTTTGCACGTAACCCAGGTACAGTACATTTGATCTCATAGAGGGTGTTTTCTGATGTTTAAGGAGAGGGTAGAAGGGGTAGGAAAAGCCTGGCAAGGGAAGATGGAAACAGCACAACAGCTATTTTGCTTTTAATAAAGTAAATGTAATGACACTGATGAATAGGAAGGTGACAAACACATCAATATATATTTTTCTTATGACCAGCTGCTTCTTTTCCTGCACCCGGGTCAACAGTCACGCCAGCTCTGTTCTACTATCGCAGAAACACGTTTTTCATACTCCCGCTTGTTCTCCTGGTACAGCTGAGCAGCCTGGCTGTTTGCTGGACTATTGGGATTGGGTTCATCCAAAAGAGACTATAGAGACAATTTGTAAAAAGTCAGTTCCTCAATGCAAATATACATATACATATGGTTGGCTAAAAACTTTGTTCAGGTTTTTCGTACCATCTTATGCAAAACCTGAACGAACTTTCTGGCCAACCCAATATGTATATTCAACACACTCGAATTGTCCTAGGTAGCAGCTAAATTTGCTCTCTTAGCATAATAGTCTACAGTTACATTAATCTGCTAGTAGCTAGGCAAACGTGTATGTTTTCTGGTGGGTTAGGTCTTACCTACTTTTTACTTATGACTTTCAAAAACAATTGCTAATATAAACATATCAAAGGCCATAGTCACATTAAGGAAAATTCACCTGTATGGATGTTAAAATGGAAGACACATCATATGTTGGACTCCAACGGTTCTGAAGTATGTCCAGACATATACTACCATCTGCATAGACTAAGAGCATAGAAGTAGGTTATGTTAAACATAACAAAACCATTAAGGTTTTAATATCATAGTCAAGACAAACACAGTCAAGAATACTTTGCTTTTGAGGTTTAAAAAAGACTACTTAGCTGCCTCTTAGTTACCTTCCTAAAAGTGTCATAATCACTACTAGTGAAACAGGATGATCAGAGAATGTCAAACATAATCAGTATAAAACTGGAGGATACCTAATGCTTGTTATTCTGAAAAGACTGCCCTGTTATCCAGGAAACCACGCACAATTTTTAAGAGGGTTCCTCATCATTGATAGACTTATGGGAAATTCACTCCACTAAATTTTTAAACTTTATCTCCTATCTGAAATAACCAAGATAGCTCAGAGTTCACAAGGTTTCATTTTGGTGTGAAGATAAAAATATCTGATACCCTGGAAAATACATTATTAACCTGAATAAAAGGCAACTTGTTCTAGGCTTACTACTAGAAAAAAAATAAAAGAGCAAAATAGTAAGTTAGAATCACCTGTGGCACTTTTCCAATATACCGTATACCTGGACTCAACCACAGAATCTGATATTCAGTGGGTCTGGAGTGGGGCCGGGACATCCATGGCTTTTAAATGTCCCACGCTAATTCTGATCTGCATCCAAAGCTGAAAACTATTGCTCTAAATGCTAGTGAAAATAATCACAACACAAAACTACCCCAATCTGGCCTTACATTAAAAGGAAACCTCAAGAACATCCTTATTTTTGTTTAGTAAGTAAATGATAAAATCATCAAAACCAGGAGGCTCTCAGATTCCAAGCAAAGGCAATGTCCCTTCACTGCTTCAGTTCTAGGACCACAGACCAAGACAGCAACAGACCACCATGAACAAGTTCAGCTTTCAGGAAACAGCAAGATGCCTAGACAAATACTCAGGTGCTACAGACAAATAGGAAATGTGGAATACCTCCCAAATAAACAGTGTAGTAGTTTGAAATACTGTATTAAAAGTGATACTTGCCATTTGGATGAAACATCTTAGAGACAAATCTAACCGTAGGTGGCTTATTCGGATATTCTTCAGTGAATTCTATTGTAAGCTTAAAGGTTCCTGTAATTAGAAAAGAAAGGGTTAAGAAAACCTACTTATCACTTTGTTCGGTAGTACTTTGTTTTTAATACTACATGACTTCTTTTTTCAAATATTATATGAAATAATGCAAAGATATAGAGTAGAGAGGAAAGAGACCAGGTAAGAGATACAGCTCCAGAGACTGCCCTAAAAATGGACAGACACTGTAAGAACCATCACTCAAAGGTGATTTGTTTTCTGTTTTTCCATTATTCTCCCCCAAACTTAAATACAGCCATTTTAAACTCAAAATTACTGCCTGCAGGATAACTTTAGCCACTGTACATTTTGAAGACATCCTTAAAATGACAAGCAACTAGAGCCAAAATGTGGCCTTCCTCCTTGAGAAGACTGAAAGACCTTAATAAAGGCCAATTTTAATCAGCTGTCATCTTAAATGGTGATTTTTAAATGCACTAGAAAGAATGAGAGCACAAAGTTCAAAAACCAATGCTAGAAATACAAATCAGTAATCAAATTATTTTTAAAATAGCAGGAAATAAGAAAAGTGTTCACTGGCTCCTCTTCATGTAATAGCAACTCTATAATGAAAACATAATTGAATGTAAGCCAGAAAAAACTTCACAGTCCCTCTTTAAAACCCTCAAGTATGACTCACAAGCTACTTCACTATAAAACCAGCTCAATTATTCACACTAATGGTAGGAATTAATGGCAGAAATAATTAAAAAATCATATTAGATTGCATTCATGTCTCCAGTAAATTTCTTTCTAATGATGTTTACGCTACTATTGAAACAAATTATTTTTCTTGAATATGTGTCAACTAAGGTAGCAGGAGGCCCTAAAGTATACTAAGTTAACAGACTTATTTATAAGAAATGGACAAACTGGATCTCATTCAAGAATTGCTGGGGACTTCCCTGGCGGTCCAGTGTTTAGGACTCTGCGCTTCTACTGCAGGGGACACTGGTTCGATCCCTGGCCGGGGAACTAAGATCCCACATGCCCCACAGCACGCCCCCGCCCCCCACCAAAAAAGAATTGTTGGATGTTGTGATTTGGGGAAATTATTTTCTTCAAAATGTTATTTTTAATTGGGTTTAATAAATTCAAGAAAACAACTGGGCAATTGTTTTTTCCTGACTGAAATTTCTTGAAGTAATCTTAAGGAATCAGTTATTATCTAAGGTGATGCACGTTCCACTATATTACTCTGGTCCATTTAATAAATTACTTATTCTAATACAATAGACCACACTTCAGATAGAGTATAATTTGTTACTGGTTCCTTCGAGTTAGCAATTTATTTCCTCCTTGCTTCCATTCCTCCTTTCCACTTAAGAAAAAAAGACTATAGGGCTTCCCTGGTGGCACCGTGGTTGAGAGTCCGCCTGCCGATGCAGGGGGCACGGGTACGTGCCCCGGTCCGGGAGGATCCCACATGCCACGGAGCAACTAAGCCCGTGTGCCACAAACTACTGAGCCTGTGCTCTAGAGCCCGCGAGCCACAACTACTCAAGCCCGCGTGCCACAACTAATGAAGCCCACGCGCCTAGAGCCCGTGCTCTGCAACAAGAAGCCACCGCAATGAGAAGCCCGCGCACTGCAACGAAGAGTAGCCGCCGCTCGCCGCAACTAGAGAAAGCCTGTGCAGCCACAAAAACCCAACGCAGCCAAATATAAATAAATAAATATATAAAAATTAAAAAATGCAACATATGGAGACATATTATATTCCCCAACTATAGTTACTCCCTAAACTTGAAAGTCAGATCTGAAGTTACTATGTATTATAACTAAGGACAAAAAGCAAAATATTTTGGAATGGATAAACATGCTATAGTCCATCAGAACACACTTCACCTTTATCACCACCTGGTCATAACTCTTCCTATTTTTGAGGAAGAAAGCATAGTTTTTTCTTTTCAGTTCTATGATATTATAATACGCAAGAAAAAGTGGGAATGAGTGTTAGTTCAAAACTCTGAGCTTCCTTATGTATCTCAAGTATAAACACATTTGGCTCAGTGTTGATACCCGCTTAAATTATAGCTTAGAGATTTATCATCAAGAAATTGCTCTAAAAAAACTGCTCTAGGGCTTCCCTGGTGGCGCAGTGGTTGGGAGTCCGCCTGCCAATGCAGGGGCCGCGGGTTTGCGCCCCGGTCCGGGAAGATCCCACATGCCGCGGAGCGGCTGGGCCCGTGAGCCATGGCCGCTGAGCCTGCGCGTCCGGAGCCTGTACTCCGCAACGGGAGAGGCCCGCGTACCGCAAAAAAAAAAAAAAAAAAAAAAAAAAAAAAAACTGCTCTAAAATTGGGCAGATTTAATAGCATGCAGAGCTCCCAGGTACTTTAAATTAAAACCATCATTAAATATGATACCTAAAGGTGGTAAAGTCACACAGAAGGCAGGCGTAGGTGGAAACAGTGGAGTGCAGTGGGGCAGAGCAGAAGCTTTGCAGTCAGACTGATCTGGGTTCAAATCCTTGCTTTGCTACTTGCTAGTTATGAAACCTTTGGGGAAACTGCTCAACTTGAGTAAACCTCAAGTTCCTCATCTGTAAAATAGGGTTAATAATAGTACCTGCTACATAACATTGTTGTGAGGTTTAAATGAGGGAAAGATGCACAGTGACACAAAATAAGTGCTTCATAAATATTTTAGTTACAGTAATTCTACAGTTTCATATCTCTAGACCCAGCTGAAGGAGGCAAAACCCAAAAATCCAAACTTCACTATCAGTAAGAAAAATACAATTAATGAATTCAAATATTAAATAGTACTTTCTTTCTGACCTACATCAATCAGTGAAAGCAAGTTGAGTACATACGCTGGTGGCTCACAAAACCCTTGACTTGAACTTTCTGCCTAATGCTTGCCTAAAAGTTCAATAAGGTGGTTACCTAGCTACCAAAGAAGTTAATCAAGTCTTTAAGAACAGCTCATTTAATATCTTGAGAAGTGAAACCAAGATAATTTATATTCAATGTGAATATAAATTAGGACGTACCTAAATCTTACTCAAAGCACACATTTAAAAGGATATTTCATACTTTTAGCCACCTTAAACAATGAGAACCTCTTTAGTACAACTCTCAATCCAATTTCTGAGGTCCAAAACAAATGTTAAGGAAATTTAAAATCTGAGAATTAATACTATGCAATCGAGACTAGAGCTTGTCCTCTGAATATTTAGAAGGCTAGGCTTTAAAATAATTGGAAACTGAAGCCTCACCATTGTTGTATACAATCTGTACTGATTTTTTTATCTTCCTGAGGAGGTCACAACATTGTAAGGAAAGTATAAATTAATCCATCTATGTATAGGGACCAGGAAAATTATATAAATGAGTTAAATGGCGGGTGTATGGCAATAGGGAGTGATATGGTTAAAGCAGAGAGTGTATGTTCTGCCTGTCACAAATTCAATTTTTTGAAAATATTGTATTGGCCAAAGAAAGCACCTCTGTAGGTGTTTCCTGCCATTTAGCCACCAGTCTGTGACCCCTGAGGAGAAAGCAAAGTACATGTACTTAAAAAATTCTTTTTGGATGACTGAAAAAAGTCTGATTTTTAAGATAATACCTAAATACTCTTCATCATAGGATTTATTTACCTTAAGAACACCCCTAGTGGACTTTGATTCATTTTTTTTAAAAGACACCAAATTCTTAAGAATACATCTATTATGAAAATCAAGTACTGGTATCTTACTGTGTCTATTAACAATTTTCAGATGATGTGATGGAGGATACATTGTTCCTTAACCTTCGTATTCAGCATACATACCAAGATATTTTATGAGGAAGTATTTCCCCCCAATGTTTTGTTTGGTAGTGTAAGCTCTTGGGAACATAGTCCTCTTACCTTCAAGTGTGTAAAGTTAAATCAAATACCTTTAAGAGTTCCTTTTCTTAAAATTTCATCTCTTTAACTAGGGTCTGGCTGTTCCAGAAACCTCCACTACAAATGGTTTACAAGGAAGCAGCAAAAGTAGTTTTGGAGCTGTTGATTTATATAACACATTGGCAACAGCAAAATCAACTATGCCACTTGTCCCTAATTGGGCCTTTCCAGTAAATTCCCTAACTGTAAATAACAGGGATTTTTAAATGGTCAAAAAATTTCTTGTAAACTTGGTCAGTGTTCTAGACACCTGAGAAAGCATCCATGGATAGCAGACTGCTCAAAAGAATGAATGAGAAAAGGGTACTGTCATTTAGCCTGAGTAATTCCTTTCAGCAATGTCAGGGTGGAGATACACATCATCAAAAAAAGAGCCAGTAATGTCAAGGGGGAAGGTCCAGGTAGATAATGGATTCCACAAGTACCTTTTCAACTCATACCACTTAAAACGAGAGAAGCACCCTTGAAATATTTAAGTTGCCAACCCCAGCAAAGTGGTGTACTAGTAATAAAGCTGTGCCCAGTGTAAAGCAGTCTGAGTAAAATCAGGAGGAAAAAAGAAGCCAATGAAAACAAAGCCTGCTGGAGCTAAAGCAAATACACAGCTAATCTGCACATAAAACTTAAGTATGAAGAACTAGCACCAATCTAGTAGAGGAAAATTAAGCTTAGCTAGCTCTTGCTACAGATCAGGATCAGTTCAAATGATTTACTGCACTAAAGTATCAATAGTATGGCTTGAGGATCACACTCCCCTGCTGTCATTTCTTTTTATTGCAGCACTGAAGAGCAGTGATATCCACCCAGTGGGTGAAGGTAGAGAGGAAACTACAAGTATTTAGGCTATTGTCTACAGTCTTCTAGGGAAATGTGAGTGTTTGAGACAAATCATAGAATTGGTTAATATTGACCTACCTCACAACATCTTGTGGTTGGTAGCATCAAAAAGCAAACTGACTTGGCAACATAAGTTTGTACTTAGTAGTTTGCAGAAATGTTTTTGTTCCTGCCTTCAAACTGAGTTATGTGCATATGTGTGTGCATATGTGTACAATATCTGTCAAATGCTACGTGACCAAAGGAAGGTAAGTCATTGAGAAAAAAATAACAGAAAGATCCTTTTCTTTTTAAAAATACCTCAAGATATTAAAGATGTCGATTAGTAGTTCAAATACTTTTAATCATCTTTTTAAATGTATTAAGCTTTCAAAAACAATTAACTACATACACACAAACACACACACACACATAACTGAATGCACTAAAACTATATCAATGTTAATTTCCTGGTTGTGCATAGTCATTCAAGATGACTTGTTACCAAAGGGGCGGGGGCGCAGGTGAAGGGTATACAAGGTCTCTCTGTAATATTATTTATTACAACTGCACATGAACCTATAATTATCTCAAAATAGGAAGCTTTAAAAAATCCTTAAAAAGCAACTAACGTGTGTTTTTAAAGGTCAAACCTAAACCCATTAAAAATCAGGTAACTATAAGTACATGTAGTACCTTGAAGTAGGTTGGACACTGGTCAAGACAGTACATTAAGGCTCCCCTCAACTGTGAAACTGCTTTGAGATACTGACCATCAAGTCTTGATAAAAGCACATACTGAAAACTCATTTAAAAATTAGAAACATTATGCTCAAATTGGCTATTAAAGGTGCCATTAAAGACCATCTTAAAGCAGTGAGGCTGACAGGCACTCAATGCCAGACGGTAGAAACCAGACAATTGTGTGCAAGGGATTCTTGCATCCATTCAACATCCAACAAACACACATTAAGCACCTGCTGAACACAGTTCCCGCCCTTGTGAAGAATTCTGAATCAAATGGTCCCTGGGGTCTCTGAGCCTATCAGCAAGTGGTTGGGTTGACACTTACTCAGTATCTTGATGGGGGGCTGAATTTAGCAGGATCACAGCCCAAACCTCACAGACCCTTAACATCAGTGGTATGATGCTCCTTTTACTGCCTTACCCAGATTTTTTTTTAAGAAGCAATAAAAAAGATGCAGTTCTAGTCAAGCGGACAATAGCCAGAACAACCTGCCACAGATTGGATTCCACTCAAGCCTTTAGTAGGCAGAGGCTAGGGAGAAGCGGGTTCCTAAGTAGGAGGCACTTCCAGGATGACTGGGAACCCTTTCCCCAGATGATCAGGCTCCTGAAAGGTGGGTAAAGAAACTCTCTTACCATCCTCAAACGGGGTCCCTTCAGGCCTGCAACACAGAGAAAAAACAATCAGTTCCCGCTTCGGGGCTCCCCTCTCCCCGATTCATCTGAGGAGATGGCTATTACGAGCCCTGCTCGCTCCACCGCTGGTAAACCACCGCTTCCCGGGTCGCAAAACCACTACCAGCAGAGGTCTGGGGCTCAGAAATCCCGGGCAGGCCGCCGCGCCGAAGCGCCACCACTCCCCGCCCCGCCCCCCTTAGTACCCCAAATGGTTCCCCTGGCAGCGGGAACCGAGCTAATCGAGGCACAGGCTCCGGGGAGGCGCCTAGGCCCAGCCAGCCCCAAACACTCTCCCTCTGCCCCCGCCTCCGCACCGGGCCCGTCTCGGAGGGCACATGCGTCCCTAGCCCTCGCCGCCACCCGGAACGCAGACTCACCCAAAAATGACCGCGTTCCAAACCATTATGTTGTTCTCGGATGGAGCCCCGCTGACTCCGGCTGGAGGATCCTCCTGCAACCTTCAAGGAAACAGACAGGGGGCCCGAGATCCGGCACCCGCTCGCGCCGCCAGCCGCCCCGCCGCCCGCCCGGCCCTCCGCCGGCCCCGCCCTGCGCCCCGGCCGCAGCCCCCGGACCCCGGCGTCCCGGGCGGGTTACCTCTTGAAGTCCCTCATGAGGCGCCGCCGAGCCGGGGTGGACATGTCTCTAGCGGGGTCAGGGGTGGGGCATACACCGAGCTCTCGCGTCCCCGCGGGCGGTAAGGCGGCCGAGGAGGCTGAGGAAGCTGAAGGAACCGAGGGGGACGCTCCCAGAGGAACTGCACTGCCTCTCCGAAGTCGAGGGTCTGTCTGGCGCCGGCTGAGCACCACCCCTGAGTAGACGGGGGCTGAACCAACCTAGAAGGAAAGGGCGGGGGTGGAACGCCGATCGCCGGACAGGCCGTACCAAGACGGGGCGGGGGGGGGGACGGAAAGTTGCTTAGGTCATTAAACCCGGGCGGGAGGCGGGGGTGTGGTGGTGAGAGGCGAGCTGCGGGCCGCACGTAATTGCCTGGAACTCACTAGGATCGGGTGGTGGAAGGGGGTGCACCTCTATTTGCCAATTCTAAGACGAACCCTGGGAAGCTCTTTTCTGTTTTCCTTTTTCTTTTCCCTTTCTTTCTGTTTTTTTTTTTTTTTGAGATCAAATCACTTATTAAAGTGAGCACAGTGGCTGAGGGGGAAGAAGAACGATGGAAGTCCCAATCTCGAGATCTCGAGGTGGGAGTGGGTGGAGGCAAAACCGGTTGTCCAAAAGCCGGAAGTCTAGGGGACACACCCCCTGCGGACACGGGAGACTGGGGAGGATGTGTGACTGCTTAAAATGACTGAAAATCCAAAGAATAAATCGACCTCGACTATGAGGTCGAGGGTCCCTTCTCTATGGAATGTGGGTCCGTTCTCTATGGGGTGAATGTGCGGGATTTGGGTCCCAACATTTAGGCCAATGATCACCCCCAAAGCAGAATGAAGTGGTGTTGTGTGTCCTGGGGGAGGGAATGAGAGCTGCAGGCAAGCAGAATGAGGCTTTAGCTCTGGGCACTCACAATTTGGCTCTGGAACCACATTTCCCCTTGGCAGTTCAACAAGCCAAGCAGCTAATATATGTTCAGAAGAGTCCAAGGTATGAGAATATCCGACTGCAGAGAATTGGAAGAGCAGTGAGTCTGAAGTAAAGTAACGGTAAGATGCACGTGAAAAAGCTGCAGGTTGCAGGGAAGAGTCACAGTTAGTATGTGGACCTGCAAAAGCAATAAGAGTTTTAAAGAATATTTTTTAAAAGGTCAACCCAAGGGCTTCCCTGGTGGCGCAGTGGTTGAGAGCCTGCCTGCTGATGCAGGGGACACGGGTTCGTGCCCCGGTCCGGGAGGATCCCACATGCCGCGGAGCGGCTGGGCCCGTGAGCCATGGCCACTGAGCCTGCGCGTCCGGAGCCTGTGCTCCGCAACGGGAGAGCCCACAACAGTGAGAGGCCCGCGTACCGGGGAAAAAAAAAAAAGTCAACCCAAAATAACATAGAAGGTAGGCAAAATACTCATTTAAGGATTTTTGAAAATATGAGAAAGGTAGGTTTGGGTTAAGTCATGGAGAGTTTTGAATGCCAAGCTAATGGCTTCCTTGGAAGGTGGTTGAGCAGAAAAGCGACATGATCAGAGCTGTGCTCATCAGAGATGGGTCCCAGGACAGCAACTAGGAGACTCTTGAAGTATTCCAGGTGAGAGATACTGAACCAGGCAAAGACAATAAACATGGAAAGGAGGGGATAAATGGAGAGGACCTGGCAACAGATAGAATGTGGGGGCAAGAGAGAGAAAGGAGTCAACTATGGCTCAAGTTCTGGGGACTTCCCTGGCGGTCCAGTGGTTAGGGCTCCGCGCTTCCACTGCAGGGGGCACAGGTTTGATCCCTGGTCCGGGAACGAAGATCCCACAAGCCCCACGGCGCACTGCAGTGTGGTGTGGCCAAACAAACAAACAATGGCTCAAGTTCTAACCTCCAAGATAATTGGGGGTTTGAAGGTGCCATTACCAGAATTACAGAATAGAGAGGGAGGGGCAGTTTTGGGAGAGGACATTTGGGGACTTACTGAATTCATGGGACTAGTGAGACATTCGCATGAAGATGTCCAGAAGATATCAGATGTGCAGGAAATTGTTTTTAACATGGGAGGCAGGAGGCACTTGACAGTGGTAGTGATTCTAGCTGCTGCTTTACAACAAGTACTCTCATGGTCAAGGATTTATATCTCCCATTAACTCCAACGTATCAGTTAAGGCAAATCTCCCTAATAGCATCACATTATGGCTGTGATGGGAAGGGGTTACAAAAATAAATTAAAAACCTCCTTTTCCTCTAATCTAGGAGCTTGCAGTCTACTAATACGCACATATGAAATCAACAAAAGCAAGGTCTATGAAAGCAAGTGCGTTAGTTTTCTATTGATGTTTAACAAATTACCACAAGCTGTTAGCCAACTTCAGTTCCTTGTGGCTGTAAGACTGAAGGCCCCATTTCCTCAGTGGCTGCCAGCTGGGGACCAGTCTCAGCTCCTAGAGGTTACCTGCATACCTTGCCACGTGGCCTACTCCATCTTCAAAGCCAGCAATAGAGAATTTCTCTCCCATCAGATCCCTCTCACACTTTTTTTTTTAACGTATATATATTTTTTCATCTCACAGTTTGAATCTCTTTCTTCAGGAAGAGCCCAGTTCACTTTAAGGCCTTATCTGATTAGGTCAGGCCCACCCCAGATAATCTCCTGATCCTAAAATCATCTGATTTGGGACCTTAATTACATCTACAAATTTGCCTCATAGCAGAACCTAGATTAGTGTTTGACTGAATAGCTGAAAGAAGTGACCAGAAATCTTGAGGAAGGGGGTGGCATCTTAGAATTCTCCCTCCAGAGCAGCAGCAAGATACATAGCAGAAACATGTGAATCCACAGATGCTGAGGGGCTGTACAGCAAGGGAATCATCAGTCTGGTGGGGTTAGAAGAAGCTTCCTGGAATGGGTCTATTTCAAAGTTGTTTCAGAAGAGATGAAAGCAGGGCTTGGGAGGGAGAAACTCAAGCAGTTTCTATGAGGGCAACAGCACGAGCATGGACATGGAGCTTAACCAGGATCTGGGGATAGTGGGCAGATTAGAGTGGCTAATGCAGACCGACGAGACCTTGGCTTGGAAAAGTGAGGATGACAGAAGTTAATTAAATGCCCTCAAATGCAAGGATGAGGAATTTAGGCTTGATAGGCAGCTTTTGTAGGTGTTTGAGTCCAAGAGAGATGTACTGAAAACATCCTACTGAGAAGCAGCATATAATGTACGGGAGAGGAGGAGAGGGTCTGGGAGGCTCCTGGATATAAGGGACTGGGTATAAATGTCTAAAACTCATTGAAGGCTAGAGATGTGTTTGAGTTTGTTGCAGGCCTGTTTTCTGCAACTCCTTTGCTGTATAGCTAAGGAATAGCTCTTTGACTACCTAATGAGGAAAAATCAAGAGCATGAACCGAAGCAGTTTGGAAGCCCTGGGGCACCGGGATGTGGGGAGAGTGTTCCCTGACTGCACAATGGAATTGCTTTGCAGGAACGCTGTGCCCTCACATTCCCCATCAGAAGCAGGGTTGTCATAGCAAGCAGCACACAGAAGATTGTTCTCCAGCACAGGCGATTATAGGGCTGGAATATACTAACTATAGCAGAGCTGGCCAAGCATCCCTTCCACCCCATTCTCACCTTGACATCTTGAAGAAATACCCTCTTCACAGGCAAGCATCCCCCCTTCCCCCCAAGAACAGGGGTCAAGAAACTAGAGGTCCTTTTCAATTTAAAGAAAAGTGTGTTAGCAATGCAGCTGCAGAGAAGATTAAAAATTCCAAATTGTTCAGAGGCAAGGATCTGAGCATTTTCCTAAAAGGGAGGAAAAATATGGGACTATATGACTAGGGAAATTGTGGAATTTTGTTCTTGTTTTCAAAATGCAGAATAGATTGTGATTTTCCTCGACTATTTGGGGTTGGAGAGAGAAACCAAATAAAATATCATTTCCTGCCTTATGAGGCTGGGAGTTTGTATTTCTGTTAGCCAGTGAAGGCAAGGAATTTTATTTTTCTATAGTTCCCACTTCTATCAATAAAATTCAGTACAAATGATAACCAAGGAACAACAGAAAATAAAATCAAAAGATTTTTCTTGACTCCAATAATCTTGGAAGACAAATCAAGAGGATCACCTACACAGGAGACACCAGTGGTCACAGTGTGTGTTCTTGGCAGTAAAGGTAGTAGTATGCTGTCCATTTATAGCCCCTAGAACACAAGGAGAGAAAGAGATAGGGGGAGGGAGAGAGGAGAGAGAAATGGTGAAGCTTAGAGAAATGGGGAAATTAGGGCCATGAACATAGGCTTTCACTACCTGCTGAACTGCTGAATAGAGGAAAACAAAGGCATGGCTGAATAATGCACCCCTCCTCAAGATCTCCATGTGCTAATCTTCATGTCCTAAACCTGTGAACATGTTACCTTATACGGCAAAAGGGACTTTGCAGATGTGATTAAATTTAGAATCTTGAGATACGGAGATTATCCAGGATTAAACAGGTGGCCCTGATAATAATCACATGGGTCCTTATAAAAGGAAAGGAGGAGTCTGAATTCAGAGAGAAGGCCCTGTGATGATGGCAGTAGAGATTGGAGTGATGCAGCTACCAGCCAAGGAGCCAAGGGTTGCTGGCAGCCTCTAGAAGCTGGAAGAGGCAGAGAATGACTTTTCCACTGGAACCTCTAGGAGCAATCAGCCTGGATGACACCTTGACTTTAGACCAGTGAGATTGATTTTGGACTTCTGATCTCCAGAACCCTAAGATAACAAATTTGAATTTTCTTTAGCCACTGAGTTTGTGGTAGTTTGTTACAGCAGCAAAAGGAAACTAATACAAATGGCTACAGTGTTGCACATGAGAATTCAAACAAATCAGCCACATCCACCAGCAAACTACAACCGAATCCAGCCTGCCAGCATTCCCCCTATGGCCTGCAGGCTAAGAATGCTTTTCTGTATTTTTAAACGGTTGAAAAAAAAATCAAAAGAAGAATAGTATTTAATCATATTTCATGACACATGAAGATGACATGAAATTCAAATTTCAATGTCCATAAATAAAGTTTTCACTATGGCTGCTTTCGTGCTGCAATAGCAGAGTGGAGTAGCTGTGACAGAAAGTGTATGTGGTGCCCTCATCACTTCCCACTGTTGGTCGGTACACTACGAACCATGGTGACACAGTTATATCTCAACAGCATTTTGGATACCACTCGTATCACTTGTGTTTTGGCATTATTTTTTTTTTATTACAAGTGCATACCTAGCATGTCAAAACAAGAAAATAAAAGTGGATTTTGAATGTTGTGCTTTTAAGGCACAGTGGAGTGTAGATTACTTGGTCATCAATTTAGATGTCAAAACACTGTGTTTATTACACAATGACGCTGTAGCATGGCTAAAAGAATATGATATACATCGACATTACCAAACTAAGTGCTCATTACAATGTTCCCAGTTCAGAGGAAAGCAATGGTTAGAAAAATTAGAAAGTTTAAAATAGAATATCTTACCATAGCAAAATGCTTCACAAAAATTAAAAATGAAAATGAGGTTGCTGCCAAAGTAAGTTTCTGAGTGGCTCATTTGTTAGCCAAGCAAGGAAAGCCATCTACTGATGGTGAGTTAATTAAATCGTGTTTGATTGCAGAAGCCAAAGAAATGTGTCCAGGGAAAATAAACTTTTTAAAGACTATTAGCCTTTCACCAAGAACAGCAGCTCAAAAAGTTGAGGACATTGGAAGCAACATCAATAGTCATTTAAAAAACAGGGCAAGTTATTTCAAGTGGTTTTCCTTGTCTCTTTATAAGTTGACAGATCTTAATAATACTCCTCAGATGTTGTTGTTTATTTGAAGAGTCAATGCTGAGTTTAAAGCGATGGAAGAATTGGCCTGTATGGATAATCTGTAGATGATGGCAAATGAGAATATTTTCAAAAAAGTCAAGAGACCACTAATTCAATACAACCTGAAGCAGAATCTGCTAAGATGCATTTCAAACATGTATGAAGAAGAAAAAGGCTTAGCTGGACAAATGTACAAAGCTTGCAAAAATGTAAGTTGTTTAAATCCTATAGTTATTTGTTACATATTATTGAACAGCAGGTACTTCGCAGGAAAATATTTTAATCTATCTTGTGTTATTCAACCATTCGTGTCAACGGTGAACTTCATCCACTCTCATGGACTAAACCATTGTCAATTTCATGAATTTTTGTCAGAAAAAGAGGCTGAATATTCTGACTTGCCCTACCAACAGCAGTTCAACAACTTAGCAGTTATAAGGTTTTTTGTTGTTGTTTTGTTTGTTTGTTTTTGTATTTTTATAGCTCGTGGCTGGGATTGAGAATTTTCTGAGCCAGAAGAATCACCCTCAACCACTATTATTGAACACTGAATGGAATTAGCTTCTGCTGTAGAGGTAACAATGTTACTTAATAAATTTAACCTAAACTTACAAGGCAAAACGCTGCTTACATGTGAAATTTATACTGCAGTGAAATCACTTCGATGACAACTGACAGTTTTTGAACCACAAGTAATGTCTAGTTACTTAATTGCTTCCCGTGCTGTCAAATGTTAAAACAAAAAATTAAGATTTGCAATCCCACACAAATTTGCAGTGGATATCTTTTCTGAGCTCAGATTACAGTTCCAGTGGTGCTTTTTGGACCCTGATGCAAGTGCAAAGGAAATTTCTGTATTTCAAAAGCAATTTAACTGTGCAGTTGAGGAGCTTCCACCTAAACTTCAGTTGGAATTGATTATTCTGCAATGTAACAACATACTGAAAGGCAAATGTCAAGAGAAGAATCTGATAGAATTCTATAAGTGCCATCTAAGAGATGAATATGCTCAATTAAAACTCAGATGCCTGTGGATTTTTTTTACATGCCTATGAAGCCAGTTCTCTTAAACTAGAATTGGATTCATAAGCATGTAACCTGTACAATTGCATAGAGCTCTGCTTTCAGAAGGACCTTGCATTTGACTTAATGCTCAATTGTCACCATTTTGCAATTCTTTTTTTAAAAATTTATTTATTTATCTGTCTATTTATTTTTGGCTGCACCGGGTCTTAGTTGCGGCACGTGGGATCTTCACTGCAGCATGTGGTATCTTTTAGTTTTGGCATTTGGGCTCTTAGTTGCAGCATGCATGTGAGATCTAGTTCCCCGACCAGGGATTGAACCCAGGCCCTCTGCATTGGGAGCATGGAGTCTTACCCACTGGACCACTGGGGAAGTCCGGAGGTGCCTGTGGATTGATATCAGTATATGGCAGTACTTATCTGTGTTAAGATTTTTCTCAAAGATGAAATACATAAATCTCATTACAGATAAGCATTAATGGATAAATATATGTAACAGATTTTTTATTAAGACCTTTATTAACAGGTGCTTGCAGTTTGTTAACTCTTAAAAAAATCAAGTTGTAAACTTTTATTACAGATTAAAAGTGAGGTTCCTAAAAACCTTGACCAATTGAAACAAGTTAAAAACCTTTAAAAATATATTGGAAAAAAAAACAAAAACAGGGGAATTCCCTGGTGGTCCAGTGGTTAGGACTCTGCGCTTCCAGGGCACAGGTTCCACCCCTGGTCGGGGAACTAAGATCCCACATGCTGCGCAGCACGGCCAAAAATAATAATAATAATAAGTGTATTGAGATTGTAACTGATTTGATGATAGGAAACACTCACTTTGAACCCTAATTAAGTGAAATATTATCCTCTCCATAAAAGAATGCCATTCTTATGAGGAGATTTGTATTATGCAAAAATTATACTCAGTTATTATTATATTTTGAATTTCATTGATAAAACATTTGTGGAAATTTGTTTTCTCTCGTTATATAAGTACCTACATAATGTTCTTGATTTTTCCTCTTGGCTCTCGAAGGCTAAAATATTTACTCTCTAGCCCTTTACCCACCCCTGCGCTTGACTGAGCCACTTAAGGGAGGGAGACTATTTATAATTGATCACTATGCAACCAGTATGTAGCACAGTGCCTAACACACAGTAGAAGATCAATAAATACTATTATAAAGAACATAGAATCATAGGGATGACACTGGACTAATATCTAAGGAGCAAACGCTATGATTCTTTAAGACTTGACATTTCTTTTCTACTTTATTAACTCATGTTCATTTGAGGGCTAGCAGATTGCTTTAAATTCTCATTGGTTTACATCTTTTGTATCTTGAACACTACACTTCTTCCAGCTAACCTGTCAGTTTTCTGGTCACCAGCTCCTGCTTCCTCCAGTAAGTTCTCTGTTAAAAATCCACTATTTTGGTGTCATCACTTGAAGCTATCCAATGTAAACTGTCTCAATGTCTTTATTCTGGATTGCCCCAGGCTCTGGTCCTCCACAGAGAGCATTCTGGGAGAGTTTCTGGGTTGAGGAAGGAAGGGTGGAAGATGTTCCCTAAACCTGTGGCAAATGGGATCATTAAGATGCCTCTATTTGCAAATCATTTACATGATTAGGGTCTAGTATCCAAAAATATATAACAAACTCTCACAATTGAACAATATAATAATAACCCAATTAAAAATGGGCAAAGGATTGGAATAGACGTTTCTCCAAAGAAGATAAGCATGTGAAAAGGTGCTCAGTATCATTAGCCATCAGAGAAAGGCAAATCAAACTCACGGTGAGATACCACTTCACACTCACCAGGATGGCTGTAATAAAAAAGACAAAGATAATTATTGGTGAGGACGTGAAGAAATCAGAACCCCACATACATTGCTGGTGGTAAATGTAAAATGTAAAATAATAAACTTGCTTTAGAAAACACTCTTAGCAGTTCCTCAAAAAGTTAAACATAAGGTTATCATATGACCCAGCAATTCCACTCTTAAGTAAACACCCAAGAGAACATACGTCCTCACAAAACATAAAAGCATAGAAACACATGTTCTCACAAAAACCTGGACACCAATGTCCATAGCAGCACTACTCTTTATATCACAAAAATGGAAACAACCCAATTGTCCACCAACTGATGAATGAATAAACACAATGTGGTATATCCATACAACAGAATATTATTCAGTCATAAAAAGGAATGAAGTTCCTTTTTACCGATTCATTACTACTTTTTTACTGATTCATGGTACAACAGGGTTGAACCTTGAAAACATAAGTGAAAGAAGCCAGATACCAACAGCCACATATTATATGATTTCATTCATATGAAATGTCCAGAAGAGGCAAATCCAGAGAGAGAAAGTTAGATTAGTAGTTGCCAGTGGCTGGAAAAAGGTGGGGAGAGTGACTGCTAAGGGATATGGGATTTCTTTTGGGGATGATGAAATATTAGGTAGTGGTGATAGTTGCAAAACTCTGTGAATGTGCTAAAACCCACTGAATTATACACTTTAAAAGGGTGAATTATGGGACTTCCCTGGTAGCTCAGTTGTTAAGGATCCACCTGCCAATGCAGGGGACACGAGTTCAAGCCCTGGCCCGGGAAGATCCCACATGCTGCGGAGCAACTAAGCTCATGCGCCATAACTACTGAGCCTGCGCTCTAGAGCCCGTGAGCCACAACTACTGAGCTTGCGCGCCACGACTACTGAAGCCCTCGCGCCTAGAGCCCATGTTCTGCAACAAAGAGAAGCCACTGCAGCGAGAAGCCCACGCACCGCAACAGAGTAGCCCCTCTAGCTGCTAAAGAAAGCCTGTGTGTAGCAACGAAAACCCAATACAGCCAAAAAATAAATTAATTTTTTAAAAAGGGTAAATTATGTTATGTGAATTATATCTCAATTTTTTTTTCGGTATGCGGGCCTCTCACTGCTGTGGCCTCTCCAGCTGCGGAGCACAGGCTCCGGACGCGCAGGCTCAGCGGCCATGGCTCACGGATCCAGCTGCTCCGCGGCACGTGGGATCTTCCCGGACCGGGGCACGAACCCGTGTCCCCTGCATCAGCAGGCGGACTCTCAACCACTGCGCCACCAGGGGAGCCCTAGATCTCAATTTTTAACATTCCTGTACTTCATTAGGTATTCATCCTGAATACAGCCAATCAAAATCATATTTAGAGGCACACCTAAACTCTGTATCATGCATATAAAGTGTAAATAGTTTTCTTATATCTAGTTATATATATGTATATATGCATATACATACGTATACGTGTATAGAAATATAAATGAATAATTTAAATTATTAAGTGTCCCAAGTAAAGCAGTCCCAGAGAACTTAGGTCAGGTTCTGGGAGGCTCACGATGCATCTTAGCCTAATGGTACGGCCGGTAAGCTCACACAACTACTATGGACGCGTGACCAGCCTACGTAGGGGAGATGCGCTACGAGTGGATGACGTCATTTCTGCGCGACTCTTACTTTTGCCTTCGTTTTCCGGTGCTGCTCTGAGCTATGCCTAAAGTAGTTTCCCGGTCCGTAGTCTGCTCCGATACCCGGGATCGCGAGGAGTATGACGACGGCGAGAAGCCCCTTCACGTCTACTACTGTTTATGCGGCCAGATGGTCCTGGTGCTGGGTGAGTAGTCTGAAAGGAGCTAAACTTCGGGTTCTCGAGGGCGCATTTCCTCTGGCTGTGATCTGGCAGCCGAGTCTATGCGAGGATTTCCCTCTCCATCAAAATCCTCCGTACCCATCCCGCCCCACTCCAGGGCAGCTTTTCGGTTTTCTGTTTAACCTTGTGATTCTGTATCCAGAACTCTCTCAAAACTAAATTCCTCTTCCATAAAAAATATACTCACTCTCCTCCCACTCTGCGTCTAGAAACTTTGTAACCTTTCTGCCGGATACAAGTATATTGTAACAGCTCTGATGTTACATGAAAATAACCTCCTACCCGCATTGATCCTACATTCTCCTCCAGCTATAACCTCATTTCTTTGCTTCTTTTATAGCAAAACTTCTAAAAAGAATTACCTATATGGGCTGTCTCTGCATCCTCACTTCCCATTCCTTCTTGCCCTCACTTCAAGCAGGCTTTCCTTCTCACCTCACCATCCAAATCATATTTGTCAAAGTTACTAACGAACGTGTTACCAGTTCCAGTGGTCAATTATCAGTGCTCATTTAAATCCCCTCTCAGTGGCATTTGACAGATGATCACTCCATCCTTCTTGAAACCCTTCATTTGCATCCAAGACTCCACACTTTACTGATTTTTCTCCTACCTTGATTTCCCCCCTCTCAGTGTCTGGCTCCTTTTTTTGTGTGTGTGGTACGCGGGCCTCTCACTGTTGTGGCCTCTCCCGTTGCAGAGCACAGGCTCCGGACGCGCAGGCTCAGCGGCCATGGCTCACGGGCCCAGCCGCTCCGCGGCCTGCGGGATCCTCCCGGACCGGGGCACGAACCAGTGTCCCCTGCATCGGCAGGCGGACTCTCAACCACTGCACCACCAGGGAAGCCCTTGGCTCCTTTTTCTGTCTCAGACTTTTAGGCATTGCACGGCCCTACGGCTCAGTCCTCTCATCTGTTCTCAATCTGTACTCACTCCTTAGGCAATCTCAACCATTCCCAAGCTTTAAATACCTTTTTTATGCTGATGACTCCCAAATGTTCCTCTTTAACCTGAACCTCTTCTCAAACTCCAGCTGCCTACTCAGCGTCTCCATTTGGATGTCTAATGGACCACTTAAAGAGACCGTGTTCTCACAACACTGTAAATCAACTATACTTAAATAAAATTTTTTTAAAAATTAAAAAAAGAGAGAGAGGGAGACCATGTTCAAAATTAACTTCATGATCTCCTACTTTCTTGCTCTCCACTGTACCTCTCAGACTTCCCTATCACAGTCAGTGGTACCACTCTTCACAGAGTATCTCAGAATCATTCTTGACTTCTCCATCCAGTCCATCAACAAATTCTGCAGGTGCTTCCTTGAAAATCTATCTAGAATCTACTTTTTACCACCTCCATTTCTCCAAGCCACCACCATCCCTCACCTGGATTGCCACAGTAGTCTCTTGCTCACCACTCTTTGTCCCCAGAGTCCTGTTCCAAACCAGTGTTTTCCTGTAATGCCAAGAATAAGACCAAAGTCCATAACGAGACCCTGTGTGATCAGACCTCCAGCTACCTCTCAGATTTCATCTCCTAACACTCTTCCCCTTGCTCACTGCACTCCAGCTACAGCGGCCTTTTTGATTTTTCTGTCTTGTCAAAATGTTCCTGCCTGCAGGGCCTTTGGGATCGGTATTTCTTCTGCCTCAAACCCTTTCCCCTCCATGCCCCCTTACTTCATTCAGGTCTCTGCTGAAATGTCACTTCCTTGGAGAACCCTTCCGTGACTGCCTTATCTAAAATAGCACCCCGTCACTCTTTGTCCTCTTACCGTGCCTGATTTTTCTGGGTAGCACTTACCACTATCTGGATCACTGTGCATCCTCTTAATATCTTGTCTAACTTTTTTTATTAGCACTTATCATTATCCAAGATCATGTTATATAATTATTAATTTGAAGATTTCTGCCTCCTCTGCTGGCCCGTAAACTTCATCAGGTCAGGGTCTTTGTCTGCTCTGTTCTTTGCTGAATCTTTAGCACAGTGTTCCAACTGTGCCTGGTACATAGACGGCCCTCCCGTATTTACTGAGTAAATGAATTCCCTTTTGATCACTTAGAGATGGGTCTGAATTCTTGTTCTGCTTCCTATTAAATGCGTGGCCGATCTCTTAGCCTTCCTAATCCTCAATTCCCTTACCTTTAAGCTAGGAATAGTAAATGTCTACTCCGGCAGGTCGTTGAGAAGAGTCACGAGCTGATGTGCAAACTGCCTCATGCTAACTCCCCTCTCCACCTCCTCCATGAATCTGCAATCACTCTGATCACTTGACTTCTCTGTCATCCTTTAGGTACTTAATTTGCATTGTATCAATTTTCCGTCTGCTTTATACCTGTACCGAATTTATTTCCTGTATGTTTTCATTGTTTTTGGATCAGAACTCCCCTAACTGGGATGGGTCATTCACATACCATATATATAATAGCATACCGCCTACCCACTCTCTCCTTTCCGAAGCACTTATCCAACTTTTCCAATCAATGCCTTCCTCATAGGCATTCCAGGACGCTTGATCGTCTCTTCTCATTCTAATGCATTATAGCACAAGCCAAGTGTACCAGGATCCGAAATACTCATAGAAAACTTGAATTGCAGTGCTGGGAAGGACTTTTGAGATAATATAATCAAGTAAGGAGAAAGAACCCTAGAGAGGAAGTGATTAGCCAGAGCTGGGGCTAAAATCCAGGTCTCCTGACACCAAGTCATTTTTGGTTGGAACATTCAATAATACGCTTCAATAGGCGTGATAATTATAGTAAAAATTAAAGTGCTAAGGGCTCCACTGAAAGTTTCTGATTGCCTCAGGGTATTTTTCAGTGGCTCTCGTGACCAAATCTTTCTCCATTCCGTCAGACTGTCAGTTGGAGAAATTGCCCATGAGGCCCCGGGATCGGTCCCGTGTGATTGATGCTGCCAAACACGCCCACAAGTTTTGTAACACAGAAGACGAGGAGACTATGTATCTTCGGAGGTAAGAGGTTGATGTTCTCTGTCTAGGATTTCCTGGTTGTCTTGGGGTCTAGTTCTGAGGAGTATAAATACCCCATCTAGTGTGGACCAGGTCATCCATTTGGGGCCCAGTACTTTGACATTTGTGGTGGGTCTCTAACTTCTGTTAATGTAGCCGTATCTTTATTGTGCTTTGTTGAAGTGGTGCTGAGATGTGATTCTGTTGCCATTTGATAGCTGTAATTTGGGGGTTTTGCAAGTAGAATGAGTTCATTCAACCTGTAATCTCCAGCACACCAGGTGCCGGGCACTGAGCTAGGGACTGGATCAGCAAAGATAAATAAGGCACTGTCCTTATATACCATTAAAGAGCTCATGGCTCAGTGAGGGAACAGATTACCTATTGTGATATGATAAAATTCTGGTGTGGTGAACAGAAGCCTATGGGAAAACAGACAGCAGCAGATCATCTTGCCTGAATGGTGGTCAAGAAGGATACCAGAAGATGGTGGCATTTGTGTTTGGCCTTGAACTAGGATTTCACCAAGTAGATGGAGGAGCATTCCAGGTGGAGGGACTCTGGAAGCATTAAAAGCATCAAATATGGTGTGCCTGGGAAATTTAAGTAGTCCCTTGTGGCTAGAGCCTAAGTTACTTTACAGGAAGGGGTTCATGCATCCTGGGGTGAGGACAGAGTAGAATGCTGAAGTAGACAAGTTTGGACTTTATCTTTAGGCAATAGCCATCTTCTTTTTTTAAGTAGAGGAGTGACATGGTTAGATCTGTTTTAGATTTGGGAGTCCTTGGTGTATATGGGGAGTTGAAACCTGGGAAGGGATACAGTTACATGGAAAGTGTGTGGAGCAAGAAGAGAGGATTGAAGACATAATCCTGGGAAACATTGATGTTTGAAAAGCAGACAAAATAATTGGAACATAACCAGGAGAACCTGGTGATGTGGAAAACAGGAGAGGAGAGAATTTCAAGAAGTGAGGGAAGGGGGTGGTCATCAACAGGTGCCAAATGCCACAGAGAGGTCATCCTGCTCTAAGTCCATTCATTCATTCAGCAAATGTTTCATTTATTGAGCTCCTACTGTGTGCCAGGTACTGTCCTAAAAGTCTGGGATATACTAGTGTATTAGTTTGTTAGGGCTGCTATAACAAAGTACCATAAACTAGGCGGCTTAAAACAACAGAAATGAATTGTCTCACAGTTCTAGAGGCTGGAATCTGAGATTACTGTGTCGGTAGGGCCATGCTGTCTCTGAAGGTTCTAGGGGAGGAGCCTTCCTTGCCCCTTCCTAGCTGCTGGTGTTTGCCGGCAGTCCTTGACATTTCTTGACTTGTAGATGCATCACTCTAGCCTCTGTCTGCATCCTTGTATGGCTTTTTTCCTGTGTTTCTGTCTCTGTGTTTCTTCTCTTCTTATAAGGACGCCAGTTATATTAAATTAAGGGAACATTCTGCTCATCTCTGTGACCTCATCTTAACTAATTATATCTGCAATGACCCTCTTTTCAAATAAGGTCACACTCTGAGGTTCCTGGAAGGACATAACTTTTTAAGGGACACTATCCAAACCAGTACAACCAGTAAACAAGCAAAGAACCTTGCCTGTACAGAGCTTATATTCTAGTGTTGAATCGGAAAAAGCTACAGGCTGACATCTAGCTATGTTTATTTAAGAAACCAAACTGTTATCAGCCCACACTAATGAAAACAGTTAGAAACTATTGCTAGGCGACATTCAGTACCAAATCAGGCACCACTGTGACAACTGGGCTTCTAGAATTATGTAGTTGAAGAGAAAATTGCTTATATACAGGATACAAGTGGGGACACAGATTATAAAACATATGAAATTCACAAAGGAAGGCCCTCCAGGTAACATTGGGGAAGTCCTCCATTGTGGTATATAGGAAGGTTTATAAAGAACACGCCCTATCTAAAGCTAATCCATTCTCTTGTGCTTTTTCTCCCTCTATTAACCTTTATTTAGGTTTCTGATTTTGAAAATTCTCAATTGACTGTCTTTAGGATTGCTAAAATATTTATTACATACGTCATAATTATATATAACAGTTCTAGATAATATGTATTAAATGTATATATATTAGTTAATACAGAAAGTAATCTAACAACACAACTAGGCCACAGGCTCCTATGGCACTATAAGGCAGATGCCGTCACCTGTAGGCCAGAAAACTGGGAGGCCCTAGGCTGAAGTGGCAACCCTGGAATCCAGTCAGCCTGATCCTGGAAGTGAGCCAGATTTGGGCCAGCCTTAGTGCCAGGTATTGCACAGGCCGGTGACCTCTGGCCAAGTGACTCTGTTGGGCCACAGAGTTCTCAGAGTTTACCCACAAGGCATGGTAGACTTCCCCCTTGGTTGACATGGTTCCTGCTCTAATCTTGAACTGTCTTTCCAAGGGCCCACTTTAGCATGCTCCTTTCTTGTCAGGGGTGAAATTTCAGTCTGATCTTACCCCTCCTATTCTTTAGCCAGATGAGTGTGGGAGCCCCAGTTACTGAAAATATGGCAGTCTGCCTGATGCATGCCCTGGAGCCTGTCACTTTCCACCTCCAAGTCTTCCATTCTAAAGTACCTCTCCTTTGACTCTGTTGTTCCCTGGTACCTTCCCTCCCTCATCCATTGCTTCCCCAGTTGCCCATCCAGTGGGTGCTTTTCTGTCTGGATCTTTGTTGACCATATGCCTCCCTTGATGCTGTCTCCTTCCTTGACTTCTGTGAAGCTACTCTTGTGATTCTCCTTCTACATCTTTGGCTTTCTCAGTCTTCTGGATTCTTCTTCCTGCCCCTTAAATGTTGGCATTCCCCAGGGTTCTGACCTTGATTTTATCCCCTCTCTCTCTGTACTCTCCTTGGCCATTCTCACCACCTCTTGTGGCATCAGTTACGCTTATATGCTGATGACTCACAAAATCTAGATCTGCCTCCATTTCTCTCTTGTGCCCAGAACTGTATATCTAACTACCTATTCTACCTCTTCACCTGATGTTCTACCTCAGATACAGCATGACTAAAGCCAAACTCATTTCTCTAACGTGGAAAATCCCACAGATTGGTTCACTCAGCACCACTCCAACACTCTTCTATTTTACCTGCCTATATACCAGTGTCTGTAAAGATAGGGCACATATTCCAGCTTCTCCCCACTCCAAAAACCCTGAACGTGACTTAGCTTTTGCCAAGTAAAAGATTCTGAACGTGACTTAGCTTTTGCCAAGTAAAAGGGACAGAAGTAGAAGTTGTTGGGTGGGGCTTCCAAGGAAAGTCCTTTTTACTCTTCTCATTCCTTCCTGCTTTTTGGAAAACGGGCGTGATAATTGGAGCACCAGCAGCCATCCTGGGACTAGAAAGGGAAGGCCACAAGGATTGCAGAGTTTTTGCCATGCTATCCTTGGGTCTCAACCATTACCAGGAACCGCCTTCCTCTACACTTATTTTACATGAGAAGAAACTCTTGTGTTGAAGCCACTGCAGTCAGGTCTCTGAAGGTGTCAGCTAAACACAATTCCTTCTTTTTCCTCCTCCTACGATGACATCACCATTCACGCAGTGGCCCGGGGCAGAAATCTGGGAGCCAGTCCTGTCTTTGTCTCATCCATCCCTGCCCCCCACCATCCCCTGCACACATCCAGTCACTCACCATGTACTGTCGATTCTACCTTCTAGTCTGTCTTGTGGCTGCCTCCTCCTGTTCAGCCCAGCCACACTGCCATCATTCTGGTACCCAACATCACTTGCTTGGGCTATCGAAGTGTCCTCTTACCTGCCCCCCCCCCCCCCCCGCTCTCCTCCAGACTATCGTCTACTGCCTGAATGATCTCACATGCACGTGATGTCAGTTTCCTGCTTCAGATCTTTCAGTGACTCTTCATCACCTACAGCAGTGCCTTTCAAACGTTTTTAAGCAATGAATCCTTTCTTCAAATGAAATTTTTACCAGAAGTATAAATAAGCAAGAAGCTTCTCTGATTGGGGAAGAGTTGAGCCCAACCCATTAAGGACTTCTCCCCTTTCTCCTATCCGATTTCATTTAGGGATCATTGTGGAGCGCAATTTAAAAAATCCTGGCTAGCAGGATAAAATCCAAGTCTGAAGGCTCTCTATGATCTGGCCCTAGCCTACCTGTTCATCCTCATCTCCTGGTATTCCTATGGTTTTTTTTTGTTGTTGTTTGTTTTTTTGAACAGCAAACATTGATCATCTCGTATAGTTTCTGTGGGTCAGGAACTTAAGAACAGCGTAGCTGGATGGTCTCTCATGAGGCTGTGGTTAAGAGGTCGACCATGGGTGCAGTTATTTGAAGTCTTTAATTAGGGCTGGATGTTCCACTTCCAAGGTGGTTCACTCACATGGTTGGCAGCTGAGTGCTAACTGTTGGGAAGAAGCATTAGTTCCTTAGAACAAGGATCTTCCATAGGGCTGCTTGAGTATCCTCGTAACATGGCAGCTGGCTTCCCACAGTGTGAGTAATCCAAGAGAGAGCGAGTTGGAAGCTATAATGTCTTTTATGACCAAGACTCAGAAGTTACACACTATCACTTCTTCAGTGTCTTATTGGTGTCACAAGTCAGCTGTGTTCATTGTGGGAGGGCATTATACAAGGATTATTGACATTATTATGTCAATACCAGGGGGCAAGAATCATTGGGGCCATCTTAGATGCTGCCACCACAACCAGGGAGAATGTTTTATTTTGTCTTTGGCCTTTCCTATCTCACATATTCCTGGAGATTAAGGACAAGAAAGAAAATCAAGGTCCATTAAGTCCAAATATCTAGCTCATATTAATCACTTCTTTATAATTGTACCACTTAAAACCCTTGTCTTATTTGTATTAGAGTCTCCATATCTCAAGAAGATGAACATTTTTTCTTTTTTGGCTGTGCCATGCGGCTTGCGGGATCTTAGTTCCCCGACCAGGGATTGAACCCATGCCCTCTGCAGTGGAAGCATGGAGTCCCAACCACTGGACTGCCAGGGAAGTCCCTGTAGCTTTTTGTGTCTGGCATCTTCCGTTTAGTATATTTTCAAGATTCATCCATGTGTAGAATGACTCAATAAATCATTCTTTTTTTTTTTTCGCTGCTTTGGGTCTTGTTGCTGCGCATGGGCTGTCTCTAGTTGCAGCCAGCGGGGGCCACTCTTTGTTGCGGTGTGCGTGCTTCTCATTGCGGTGGCTTCTCTTGTTGCGGAGCACAGGCTCTAGGCTCGCAGGCTCAGTAGTTGTGGCACATGGGCTTAGTTGCTTCACAGCATGTGGGATCTTCCTGGACCAGGGCTCGAACCCGTGTCCCCTGCATTGGCAGGCAGATTCTTAACCACTGCGCTACTAGGGAAGCCCCATCATTCCTCTTTATGGGTGAATAATATTCCATTGTATGGATACACCACGTTTTGTTTATCCATTCATCAGTTGATGGACATTTGGGCTTTCATTTATTTATTTATTTATTTTTGGCTGTGTTGGGTCTCCGTTGCTGTGCACAGGCTTTCTCTAGTTGCTGCAAATGGGGGCTACTCTTCATTGTGGTGCACGGGCTTCTCATTGTGGTGGCTTCTCTTGTTGCAGAGCACGGGCTCTAGGTGCACGGGCTTCAGTAGTTGTGGCTCATGGGCTCAGTAGTTGTGGCGCACGGGCTTAGTTGCTCCATGGCATGTGGATCTTCCTGGACCAGGGCTCAAACCCATGTCCCCTGCATTGGCAGGCGAATTCTTAACCATTGCGCCACCAGGGAAGTCCTGTGTTGTTGTTTTTTTTAACTAACTTTTTAAAGTATTATGGCTAATGCTGCTGTAAACATTTGTGTACAAGTTTTTGTGTGAACATGCTTTTGCTTCTCATGTATGAGTTGCTGGATCATATGGTAACTCTGTGTTTAACCTTTTGAGGACCTTGTAGAGTGGTTTCAGAAGGAGTTGCACCATTTTACATTCTTGCCAGTAGTATATGAGGGTTCCTGTTTCTCCACATCCTTGCCAGTAATTGTTATTGTCTGCCTTTTTTTTTTTTTTTTTTTGCGGTACGCGGGCCTCTCACTGCTGCGGCCTCCCCCGTTGCGGAGCACAGGCTCCGGACGCGCAGGCTCAGCAGCCATGGCTCACGGGCCCAGCCGCTCCACGGCATGTGGGATCTTCCCGGAGTGGGGCATGAACCCGTGTCCCCTGCATCGGCAGGCGGACTCTCAGCCACTGCGCCACCAGGGAAGCCCTATTGTCTGCCTTTTTGATATAGCTATCCTAGTGTGTATGAGATGGTATCATTGTGATTTTGATTTGCATTTCCCTGATGGCTAATGATGTTGAGCTTTTCATGTCCCTATTGGTCATTTATGTATCTTCTTTGGAGAAATGTCTAGTCAAATTCTGTGTCCATTTTTGGGCTTCCCTGGTGGCGTAGTGGTTAAGAACCTGCCTGCCAATGCAGAGGACATGGGTTCGAGCCCTGGTCTGGGAGGATCCCACATGCCGCAGAACAACTAAGCCCATGCGCCACAACTACTGAGCCTGCGCTCTAGAGCCCGCGAGCCACAACTACTGAAGCCTGCGCGCCTAGAGCCCATGCTTCGCAACAAGGGAAGCCATTGCAATAAGAACCCCGCGCACCGCAATGAAGAGTAGGCCCCGCTTGCTGCGACTAGAGAAAGCCTGCGCACAGCTACAAAGACCCAACACAGCCAAAAATAAATAAATAAAATAAATAAAGTTAAAAAAATTCTTTGTCCATTTTTTAAATGGAGTATTTGTGTTTTTTATTGTTGTAAGAATTTTTTATTATGAATACTAGTCCCTTATCAGATATATGATTTACAAATATTTTTTCCCATTCTGTGGGTTGCCTTTTCACTTTCTTGATGGTATTCCTGGAAGCACAAAAGTTTTTCATTTTAATTGTCCCATTTATCTATTTTTTCTTTGATTGCTTGTGCTGTAGGTATCATATTTTTAAAACCATTGCCTGATCTAAGGTCTTGAAGATTTATACTTATGTATTCTAACAGTTTTATAGGTTTGATTGTTACCTTTTTTTTTTTTTTTTTTTTTTGCTGCGCCCTGGTATGTGGGATCTTAGTTCCCCGACCAGAGATCGAACCCACACCCCCTGCACTGGAAGCACAGGGTCTTAACCATTGGACCACCAGGGAAGTCCCAGTTCTTACCTTTAAATCATTCATCCATTTTGAGTTAATTTTTAAATTTTTTGTTTATTTATTTTTTGGCCATGCCACACAGCTTGTGGGATCTTAGTTCCCTGACCTGGGATCAAACCTGGGCCCCCTGCAGTGGAAAAGTGCAGAGCCCTAACCACTGGACCACCAGGGAACGCCCCATTTTGAGTTAATTTTTGTACATAGTGTGAGGTAGGGATCTAAATTAATCCTTTTGTGTGTGGATATCCAGTTATCCCGGTACTATTTATTGAAAGACTATTCTTTCCCCCATTGAATGGTCTTGGCACCACTGAAAATAAATTAACCATATATGTATGGGTTTATTGTGGACTCTCAGTTCTGTTCCATTGATCTATATGTCTGTCCTTATGCCAGTACCACCCTGTCTTGATTACTGTGGCTTTGTATTAAGTTTTGAAATTATATACGAGTCCACCAACTTTGTTCTTCTTCAAGACTGTTTTGTCTACTCTGGATTCCTTACGATTCCATGTGAATTTGAGGATCAGCTTGTCAATTTCTGCAAAAAAACCAGCTGGGATTTTGATAGGGATTGTGTTGAAGTTGTAGATTCATTTGGAAAGTATTGCCATCTTAAAAATATTAAGTCTTCAATCCATGAACATGAAGTGTCATTCCATTTACTTAGGTCTTTAATTTCTTTCAGTGATGTTTTGTAGTTTTCAGTGCACAAGTTATGCACTTCCTTTGTTAAATTTATTCCTAAGTATTCTTTTTGATGCTATTGTAACTGGACTTGTTTCCTTAACTTCATTTTTGGATTGTTCATTTCTAGTGTATAGGACTACCATTAATTTGTGAATATTGATCTTATATCCTGCAGCTTTACTAAACTTGTTTATTAGTCCTAATAGTGTGTGTGTGTGTGTGTGTGTGTGTGTGTGTGTGTGTGTGTGTATGCTTTAGGGTTTCTATATATAAGATTATATCCTCTGCAAATAGACATGGTTTTACTTTTTCCCTTCCAATCTGGATGCTTTTTATTTCTTTTTCTTGCCTAATTGCCCTGGCTAGAACTTCCAGTGCAGTGTTGAATAGAAGTGTTGAGAGTGGATATCCCTGTCTTCTTCCTGATCTTAGAGGGAAAGGTTTCAGTTTTTCACCATTAAATATGATGTTAGTTTATGTGGCTTAGTAGATGTGAATTTTTCATAGATGCCCCTTATAAGGTAGAGGAAGTTCCCTTCTATTTCTAGTATATTGAAGGGGCTTTGAATTTTGTCAGATGCTTTTTATGCATCTGTTAAGATGATCATGTGTGTTTTCTCTTTTATTCTATTATTATAGTGTATCGCATTGATTGATTTTTTTTTTGTATGTTGCACCAATCTTGCATTCCTGGGATAAATTCCACTTGGCAATGTGGTATAAACCTTCTTTATATGTTGCTTGATTCAGTTTTGCCTGTATTTTTTAAAATTTTTATTTATTTATTTTATTTTTGGCTGTGTTGGGTCTTCGTTTCTGTGCGAGGGCTTTCACTAGTTGTGGCAAGCGGGGGCCACTCTTCATCGCGGCGCGCGGGCCTCTCACTATCATGGCCTCTCTTGTTGCGGAGCACAGGCTTCAGAGGCGCAGGCTCAGTAGTTGTGGCTCACGGGCCTAGTTGCTCCATGGCATGTGGGATCTTCCCAGACCAGGGCTCGAACCCGTGTCCCCTGCATTAGCAGGCAGATTCTCAACCACTGCGCCACCAGAGAAGCCCAAGGATAACTTTTGAAAAGCCCTTTTAGCATTTGAAGTAGTGAGCTTGGTAGGTTATGAGATTTGTTTGTATCTTTTTTTTTTAACTTCCATTTTCTGTGCAGGCCTGAAGGCATTGAACGACAGTACAGGAAGAAATGTGCAAAGTAAGTATTAACAGTGTGGGTTTCTCCGAGAATAAGTAAGTAGAGGCAATGATGTGTTAGGAAAAGAATCATTTGGAGACAATTCTCTGTTATATCTTTATCCCTATAATCTTACCTGCCTTCAAACTTCAGTTATGCAAATACCAATATGCTTCTTAAAGAGATGCAACTGACCAAGTTACATCTCTGACCAGCTGGCCACAAAAATGGGTTTTTAAGCATAGTATTATTTTTTTCACTGAGGTGTAACTTATATATAATAAAATTTGCCCTTCCTAAGTGTACAGTTTGATGAGTGTTGACAGAAGCACAGAGCCATGTAACGTCACCACTCCTGTGACATAGACGTTTCCAGTGCTCCTTTGCAATCAGTCTCCTTCCTCACCCCTCCCCTCGCCAGCACTGATCTGCCTTCTGTTACCGTGGTTTTACCTTTTCTAAAATGTGATGTAAATTCTACAGTACGTGTTCTACTACATACAATGTGTATCTCTTACATCTGGTTTCTTTCATGTTGCATGATGCTTTGGGGATTCATCTGAGTTGTTATGTGTATCAGTAATTTGTTCCTCTTTATCGCTGAGTAGTAGTCATTGCACCACAGTTTGTTTAACCATTGACCTGTTGAAGGGCATTTGAGTTGTTAATGGCTTTGGCTATTATAAATAAAGCTGCTATGAACATTCTAGTATAAATCTTGTGGGAACATGTGTTTTCTCTTGGAGTGGAATTGTTGGGTCATATGGTAAATGTAACATAGTGTAATTTTTTTTGATATTTTTTATTTGTTTTGGTTGCACCGGGTCTTAGTTGTGGCAGGCAGCCTCCTTAGTTGTGGCACGCGGGCTCCTTAGTTGTGCCATGTAAACTCTTAGTTGCAGCCTGCATTTGGGATCTAGTTCCCTGATCAGGGATTGAACCCGGGCCTCCTGCATTAGGAGCACAGAGTCTTAACCACTGTGCCACCAGGGAAATCCCCACATAGTGTAATTTAATCCAAACTTATTTATAAAGTCTGTTATAGGACTACAGACCCAAGAACTTTAGAGACTATTATTTAAAGATATATATGATTTCCAGCTTTAGGTTGTTAACAGTGAGAATATTAAACTATAATAAGTTTAATCTTGTTGATGAATTACAGTTCAGTCTTGGCTCTCAGAAGACTCAGACTAGAATTAAAGCAGGGAAGTGGCTAGGAAGGCATTTTAGTTTACAGCCACATTAGGTTTGTTAGACTACTTTAATCATATCTTATGGGTATGGGTCTACTTCACTTAGCTGAAGAAGTATAATAGAAGTGAGCAACCAGGACTTCCCTGGTGGCGCAGTGGTTAAGAATCCGCCTGCCAATGTAGGGGACACGGGTTCGAGCCCTGTCTGGGAAGATCCCACATGCCACGGAGCAACTAAGCCCGTGCGCCACAACTACTGAGCCTGTGTGCCACAACTACTGAAGCCTGTGCACCTAGAGCCCATGCTCTGCAACAAGAGAAGCCACCGCAATAAGAAGCCCGCACACTGCGACGAAGAGTAACCCCCGCTCGCTGCAACTAGAGAAAGCCTGTGTGCAGCAATGAAGACTCAAAGCTGCCAAAAATAAATAAATAAATAAATTTTTTAAAAAAAGAAATGACCAACCAAAGAAAGCATGACGATTGCTACAGAGCTTAGTTGGCAGACCACTGCAGTGGAGCCTTTATGCTCCTTCTTTTTTTAAAATAATTAATTAATTAATTTTTATTTTTGGCTGAGAGGGGTCTTTGTTGCTGCACGCGGGCTTTCTCTAGTTGCGGCGAGCGGGGGCTGCTCTTCGTTGCAGTGCGCAGGCCTCTCATTGTGGTGGCTTCTCTTGCTGTGGAGCACGGGGTCTAGGCACGTGGGCTTCAGTAGTTGTAACACGCGGGCTCAGTAGTTGTGGCTCGCAGGCTCTAGAGCACAGGCACAGTAGTTGTGGTGCACGGGCTTAGTTGCTCCGCGGCATGTGGGATCTTCCCGGACCAGGGTTCAAACCCGTGTCCCCTGCATTGGGAGGCAGATTCTTAACCACTGTGCCACCAGAGAAGCCCAACGGTCAGTGATTCTTATCAAGTAGTTTTGGGAAACACTGGGAAGAGCTAATCATCAGTTTATGCCACAAACACAAATATTCCCAGAGTCTAAGCACACTTTGTGAAGCGCCGTTTTGGGAATTTGCGTTCTGAGGCCTCCCTGAGATTCACTGTTCTGTTTGCAGGTGCGGGCTGCCACTCTTCTACCAGTCCCAACCGAAGAATGCTCCTGTGACCTTCATTGTGGATGGAGCAGTAGTCAAGTTTGGCCAGGGTTTTGGGAAGACGAACATATATACTCAGAAACAAGAGCCTCCTAAGAAAGTAATTATCACTGAAGGAGACAGATGGGTTAATACAGCTACAGATTTAGCCCTACAATTTTAAAGAAGATTATGGTGCATGAGAAACTGCCCTTCATGAGCACTCTCTTTATTAAGAGAGTGCCATTTTTGTGTATAAGCAGGTGCTACAAACTTGTAACACCTATTGTGTGTTCTCTTTTCTTTCCTACATCTGCTCTATGAGCAAAGTTAGAAATTGTATGATTTTTATTCACATTTACTTCCTTTGAAATTTCTTCTTTTTCCAGTGTGAGCAATTAAACATTGAATGAATAAGGCTAGTCTTTAAATATACTTTTAAAAACGCTTGATGGCAAATACCAGAAAAATATAATGCAAATTAAAATATGGGCACTTTTAGATAGGCCAGCCTGTCCCAAGGAGGTCCCCTGCCCCCAGGAACCAGGCTTGTACACTTGCACACACCCACTCACACATACACACTCACACACACGCGACTCACAGAGCCTTTTGAGGTAAACTAGACTGATTCTTCTTCCTGCAACTCCAGGTGATGATGACGAAACGGACTAAAGACATGGGCAAGTTCAGCTCTGTCACTGTGTCTACTATTGATGAAGAGGAAGAGGAGATTGAGGCTGTAAGTGCTTCTGCTCTCAGGGGAATTGGAATGCGGGGCGGGGTAGGGGGCTCTCCAACCAGAGCATTGAGTAACAGAATAACTAGGAACTTCGCTCGTAGATCTTGCTCTGCTACTAAGAAACGCTGTGATACCGGGCTGGTTCCTGTTTCCCTGGATCTCAGGGACATCTCTGTAAGATAAGGAGCAGGGAGTTGGACTAGATCAGTCTTTTTTTGTTTGTTTTTTGCGGTACGCGGGCCTCTCACCGCTGTGGCCTCTCCCGCTGCGGAGCACAGGCTCCGGACGCGCAGGCTCAGCGGCCATGGCTCACGGGCCCAGCCGCTCCGCAGCATGTGGGATCTTCCCGGACCAGGGCACGAACCCGTATCCCCTGCATCGGCAGGCGGACTCCCAACCACTGCGCCACCAGGGAAGCCCATTCATTTTTTTCCTACTGTTTTTTGAGATGCCTTAGGGGGTAAATCCCTCCTCATCCCTCTTCAGTTTAAAAACTACTGGGCTCAGCAATTTCAAGTGCCTTCCAGTCCAGCTCTGATGGTGTGGGAGTCTGTCCTTAGCAAGAGCAGCAATTACCTTTATGGTATTTCAGTATAATGATGTTTACAGAGAGATGTTATCTGTTACTTAAATGTGGTTTCGGTTGAAACCTGACTCTCCCGGATTATGGAAAAGCTGAAGCGTTGAAAGGGAGCAGAGTCTTGCCATTTCAGTAATAATTTCATAATTTGAGGAGTATAAACTTCTCCCGAGGTCTCTGTTGCTCCTCTTTGGTGAGACTGCTGGTCTAAGGGTGCTTCTTTCTTCCCTCAGAGAGAAGTTGCTGACTCGTATGCGCAGAATGCCAAGGTGATTGAGAAGCAGCTGGAGCGCAAAGGCATGAGTAAGAGGCGGCTGCAGGAGCTGGTGAGTGGCGGGGGCGGGGGCTGGCAGGCGCTGGGCTGGACTGTTTGGGTTCCTCGGTCTGAAAGACCCTCCGGCAGGCAGGGGAATCCTTTCAGAAGTCTGTCGGGGGTTATGGTGTGGCTGGCTGCCAGGTGTCTAACCATGGGCCGTGGCTGTCAGTACATACCCTACTCTGGGATAGTGACCACAGGATCCAGGCCCCAAATGATAGTTCTTGTTAGCCAACCCTAACGAGAATGGTAAGTTAATCTGCTACTTGTGGTCCAAGGTCAGGAGTTCAAGATCGGGGCTCATGGGTGCTCTCCCAGGGTATGAGGCATACAGTGGGGCTACATTGGGGCGCCAGGATTGGGGCTGGTCGCTACTTCTTAAAGCACTGCTTCCACCACCACTGTCTGCACTATCCCTAGGCTCTTTGTTGAGCACACACGTCTATATGTGATGGTGCCTATGTTTCTGTCTTCCTGATAATAAGTTACTTATGATATTTCTTTGAAATCAGACATCCCAGCATTGGTGCCTCATCGAAAAGTATACCAGTCTATTCTACTGACCGTAGAGGAGTTTTTGGTGACAGAGGTAGTGGGTCTTGAGAGCTGCTTTACCTTGCCGTAGTGATCTAGAGCACTGCTTACCAAATTTTCTGAGGTGAAGGACCAGTGCTTGCTTCTTGTTTTAAAATTTGTCAAGAGTAGATTTGTAATTTATAAAATGCAATAAAAATGAATTTGCCTGAATTCTTCTTATGAGATGATTTTACTTTCTTATTGCTCTGTCAAATTGCTATAAAAGCTTCTAAATGCTTACTCTCAATTTTTGTGTGTATCTTCATGGACTGCACAACTTTAAGTAGCACTGTTCTAGAACAGTGTTCTTCCTCCTGTTCTGCCACAAATAGGATACTGATATGTCATGATATTGATTCCTCCAGTCCTTCAGGGGTCCTGGAGCTGTGGGATCCCTACACTGGTAGACCACAGCCCTGTGTGTTTACCCCGTTTTACCATACAGATATTATTATCTTCAATGTGTATCATAACATCAGAAAGTTTGGAAAGCAGTTGCTAGAGTTTCATCACAATTTTAGAAGCACGGTTCTAGTTTGTATACTAAATGAACATGAGGGGATAGTGTTGGGGCAGTTAGAATAAGGCAGGAAAATCAGAATTTCATGTCATGTATCAGGACATATACTCTTCTTCCTTTCCAGGCTGAACTGGAAGCCAAGAAAGCGAAAATGAAGGGAACCTTGATTGACAACCAGTTCAAATAATCAGGACCTTTCTGTGAACCCAGACTGGAGGCAAGCATTTAGATGAGGAGGAAAAAGAGTGTTTTCTTGACTACATGGACTGGTTCCTACCTTTATGCCCCAGCAGAAGGCTTTACGTGTCTTCCCAGTGATTCTCCTACATTCAGTGAGGTCTTTTTTTTTTTTTTTTTTCCCAGTACGTGGGCCTCTCATTGTTGTGGCCTCTCCCATTGCGGAGCACAGGCTCAGCGGCCATGGCTCACGAGCCCAGCCGCTCCGCGGCATGTGGGATCCTCCCAGACTGGGGCACGAACCCGTGTCCCCTGCATCGGCAGGCAGACTCCCAACCACTGCGCCACCAGGGAAGCCCTCAGTGAGGTCTTTGAGTTCATCTGACCTGCTTTCTAGAGATGGATTTTTCTCAATCTTTCTGTGTATAGGTCTTCTGTACTATTTTTTGTCCATTTGATATAAACTTCTTCATCTGTGTAGAAGCTCTGTGAATAGATCAGTGCTTCAGTGTGTCTAGTTTCTAAAGGAGCTATTCTTATTCCTTCTTCAAAGTTAATAAAATGTTTAAAGATTTTTGAAAAAAAAATAAAAGTAACATGAATTACATTTAAAGTTACAGCAAGCCAGATCCTTTTAAGTGGCTCTGTCTCTGTTCTTAGACTGGCAGGTACTGGCTAGGGTTTGAATCTCTCTACTGTCAGGGAAAATCCATAACAAGCCAGAATCTGCATAACGTTTCCTTTACCTCAAATGTTACAACTCTAGGCACGCCAACCCTTATCAGATGTTGTACATGCAGAAGGAAAAGCCAGATTCAAGTGAGGGGGTAGGATAGCTCTGATCTGAATGAAAATGGGGTCTTGGTAAGCAACCCAAGGGAGCTACCATCCTGTCAAGCAGCTAAGAGCGTGCTTCCATGTGTGGGCATGTGGGAGGGAGACATGGTAGAGTAAGAAATGACACCGACTCTAGGTCCAAGCACCTCACTACACATAACTCAATTTCGTTTCTTTTTATGGCTGAGTAATATTCCATTGTATATATGTGCCACATCTTCCCCATCCATTCATCCGATGATGGACACGTAGGTTGCTTCCATGTCCTGGCTATTGTAAATAGAGCTGCCATGAACATTGTGGTACATGACTCTTTCTGAATTATGGTTTTCTCAGGGTATATGCCCAGTAGTGGGATTGTTGGGTCGTATGGTAGTTCTGTTTGTAGTTTTTTAAGGAACCTCCATACTGTTTTCCATAGTGGCTGTATCAATTTACATTCCCACCAACAGTGCAGGAGGGTTCCCTTTTCTCCACACCCTCTCCAGCATTTATTGTTTCTAGATTTTTTGATGGTGGCCATTCTGACCGGGGTGAGATGATATCTCATTGTAGTTTTGATTTCCATTTCTCTAATGATTAATGTTGTTGAGCATTCTTTCATGTGTTTGTTGGCAATCTGTATACCTAGAGTCTGTCATACAGAGTGAAGTAAGTCAGAAAGAGAAAAACAAATACCGTATGCTACCATATATATATATGGAATCTAAGAAAAAAAAAAGGTCATGAAGAACCTAGGGGTGAGACGGGAATAAAGACACAGACCTACTAGAAAATGGACTTGAGGATATGGTGAGGGGGAAGGGTAAGCTGGGACAAAGTGAGAGAGTGGCATGGACATATATACACTACCAAATGTAAGGTAGATAGCTAGTGGGAAGCAGCAGCATAGCACAGGGAGAACGGCTCAGTGCTTTGTGACCACCTAGAGGGGTGGGATAGGGAAGGTGGGAGGGAGGGAGACGCAAGAGGGAAGAGATATGGGAACATATGTATATGTATAACTGGGTCACTTGGTTATAAGGCAGAAACTAACACCCCATTGTAAAGCAATTATACCCCAATAAAGATGTTAAAAAAAATAAAAAGAAATGACACCGAGATAAACAAAAG
Source organism: Lagenorhynchus albirostris (assembly GCF_949774975.1). Classification (NCBI taxonomy): domain Eukaryota; kingdom Metazoa; phylum Chordata; class Mammalia; order Artiodactyla; family Delphinidae; genus Lagenorhynchus; species Lagenorhynchus albirostris. Next base: position 29,021,521 of record NC_083116.1, read on the forward strand.
TTATCTGTTGACTGTCTTTTATTTCACATCTGCTATTTGTGGAGGAGTGTCGTATACATAAATATTTAATGTCACACTGCTTCAGTGACATTAGTATGTAGTGTTTGTACCCATGTTTTTATCTGTTCACCTGTATTGCAAGGTGTTGGGACAGGAGGAGTGTTTTAGCCTCTTCGTATTTTTTACATGGCTTGGGTGCCTAGTAGGCGCCCAAGGCATGTATGTGAGGTGCTGCTGGGAAACAGTAGGGCATTTTTCTTTGCTTTTTTTCCCCCGATTTCTGAATTTGGAAGGAAAAGTAGGTTAGAGTGGGGGTAGATGTGAGCTAGCAAGAACTGGGAGAAAGAGGGGTGGGGGGTCCTGGGAAAGCCCGGGGTGGGGCTGTGTGACCAGCTTCCCAGTTACTCTCCTGCATCCAATGGGGGCTTTGCAACTGAGTCTTCCTCTCCACCTCATTTCCTGGTCCTCGTGTTGAGAGATAATTAGGCATCGTGTGGGTAAGCAACCATAACCTCCTCACAATTCCTTGACCCCAACTCCAAACAATGACCTTTACCTTCACCCCCCTTTAGCCACAAACTCCTTGGATATCATCTACACCACCTGTGAGAGCCAATACTCTGCTCTGACCACAGCCTCCTACCATTGCTGCTCTTTCATACTTACTTCCACTAAACCTGTTTTGTTGTTTTTAGATTTGAAGAGAAATTATTATTTTTTTCATTGAAGTATAGGTGGTTTACAATATTGTGTTAGTTTCAGGTGTACGACAAAGTGATTTGGTTATACATACATATGTATATATATTTTTTCTATTCTTTTCCATTGTAATTTCTTATAAGGTATTAAATATAGTTCCCTGTGCTATGCAGTAGGACCTTGTTGTTTATCTATTTTATATATAGTAGTGTGCATCTGTTAATCCCATACTCCCAATTTATGCACCCACCTGCCCCCCTTTGGTACTCATAAGTTTGTTTTCTGTGTTTCTGAGTCTGCTTCTGTTTTGTAAACAAGTTCATTTGTACTATTTTTTAGATTCCACATATAAGTGATATAACATTTGTCTTTCTCTGGCTGGCTTCACTTAGTATGATAATCTCTAGGTCCATCCATGTTGGTGCAAATGGCATTATTTCATGCTTTTTTATGGATGAGTAATATTCCATTGTATATATGTACCACATCTTTGTTATCCATTCATGTGTCCATGGACATTTAGGTTGCTTCCATGTCTTGGCTATTGTTAACAGCGCTACAGTGAACGTTGGGGTGCATGTATCTTTTCAAATCATGGTTTTCTCTAGATATATGCCCAGGAGTGGGATTGCTGGATCATATGGTAACTCTACTTTTAGTTTTTTTTTTTTTTTTGGTACATGGGCCTCTCACTGTTGTGGCCTCTCCCATTGCGGAGCACAGGCTCCGGACGCGCAGGCTCAGTGGCCATGGCTCACGGGCCCAGCTGCTCCGTGGCATGTGGGATCTTCCCGGGCCGGGGCACGAACCCGCGCCCCCTGCATCGTCAGGCGGACTCTCAACCACTGCGCCACCAGGGAAGCCCAACTTTTAGTTTTTAAAGGAACCTCCATACTGTTTTCCACAGTGGCTGTAACTAACTTACATTCCTACACCCTCTCCAGCATTTATTATTTGTAGACTTTCTGATGATAGCCTTTCTGACTGGTGTGGGGTGATACATCATTGTAATTTGGATTTGCATTCCTGTAATAATTTTTGAGCATACTTTCATGTGCTTTTTAGCCATCTGTATGTCTTTTTAAATGAAATGTCTATGTAGATCTTCTGCCCATTTTTTGATTGGGTTTGGATTTTTATTATTGAGTTGTATGAGCTGTTTATATATTTTGGAAATAAAGCCCTTGTTGGTCACATCATTTGCACATATTTTCTGCCAGTCCATAGGTAGTCTTTTTGTTTTGTTGATGGTTTACTTTGCTGTGCAAAAGCTTATAAGTATGATTAGGCCCCATTTGTTAATTTTCGCTTTTATTTCTATTGCCTTGGGACTGACCTAAGAAAACATTGCTATGATTTATGTTGGAATGTTTTGCCTATGTTCTCTTCTAGGAGTTTTATGGTGTCATGTTTTATATTTAGGTCTTTAAACCATTCTGAGTTTATTTTTGTGTATGGCATCAGGGTGTGTTCTAACTTCATTGATTTACATATGGCTGTCCGGCTTTCCCAACACCACTTGCTGAAGAGACTGTCTTTTCTCCATTGTATATTCTTGCCTCCTTTATCAAAAATAAGGTGACCGGGGCTTCCCTGGTGGTGCAGTGGTTGAGAGTCCGCCTGCCGATGCAGGGGACACAGGTTTGTGCCCCGGTCTGGGAAGATCCCACATGCCGCGGAGCAACTAGGCCCGTGAGCCATGGCCACTGAGCCTGCGCGTCCGGAGCCTGTGCTCCGCAACAGGAGAGGCCACAACAGTGAGAGGCCCGCATACCAAAACAAAAACAAAAACAAAAAAAACCATGATTGGGAACAGATCACACTTTTATTCTGAGCCATCAGGTAAAGTGCAATGTAAAGACCCTTGCATAGAGAACTCCCTGTAGCAAATGCGTGGTTACCTTTCTACATATTTTCTGAAGTACTTGCCTTTAGATGATAATCCGGAACCATTTCAACATCTGGTTCAGCTTATGCACTTTATTTCATCTTTAAGACTGCAAATTGTTATGTCACTAGCACCAAACAAGCATGTGCTCTTCATTGTGTTTTATTCTTTCATGTTGAAATAGTTATTAAAATAACATGACATAGTCTCTCTATTCTATTTAGTTGTAGTGTTTTAGCCACAAACACAGTGTTTTAGAGTTAGTATAAAGAGCCATATTGAAATTTTGGAGAGTCTTATTCTATTTTTTTGTTTGGTTTTGCAAATTCTTGACTGTGATAATATAGTAAAATGTTTTAAAATGTTGCCACCGCAATAACTGTTTACATTTGGAAGTGTAATTTTATTGTTTAAGAGAAATTGAAAAGCTATTTATTTATTTATTGGCCACGCTAGGCAGCTTGTGAAATCTTAGTTCCCTGACCAGGGACTGAACCTGGGCCCTGGCAGTGAAAGCCTAGTCCTAACCACTGGACCACCAGGGAATTCCTTGAAAAGCTTTTTAAAAACTAGCTTGTGTCAACAATTTTAGGAGCCTTACTGCTGCAGACCACCTCCTTTTCTTAAGGGAAAATATGCCCTTTTTTATTCCTTTGATGTTTTATTCTGCTTCTTCACCTGACTACTCCTCTTTTTCACTCAGTTTTAACAAAGCACAGTCCATTACACTTGACCGTTTAATCTTTTATATTCCTCCAGGAAAACAAAAAGCATCACTTATGGTGAACTCTACCTGTTTTTATTTTGTATTATTTATTTATTTGTTTGTTTGTTTATATTTTTTGGCTGCAGCGCATGGCTTGTGGGATCTTAGTTCCCCTACCGGGGATTGAACCCAGGCCCTCAGCAGTTAAAGCGTGGAGTCCTAACCATTGGACCACCAGGGAATTCCCTCAACCTCTTTTTAAACTTTATAGAACCTTGATCCTCCCGTTTTCTCCCAGTATTGCAGTTCTGTCCCCCTCTTTCTTCCTTTTGACCCAGCCTGATCCTGTGATTGATGATCACAATTCCTCTCATGAGCCCCTTTAACTCTATTTTTTATTTATTTTTTTGGCCACGCCGTGCAGCATGTGGGATCTTAGTTCCTGATGAGGGAACCCGTGCTCCCTGCATTGGAAGCATGGAGTCCTAACCACTAGACCACCAGGGAATTCCCACCTTGATTTTTCTTTTAGATTTTAAAAAATATTTGGATAATTTTGGATTTACAGAAAGTTCCAAAAATAGTACAGAGTTCCTTTATACTCTTTACTACACTTCCTCTAATATTAACATCTTATATCAGGGGTCCCCAACCCCCAGGTGGAACAGCAGGAGGTGAGCAGTGGGCAATCAATTGAAGCTTCATCTGCCACTCCCCATCACTCACATTACCGCCTGAACCATCCCTCCTCCCCATCTGTGGAAAAATTGTCTTCCACAAAATTGGTCCCTGGTGCCAAAAAGGTTGGGAACCACAGTATTATATAATGCTATGAGCTGAATTTTGTCCCCCTCCAAATTCACATGTTGAAGCCCTAATCCCCAATATAATGGTATGTGGACATGGGCCTTTGAGAGGTAATTAGATTTAGATGAGGTCATGAGGGTGGGACCCTCGTGACAGGATTAGTGCACTTACAAGAAGAGACCAGAGAGTTCTCCTTCCCTTTCTCTGTCTCTCCCAGTCTTTCTCTTTCTCTCCACCTCTCTCTCTCCCATGTGCGGACACAGCAAGAAGGTAGCAATCTGCAAGCCAGGAAGAGAGCTCTCACCAGGAACTGAATCAGCCAGCACCTTGATCTTGGACTTATTAGTCTCTGGAACTGTGACAAATAAATGTCTAGTTTAAGTTACCCAGTCCATGGTATTTTGTTATAGCAGCCCTAGAAGACTAATATATATAAAACCATAGTACATTGGTCAAAACTAAGAAATTAACATTGGTATAATAATGTTAAACTACGGACTTCATTTGGATTTCATCAGTTTTTCCACTGTGTCCTCTTTATGTTCCAGGATCCAATTCAGGATCTCACATTGCATTTAAACTTTCATGTCTCTTTAGTCTCCTCTGATCTATGACAGTTTTTCAGTGGTATCTCGTGCTTTTAATTTGCATTTCCCTAATGTCAGATGATGTTGAACATATTTTTCTTCTTTATTATGGTAAAAAAACACATAACATTTACCATCTTGGGGGGAGATTGGTTCAAGATGGCAGAGTAGAAGGACGTCCTGTCACTTCCTCTTGCAAGAACACCAGAATCACAACTAACTGCTGAACAATCATCGACAGAAAGACACTGGAACTCACCAGAAAAGATACCCCACCTCCAAAGGCAAAGGAGAAGCCACAATGAGATGGAAGGAGGGGTGCAATCACAATAAAATCAAATCCCGTGACTGCTGGGTGGGTGACTCACAAACTGGAGAACACTTATACCACAGAAGTCCACCCACTGGAGTGAAGGCTCAGCCCCACGTCAGGCTCCCCAACCTGGGGGTCTGGCAATGGGAGGAGGAATTCCTAGAGAATCAGACTTTAAAGGTTAGCGGGATTTGATTGCAGGACTTCGACAGGACTGGGGGAAACAGAGACTCCACTCTTGGAGGGCACACACAAAGCAGTGTGCACATCGGGATCCAGGGGAAGGAGCAGTGACCCCGGGAGAGACTGAACCAGACTGACCTGCTAGTGTTGGAGGGTCTCCTGCAGAGGCAGGGGGTGGCTGTGTGTCATCTTGAGGACAAGGACACTGGCAGAAGAAGTTCTGGGAAGTTCTCCTTGGTGTGAGCCTTCCCAGAGTCTGCCATAAGCCCCACCAAAGAGCCCGGGTAGGCTCCAGTGTTGGGACACCTCAAGCGAAACAACCAACATGGGGGGAACCCAGCCCCACCCATCAGCAGACAAGTGGATTAAGTTTTACTGAGCTCTGCACACCAGAGCAACAGTAAGCTCTACCCATCACCAGTCCCTCCCATCAGGAAACTTGCACAAGCCTCTTAGATAGCCTCATCCACTGGAGGGCAGACAGCAGAAGCAAGAAGAACTACAATCCTGCAGCCTGGGAACAAAAACCACATTCACAGAAATATAGACAAGATGAAAAGGCAGAGGGCTATGTACCAGATGAAGGAACAAGATAAAACCCCAGAAAAACGACTAAATAAAGTGGAGATAGGCAACCTTCCAGAAAAAGAATTCAGAATTATGATAGTGAAGATAATCCAGGACCTCAGAAAAAGAATGGAGGCAAATATCAAGAAGATGCAAGAAATGTTTAACAAAGATCCAGAAGAATTAAAGAACAAACAAACAGAGATGAACAACACAATAACTGAAATGAAAACTACACTAGAAGGAATCAACAGCAGAATAACTGAGGCAAAAGAACGGATAAGTGACCTGAAGACAGAATGGTGGAATTCACTGCTGCGGAACAGAATAAAGAAAAAAGAATGAAAAGAAATGAAGACAGCCTAAGAGACCTCTGGGACAACATTAAATGCAACAACATTCACATTATAGGGGTCCCGGAAGGAGAAGAGAGAGAGAAAGGACCCGAGAAAATATTTGAAGAGATTATACTCAAAAACTTCCCTAACATGAGAAAGGAAATAGCCACCCAAGTCCAGGAAGCACAGAGAGTCCCATACAGGATAAACCCAAGGAGAAACAAGCCGAGACACATAGTAATCAACTTGGCAAAAATTAAAGACAAAGAAAAATTATTGAAAGCAGCAAGGGAAAAACGACAAATAACATACAAGGGAACTCCCATAAGGTTAAGAGCTGATTTCTCAGCAGAAACTCTACAAGCCAGAAGGGAGTGGCACGATATACTTAAAGCGATGAAAGGGAAGATGTACAACCAAGATTACTCTACCCGGCAAGGAGCTCATTCAGATTTGATGGAGAAATCAAAAGCTTCACAGACAAGCAAAATCTAAGAGAATTCAGCACCACCAAACCAGCTCTACAACAAACGCTAAAGGAACTTCTCTAAGTGGGAAACACAAGAGAAGAAAAGGACCTACAAAAACAAACCCAAAACAATTAAGAAAATGGTCATAGGAACATACATATTGATAATTACCTTAAACATGAATGGATTAAATGCTCCAACCAAAAGACACAGGCTTGGGCTTCCCTGGTGACACAGTGGTTGAGAGTCCGCCTGCTGATGCAGGGGACACAGGTTCGTGCCCCGGTCCGGGAAGATCCCACATGCCACAGAGCGGCTGGGCCCGTGAGCCATGGCCGCTGAGCCTGTGCGTCCGGAGCCTGTGCTCCGCAATGGGAGAGGCCACAACAGCGAGAGGCCCACATACAGGAGAAAAAAAAAAAGACCCAGGCTTGCAGAAAGGATACAAAAACAAGACCCATCTATATGCTGTCTACAAGAGACCCACTTCAAACCTAGGGACACATACAGACTGAGAGTGAGGGGATGGAAAAAGATATTCCATGCAAATGGAAATGAAAAGAAAGCTGGAGTAGCAATACTCATATCAGATAAAATAGACTTTAAAATAAAGAATGTTACAAAAGACAAGGAAGGACACTACATAATGATCAAGGGATCAATCCAAGAAGATATAACAATTATAAGTATTTATGCACCCAACATAGGAGCACCTCAATACATAAGGCAACTGCTAACAGCTCTAAAAGAGAAAATCGACAGTAACACAATAATAGTAGGGGAACTTAATACATCACACCAATGGACAGATCATCCAAACAGAAACTTCATAAGGAAACACAAGCTTTAAATGACACAATAGACCAGATAGATTTAATTGATATTTATAGGACATTCCAACCAAAAACAGCAGATTACACTTTCTTCTCAAGTGCACATGGAACATTCTCCAGGATAGATCACATCTTGGGTCACAAATCAAGCCTCAGTAAATTTCAGAAAATTGAAATCATATCAAACATCTTTTCTGACCACAACGCTATGTGATTAGAAATGAATTACAGGGAAAAAACGTAAAAACATAAACACATGGAGGCTAAACAATACGTTACTAAATAATCAAGAGATCACTGAAGAAATCAAAGAGGAAATCAAAAAATACCTAGAGGGCTTCCCTGGTGGTGCAGTGGTTAAGTGTCCACCTGCCGATGCAGGGGACACGGGTTCGTGCCCCGGTCCGGGAAGATCCCACATGCCGCGGAGCGGCTGGGCCCTTGAGCCATGGCCACTGAGCCTGCGCGTCCGGAGACTGTGCCCCACAACGGGAGAGGCCACAACAGTGAGAGGCCCGTGTACCACTAAAAAGAAAAAAAAAAAAGAGAAAAAATACCTAGAGACAAATGACAATGAAAACACGACAATCCAAAACCTATGGATTGCATAGGTTTTGCAGCAAAAGCAGTTCTAAGAGGGAAGTTTAAAGCAATACAAGCCTACCTCAAGAAACAAGAAAAATCTCAAACAGACAATCTAATGGTACACCTAAAGGAACTAGAGAAAGAAGAACAAACAAAACCCAAGGTTAGCAGAAGGAAAGAAATCATCAAGATCAGAGCAGAAATAAATGAAAGAGAAACAAAGAAAACAATAGCAAAGATCAATAAAACTAAAAGCTGGTTCTTTGAGAAGATAAACAAAATTGATAAACCATTAGCCAGACTCATCAAGAAAAAGAGGGAGAGGACTCAAATCAATAAAATTAGAAATGAAAAAGGAGAAGTTACAAAAGACACTGCAGAAATACAAGGCATCCTAAGAGACTACTACAAGCAACTCTATGCCAATAAAATGGACAACCTGGAAGAAATGGACAAATTCTTAGAAAGGTGTAACCTTCCAAGACTGAACCAGGAAAAAATAGAAAATATGAACAGACGAATTACAAGTAATGAAATTGAAACTGTGATTAAAAATCTTCCAACAAACAAAAGTCCAGGACCAGATGGCTTCACAGGTGAATTCTATCAAACATTTAGAGAAGAGCTAACACCCATCCTTCTCAAACTCTTCCAAAAAATTGCAGAGGAAGGAACACTCCCAAACTCCTTTTGTGAAGCCACCATCACCCTGATACCAAAACCAGACAAAGATACTACAAAAAAAATTACAGACCAATATCACTGATGAATATAGATGCAAAAATCCTCAACAAAATACTAGCAAACAGAATCCAACAACACATTAAAAGGGTCATACACCATGATCAAGTGGGATTTATCCCAGGGATGCAAGGATTCTTCAATATACACAAACCAGTCAATGTGATACACCATATTAACAAATTGAAGAATAAAAACCATATGATATCTCAATAGATGCAGAAAAAGCTTTTGACAAAATTCAACACCCATCTATGATAAAAACTCTCCAGGAAGTGGGCATAGAGGGAACCTACCTCAACATTATAAAGGTCATATATGACAAACCCACAGCCAACATCATTCTCAATGGTGAAAAACTGAAAGCATCTCCTCTAAGATCAGGAAGAGGACAAGGTTGTCCACTCTCAGCACTATTATTCAACATAGTTTTGGAAGTCCTAGCCATGGCAATCAGAGAAGAAGAAGAAATAAAAGGAATACAAATCAGAAAAGAAGAAGTAAAACTGTCACTGTTTGCAGATGACATGATACTATACATAGAGAATCCTAAAGATGCCTACTAGAGAAACCTACTAGAGCTAATCAATGAATTTGGTAAATTACGGGATACAAAATTAATGCACAGAAATATCTGGCATTCCTATACACTAATGATGAAAAATCTGAAAGAGAAATTAAGGAAACACTCCTATTTACCATTGCAATAAAAAGAATAAAATACCTAGGAATAAACTTACCTAAGGAGACAAAAGACCTGTATGCAGAAAACTATAAGACACTGTTGAAAGAAATTAAAGATGATATCAACTGATGGAGAGATATACCATGTTCTTGGATTGGAAGAATCAATATTATAAAAATGACTATAGTACCCAAAGCAATCTACAGATTCAATGCAATCCCTATCAAATTACCAATGGCATTTTTTACAGAACTAGAACAAAAAATCTTAAAATTTGTATGGAGACACCAAAGACCCCAAATAGCCAAAGCAGTGCTGAGGGAAAAAACGTAGCTGGAGGAATCAGACTCCCTGACTTCAGACTATACTACAAAGCTACAGTAATCAAGACAATATGGTACTGGCACAAAAACAGAAATATAGATCAATGGAACTGGATAGAAAGACTAGAGATAAACCCACGCACCTATGGTCAACTAATCTATGACAAAGGAGGCAAGGATATACAATGGAGAAAAGACAGTCTCTTCAATAAGTGGTGCTGGGAAAACTGGACAGCTACATGTAAAAGAATGAAATTAGAACACTCCCTAACACCATACCCAAAAATAAACTCAAAATGGGTTAGAGATCTAAATGTAAGACTGGGCACTATCAAACTCTCAGAGGAAAACATAGGAAGAACACTCTTTGACATAAATCACAGAAAGATCTTTTTTGATCCATCTCCTAGAGTAATGGAAATAAAAACAAACATAAACAAACGGGACCTAATGAAACTTCAAAGCTTTTGCACAGCAAAGGAAACCATAAACGACGAAAAGACAACCCTCAGAATGGGAAAAAATATTTGCAAATGAATCAACGGATAAAGGATTAATCTCCAAAATATATAAACAGCTCATGCAGCTCAATATTAAAAAAACAAACAACTCAATCCAAAAGTGGGCAGAAGACCTAAATAGACATTTCTCCAAAGAGGACATACAGATGGCCAAGAAGCACATGAAAAGCTGCTCAACATCACTATTAGAGAAATGTAGTTCAAAACTACAATGAGGTATCACCTCACACCTGTTAGAATGGGCATCATCAGAAAATCTACAAACAACAAATGCTGGAGAGGGTGTGGAGAAAAGCAAACCCTCTTGCACTGTTGGTGGGAATGTAAATTGATACAGCCACTATGGAGAACAGTATGGAGGTTCCTTAAAAAAGTACAAATAGAACTACCATATGACCCATCAATCCCACTACTGGGCATATACCTGGAGAAAACCATAATTCAAAAAGACACATGCATCCCAATGTTCATTGCTGCGCTATTTACAATAGCCAGGTCATGGAAGCAACCTAAATGCCCATCTACAGACGAATGGATAAAGAAGATGTGGCACATATATACAATGGAATATTACTCAGCTATACAAAGGAACGAAATTGGGTCATTTGTAGAGACGTGGATGAATCTAGAGACTGTCCTACAGAGTGAAGTAAGTCAGAAAGAGAAAAACAAATATCGTATATTAGCGCATATATGTGGAACCTAGAAAATGGTACAGAGGAACCGATTTGCAGAGCAGAAATTGAGACACAGATGTAGAGAACAAACATATGGACACCACGGGGGGAAAGCGGCGGGGGTTGGGGTGGTGGTGTGATGAACTGGGTGATTGGGATCGACATTTATACACTGATGTGTATAAAATTGATGACTAATAAGAACCTGCTGTATAAAAAAAAATAAAATAAAATTCAAAAAAGAAAAAGGAAAGAAAATTGCAGAAAAGTGTGCATAATATGACCCTGTTTTTGTAAAACTAACAGCAATAAAAATATTTCGTGTACATGTAAAAAAGAATTTACCATCTTAACTATTTTAAAATGCACAATTCAATGATGTTAAGTATATTCACAGTGTTGTGAAACACATCTCTGGAACTTTTTCATCTTATAAGTCTGAAATTATATACCCATTAAACAACAACTCTCCCTTCCCTAGCTAGTTCCTCATAAACACAATTCTACTTTCTGTTTCTGTGGATTTTACTAGTCCAGAGACCGCATATGAGTGGAATCATGCAGTATTGTCTTTTTGTGATGGGCTTACATTTTACATAGAATAATGTCCTCAGGGTTCATCCACGTTGTAACATATGATAGAACTTCCTTCCTTTTTAAGGCTGAATAATATCCCAATGTATGCATAGACCACATTTTGTTTACACATTCATCCATTGATGGACATTCAGGTTGCTTCCACCTCTTGGCTATTGTGAATAGTGCTGCTGTAAACATTGGGTACAAATATCTCTTTGAGACCCTGCTTTTAATTCTTTTGGATATATACCCAGAAGTGGGATTGCTGGATCATATGGTAATCCTGTTTAGTTTTTTGAGGAACCTCCATGCTGTTTTCCACAGTGGCTGCACCATTTTACATTCCGAGCAGTAAAGTACAGGGCTCCAATTTCTCCTCATCCTCAACAACACTTCTTATTTTCTGTTTTCATTTTTTTCCGATTTTTTTTTTTTTTTTTGGCTGCACCTTTCAGCCTGTGGGATCTTAGTCCCCAGACCAGGGATTGAAACCGAGCCCTTGTCAGTGAAAGCTTAGGGTCCTAACCACTGGACTGCCAGGGAATTCTCTATTTTCTGTTTTTTGATAGTAGCCATCCTAGTAGCGATGATATTTCATGGTTTTGATTTGCATTTCGTCAATGATTAACGATGTTGAGCAAGTTTTTATATACTTGTTGGCTATTTGTATATTATCTTTGGAGAAGTGTCTATTCCCAAAAAAGTCCTTTGCCCATTTTGAAAATTGGATTATTTGATTTTTGCATTGTTGTGAGCATAGTTTTACTTGCTAATTTTCCATCTCTGTATCTTCTTTGGTAAAGTATATGCTCAGATCTTTTGCCTATTCTTAAACTGTGTTTGTTTTTATATTGTTAAGTGTTAAGAGCTCTTTATATAGTCTGGATATAAATCTTTTATCAGGTATGTTATTTGCAACATCTCCCAGTCTCTGGTTTGTCTTTTCATTGTCTTAATAGTGCATTGCCTTTCATGACCCAGGATCATGCAGCTTTTTTTCCTATATTTTCTTCTAGAAGTTTTATATTTACATTTAGACGTATGATCCATGTGTTAAGGTTCTTTTTTGCATAAAGATGAGCAGTTGTTCCAGCACCATTTGTTGAAAAGACGTTCCTTTCACCATTCAGTTGCCTTTGTAGGTTTGTCAAATATCTGGGAATTCCCTGGCGTTCCAGTGGTTAGGACTCAGCGCTTTCACTGCCATGGGCCCGGGTTGATCCCTGGTCAAGGAGCTAAGATTCTGTGAGCCACAAGGCACAGCCAAAGAAAAAAAAAATAGTTGACTATATTTTTGCACTTTCTTTTCTGTCTATTGCCTATCCTTGCATCAATACCACACTATCTTGATTTGACTATTATAGCTTTATAGTAAACTTAAAATTGGGTAGTATGATGCTTCTTTGTCCTTTTTGAGAATTGTTTTGGTTACTCTAGTTCTTTGCCTTTTCATATAAAATTTAGAATCAGCTTGCTGGTATGTTCAAAATTCTTGCTGGGATTTTGATTGGAATTGTATAAAATCTAAAGATCAAGTTGGGGAGAATTGACATCTTAATGATCTTGTATCTTCCAACCCATGAACATGGCATATCTCTCCATTTATTTAGATCTTTGATTTCTCTCACCAGCGTTTTGTAGTTTTTCATGTACAGATCCTGCAAATATTTTGTTCAAATTTATACCTTCATTTCTTCTGGTGCTATTGTAAACCTTACCTCCTTTCAAACAAGGAAAATAATCTCACGGTGTATTTGCAAACTCGCTAAGCCTATTCTTATATAAACTCAGGCTGAAATTTCCATTTATCTCCTGACCCCAGGTCCTGAGCCCCAAGTCTGATTTGTCTCATGGTGGCGTTCTGACTCCCCAGAGCCAGTGCCTGAGTATTGTCCTTTTCTTGTTGACAGAAACTCTGATAATTACTTTTGGGGAAGGCCATAAAGAAACTTCATATTATATACTTGTGGCAAGGTCAAGGGGATGCATTAGCTCTTGGTTCAAAGGTCTCTGGGTAAACCTGTCTGGAATTGGCAACAGGCCTGGGAAGTGGGTGAGAGGCAATGACATTTCATTACAGTGACAATGATTAGAGTTAGGTGTACATGGGCCAGACCTGTAGTTCTTTTTTTTTTTTTTTCAAAAAAAGTTACACAAATCTTTAGGGTAACAGTCTTCTGCCCAAATATTTTAAGCCACTGCCAGTGAGTCCTAATTATCAAATACTTTGATTAAAACTTTGGACTTGACTTCTGTTACAGCATGCTTAATTGAAAAAATAAATAGATAAATCTTACCTTTTTTTAATATTATAACATCTGCCCTGCAAGCTCCCAATTTAGAATCAATCTTACAACCTGCTTTCTCTGATCTTTACCCAAATAGATGAGTGTCCATATCTTATAAATTAGTGGAGTTTGACATTGTGAATTTATGGTTCCAGTATCAGCTGGGTTCTCACCACAGCTAGTTAATCCTTCTACGATGTGTTTTGGGTCAGCAAGTCTCCTGTTTCCCTCAGGAACAATTTAGAGCCTTCACCACTTTTCACAAATCTCTCTGCCTACAAGGCCTCTCTCTCCACAGATGATTTTCCTCCACACAGCACCAAGAACATAGGGGCGCACTTTGTTGCATCTGCTCCCATCCTGTTCTCTCTCCAGTCTCAGAGGAAGAGGTGGCCCTCTGCCTGCTCAAGGCTAATCCACCTTTTATTCAATCAACTGATATACATTAAGTATCTGTTATATGCTAGATATTGCACTAGGAGCTTGGGACATAGTGGAGAGCAAAGCAGTTCACATTCTGGGGGCAGGGGTGACAGACAAACAAGTGAACAAGAAAATTATCAGTTAAAATAGTGTGATGTAGGACTTCCCTGGCGGTCCAGTGGTTAAGACTCTGCACATCCAATGCAGGGGACACAGGTTCGATCCCTTGTTGGGGAACTAAGATCCCACATGCCGCATGGCAAGGCCAAAAAAAAAAAATAGTGTGATGTGATAGAGAATGATGGTGGTCAGGGATGGGCTCTGAGGAGGAGCCGTGTGAGCCATGTAAGACCTGAAGGGTGAGAATGAGTCAGCCAGGTGAGGACCAGGGGGAAAGCACTCCAGATGTTTGCAATAGAAAATACAAAGGCCCTATGGAGGGATAAGCTTAGCATGTTGGAGGAACAGAAAGAAGGCCAACGTGACTAGATTGTAATGAGTGAGAAAATGAACAAGCAGCAAGTGGTGAGGTCAGAGGAGTGGGCAGAAGCCAGGCCGTGTGTGGCCTTACAGGCCCAAATAAGGATTTTGGATCTTAAAGGTACAGTGGGGGCTTCCCTGGTGGCACAGTGGGTGAGAGTCCGCCTGCCGATGCAGGGGACGCGGGTTCGTGCCCCGGTCCGGGAAGATCCCACATGCCGCGGAGCGGCTGGGCCCGTGAGCCATGGCCACTGAGCCTGCGCGTCCAGAGCCTGTGCTCCGCAACGGGAGAGGCCACAACAGTGAGAGGCCCGCGTACCGCAAAAAAAAAAAAAAAAAAAAAAAAAAGTGGGAAATTATTGGAGACTTTTAAGCAGAGGAGTAACATGATTTATGTTTTAAACTCATTCTGGCTGCTACATGGAGAATGGCTTGTCGTTGGGAAGCAAGAATGGAAGCAGGGAGACCAATGAGGAGACTAGTGTTGTAGCCCAGATGGGAGATGAGAGTGGTTGGACCGGGGTAGTAGAGAAAGAGTTGGGAAAAGTGAAAGGAGATGTGTTTTGGAGGTTTTGTTATCGGGACTAGCTGATAGATTGTGGGGAATGAGGGGAAGAGGGAAACCAAGGACAACTTCTTGATTTGTGGGTCAAATAACTTGGGTGAATTGAAGTGTAATTTATTGAGATGGGGAGGAACCCCATTCAGGGGAAAGCCAAGTGCTCTGTTTTGGACATGTTATGTTTGAAATGCCGATTGGCTACTGAAGTGGAGATGTCAGGTAGGCAGTTGAGTATGTGGTTGGGCAGAGAGGTCCAGCGAGAGACAGAAATTTGGGAGTGTTCAGCACATTGATGTTATTCAAAGCCGTGAGACAGGATGAGACTCCCAAAGATGTAAGTGTAAATAGCAAAGAGAATAGGTCCAGAGATTGAATCCTGGAGCACTCCATCATTTAATGGTCAAGAGATGAGGAGAAATCAGCAAAGACGACCGAGTAGAAATGGCTAGTAAGGTTGGAGGAAAACACAGTGAAATATCCTGAAAGCTAAGAGAAGTAGGTGTTTTATATCAGACAGGGGCCAGTTAGGAAACAGAAACCACACTCAGAATTTTAAACAGGAAGAATTTAACATGAGGAATGGGTTACTTAGGTGAGAGCTGTTCTTCTTGGGAAGAGCTGAGAAGCCAAGGAGGGGATGGTGAATTAACCCACAAATTTAGTAACAGCAGGAAGCTGCTTCACTTCTACTGGAGGTAAAAGTAAAAGGTGGTGTTGCCCAAGTCCAAGATCAGGGACCACACAGCAGAAGCAGGAAGGCTGGCCCAGCAGGAGCTTGGTCCATGGAGGGAGGGTCTATCCAGTGGGAACCAGAGAGGACATACAGTCACTGATAGAGGTGACACTCCAAACAGAGGGAAAGGAAAGGGGATACCCTGGCTTCTCCCCTTCTCCTGCTCTTTAATCTTAAACCAATGATTCCCATTGGCCAAATGTATCAGGAAGTCAGAGGGGAAGGGCAGCTGGGAAATGTAGTCTGTTCTACACAGCAGAGCAGGAGAAGAGGGAATGGCTCTGAGAGCAAATAGGCAAATGATCAGCACATGTAAGTAAGATGAGGACTTGGAAATGGCCATTGCATTTAGCAATGTGGAGGTCATTGGTGACCCTGACGAGAGCAGTTCAGTAGAGTGGTATGAGCAAAAGCCTGACAGGACTGAGTTCAAGAGAGAATGGGAGACGAGGAATTGGAGGCAGTGAACACAGACATTTTTGTTTGTTTGTTTTTGGGAGTTCTGCTGTAAAAGGAAAGGAAAGAATTGGGGAGGTATGTGGAGTGGGAAATCAGATTGACATTAGGTATTTTCAAGATGGGAGAAATAACAGCATATTTGAATGGTGATGAGGAAAATGCCAAGAGAGAAGTAAAACTTGATTAAAAAAACAGTTACCTGCGAGGAAAGAGAAGAATTACTGGAGTGATGTACTTGAGTAGGCAGGAGGGGATGAGATCCAGTGCAGAAGTGGTTTAATAATAGGATCTGGAGAGAGTCATTCATAGAATCGTTATCACTTAAGTTTGGAAAAGACCTTAAAAATCATGTGCTCTAGTGTCCCATATGCAGGAATTCCCTGTGCAGATTCCCAGACACATATTGGTCCAGGCTTTGCTTGAAAGTCTCCAGGGATGGTAAAATTCCAATTTCCCAAAGAAGCCATCTCCATATTAAGACAAATACAATTGTTAGAAAAAACCTTTTCCTTTTCAAAACAACCAGATTCAATTAGTGCCTTGTTCTGAATTGGGTTTTGGTTTGGACAAACCAGCTATAAGGGTCATTCTGGTGTCAGTTGGGAAAATATAAATATGTGGTATTAGATGAGATGAAAAATTTTTTAAATGGTGGAGATCGTTGGCTGAAAAAAGTTTGCAGAACAGCATGCAGAGTGATCTTATTTGGTGTATTATAGATCTGTTCCTGCGTACTCACATACACACAGAGAGAGATCTGAAAGGATATGCATTAAGATATTAACAGTGGTGATCTTGGGTAATGAGAATGTGTCACTGAGTTCTAGCAAAACTTCAATAAACAGATAGTTCTTAAACTGTTTTAGGGAATAGAAAAAGATAACTTTTCCCAATTTTTGATATGAAAATAGGATAACTGATACCATACCTGACAGTGATAGCAGGAGAAAGAAATATATGGACCAATCTTACCTGCAAACATAGGTATAAAAATCCTGAATATAGTTGTAAAAGTTCTAAATAAAATATTAACAAATAGGATCTATTTGTTAGAAATTTGTTAGAAAGACATTTCATTCTAGAGGCATTTTCATTAATGTCAGGAACAAGACTAGGATGCTTGCCGTCATTGCAATTACTCAATATTATTCTGGACGTTCTACCTCACTGAATAAGAAAATTGAGAGGTATAAATATTTAGAAGAAAGTGTCAAAATTATTATTGTTTTAATTAAGCTCTTTTGGATGTTAGGAACAGGTACTCAAGTTATCATAGTTAATAGGGATTTATTGTAAGGATACACATGGGAGTAAGGAACTATGACTAGAAGAAATTTATTAACTATGATAAAAGGTATATATATAAAAGGTATCTATAAAAAAAGTATACACCAAGTATCATACTTAAAAGCTTGCCTCCTGAAATTGGAAATGAGACAAGGATTCCCTGTATTACCATTGTGTTGGAAATCCTACACAGTGCATTAAGAGAAGACAAAGAAACAAAAAGTTTAGAGATTTGGAAAGGAAGAAACGACACTGTCATCATTTGTAGAAAACATGATTGTGTACATAGAATATCCAAAAGAATTGAAGGGTAAACATTTGAATTGATAAATGAATTTAGAAAGGTTGCTGAACATGTGGGTAATATCGAAAATCAATTGCATTTCTGTATATAATCAACAAACAGTTGGAAACTTTAAAAATATAAACGTTGTCATAAAAAAATACCTAGGGGTAAATCTAGAAAAACACATGCAATGCCTTTACATAGAAAACTATAAAAAATTATTGAGAAAAATTAAAACCTAAATCAATGGAGTAATAAACTGTGTTCACGAATTGAAGGATACAGTATCTTTAAGGTGTCAAGTCTCTGCAAACTGATTTATAGATTCAATGAGACCCCATTAAAAACCCCCAACAGTTGTATGTGTGTGTGTAAGTGGGGGAAGCTTGACAAGCTAATTTAAATTATATGGAAATGAAAAGGTTTAAGAATAGCCAGGGCATTCTTGAAGAACTAG
Source organism: Lagenorhynchus albirostris (assembly GCF_949774975.1). NCBI lineage: Eukaryota > Metazoa > Chordata > Mammalia > Artiodactyla > Delphinidae > Lagenorhynchus > Lagenorhynchus albirostris. The sequence continues at coordinate 29,039,998 of NC_083116.1, forward strand.
GTGGGAAGACTTGTTCTACTAGATATTATCTTTTTATATAGAGAAAGTAATTAAAGCAATGTGATATTGGCCCAGTGATAGGCAAATAGATCAATGAAACAATAGAGAGTCCAGAAACATCTGGACATATCCTGTAGAGATATAACAGATATACAACAAAGGTGTCACTGGGAAAGGATTTAAAAAAAAAAACTTTGCTGGGACAACTGTCTATCCATATGGCAAAAAGAAAACTTGACCACTACCTCATATCATCCACAAAAATCAATTCTAGGTAAATCATAGATCTAAATGTGCAAGGTAAAATATAAAACTTCTAGAAAAAATATAGCAAAATATTTTCATTATCTTTGGGAAATGAAAGACCTTTTAATTAAAACACAAAAGTACTAATCATAAAAGAAAAGATGAGGGACTTCCCTGGTGGCACAGTGGTTAAGAATCTGCCTGCCAATGCAGGGGCCATGGTTCAAGCCCTGGTCTGGGAAGATCCCACATGCCGCGGAGCAACTAAGCCCGTGCGCCACAACTACTGAGCCTGTGCTCTAGAGCCCGCGAGCCACAACTACTGAGCTCGCGAGCCACAACTACTGAAGCCCGCACGCCTAAAGCTGGTGCTCTGCAACAAAAGAAGCCACCGCAATGAGAAGCCCGCACACTGCAACGAAGAGTAGCCCCTGCTCGCTGCAACTAGAGAAAGCCCACACGCAGCAACGAAGACCCAACACAGCCAAAAACAAATAAATAAAAAGTTCTTAAAAAAAAAGATGGATACATTTGATTACATTAAAATTAAGAGTTTCTGTTATTAAGAGAGTGAAAAAGCAAGCCACAGAGTAGGTAAAGATATCTGTAATGCAGAAAAGTATATACAGAAGCTCATAGCCAAAATATCTAAAGAACTACAAATCATCTTTTAGGTAACAGAGGGTCTGACTTTCGACTCTTTGGGGACAGTGCAGGCCCCAGATCCCCAAAGGGAAGCAAGGCCACTTATTCTTTTTGCCCCTGAAGGTAGAGCCAGAGGGAGGGAGGGAGGTGGGAAAGTGGGACTTTGAAAGAGAATTTATCTAAAGACCCTAAATTGAGAGTTTTTTTCCCTCAGAAGGACCAGAGGGAATAGGTGGCCACATCCCATCACGCCCTTCATCATAGGATCTCAAAGGACAAATGAGTGGAGTACTTTCTGGAGGTAGAAGGATGGACTGCACAAACTCTAAAGGTCAATTCTTCTTTTTTTTTTGCAGTACACGGGCCTCTCACTGTTGTGGCCTCTCCCGTTGCGGAGCACAGGCCCCAGACGCGCAGGCTCAGCGGCCATGGCTCACGGGCCTAGCCGCTCCGCGGCATGTGGGATCTTCCTGGACTGGGGAACGAACCCGTGTCCCCTGCATCGGCAGGCGGACTCTCAACCACTGCGCCACCAGGGGAGCCCTAAAGGTCAATTCTTAATCTCAGCTCGCTCCTGCTGGCTCAGCTCTAAACCCAGACTGAGGAGGAAGAGGACTTTCAAGAAAGCCCCTGTCTGTTCTCCCAGTGATGCCTTTGGAATGGAGCTGCAGAGAGAGTGAGTTATTAATAGGCATTCCTGTGGGGCCTCCCCTGTGAATCCCAGCAGGGTTTGGAGGGCTGCCATGCCGTGCAGCTGGTTTGTTTCCCCCGCTCCTAGGCACCAGATGCAGTCTCCGCTACTTGCTCCTTCATTCGGACCTCAGCTCCTACTATGATCCCCCTCAGCTCAGTCCCCTCCAGCCACAGCGGCCTCCTCCCTGGCCCTCAAACCTACCAGGCACGTTCCCACCCTGAGCCCTTTGCATCTGTTGTTCCCCTGCTTGGAACACTTTTCCCTCAGGTATCTGCATGGCCCATTCCCTCCCCTGCTTCAGGTCTTGACTTAAATGTCATTTTTCTCAGAGAGGTCTTTGCTGCCCGTTCTGTCTAAAATTTCATTACCTCCCCATACCTCCTATCTTCCTTCCTTGCTTTCATTTTCCCCTAAGACCCTAGATTTTTTTGTTGCTCATTTTGGTTGTTTATTGTTTGTTTGTTTGTTTATTGTCTCACAGTGAGGATGGATTTTTTGGGAGGAGGGGGTTATTTTTGTATCCCAGAGCCTAGTAGTTCCTGGTAATGCAGGAGATGCTCAATAAATATTGGTTGAATGAATGAATTAGGTAAACATTTACTGAGTGCTGACAAGGTCCCAGCCTGTGCTGGGCACTGAGGGTAGGGTAGAGAAAGATGCAGGCCTCGGCCTTGCCCTCAGGGAGCTCGCTGTCTCTGCAGGGCAAGAGCAACGAGGGAACAGGTCTGTAGGGACACCCCAAACAGGAGGCAGGACACTTGATTGGTTCCTGAACTTCCTGATGGGAACCTCACTCACAGTGGTTTGCTTTCCAGGCTTCAGAGTGGGAGCTGAACCCACCACCAGAAATGGGTCCCCTCCTTCTTTCTGTTTGGCTCCTTTGAACCTGGACCTGAGAAAGGATCCCTGTAACCTGTCGGCAGCTGCTCTGGAGCACAGCCATAGCGTCCCCACCCTGATCGAGGAGCTCATCAGGATGTGCTGTGATTGCCCGTCAAGTGCTCTGGGGCCAGTGCTAGAAGGTAAGCAGCTTGGAGGCGGGACCAAGTCTGTGCCGCTCGGGGCTCCAACCTCTGTAGGTGTCCACTAGCCCAGTGCCTGCATCACACTCGCCGCAGAGCATGGGCGCTGAGGGCCACACTGCCTGAGTCTGAATCCCAGCTCCGCCACTTAACTAGCTGTATAACTTCGGGCAGGTCACTTAATATCGCTTGTGCTTCAGGCTTTCCATCTGGAAAATGGAGACAATAGCAGTGCCCCTCTCATCGTGGTGTTACGAGAATGAAGTGGGTTAATATTTGTAAAGTGCTTAGAACAGTGCCTGGCACATGGTAAGTGCTTGGTCAGTAGACACGTGCTAAATACTAGCTGTTGCTTGAATGAATGAACTGCAACCGCGGTTGCCCCCCCCCCCACCCCGTGCTGAGCTCAAATGGGAATCCCACATGTCTTTGCTGAGAGCTCTGAGCTCTGGGACAGCTCACATCGACTGAATCTCTGGTAGTGGAGGGCACACCGCAGCACCTAGCCTGGCCCCCTCAGAGCAGGTTTCTGTCTGTGTCCTCTTGTATCCTTTCCTGACTTGATCTCCAGTTCTGGCCTGTGGCAGTGCTGGCAGCATCCTGGACATCACCAGTTTTCATCTGCTCTGCCGGGGAGCTTGATTACCCCCTCCCTCTCTGTTTTTGCATTCAGAGCACGGTGCCCTGATCTCTTTGTGAAAATTGTTAGAGCTTTCTGATCATCTGTGAGCCACGGCTGGGCTAGCCCACCAGAAACCTCATCTTGGTGCAGCAGATGGCACTGGGCATGGTACCAGGGAAAATGTGAGGTCACAAGTGTCAGGTTACAAAGCCAGAGCATTCTGAACTTCAGCTGTGAGAGTAGCCCCGAAGCAGTGGACACGTGCTCTCCCGGAGGAAGCTGGGGGCCTGCTGAGCTAGGTGGGAGTCTAGGGCAAGCTGCTTCCTGGGAGTAGACTAGCCTACAGCAGAGCTTCTTAGCCTGGGCTCCATAGAGTTCAGGGTGAACTTCAGAAAGTCCTTGAACTCTTTGAAAGTAATATGTTGTGTGTATACGTGAGCAGGTGGGCATTTTTCTGCAGAGAGGATTCATTTGTTTCACCAGATTTTCAGAGGGGCCCAAGACGACAGAACAGTTAGAAATCACTAGTCTAGTCCTCAAAATGTGGGAGGCATCATAGCATTCTGGGAAACATACAATCTTGCCATCAGATTGTTTGGGTGCTGGCTCTGTCATGTATTCCTCGTGATCTTGGACAAGTCACTTTACCTCTTTGTGTCTCAATGCCCTCATCTATAAAGTGGGGATAATGGCACTACAGGCACACTTTGGAGATATTGTGGGTTTGGTTCCAGATCACTGTGAGCAAGCAAATGTTGCAATAAAGTGAGTCACATGGGGCTTCCCTGGTGGCGCAGTGGTTGAGAGTCCGCCTGCCGATGCAGGGGACATGGGTTCGTGCCCCAGTCTGGGAAGATCCCACATGCTGTGGAGCGGCTGGGCCCGTGAGCCATGGCCGCTGAGCCTGCGCATCCGGAGCCTGTGCTCCACAATGGGAGAGGCCACAGCAGTGAGAGGCCCACATACCGCAAAAAAAAAAAAAAAAAAAAGTGAGTCACATGAATTTTTTAGTTTCCCGGTGTATATAAAATTTATGTTTATACTGTAGTCTCTTAAGTGTGTAATAGCATTGTCTAAAAAAATGTACATACCTTAATTTAAAAAGACTTTATTTCTAAAAGATGCTAACCACCATCTGAACCTCCAGCGAGTCATAATCTTTTTGCAAGAGTAACATCAAAGATCACTGATGACAGAATACAGTAACAAATATAACAAAGAAAAATTTGAAATATTGTGAGAATTACCAAAATGTGACACAGAGACATGAAGTGAGCAATTTGCTCTTAGAAAAATGGCACCAATAGACTTGCTCGATGCGGAGTGACCACAAACCTTCAATTTGTGAAAAACACAGGACTTCCCTGGTGGTCCAGTGGTTAAGACTCCACGCTTCCACTGCAGGGGTCACGGGTTTGATCCCTGGTCAGGGAACTAAGATCCCGCACGCTGCATGGCCGAAAAAAAAAAAAAAAAAAGAACCAACACAGTATCTGTGAAGTGCTGTAAAGTGAAGCGCAATAAAACAAGGTCTGGTTTTCTCCGGATGTATGCCCAGGAGTGGGATGCATCCCAATGTTCATTGCAGCACTATTTACAATAGCCAGGACATGGAAGCAACCTAAATGTCCATCGACAGATGAATGGATAAAGAAGATGTGGTACATATGTACAGTGGAATATTACTCAGCCAATAAAAAGGAATGAAATTGGGTCATTTGTAGAGATGTGGATGGACCTAGAGACTGTCATACAGAGTGAAGTAAGTCAGTCAGAGAAAGACAAGTATCATATGATATTGCTTATATGTGGAATCTTTAAAAAAGGCTACAAATGAACCTATCTACAAAACACAAATAGAGTCACAGATATAGAAAACAAACTTATGGTTACCAGGTGATAAGCAGGGGCGAGGGATAAATTGGGAGATTAGGATTGACATATACACACTACTATATATAAAAGAGATCACTAATAAGGACCTGCTGTATAGCCCAGGGGACCCTACTCAATACTCTGTAATGACCTATATGGAAGAAGAATCTAAAAAAGAGTGGATATACGTATATCTATAACTGATTCACTTTGCTGTACAGCAGAAACTAACACAACATTGTAAATCAACTGTACCCCAATTAAAACCCAAAACCAACCCCCCCCATAAAACCAAGGTCTGCCTGTACCTACTGTATAGGGTTCTTCAGAGGAAAAAAATGAGGTCATGAGGGCACAGTCCTTAACAGATTGTCTGGAGCATGATAAAGTACGCTGTGCATGTGTGTTTCTGAGGGATGGGGAACAGTGGCTGGAGCTCCTGGAACTCGTGCCTAGGTCTGGCAGGCTGCTGGAAGGAGCTGTAGGGTAATATTTGCTGGGAGCCATCCAGCCCTGGAGGCTGTGGGCAGCCCCATCTCTTTTCTAAGGTACAGCTGGAAGCAGGAGCAACTCCCCTTGCATCTAGAATGATTTTAGGGTGCAGCAAGGCAATGCTCCCCTATCAGTCTGCCATTCTCCGTGAGCTAAAATTTCTACAGTTAGAGTCGCTGATAGCTTGGGCAAAAAACATATGCTCAGCAGCAAATCTGTGCGGGGAAGCAGGGTGAGGGCCCCATCACAAATGTTTACTTTGTTCTTGAATTGGCTGTGTCATTTATTTCCTAGGAGCCATATTGCTACTGCCAGTTATACAGGTTGTTGCTACTCACTCAGTTACTCATGGATGAGAAGCTGGTTTCCTGAACCAGGCACAGTTGCCTAGCCCACACTCTAAGCTGAGTGAATTTTCATTCTAACCCCTCCCCCTCATGCGGGGACCCTCTCTTCTCTGAACAGCAAAGCATCGTTTTTTTGGTTTTTTTTTTAACATCTTTATTGGGGTATAATTGCTTTACAATGATGTGTTAGTTTCTGCTTTATAACAAAGTGAATCAGTTATACATACACATATGTTCCCATATCTCTTGCGTCTCCCTCCCTCCCACCCTCCCTATCCCACCCCTCCAGGCGGTCACAAAAAGCATCGTTTTTGAATGGCTAGCCACATACTTCCTGTATGGATTTTAAAAGCTCATTTCATTGGGCAGTGTACTTGTTTTTTATCACTCTAGTACCCGATGAGCCACCTGTTCTGATTTCATAATAGCAACGGTTTTTCCTTTGTGGCTTCATCATTAATTTTCCTTGGAAATTTCGTACATTTTGGATTTGCCTACTAATTAGGTTTAATCCTGACTCCTGTCATTTTCATTCATCTGCTCATAGACAAGTGTTTATTTATTGTCATCTCTGAGATAGTTTTCTGATTGGTGTTTAACGGTTAATATCCACATCGTTTGATTTGCCATTAGCCAGATTGTTGCCATTAGCATAAGTAACTATTGTCATAACAAAAATGAGTTAGATACTGAAATCCTTGAATTTAGTTCTTGTTTAGGCAATAGTTTAGGTAAAAAGTTTGTGAGTTTAGGAACATGGTACAATAAAATATTCCTCTCTAAATAATATAGACGTTTCCTGGTACAAACTAACTAAATCGGAAGGAGGGAGGACAGATCCACATGGCAGAGGATGAAGGAGCTTGAAATCTGAACACTATTTGGGGCTGCCAAAATGATCCCTTCTCTGGTTTCAACTAAAACCCCAACGCCACCTGGCAATCCTATCCTGTGTCCCTGGGCAGATCCTCTTCAGGGTCCTGAAGCAGCCATCCCACCACCATTCCACTTTCCTCCAGCCCCCAACTCCGGCCAGCCCCCCTTTTCAGCAGAAGGACTTGTTTCCATTTTCGCAGAGCAAAATTCAGGCCAACAGTGTAAACTTCAGCGGCAGCCTGACTGGCCCACAGATTCAACTCAAATGCAATGGCGCCCCCTTCCTCGCTGTCTCGGGCACTGTGTGTGCTTCCCTGACCCCCTTCAGGACTGAAGGACTCAGTACCTAAGCCGACAGCCCTCAGCTGTCAGGCCCCCTTGGGGATTGCCTCAGCAGAAGAGAGCTGCTTTGCCCAAGGGCGAGCCAACTTCCTAGGGCAGCCTGTATCCAATGAATGACTGGTGAGGGATATAAAGGCCCAGCCCCTGGTCCCAACGCCTGGCTTCAGAGCTTCCCTTGGGGCTGGCTGAGGCCTCCGTGGAACCTGCACTGTAGCCCAATCCTGCTTCCATTCCTTCCCTTCCGCGGGTGGTGATGCCGGGAGCACTCCCTCATAACCCTCCTGCGTGCTGATCTCCATCTCAGACTCGGCTTCTCAGCAAACCCAACCTGCAACACCCTCTTCCCTACCCCCACCCCTCCTCCTGCCCACAGCCGGGAGCCACCTCCCGCAGGTACTCACGTCCAGGACCCTGGCTTCCCCTTGGGTCTTTTTAAAAATTTATTTATTTTTATTTGGTTGTGCTGGGTCTTAGTTGCGGCTCGTGGGCTCCTTAGTTGTGGCATGCGGGCTCCTTAGTTGTGGCATGTGAACTCTTAGTTGCGGCATGCATGTGGGATCTAGTTCCCTCTCCAGGGATGGAGCCCAGGCCCCCTGCATTGGGAGCGTGGAGTCTTAACCACTGCGCCACCAGGGAAGTCCCCTCCCCTTGGGTCTTGCTCCATCACTTATGTCCTCTCTCTTTCCTGTAGCTTCAACCTCTCCCTCTCTCTCCATCTCTTTGCCTCAACCTGGAAATTTGAACAGATACCTTCAACAAAAACTCCCTTTGACATAGAACCCCCTTCTAGCTTTGGTGGTCTCTTGCCCTTCACAGCCTAAGCTTCTGGAAGCAGCCCTCCCTCCAGCACGCTGCTGAAATGTCTCTCCTCGCGTTTCCACTCTATCTTATTTGACTTCTCTGGTGCATCTGGCTCTGATGGCCAGTCTCTCCTCCCTTCATGGCTAGGACACGAAGCTCTCTCCCATTTTCTTTCCATTTCTTAAGTGCTTGTGAGCTCCAGAGTTCCGTCCTTAGCCCTCTTCTCTTCTCATTCATCATCTCATTCCTCATCTCATTCATGACCTTGGCTTCAGCTCCCCTCACATACTGAAGACGTCCAAATTCGTATCTCCAGCCAGACCTCTGCTGCTGAGCGATAACACTTTTGTATCCAACAGGGTCTTAGACATCCCCACCTCGATGTTCCACAAGTATCTCACAGCCAGTATATCCACAGTGGCGCTTGTCTCCCTCCCCTGCCCCAGCCTGGGTCTTCCCTGTGTTCCCGAGCTCAGTGAATGGCACCTGCCCAGTGACTCAAGCCAGAAACCTGACACTTCCCTTGTCACGACCTCTCTCCCTTATCACCTACTTCCGTACAACCACTACGTTCTGTTGGTTCTGCCTATTTAAGGGCTGTCAAATCCCTCCTTTATACCCTCCTTGACAATGTCCTAGTTCAGGCTTTGGACCCATATAACCCAAACGACTGCAGCGGCCTCCTCAGCAATGTCCCGGCCTCGACAGCCTGCCCTTCCCTCTGCTGCCAGAGCAGCGTTGCTTAACGGTGACTTGGATCAGGGCGCTCCCCTGTTCAGAGTGCCCAAGCGGCCCCCCATTGCCTTCAGAATGAAGTAAAAACTCCTTTCATTGGCACCTCTCTGATCTGGGCGCTGCCAGCCTGGCTTCATCCCCCTCTACCCCAATCCCATCCAGCACTTCATACTCCAGCACAACTGGACTCCTCGAAGTGCTTTGAACATGCCTCATCCTCCCCCCTCTCAATACCTCCTTTGTACACGTCCTTCTCTCTGGAAAGCTGCCTCGTTTTGCCCCAGTTACTCTTCCCTTCCCCACCCCCCATGTATTCTTCAAGTGTCCTTGCAAACTTTCTTGCATCCCGGAGGCTGTCTTAGGCCCTCGCACCTTCCCTCCTCTTACAGGCATGCCCTCTTCAGTGCCCCTCTTTCCTTGTCTGTCTTTCTACCAGACTGAGTTCCTTGAAGTCAACAGTTCCATCCTGTAGTCCTAGTACTTGGCATGGGGCTTGGCAGTCGGCTGCCACTCGTGAAGGGCTTTGGGGAGCAGTGAGTCAATGAGGCCTGAGGGTAGCAGGAGGAGGAGAGAGAAGTAGCCTGATGGGCGACAGATGGCAGATGCCCCGGGCCCACAGATATTTGCTCTGACTAGACACCGGCTTTGGTCTGCGCTCCACCCAGACTATCCCCAGATGCAATCTGCTTTGGCCCAGACATCTGTGGGGTGGCTGTGATCTCTTCGCCTCTCTGCACCGGGAAAGGAGCACAGGTAAAGCAGAGCCTGCAGAGCTCTGCCTTGGGGCCAAGGCAGGCATGTAAGACCCTTGCCCACTGCTCAGTGGCCATTCCCACCTGGACCTGTGGTCACTACAGGGCCACCCACCAAAGCCTTTGCTGGCTGTCTTGTATGGAAAGTAGGGAAAGAGAATCCTGACAAGGCCCACCACTGCTTCTGCGACAGGAGTGCTGAGATGTCGATGCTCTCAGGCTTTGGGGGAGCTGGGCCGAGGGTGGGACAGCTCTTCCTTTTTATCCCAGTGTGCTAGACAAATGTTCTCTGTGTGCTGTGACACGAAAAAAGGTTGATTCACATTGTTAAGTAATACCTAATCATTCTGGTCAGGTGCCAAGAACTTCACGCGGGCCCCCCGGGGCCTTGGCATCTTAAATCTACCCATCCATTTGCCACCAATGAAAGCTTTTTCTCAGGTTTTAAAGTATGGCGGGGGCCTTTGTTTATCCCCATTTTACAGGTGAAGAAACTGAGGCACAGCAAGCTGAAGACCTACCCGCTTCAGTACTGGCCTAGACAAATCAACCTGGTAGGGGTAGCTGGCTTCCCCCAAACAGGAAGATGTGGGAGCACAGCTCGGCTGAGAGCCAAACCCTCTAAGGCTGCCCAGCCAGCCGCGGTGCATTTGCGTTCTGCCCACAAGAGGTCAGTAGGTTCCATAGAAGCAGAGGGGGTACCTGCAGGTGGCCGCATAGCGGCAGGTGGAGCCCTCCTCCCTGATAACAGCCCGGGCTGCACGGCAGCTCCCTTAAAGGAAATCCTTCTACCACAGAACTTCCGGGATGTGCTCCCTCCCAGGACAGATCAGAGGTTGTGCCGGGCCAAGGGTGTGCCTATCCCGGGAAGGCTGTGGAAGTTCCCCGGGGCAGCCGCCTTATCTTACGGCCAATCCTCGGGATACGATGAGCCATTTGTGGTGGGTAGTGCTTGTAGTTGGGGCAGCTGTCATAGGTGCCCTCCGTCGGGAAGGCTGCAGTCATCTCCACAGGAATAACTGGAACCAAAAATATCACAGGGCTGTGTTTACTGAGCCAGAACCTTCCTGGGCGAGGGAGATTGAGGGGAGGCTTGAAGAACCATATATAGTATAAGCGTCCCCAGGATTTAGAATCAGACAGACCTGGGTTTGAATCCTGACTTGTCCTCTTATTAATCATGACCTTGGGCAAGTTACTTAACTTCCTTAAGCTTCAGTCTCCTAATGGGTAGCATGCTCATAATTAATAGCATGGGGAATAAAAATACTTGCTTTTCAGGGTTATCCTGACCACTTATTCATTCATTCATTTGACAAGTAGCAGAGGTCCTATCCTAGACTTGCTACTAGAATCAGGGGCTACAACGCTTAGACTCAACGCCTGGCACACTGCTAAGTGCCGAATTGATGATAACTTCTCTTTGAAGGTCAGGCCATGAATTTGGACTCAAGATAGCAGGCAGTTGGAGGCATTCTGAACAGAAGAGTAGCAGGAGAAAAGCCTTATTAGGGAAGGCTCCACTCATACGTGCAGTGCGGGGCAGGGTAGGAAAAGGCCAGCCTTATCATTTCCACAGGGTTATTATGAACATCATAAAGTACAGGCAGAGCAAGAGGCCTAGAGCTGACTCATCAGGAGTTGAGCCCAGACTGCAGTTGGGGACCAGAAGTAGCAAGGCGGGGAAGGGGCCGGGAGGAAGCCTCCTCTCGGCGCCCTGGAAACTGCCGCGCTTCGTTTTCAGATCACCTTGCCTGTCCTTGGGCAGTGGTTTCAGGATGTGGGAAGAAGGTGTGGGCACGTCTGTGCCGCAGCGAGGACGTGAGCCAGGGCGTTTGAAGGACATGAGAACACAAGGGTATAAAAATGCCACCCTGTGGGTGAGGACCCCATTCCTCTGACTCAGACAAGGGCATCGTGGGATGCAAAGACCCGAGTGTCGTCCTTGAGTCCTTCAGTAAACTGTCAGCCACGAGTCTATCCAAGCCTTTTGGAAGCTGTAGTATTTCTTTTCAGCCTCCCTCACCAACTGGGATGTTTTCGATACGCTTGCTTACTCCTAAAGAGAAATTCTTTTCTTAAAAACACACGTTTCCCGGGACTTCCTTGGTGGCACAGTGGCTAAGACTCCGCGCTCCCAATGCAGGGGGCCTGGGTTGATACCTGGTCAGGGAACTAGATCCCACATGCCGCAACTAAGAGTTCGCGTGCCACAACTAAGACCCGGCACAACCAAATAAATTAAAAAACAAAACCCCCAAACCCCCACACCTTTCCCAAGCTTCACACGATGCCCTTCTTGTGTATCAGCCTTCCCCCACTCACCCACCCACCAGATTGCAGGTGTGTGTGTCAGCAGTAGCCCCCGACACAGCAAGGCTGGAGGAAACCCAGCAGATCTTCTAGAGTAGTCCCTTCAGATAATTTCCTACAAAAGCAGACTGACGATCAGAGAGGTGAAGTAACTTGTCGAAGGTCTTACAGCTACTAGGTGGTAGGTAGAACTGGAAATTTCCATAGGCTTCTAGTCGGGAGACTGGCCTGCACTTTTCTTCCCAAGCCAAATGGTTTCCCATTTGGATTGTATTTTTCTGGACTTCTCTCATTGCCTCACGTCTCCCCACCCCACCCCTCAATTTCTTTTCATTCTGTCCATTTGTCAGGCGAACGCACCAAGCTAGCCGAGGCCAACGTGGAGAGCCAGCATCCAGGCAGTAAAGCAGTGGACCTTCCTGTCAGGCACCAACATGACATGCTAGAGCAGGAGGCCTCTCAGAGATGGACTGTGGTGAAGCCAGGAACCTGTGTGGGGGGCAATTTCTAGGCCTGGGTCTCCAGTCAGGGCCCTCTCTGCATGATATCTTGAGGAAGAAGCTAAATCAAAGTTAGTTGGCAGAGAAGAACCATTCTTTTTTTTTTCAAGAACTGACTGAGCACCTCCTATTGCCAGGCACTCGCTAAGCACCGAGGAGGCCACTGTGAATAAGACAGGCAAAGTCCTTACTTTCATGGAGTTTAAAGCCTAAATGATGTTTTAGAAAAGATTTTTCTTTGTTTGCATTTAAAAAAAAACAAACCACATAGATGTTTTTAGTCACGTGTCTGTCCTCTACCAGGTTTTGGCCAGGGTTGGAATACCTCTTGGACCCTTCAACCTTGTGTTTCTGGTGCCAAAGAAGTTCTGAACCTTGGACCTTAACCAGTGGTGGGTTGGTAAATGTTTAACAACTGGCTCTCTGGGGGGAAGTGTATATATGTATATATGTACATAAGTTAATTATAAATTTTACTGATATAAAGGATGTAGAGCACACAAATTACACATAATAAAATATACAATATAATAAATGAATTAGATTGTTGATATTCATATTAATTAATAATATTAAGTGTATATATGAATCAGTAGCCAACTGATTCCCACAGAATGCTTTCATTGATGTCTGCCAGACTCTTATATCTGTAGCCAGCCTGTGGTTGCTTGCATCTGATCAACAAATGTAGTTTTGACGTGAATGTTGGTTGATATTTTCACTTACGTGTGAAAGAACAAAGACACGTCAGAACCTCATTAATTCGTCAATAATGTGAGTGACTTCTTTGTAGGTAGGACAATGGTTTTCAAACATTTGAAGATTATTCCCTCATTTTTTGGTATTATTCACAATGTAACAGTTACAGACATGGCTCACAGTTGAGTTTAATCTGCATTATTAACATTTTTTCCCCTCACTTTCTTAGGTTTAGATAATCAACAAAACCATAACTCAAAAAAAAAAACAATAACTCAAACCCTGATTCATAGCATTTACTGATTTCTGAGTTGTAAATACTCCCACCCTGCCTGTATTCAAGCTGCCAACTTCACTGTGATGTTGGGAAGAGGTGCAGTTGCACTTTGTTATACAGGATTTCAACCACACAGATATGATAGACAATAAATAACCTCAAGGGCACAGATAAAGTAACATGTAGTAAAATGAATAGGAAGTGATGAGTTTGAAGGTATTTGTTACCTTCGTTTTTGATAGAATTTATTTCACTGTAAGTATATATGTTTCTAAACAATAGCTGTGCTTAACAAGCTGCCCACATTTCTGAAAATGTAGCCTTTGGCTCTCATGGGTCAGAAGGCAGTAGCTCCAGCAGCCCTGGGGCCTGACTATGCTGCCAGGTCCTGAATGACCCTCATCCCTACTACCCACTCCCATCTGCCATTAATTCAGGCCCCCCAGCTGCCACCTTGAACGAGGGCCCTGGGGACAGATTGACAACAGTGGCTTTTCCATGAATGGGTGGCCTCTTTCTGCCTGAAAAAAGCAGGGGTGGAAGAGAGCCAGGGACACTTGCCATGAGTCTGGAAGGCACATCTGGCAAGCACTCAACACTAAGGGGAAGAGGAAGGATGTAGGAATGAGGGCAGGGGAGCTGTGGCCCAGTCTCTTGTCCACTTGGCCCTGCTCCTGGCTGGGCTGTAGTTTACTATTTTTTTTAAAATAATTATTTTAAATTAATTACTTTATTTACTTATGGCTGCGTTGGGTCTTCTTTGCTGTGTGCAGGCTTTCTCTAGTTGCGGCGAGTGGGGGCTACTCTTCGTTGCGGTGCATGGGCTTCTCATTGTGGTGGCTTCTCTTTGTTGCGGAGCTCTAGGTGCATGGGCTTCAGTAGTTGTGGCACACAGGCTTCAGTAGTTGTGGCACGTGGGCTCAGTAGTTGTGGCACGTGGGCTCAGTAGTTGTGGCTCACGGGCTCAGTAGTTGTGGTGCGTGGGCTTGGTTGCTCTGCGGCATGTGGGATCTTCCTGGACCAGGGATCGAACCCGTGTCCCCTGCATTGGCAGGCGAATTTTTAACCACTGCACCACCAGGGAAGTCCCATAACTTACTGTTGAAGGCTTTCCAGAAAGGCTCGTGACACTGGAGACTGTAGGCTGGGGAGGGGGGCCGAACCCTTCTCTCCTGCCTCTAGGATGTCAGCCAGGGTCCTGGAAGCGACTCCTGAGAGTGGCCCAGAGTTTGCCCTTGGGGTCTACATTTGAGGCCCTGTTTTCTTTTCAGCAGAAGGAGAAGGTGGCAGGGGGACTTTGGGTGTGGGGTTGGGCCTCTTGCTGGCTGGCTCGGACTGCTTTGGAACATGACCCTTTCCGGTGGAAAGCCCTCCCAGCATTCTGGGACATCCTCTGTGTGCAGGCCACGAATGAACCCTGTCTGCTTCCAGGCCGCAGGCACTTGTCTCCACTCCCCAGTTCACCCTGGGCAACTTAGCAGGCACAACTGCATCCAGTTGCTGCCGTGCTGGGATATTCTGCTCTGACGTCATTGCATGAATGACTGTTCTGTGTTTGCACCTAGGCTGGTGGCTCTCCAAGGGCATAGTCTCCAGTCCCACTCCACCCAGCACTCAGTACAAAGACCAGCCCTCAGTGACTGAATGAATCAGTGAGTACAAGCCTGGCTGCCATTCAAGATTTCGTCCTGGTGAAACAAGCTCAGTGTGGACTCCTGTGTGGGAGCGCTCAGCTTGTCATCTTCTACCAAGAATGTCCTTTATTATTCCTAACACTTGGAGGGAGGGGAAACTCCCCAATCTCCACCCCCAGGCACACACAGGTTTCTGCTAGCTAGATGTTCTATAACCAGGAAGTTCAGACACCAATTGTTTCTCTTCCAACCTAGGAGAAAAGTCACCTCTGCCACCTTCCTCCCCCTCCCCCCCGTCTCCCCCCTCCCCCCCTCCCCCCCCTTCTCCACCCTGTGCCTACCTAGGCCTGCAGAAGTGCTGACTGGGAGTGATCTGCTCTTGGCCTCAGCCTGAGAATATCCTGTGCAGCTGAGAGTGCGGTGCTGCCCTCCCTGTAGTACACAGGATGGGAACGGACCAGGGTGAGGATGCAGACACGAAGGGCTCAATAGGCTCTGAAAGGGGAAGGATCAGACAGATTTACAAGTGTTCCTTCCCTGCCAAGCACCCAACACCCACCCCGGCATTCCCACACATCCTCCAGCCCATGCCTTCTGACAACACCATTCACAGAAGTTGAGGGGAGGCCTGCTGTGTAGCCTGCAGAGAGGCATGACTCTGGAGTTTCAGGACTCAAATGTCTCCGGGCCACTGTTACTGTTGTCCTTATGATTACGCACAATGACTATTAAGGAGGCATTGTAAAACCACCGTGCAGGCAGCAAAGGAAACCGTAAACAAGACGAAAAGACAGCCCGCAGAATGGGAGAAAATATTTGCAAATGAAGCAACTGACAATGGATTAATCTCCAAAATTTACAAGCAGCTCATGCAGCTCAATATCAAAAAAACAAACAACCCAATCCAAAAATGGGCAGAAGACCTAAACAGACATTTCTCCAAAGAAGATACAGTCTGCCAACAAACACATGAAAGAATGCTCAACATCACTAATCATTAGAGAAATGCAAATCAAAACTACAATGAGGTATCACCTCACACCGGTCAGAATGGCCATCATCAAAAGATCTACAAACAACAAATGCTGGAGAGGGTGTGGAGAAAAGGGAACACTCTTGCACTGTTGGTGGGAATGTAAATTGATACAGCCACTGGTGGTTCCTTAAAAAACTAAAAATAGAATCACCATATGACCCAGCAATCCCAGTCCTGGGCATATACCCTGAGAAAACCATAATTCAAGAAGAGTCACGTACCACAATGTTCATTGCAGCTCTATTTACAATAACCAGGACATGGAAGCAACCTAAGTGTCCATCGACAGATGAATGGATAAAGAAGATGTGGCACATATATACAATGGAATATTACTCAGCCATAAAAAGAAACGAAATTGAGTTATTTGTAGTGAGATAGTCATACAGAGTGAAGTAGGTGAGAAAGAGAAAAACAAATACCGTATGCTAACACATATATATGGAATCTTAAAAAAAAAGGTTCTGATGAACCTAGGGGCAGGACAGTAATAAAGACGCAAACGTAGAGAATGGACTTGAGGACACAGGGAGGGGGAAGGGTAAGCTGGGACGAAGTGAGAGAGTTGCATGGACATATACACACTACCAAACGTAAAATAGATAGCAAGTGGGAAGCAGCCGCATAGCACAGGGAGATCAGCTCGGTGCTTTGTGTCCACCTAGAGGGGTGGGATAGGGAGGGTGGGAAGGAGATGCAAGAGGGAGGAGATATGGGGATATATGTATATGTACAGCTGATTCACTTTGTTATAAAGCAGGAACTAACCCACCATTGTAAAGCAATTATACTCCAAAAAAGATGTTAAAAAAAAAAAAAAACCCACCGTGCAGGGACTCTCCACACCTTCTTCTGTCAGCTTGCCCTGGGCTGAATGATCTTGGGAGTATACCAGGTTGGAAGTTCTGGAGTGTGTGTGTGTGTGTGTGTGTGTGTGTGTGTGTGTTAAAATATTAAAACTTTCTGTTTGCAGGCCAGACTTTGCTCCTCTGCTGCAGACCATACACCGCCCCCTCAATCCAAATGGCTCCTGGCCAGCCCCACTTGGCTGTCACACAGGCAACTCAAATTTGATAGCCCCAGGGACTTCCCTGGTGGCACGGTGGTTAAGAATCCGCCTGCCAATGCAGGGGACACGGGTTTGAACCCTAGTCCGGGAAGATCCCACATGCCGTGGAGCAACTAAGCCCGTGTGCCACAACTACTGAGCCTGTGCTCTAGAGCCCACGTGCCACAACTACTGAAGCCTGCATGCCTAGAGCCCATGCTCTGCAACAAGAGAAGCCACCGCAATGAGAAGCCCACGCACTGCAACGAAGACACAACGCTGCCAAAAATAAATAAATAAATTTATTTAAAAAAACAATTTGAGGGCTTCCCTGGTGGCACAGTGGTTGAGAGTCCGCCTGCCGATGGGGGGGACACGGGTTCGTGCTCCGGTCCAGGAGGATCCCACATGCCACGGAGCGGCTGGGCCCGTGAGCCATGGCCGCTGAGCCTGCGCGTCTGGAGCCTGTGCTCCGCAACGGGTGAGGCCACAACAGTGAGAGGCCCGTGTACCGCAAAAAAAACCCGAAAAACAAAACAACAAAACAATTTGATAGCCTCCAGCACACTATGATCCTTTCTTTCCCCCTCACGCCCATAGTCTGTCCTGTCTGATGATCCGTTTCTGAATAAATGGCACCACCACTCACCTATGTGGCTAAGCAGGAAACCGGGACACTCCCTCATCCCACATCTCCATAGGTCCAGGCACCAAGTCAGGCCTGTTCCATGCTGCACATTCCCGCTTCAGTAACCTAGCCCTGCACACCCTGGCAAGACTTGAGGTCAGGCCACCGTCTTCTAGACGTGCAGCCACAGCTTCCTGATGTTCTTTCCTGCCTCCGGGTCCCCCATCATCTCTACCCCACCCCCCTGCATTCTCCAGCCCGTCTATAAACCAGTCCTGAATGATGTGCCCAAGGCAGCAAGAAGAAGGCCCGGCCTGACCAAACAGGTCTTTCTCTCCAAGTCTCAGGGGCCTGAAGTTCTGGTCAACTCTGGGGACATACGCTGGCTTAACAGCTAGCTCGCTGTTGAACACAGCCCAGCTTATCTGATTTATCCTACTGACGTCGGATTTTCCTGGACAGAAAGAAAGGAACATGAAGTGAAAAGTTCTGACACCAATGAGAAAGTCGGGGGCAGGCCCAGGGCAGGATAATGTGCATGTCCACAGGGCCAGAGGGGATTCCTGGGATTTGGGGAAGTGGCTTCCAGAGAAGGGGTGGCCTCGGTCCTGCAGGGACCGCCCTGAGGAAGGGCCCGCCCTGGGGACAGAGAGGTCTCAGGCGACCAGCTCCCGTGGTGACTGGGGCTGTGCTTCCCTCCCTGGGTCTCTCTGGGGTGGGACCAATGAAGATTTCCCAGAGGGAGGATGCTCAGATCTCCCAGGACATGGCCTGGGGTCTCCCATCCAGAAGGGAGGGAGAAACCAGGGAGAGGAAATCGGGGATGCGGCTGGAGAAGCAGCTCCCATTCTCCCCACTGAGACCTCTGGCCTGAGGCGGCGACAGCCCACGTTTCAGCTCTGGGTGGGCAGGGCCTGATTCTCAGAGTCTGAAGGACGCTTTTCAACTTACTTTCATGGTAATTCTTTACAAAACACAAGTCTCTCTTCCCAACCACCTCCTCTAGGCCAGCTGGAGAGACGGCCCCCAAAAGTGACAGCCCCGCCAGCCCCCCATAGTCCTGCAAGGCCAGGTTGAAGCCCAGGCCCTCTCGTGGCTGCCCTGACAAATCCAGGACACCACCCTGCCAGCCCTCCAGCAAGGTGACACCACCGGACTTCTTGGGAAGGGACCACCGTGCTCATCTTTGGACCTCTGGGGTGAAGTGTCCTCCAAACATAACAGGCACTCAGGAAATTAGCCCGACGCCTCCCTCTGCTCAGCCTGCTACGTGCTGTCTTTCCTCTCCATCCTTGTACATCCTCCGAGGCCAAGCCCTTTCCCTGCACTCAGTTGAGAGTACACCTTTACCGTCCCTCCCAGACCTGTTATACACTGTATGTCACAGCTGTTCCAAATCTGTAAACTACCAAAAGCTACAAATTAGAAAACCAAACATGAATCAACACTGTGGTGCAAGGTCTTTTAAAAAAATGTATCTGTTGTGTGTATCTCATTGTACTCAGGATAAAGTCCAGATAAAACTGTGATATTCAAGTCTCTTCAATATTTGCCTGCTGCCACATGGGGAGATGTTGGTCAAAGGGTACAAACCTCCAGGTATAAGATGAGTCAGTTCTGGGGATCTAATTACTGCATGGTGACTATGACTAATAATAGTGTATTATATACT
The DNA here is from genome assembly GCF_949774975.1 of Lagenorhynchus albirostris. Lineage (NCBI taxonomy): Eukaryota > Metazoa > Chordata > Mammalia > Artiodactyla > Delphinidae > Lagenorhynchus > Lagenorhynchus albirostris. The sequence goes on from NC_083116.1 coordinate 29,059,254, forward strand.
TGAAAATTGCTAAGAGAGTAGATCTGTTTTTAAAATTTTTATTTATTTATTTATTTTTGGCTGCGTTGGGTCTTCGTTGCTGTGCGCGGGCTTTCTCTAGTTGCGGCGAGCGGGGGCTACTCTTCGTTGCGGTGCGCGGGCTTCTCATTGCGGTGGCTTCTCTTGTTGCGGAGCACGGGCTCTAGGCGCGCGGGCTTCAGTAGTTGCAGCACGCAGGCTCAGTAGTTGTGGCGCACGGACTTAATTGCTGTGTGGCGTGTGGGATCTTCCCGGACCAGGGCTCGAACCCGTGTCCACTGCATTGGCAGGCGGATTCTTAACCACTGCGCCACCAGGGAAGCCCCCTTGCTAACACTTTTAACAGAATGAATGCTGTTGTTTCCCTGCTGTTTCCTCACGATGTGCATCTCTGCTGGCACGCGGCTGCGTAGCTAACATGGTGCCTAATCTGGAGGCACTCAGTGGACGTCTGTCTCTCACTGGTGATGTTAATTTCGATCACCAGTTCAAGGTGGCGCCCGATTTCTCTGTAGCTACTTTCAAATGTCTCCCTTGCACATAACAAACAGTCTGTGGGGAGGTACTTTAAGACCATGCAAATATCCTGCTTCTTATTAAAATCTGCACTCAATTTAGCATGCATGGATGATTTTTGTCCAATCTAATCTTTACAATGACGATAGCCATAAAATGACGAGTTTCCAACTCCCGCTCTCCCTCCATCCACACTTACCAGGGTCAACTGTAGATATAAAAGGTGTGTGTGGAGAGAGAGAGAGAACCCAAATGATAAAGGAACAGGATAAAATTTTAATTTTAAAATTTACCACTCTAGCCATTTTGTGCCACTTTTGTTTCGTCACACCTATTAAGCACTCTTGGCTAATTCCTAGTCGTCCTTCAGCCTGGGCTGCTGCAAATGGCGGTACACAACTCCAGGGGGCGCCATTTACATTGTAGCCATGCCAAGTGGCAGCCGTGGATCTCGGTTTATCGGAACTGCCTGTCTGGAAGCTTTCCCAGATTCCCCAAGTGTCGGTGAGGCATTCCTGCTCTTTGCTTCCTAAACTCTGTCTGCTGACCCCATCAGCATCCTTGTTACATTAAATTATCATCGTCTTCTTACTTCTCTGTCTCCATCATGGAGATATGAGCTCCTCAAGGGTAGGACTTTCTCTCTCTTCTTCTCTGCTGTGCCCCGCCCAGCATATGTATTCAGCAAATGTCAAATCAGTTAAAGAGATGCGTCTCATATTTCAGCTGGTTACCTATATGGCTGGCGTCTCCAGTAGAGGACAGTCTTTAAGGGCAAGGACCTCACTTAACTCGTCTCTGTATCCTCTTCCCCTCCCCTCAGTACTTGGCACAGGGCCTTGTTCATAACAGGCACTTGAACCTTTGCTGAGTGAGTCCATACGTGTATACTGGTCGTTAAGGAAATGCTTTTGTTCAATTTCCACAGAACTGTACTAAACTCTGTGGGCAACACCTGTGTGCCAAGTGGCGTGCCCTTTGAACCCCTGCTGTTCTGGCATGGCTGGGCCCAGTCCCGCCTGATCACAAGGTACAGGACACGCAGGGGTACGTGGTCAGGGTCATCGGGGTTCCTGTCACTGAGTGCATCTCTGAGAGTGACCAAGGGCTGTCCAGGACCTATCCTGAGGCCTGAAGCCTTCCCAGATGATAGTCCCTGGCTCCTCCCATGGAACATTACCAGGACCTCCTGGCTGAACTATACACACTCGGCGAGCTGACTTTGGATGTCTTTCTGGTGCTAGGTCATTTGGAAGGCACGCCGCTCTGTGTTGGGCTGATGCAGAAGCAGGAGAGACCTGGCGGGAAGGCCTAGGAGGAGCCCTTTGGAGAGCATGGGGCACCCTGTTGTCTGCAGCATAGCCTGCCAATCCGGTAGAATGACCTCTGATGACCGCCAAGATCTGGACCTGGATTCCAGGCTGTCTTCTTGCTCTGCAGCCCCTCAGGGCCGAGGCCCATTGCCATAACAGCATACACATCTTTGGAGAGGCTGAGCGCTGCACCCAGCTCGGCAGCCAGAGCAACTCTTCCCAGAAGGCACTGGCTGGGGCAGCTCTCGAGAGGGCTCTGCTCACCCTCCAGAGGCAGAGAGGGGCCCCAGAGCAGCCCCAGGCAAAAGTCAGCATAGTGACACAACCCTGCCTTTATACTGAACTTTTATCCTTCATAAGGGCTGTTCTTTCAGTTTTCCTCTCTAAGACAGCATTCGGCTTTTTCCCAATAGGAAAATAAAAATGCACCAAGGGGCCCCAGATCAGTAAGTGAAACCCTTGAAACTTACAGCTAGGGAATGGCTAAATTCAGGAAAATAGATCTAACACAGGAACCACTAACATTAAAAGTTTTATTTTTATTTCAAAAGCACTTATATAGCATTTACCATATGCCAGGGACGGTTTTAAATGCTTTACAATCTAGCACATTAAATTCTCAAAACAATCTTTTAAAGTAGGTACAGGTATCATCCCCATTTTACGGTTAAAGAAAACTGAGGCACAGAGAGGTTAAATAACTTGCCTAAGGTCACACAGCTGCTAAGCGGCAGACTCAGGACTCCAGCCCAGGTAGTGTGACCCCAGACTCTGTTCTCTTTACTCTTCTGCCCTGCTGCCTCCCTGGGTTTGCAAACATTGTGAGAACAGAGCAGGGCAAGGAGTGGCCCTTCTCCTCCCCGCCTTCCTTTCTTCCTTAGGTGCTTTCATACAGATCAAGTAGAGTCCAACCTGTCCCCTAGTCACATAAGGAGGAGAGAGAGGGAGAGAGCAAGAGAGAGAGAGGGAGGGTGAGAGAGAGAGAGAATGCGAATGAGGGCACTGTCTGAATGCTTGGATGCTTCTGGAAAAGCCAGCCCTGGCAGGGGCTGAGGCATACCGCAGTGGTTCAGAAACTCCTGCATTTTATTTCCTGAGCCAAAATTCTGAGCTGAATGAGACTCCCCGCAGATGAACATGGCATCAAAATCTCTTTAACGCTAGCCTCAGGCGAGCACTACCACCAAAGAGCGGCCATAGCTCAGCTTTGGTTTGACACCAAAGAGAGCAGGGAAGAAAATGAGTGCACCAGGATGGTGTTTCCGAGCTCTAACGCGAAAGATAATGAGTCGTTTATAGTAAGCAAGGCCCCAGTGGCCTCTTTGTAAATCTCAGTCCCGAGAAAGTACAGCCAGAGCCGCGCGCCCAAACAGGGAACTTGCTGATATGACCGTGGGAACATCAACCAGACAGTACAGACACCCAGGGCTGGGATGAGGGCAACAAACTTTGCAGCAAACAAACATGCAACCAACATACTTTTTTGGAAGGCCTATGTGTTTGGCCCTCTGCTGGGCACCGGGAATACAAACGTGAGTAAGAATGCTACCATTTGTGGGGCTTCCCTGGTGGCGCAGTGGTTAAGAATCGCCTGCCAATGCAGGGGACACGGGTTCGAGCCCTGGTCTGGGAAGATCCCACATGCCGCGGAGCAACTAAGCCAGTGCGCCACAACTACTGAGCCCACGTGCCTAGAGCCCGTGCTCCGCAATAAGAGAAGCCACCGCAATGAGAAGCCTGTGCACTGCAACGAAGAGTAGCCCCTGCTCGCCGCAACTAGAGAAAGCCCGCACACAGCAATGAAGACCCAACGTAGCCAAAAATAAATAAATTTAAAAAAGAAAAGAATGCTACCGTTTGTGCTGACGTATGTATGCTTGCGTCTTCACAGATGATCTCTGGAGGGGACCGGCGGAACGCGGGAACAGGGATTACATTACCTGGGGGTGGTTAGGGAACGGTGGTGGGAGGGCGACCATGTTGCCACTGCAAACCCTTTATGCCTTGTGAGTTTGGTATCAGAGACACATGTTACCTGTATATTACCTCTGCAAAAAATAAATGACGTAAGAGGGAGAGACAAACGTGAAGACATGTAAATGGGGAAACAAACAGGATAAGGGCTCACAAAGGCGTGTCCAAAGAGCTTTGGGTTGTGGGCAATGGAAGATCCAGGACATAAAGACTGAACTTACCAATTTGTCTTCCTGGCTTGGGACACAGGCCAGGCTTTAGCCATGACAGTTATTTCCAAGAGGTCTTTTTACCATGTCCTAGCTAGGAAAAAACCCTGTGTTTTCTAGTCTTTTTTTCCAAACATGTCACATGAGGAAACTGCTAACCTGACAAGAATTCGGAGGCAGGTGAGGCCCGCCCAAGGCAGAAGGGATTTGGCCTCCTCCCACAGGCTTTGGCTTCCTCCTCCCTCTTCACAGACAAAGGTGACCACGTGGATAACAACCAGTCACCTGGCAAACACACACCTGTCCCCAGCCGGGCCCGCCCCGGGCACAGAGAAGTGCTTCCCAACAGGCTCGGTGTCCAGCTGGTCGCCGGCCAACACCACCTGCTCACCCTGGCCTCAGTCGGCTGAGGAACTGGCGCAAGTCTGAGAACAAGGGTCGAGAAAGCAGGTTCTGGTGGTTTTCAGGATAACAAGTGGACACAGTCAGTTTTCTAGTGTGGAGTGTTTTTTCTGGATTGTATGCTGACAGTCTTTAATCCTGGTCTGACTTTCCCTCACATCCCGTCCCCCAGGATACCTGCCGGCTTCCTTTCTCCAAAGCCCAACGGGTCTGCTGGGAGAATAATAATAATGTGAGGACCATTATGACCACCACCCTTACGGAATGCTTCCGTGGGCCAGGCTGGGGCTAAGTGCTTTACATGCATTGTATTTCACGCAGTCTTCACAAACACCCAGGGAGGAAGGGACTCTGGCTCTTCTCGTTTTACAGATGAAGAAACTCAGCTTCAGAGAGACAAAAAGCTAGTAAGTGGTGGTGACCAGACAGTGTGGTTATGAGCCTGTAACCACGGTGCTATTAAGGCTTTTATGCACTCTGAGGTACTGCCTCTCATAAAGTTCATTTTATTTTTTATTTTATTTATTTTTTCTTTGTGGTACGCGGGCCTCTCACTGTTGTGGCCTTTCCCATTGCGGAACACAGGCTCCGGACGCGCAGGCTCAGCGGCCATGGCTCACGGGCCCAGCTGCTTCGCGGCATGTGGGATCTTCCCGGACCAGGGCACGAACCCGCGTCCCATGCATCGGCAGGCAGACTCTCAACCACTGCGCCACCAGGGAAGCCCTATTTATTTATTTTTGGCTGCATTGGGTCTTTGTTGCTGCGCGCAGGCTTTCTCTCGTTGCGGCGAGCGGGGCTGCTCTTCGTTGCGGTGCGCGGGCTTCTCATTGCAGTGGCTTCTCTTGTTGCGAAGCACGGGCTCTAGGTACGTGGGCTTCAGTAGTTGTGGCACACAGGCTCAGGAGTTGTGGCACACGGGCTTAGTTGCTCCGTGGCATGTGGGATCTTCCCGGACCAGGGATCGAACCCCTGTCCCCTGCATTGGCAGGGGGATTCTTAACCACTGTGCCACCAGGGAAGTCCAAAGTTCATTTTAATATTAGCCTAATCCAACTCTATTTAGGAAGGGAAATGTGCTGCCAAAAAATCACTTATGATACCCTAAAGCTAAATATAAAAGGCTTTTCTGTTGTCTCTTGTTCGGGGCTATTTAGGCCAAGGCTTCCCTCCAAGGGCCTAGGTAACCAAGGGTTATATGTGTGCATACCATTTGCGCAGACAGGAAATGAGCCCAGCTCAGCTGGCCCTGAGTCAAGGCCTGAGAAAGATCTGCTTATAAAATCAGCATGGAAATGGAAGCCTTAGACCAGGCCCTGGGATTTAAAAATGCCAAAAACCTCCTGCCAGTTTACCGCCCCTGGGTTGGGAGTGGGAAGGTGCTACCTGGGATGAGCATTTTGCAGCTGATAGCTGAGGGTTTTGTGGGTAGAAGCTGACTTCTAGGTCCCATTGGGTCATCACCTTGGAATTGTTGATACGTGTTTAGGGTCCAGAGCAAAGAAATTTTCTGACTCCCTTATTCCATACTCTCGGTTTAGTCCCACCGGGGCTTCCCCTGCAGGGAGAGAGCCCTGGGGCCCTTCTCTTCCTTAGCTTGCTGTCGTTGTTAATTTTGTGTCGACTAGGCTAAGGGATGCCCATTGTTTCTGGGTGTGTCTGTCAGGGTGTCTCCGGAAGAGATTAGCATTTGACTCGGTTGTAGAAGTAAAGATGGTCCGTCACCCTCCCCGATGTAGGCGGGCATTATCCAATCTGTTGAGGGCTCCCCACCCCAAAAGAACAGAAAGGCAGAAAAAAGTCAAATCTGCTCTTTTCACTTCATCCATCTTCTACTTCCCTCGGACATTGTCGCTCCTGGTTCTTGGGCTTTTAGACTTGGACCTGGACTTATGCCATCAGCCACCTGGCTCCCAGGCCTTCAGAGTCCAACTGAGTTACATCACCAGCTTGCAGATGGCAGGTCTTGGGACTTCCTGGCCTCCATAATCACAGGAGCCAATTCCTATTTTATGTATACATTCTGTTTCTCTGGAGAACCCTGACTAATACACTTGCTCTCATGGCTTTGCTTTCCTCTTCTAACATGCTGAGGCTGGAGACCAAGAGGACTTCTCTAGCAATAATCACTGGAGACACTCCCTCATATCACTTCCCTGGCTTCTTCATGCTGAGGTGAGGACTCAGCTGCCTCCCATGCCTGGCCCACAGGTCCTGCTGCACCGGCCCCATCGCAGCAGCCTCCGTCCTTGCCAATGTAGACCCGGCGAGCCAGCCGCGTGAAGTCACCCGCCAGCTCTGAAGACATCGGCCCTTTCCTTCTGCCTGGAATGCCCTCCCCGCTCTGCTCTCACAACTCCTGCCTCTTTACCTTCAACAACTCAGGGTAAAACCCACCTCCTACGCACCTGCCATTGTGTCTTCCAAGTTTTTTCTATATTCAATATGTAGCACATTGCTTTATTGTTACTATTAACAATAACGAGGACACCAGCTACCGTTCATTGAGTGCTGTTTGTTAGGCTCTCTCTCATTTACACATTATCTCATTGAAACGCCACAACTGCTCTGTGAGGCGGGTGCCGTTATTACTCTCCCCATTTTCCAGATGAGGAAACTGAGGCTCAGGGAGGTTAAGTGGCTTGCCCTAGGACATGGAGCTAAGAAGTGGTAGAGCTGGGATCTGAACCTAGGCCACTCTGATCCCAGAATCATTCTCTGAACTAATGTGGATTCAGTTCGTTAAGGGAGTCCAGAAAGCACTTGGATCCTCACTCTTTGCAGTAAAACCCACTTGGGAGGTCTCTGCATCTTTCTGACCTCATACCTGTCTCCCCTTTTATTTATTATTATTAATTTATTTACTTACTTTTATTTATTTATTTTTGGCTGCGTTGGGTTTTCGTTGCTGCGCGGGCTTTCTCTAGTTGCGGACAGCAGGGGCTGCTCTTTGTTGGATGCGAGGGCTTCTCATTGCAGTGGCTTCTCTTGTTGCGGAGCACGGGCTCTAGGCGCGCAGGCTTCAGTAGTTGTGGCACGAGGGCTCAGTAGTTGTGGCTCGCGTGCTCTAGAGCGCAGGCTCAGTAGTTGTGGCGCACTGGCTTAGTTGCTCCGCGGCATGTGGGATCTTCCTGCACCAGGGCTCGAACCCGTGTCCCCTGCATTGGCAGGTGGATTCTTAACCACTGCGCCACCAGGGAAGTCCCTGTTTCCCCTTTTAGTTTGCAGCCATTTCCAGGCAGTCTCCTTTCAAAAATAACAAGTCCCCTTGCTTCTCCTCTTCCTATCATCCCTTTCTTTCCATTTCCACTGCCACCGCCCTAGCCTGTCCTAATCCTCTCCTGAGTTACAGCAGCCTCGCACCTGCACCTCCTCCCTTCCTGCCCTGCAGCCCACACCTCACCCCACCTTGCATATGAGGTTCCCGCTGCCTACAGGGAAAAAGTTCCAAGTCCCCAACCTTCCTCTCAGCCAAAAATACTGACTGATGGACTACTGTACACAAAGCCGTCCTCCGAAATCTGCTCCAGCCTCAGGGCTGTGATCACAATGGCTACCGAGTGTCCCTGTGGGTTGCCGCGGGTGCTTTATACACATCCTGTCATTGAATCTTCAGGACAGTCCTGCGAGGTATTATCATCAGAAGGGAAAATGAGTCTCAGGGATGTTAGACAACTCTGTGTCCCTCTAGTTTCCGTTCGTCTGCTTGTCCTGACTCGTGATTCATGGGAAGCTTTGGTCTCAACTTGGCCAAATTAATTCATCTCCCTCCCTCCCTTTCTCTCCTCCCTCCCTCCCCCCTCCCTTCCTTCCTTCCCTCCACAAATACGTATTGAGAGCCTACTACATGCCAAGGACTGGATACGATAGCAAAAAACTACCTGCTGGCACTGACAGTTTCCAACCACTCATTCCTTCCTGCCTCGCACCTTTACAGGCCATTCCTCTGCCTAGATGGTCTTCCCTGTGTTTCTTTACCAAAATCCAATCCAGTCCTCAAGGCTGATCCCGAGACTTGTGCCCGTGGCGGAGCCTCCCCTGACCATCTACCCACAGTGATTTCTGGAGTCATTCATTCGACACTTACCATCTGGATAACTCAAGTGTCTGGACAAGCCACTTGGCACATGCCAGACCTTCTTGTATCCTTAACTTCCATGTTTATGTATGGATCTTGTAACCTTGAGTTAACTGTTCACCTCATCACCTGGGAAACATTTTCATCCTCCTCAAGAAGCATTTACCCGAGTGCCTACTATGTATTTTTAGCAGTGGAAAAGTGATGAACCTTTGTGGAGCCTCTTCGATTTAACAAAAAGCTTTCATAAATATTTTATCATTTGATTGTCACAAAACGCTACCACTTCCACTTAATTTTTTTGACTTAAAAATATAATATAAATTTCTCAGTAAACAAATATATTCTCCTCATGAAAGTGGAAAAATTATAGGTCTGGCTACAGTAGATGTTGATCACCCCTACTCCACCCCACTCCAGACCCTCTTAGAGATACGTATGAAGACACTGAGACTCAGAGAGGCGACACGATGTGCCCAAGGTCACGCAGCTAGCATGTGGGAATTTTCTGACTCTCCATCTCGTTTCCATTTTTCCATGCTGCCTCCCATGAGGGCAAGGACCTTGTTTATATCTCTGTGTCCCGGGTGCTCAGCACAGGACTCTGCCCTGAAGCCCGGGCTTGGCAAATGTTTCCATATCCGTGGGCTTCCCTGCAGACAGGTTTCCTCTGCACAAGGCACTGCCTCTGGAGGTGGGCTATATCAGTCCCACCCGGTTAGTGAAGGCTCAGGTGTCAAGGGAGGCCATGCAGGCATCCCGCTAGGCACCCCTTCTGCCAACCCTGGGCTCTGTTGGCAGACATCAGGGACCCCGAGAGTCTCCCTGGGGAGTCATTACAGCGGGACCTCGTAGAGGCGAGTCAAGTGTTCGCTGGGCACTCGCTATGTGGCTACCGGTGCGCCAGGGGCCGCGTGTGGTGCGGGGGAGAAATACAAGGTATGATATGTTGTGAAGCCAAAACTTCCCAATACATCCGACACAGCGAACCAGCCATCACATATCCGAGTTCTAAATTATGCAAGCGCGGATGATGCTTTAGGGGATCAGGGGAGGAAGACTGTGGTCGAAGTGGTCAGGGCAGGCTTCTTGGAGGAGGTGGGTTGGCCCGAGATGGTTGGAGAGCTGCCTGCGTTTAGGGCGCCGCACTCGCAGCCGCCGGGCAGCAGCGCCGGGCCGAGCAGAGAAGCAGCGCGCCCTCTGCAGGCAGCTGCGAGGAGGCGGCTGAGCCCGGCGAGGCGAGTTTGCCATTGGCGGCGGCGGCGGCGGCGGCGGCGGCGGCTGCGCGGCGGGTCTCCTAGCCCGTATCTCTCATCCAGCCTTGCGCTTCCAGCGGCTTTCAGTCGCCATCATGCCCACAGCAGCCGCGTTTTCCCCTCAGGGGGTGCCCGGCCCTCCTCTCTCCTAGGTAGCTGCTTTCAGTCGCCCCGTGGCGGGAGGGGACATCTCCCTCTGCTACTCCTCCCCCACTCCCCGTCCGCAGCAAAGACTATCGTAGCTAACATGCCGAGAGCGCCCCCTACAACGTTTCCCTTGAAAAAACCAGCACCTCAAGGGACGAGGCTGGCGGTCTCCAGAGAGCCCGGCCGTCATTTAACACTTAAGCACGTACTCTGTGCCAAGCTCTGTTCCATGCGCCTCGCAAGTACTGACTCATTTAATCCGCACTACAGTGCTCTTTTTGACCCCATTTTACAGCTGAGCAAGCTGAAGCACTGAGAACTCAGCACCTTGTCCACCGCCTGGCCTCACAGCTGGAAAGAGGCAGAGCCATCTTCTAACCACTACACCAAGGCCTCTCCTGATGCTGCAGACCACTCTCCTTCATCGGATGTCCCTGGTCATTTTCCAGGAACCACATAATCCTGCAGTGCTTCCTGGTCCTCTCTTAAGTGGGGGGGGGGGGCTCTGCTTTAAGGGTTTTCAGCTGCAGGTGCTATATATATATATATATATATATATATATATATATATATATATATATATATATATATATATGGCTTGCCTCAGTTATCCACATCTGGAAAATGGTAATCATAGCACCTGCATCATAAAGCAGCTGAAAGGATTAAATGACAGAATCCATACACAATTAGAAGAGTGTCTGGCCCACAATAAAAAGCTCTAGAAATGACAATGGGTGAGCAGTAACAGAGCAAATCCCTGGGGGCTTCCCACCCACCTTCAAGAGAGAGCAAACCCACTTGCCTTCAGAGCAGATCAAAGAGGGTCACATTCACTCTAGGGTTCTCATCGGCTTTCTGTGGCTGGGTCTGTCTTAGAGGCTGGGAACATCAGGCCCAGGCACAGGAGTATGTCTGGCCTAATCAGCCCTAATAAGTCACGTGGGTGTGCAGTCGGTACAGCTCTGATGGCAGCGTCCTCAGGTGCCCCAGTAACATGCCTATTCCTCTCCCCTTGCAGTGGCCTGAGTCATCTTGTGTGACAGTCAGTGTTCAGCATTGTCACCATCACAACCAGATACTCATCAAGCACTTACTATATGGAGGGATCCGTGTTTGGGGTTCGTGATTGAATAGGCAGCATTATGTCCACAGGTTGCTAGGAGGACTTGCTGTGGAGTCGTACCTATTTTTCACACAGATTTGGGGAGGGGAGTTTCTAAGACCGTGGCTCTAGCATGGACAATATAGCAGCAGTGTGGGAACCCAGTGATTTCCAAACCCCTGCTATATCCACAGCCTCCCTCTAAGGCCAGGAGCTGGGCAAACAATAGATGCCAATCAAGAAGGCCCTGTGCAATTTATTACTGCAGAGTCGTTCCCAGGGAACAAGATGCTGGATCCAGCCAGTATTCACTCCTGAGGGAGCACAGTTTACATGTTCATTCATTCATCCTCTCATTCATTTCTCCCTCCAATGGACATTTACCACACATCCGCTATGTGTTAAGTTCTCTGCTCCATGTTAGGAATGTAAAGAGGAACGAGACATAGCCCCTAATGGAGACAGACAAGTAAATACTTAGTCATCATACAATGACACAAACATTATAATTCATTTGCTTAATAATTTCTTGAACAACTACTACGTGCCGGGCACTGTTCTAGGCACTGGGGGTACAATCATGAATTGAACAGACAAAATTCCTTGGCTCATGGAGCTGACATAAATAGACTACTTTAGCAGTTCAAAGGAAAGGGCAGCGACCACTGGCTAGTGGAGTCTGGGAAGGCTTGCAGAAAAAGGCGTGATGGCAACTGGGTCCTGAAGGACCGTGCCTTGACAGAGAGGTAGGGAAGGGCAGGTGGGGCGGGGCAGAGGGCGGGTAACTGCGGACAAAACCGCCTGCCATTTCAGTAAACAAACAATGTTGCCCGCCATCAGGCCCGGGGCCACTGCAGCCGCACCCCCAGCCCAACACGGCGCGCCCTGAGGGGAATTCAGAAAGGAGAAAAACGGGATACTGGCTACAGATAGTTAAGGTGCATATCTAAGGAATGATTTCAATGAGCCCAGATTCTTGCATCTTCACATACACAGAAAAGTGCTAAAATCATTAACCTGAGGTGCCTGTTTTTGTAATTAGCAGTAATCTTTTGATGTTCAACCACATTTTTTTTTTCCTGCAAAAACTCCTATATATCCTGGCCCCTCCCTTGCCTCTTTGGAACAGTTCCTCAGAGCTCTCTAAGCTGTCTGAGAGGCAGTCTCCCCGGGTGCAGTCCTCAGTAAGGTCCCCGAATAAAACATAACTCACGACTTTTAGGTTGAGCGTTTTTCTGTAGTCCACATAATAGTACAGCAAAGCTCAGAAATATGAACGTGAATGCCTGGTGAGGGAATGGCAAGCAGCTTGGTTTGGGACTTTGGAGCATGAGTGGAAGTAGCAGGACAAGAGGCACAAGTTATTGTCTCTCCATAGCTGGTGCAATCAGCTAAAATAGACCAACGCCCGGGTGTCAGCATTTTGCTGAGACGCCCCCTCCCAACCCCTAACCCTGGCAAGAGGTGAGGGGGCGCCAAACACCACGTGGTCATGTGGTTGTGTTAGTTAGGTTGGGCCTTACCCAATGGCTCAATAACCCAATAACCCCAGCCTCAGGCAAATAACATTAGACGGGCGCTTGCTCAGTGCCTCCTTTTAAAAGGAGGGTCTGGGGGCTTCTCTGGTGGCGCAGTGGTTAAGAATCTGCCTGCCAGTGCAGGCGACATGGGTTTGAGCCCTGATCCGGGAAGATCCCACGTGCCATGGAGCGACTAAGCCCATGAGCCACAACCACTGAGCTTATGTGCCACAACTACTGAGCCCGTGTGCAACAACTACTAAAGCCTGCGCGCCTAGAGCCTGTGCTCCGCAACAAGAGAAGCCCGCGCACCCCACAAAGAGTAGCCCCCGCTCGCCGCAACTAGAGAAAGCCCGTGCACAGCAACGAAGACCCAACACAGCCAAAAATGAAATAAATAAAATAAATAAATTTAAAAGGAGGGTCTGTCCTGAAAAGCTTGGGAAACTTGAATAAAATCAAATGTAGCTTTAGGTTCAAGTAATTATTCTTAAACAATAATTGTTAAATTGGCTGGAAGAGTAAATAACCCATACTCTAAAAATGAACTCTGTAAACAGTGCTTTGGTTATTACAATTTCTATTTAATTGAATATTTGTCAGGTGGATTTTGTCTGTTGTTGAAACTAGCCAGCTTTCATATTTTAATATATTTCATGACTGAAAATAAGTAGTTGGACAGGATAGCCTTGAAGTTCTCTTTGAAAGTCAAGGACAGCTCAGAGTAGTTACCTCACCTCTTTAAGCCTCAGTTTCATCAGCTGTAAAATGGAGCTAATAACAATACCTACCTCTCAGGGCTGCTGAGAGGGCCAGGAGAGTTAATCCATGCAAAGTGCTTGGCACAACATTGGCATATAGGAGGTCAAAATAATTAGCTATGATCCTGATTCTGTAGTTTTAGAGAAATCATGGTATTTGGTTGTATCGATTGTTTAATCAGCAGAAGCAGGCTTAACAATCCAATACGTCTAGATCTAGAAGTTCTGAAAAGGGCCACAGTCCTCGGTAGAAGACATAAGAAATGATATTGTATCTGATTCTGTAAAAATATTTATATATGTGTGTGTGTATAACTGAATCAGTTTACTGTACACCTGAAACTAACAGAACATTGTAAATCAACTACATTTCAATACAAATTTTTTAAAAAAGAAACCAAATGGTATTGTAACCCAAACAAGAAAAGTTGATTCCCAATCTTCCTGGCGGACAAAATGAGGCACTAACCCATGATGAGGTGTGATGTGACCCAAGACAGACAGAGAAACATGGAGCTGAAGTGGGATTACAATTTCAATGGCCAAACTCGCAGCTTTTAAATCCTAATTGGCAAACAGCATGCTTTTACCCAGAAGTGCAAGCACTTTTACCCCCTGACCTTCACTTCTAGGGTAAGCCCACTACAAGGCTCAATTTTTGTAACAAAGGGACTCCTGATTCCTGAACTTAATTGCAAAAGTGAAAGGATACCTTTTGCTTCCAAAGGTCTTGGTGTGTTGCCTCTCCCCAGCAGCTTCTTTCCCTAGGGAGTCACATCATAGACTTGGGTAATCAGGCCGGCACCTCATGGATTTCTTGAAATACTACAAGAGCAAAGGGAACCCCGGTGATCCCATAGTGCCCCTGGGCCAGCAGGGCAGTGGGGTCTGGGTATGAGGCAGGATGGATTTATTTTTGGCCTTTGCTCCCTTGAATAGTCAGTGTTGTAAAATAAGTGCTCTAACTTAGAGTTCAGGATTACCACTATAACCACGTTTCTACTCAGTCCACTCCAAGTGTCCTTTTCTTTCTTTACAACCTTTGCTTTGTTCGTGTGTGTGTGTGTGTGTGTGTGTGTGTGATTCACTGTCTATAGGACATGTGGCATTTTCTTGAGACTGTTTCAGAAATCTGTAGGTCAGGGATAAATCCATTACATCAGTCTCCCATGAATGAAACAAAAATCATTTAAAGAATTCCAATAAAACAATAACAGTCATAATAATAGCAAAACTGTGTAAAGCGGGTGCCCACATTGTTCTAAGAACTTTACACATATTAACCTTGCTAATCTTCACACTATTCCTATGAGGTAGGTACTGTTGTTATCCACGAATGGCAGATGGGGAAACTGAGGCACAAAGCAGTTAAGTAAAAATTGGATAGCTGTCGGGAAGTCCCTGGAAGTCCAGTGGTTAGGAGTCTGTGCTTCTACTGCAGGGGGCACGGGTTCGATCCCTGGTCGGGGAACTAAGATCCTGCATGCTGAGTGGTAAGGCCAAAAAAAAAAAAAAAATTGCACAGCTGTCAAGTGAGAAAGTTTGGTATTTGAAAATGAGACCTCTAGTCCAAAAGAGTCTCATGAGCGAGTCCTGAGTGGGAAGATGGGGAGCAGTGGGGAGCCCAGGTGACAAGGAAGTCCCAGACCTGGGTGACGCCTCTGCCTGATGCACAGGGCTGCCTCCAAATTCCTTTATCTATTCCAGTTCCATCAGCAGGAGTAGATGCAGGTTTTGTGGGGATATCAGTTTATATAGTTATATATAATCTGGGTGCCCTCTTTTAAAAAACACAAACATATCTTTTGAACATTTTACAAAACCAGATGACCAAATGAATATATTGCCACGGTGCCTCCCAGGGCGGGAAAGGGGCCCGTGCAAGGGGGCGGCTCCGAGGCTGAAGCATCAGTTAGGTTCGCGGCATGTCTCTCTCTGCCATGACAGAGTACGTTTGCCCCTCACCCAGCAGGGCATTGGAAGCTCGTTTAGACGGAAGACTTGCCCTTTTCACTCCCAAACACGAGGCCCTCGGAAGTTGATCTGTCAAGAGTGGTCTAGCACAGACTTTGCCCTGGTTATGTCTTTATGGCCACAACTATCTCTGCTGTGGGAGTGAAAACATTAGAGATGGTGAAACATGTTGGGAGATTAGATCCCACAAGTTCCCTTAAATCTCAACAGTGCTAAATTTCCTCCCTGCATTACAAAAGTCACACAAGGAAATGAAATCCCAGGATGGACGTTCACCATCAAAATGAGACCCCTCTTCGACTGACAGCCATGGAGAAACCATGGATTAATACTGTTTTCATGTCACTCAGTTGTGTCTCCGAAGAGGGAACAGTGAAAATACTGCCCAGTCTGTCACCTGAACATTGTTTATATTTGTTGCCGGGATACCAAAGGCTCTTTTAAGCCTTTGGCTAAGAAGAACACCATGCATCTGAACTTGTTCACCTGCACTTAAAGCAAATGGCTGAAATGATGGGCAAGCTCCTCCAAACATTTTGAGTGGACCGCAAGGCATTTTTGTGTGTGTCCAGAAACTGTAGCACCCAATATTTGTTGTTCCAATAAATGTCCACCTGCATACCGAAGTGCACATTACACATAATAAAATGAGGCTCTGAAAAGACCGAAGTTAATTATTTTGAGGTAAATCAGACCACCTTTGACCCAAACTCTGAGCTGTAATTTTGTTGCTCAGCTTCTTGGTCCTGAAATTAATGTAAATCTTTACATTCGTAATTTTATTTGCCAACGCCAACCCACCCACACAGTCTGCAAATGACTGTTCTGAGTCAGAGACTATGCACTTAACGACTGTGTTAGATATTTTAAAATGTTCTCTGGAAGGATTCAATCACCTAATCCCAGTCCTTTCTCAGATTCTGCTTTATGTAAAAATGATGGACCCAGAGAACATCTAAACTGGAAGGACTTTAGAGGAGAAATTAAGGTTGTGATGTGAAAAGTGACTTGCCCCCGGGTCACTCAGCGACCAAAGCTAAAAGCGCAAAGGAAAGTACTGGCTTCCTTTTAAGGTTTTAATAAAGGGTCACACTTAGAAATCCTTGCTCAGAGTCCAGAAGCTACCCTTTCCCTACCCTCCTGCCTCTGACAGCATCTGTGAGTCCTGATGCCCACAGTCTGACACCGGTCTAAACGAATCATGCCATTTTGAATCCAAGCAGTCAGAATATGATTCAGATAAAAACAAATCAGCTACTCTTACAACAAGATGCATTACATTTTTTTTGGATGGATAGACAAGAAACTGTTCATAATGGTTACTTTTGAGGAGGGGGATTAGGGATGGGAGAGGGAGGACAGGGAAATGTTTGCTTTTCATTTTATATCTTTTTTTTACTGTTCAACTTTGATGACCATGTACAGATACTGTGTTGAAAACCTAAAAAACAAATTAGAAATACTATGCTCACAAACTTCACAGGAGAAATGCAATTTACCACAGGAACACGGACGCTTGAAAATCTAGCATCCGGTACAGCAGTACTTTAAGATTTTTTCTACTGAAGTGTCCATAATGGCAGAGAAGGCTGAAAGGTTTCCCCCTGGGGTCTGAGGGCAGTGCCAGAAATGGTCCTCTATACACAAGAACTCTCTTTGCCCCTTTAAAACACATTCAAATTGTGCAATAGACTCTCTAACATATCCGCATCTCTTTTAATACAAAAATAATGGCTTAAATGACTTACCATCCACGACAACTGCCCCTGTGGGGAGACACCCCTGGTTTCTTTCTCCAGCGGTTGGAGCACCCGGAGCACACTGCCTTCAGTGACTGGGCGGAGTGGCCCCTGGAATGGGGAGCACGGCTGTGTGCGAGCTGACCTGTATTCTGGCTCTCTCACCTGGAATCAGGCTTCACGGATGCTGTTAGGCTTTGAATAGTAACAAAACAACAGCATAAATTAGGGGGTTGCTAAGATTGTGTACCATCAATGTTCGCATGAGCATAATGGACATAATGAATTCTATAGCACTATCCTGCACAGCTTGGAGAGATTAAAACCACTTTGTCTTTAAATTAAATTTCAAAAATCATTGAACAACAAGAATAGAAAGAGAGGAAAAAAAACACCTCATCTGTCAGCCACCCAATTGTAGGAAGCGCCACTTCTTTCTTTCTGATCATTAATGCTCGGTCCTAGGTTTATTTTAATAGCTGCCAGCTCAGTGAGTCCACATCTATTGTAATAACCATAAAGGGGGCTTGGGTTCTCTTGTATTGTGGTTTGCAGCCCTAAGTGGAGAGCCTCTTATCCCCTTTCAGGAACAAATTCTCTGAAAAAGACCTAAGCTGAAGTTTATTTTATATAAATTCTGCAAAAAATAGTACGTGTAGGCTGTCGCAGAGAAAGAAAAGTGGATTTGAATTCATTTTTAAGTAGTTCTCTGCTTGGGCAGATCTTCATTCAACAAAATGGATGTCTGATTATGAAAAAGTCACATGAGTGCTTACTAGATGCCGGGCGCCATATTGATTGCTCTACACGCTTTACGTTACTTAACCCTCACTCCCAACACCCCTAGGAAATATGGCTAGCACTATTAAATCCCCACTTTACAGATCAGGAAACTGAGACCCAGGATAAGTGACTTGCCCAAGGCCATACAGCTAAATAAGCAGCAGAGCCAGGATTCAAATCCAGGTACTTCCGATTCTGGAGTCCCTGAAATCTTAACTGTCTCGTAATGATTATCACAGTTACCCTTTACAGTGTTTATTATGTAGATGCTTTGCATAAATTATGCTTTGCATAAATTATGCTTTGCATAAATTCTTTAATCCTTGAAACAACCCTCGGAGGCAGGCATTATTATTCTCATTTTATAGATGAGGAAAACTGGGGCTGAGAGAAATTAAATAACTTACCCAACAGCAGAGCAAGTGGCAGAATCCAGGCCCGATGCCAGTAGAGTCCTGGGTTTTTCTAACAACTTTATTACCACACCTTTTACACGTAAACACTATATATTTAAGGTATACAACTTGACGATTCGATATGTATACATTGTGAAGAGTTCTCAACAACTAACCTATACTACAATTAAGGTGCTTGGCCGGGGGACACATAACAAACTCTACGATCCCCTGGGCACCAACGCCTGTGATGCAGACCCCGTCTGTGAGTGGCACTTAAACATGCCAGCGTGCGAGATGTTCCTCAGGAATGTTTTACCTGTGCACATGGACCACCGATCCTATCACTTTCTACTTTGAAATGTTGTGGCTTGACAGCCACGGTGCTTTATTCTTCATACAAATCTCGTGTTACAGGTAAGATCCACTGGATTTCTGAGGCCTTATCAAGAGCTACAGAAATTGCAGACACTCTCACGTGGATCCCAAGTAAGGGTTTATCCAAAACAAACACATGTCCTCCATCGACTAGGCTTATTTTCATGTTAGGCAAGATGCAGATGCTCCCTTTTCTCTTTGTAAAATGAGTTTTGAGGTCGTGGCAGCTCTCTCCATAATCGTTAGCAGCACTGCCATCTCAGCACCGGGTAACCGCCAGCTCTAATCCTCCGCGTGAACAGGATTAAATTAAAATGACTTGAGACAGGTGAAGATAGATGAGGGAGGGCAACCGGACAAAAGTTGCTAGCTGTTACCACTTTATATTTTACAATACTTCTGTTGAAATGAGGTGAAATTCATAGAACCACCATTCTAAAGTGAACAGTTCAGCTTATATTTCTTGATTAATAACCACAAGATAGGAAAGGTGGGTACATAGTACTTTTTAGAGAAAGCTCATCAGCTATGACTGTCCACGGGCAATGGACCAATGGTTTTTTGGATGCTCTGGGTCTGAATTTCACTTTGCTAATGTATTGGGAATGCTGATGGGTCACATGACCGAGCTATTCTTCGCTAAGTAGAAGAAAGCGCTTCACCTCAGGAGATACTGTAGCATTTATTAAACAGGTAGCATTTTACTCAAACACAGCACTTACTGAATTATAAAATGTACTTTTACATGAAAATAAACCACAAACAAAATTATATTTCAGGTATTTTTTATTTCTTCAAATTTGTTATTTCATCAGGAGTGACTAAAATAAAAAACATAATTGTGTCCCATCATTGTCATGGAAATGGCTTTAAGAGAAAACTGGTCAGGTGTATATTATTGCTTCCCATTTTCAACCGGTAGATAGTTGCCATTGATAAATAGACAGCCGACAGTCTGTCAGGAATGCTCAAGATATGTTACATAATACAACATGCCTGTTCACAGAAGAAGAAAAACTAGGAAATAACTTATGTGAACTTCTTGATTTCATCATACAAGACAAGCACAAAAGCACCACCCATGCCTCTGAGGACATTGGACCACGCGCCCTTGAAAAAGGCTTTGGCTCCTTCGTCACGAGCAATCTTCCTCCAGCAGTCAAGTGTGCCTGTGTACATGATATCCGCTGCAAAGGACAAAGACAAGGAGCTGGTGACCTGAGGCTGATGAAATATCCTTAGGTTTAACTAGACTAAACCAGAGCCCCACCTCTAAGAGCTAATGTCAGTTTTTAAAAATCCAACACTGACACATTAGTGTGGGCAACACTGAAATCTTAATCTGGTGGCTAGAGAACAACAGGGATATGTAGACTACCCGCTGGTCTTAACCTCTAATACCATGGATGCCTCTTGGGCATAAGCACCCAAAGGGCCCACTCAAAGGCAACTGTGCAGTAGACACAGACCAACCAACCCCACCTGCGATCTCAACAGATTGCCATTTTCAAAGACAGGCACGGCTCGTTTGTGCCCATGCTCCATGCCCACATCTTCGTCTTCTGCTCAAGCGGAACTTACTTCCTTTGCGCCCTGACTGCATCATCATGCGGCGACGCACTGTGTCAAACGGATAGGAAGTCAACCCAGCAACCGCTGTGACGGACTGTGCGATCATCCAGCTGATGAAGATATGCGTATTCTTGGGATCTGGAAGCATTCCTGAGGATAGAAAAGAGACACTTTGACCAGAAAGCAGAGTCCTCCTGACTTGTTGTCTGCCACATCCCCTCATCCCCAACATCTCATCTGTACACAAAGGGCTGTACTGGGTGACCGTGGCTTCCATTGGCAATTACAAAGAAATCTCTGGCTCCTGGAAAATTAGGATGGCACAACGATCTTATAAATGATCTCACGAGAACACAGTTTTGAAGCACACAGCAAACTTACCCTTCGCAGTGTCATAGATACCGAAGTAGGCAGCTCGGTAGATGATAATACCCTGCACAGACACGTTAAAGCCTTGGTACAGGCCCTTAATCCCGTCAGATTTGTAGATCTTAACCAGGCAGTCACCAAGGCCTCTGAATTCCCTTTCAGCTCCAGCTTTGCCCACGTCGGCTGCTAGACGAGTACGGGCAAAGTCAAGAGGGTACACAAAACACAACGATGTGGCCCCGGCGGCGCCACCTGATGCCAGATTCCCTGCGAAGTAGCGCCAAAACTGGGTCCTCTTGTCCACACCACCCAGGAAGATCTGCTTGTATTTATCTTTGAAGGCAAAGTTGAGAGCCTGGGTGGGGAAGTATCTGATGACATTGGCCAGGTTACCACGCCAGAAGGACAGGACTCCCTGCTCCTTGGGGATACGAACTACGCAGTCTATGATGCCCTTGTATTGCTTATCTGCAGTGATTTGCTTGCTGGCATGCTGCACCTGACAGATAAGGAGGAGGCCAACAGGGAGAGTTATAACCATGGAGAAGGGAAAAGCGAGGAGAATATATCATCTCAATAGACACCCTTAAAGGTTAGCTGGCTCCCACTTTCCCCAAATCTAGTCTTCTATGTCACACAGGCTGGACGCCTCCCAAACCTCTGACGCTGTCACAGGTGGAAGAGGTGATCTGCACCCTTAGAAGCATTAAGCCTCCATCCCTTTGGATGGGGAGGAGGCACCCTCAAGCGGACCCGTGACCTTTAAGCCTCGGAGAAAAGTCATTACCTCAGACCCAGGTTCAGAAGCATCAGGGCGAGGCCCACGTCGGGCGCAATCACCTTGGTGACCGTGGCCTACGCCTCAGGGTCCCCGGAGCGGCTTCCCTCCCGCTCTGGCCCCCCTCCTCTCCTGGAGGTGACCCGTGGGCCACCACCCCTACGCCCGTGCAGGCGCGCCCTCTAGAGCCGGAGCGGGAGAGCGCGCCGCGCAGGACGCCAGGCCGCGGGGACGCGCCGGCGGCTGCGCGGGGGAGGACGCAGAAGGGACACGCGCTTCCCTGCGCCGGCTTCCGGCCCGGCTAGGTCAGAGCGCGGCGGCCGGCTGTGAGGCAGCTCCACCGGCCGCACGGCCTCCACGGGGCTGCTATCTCCTTGCCGCGACCTTGAGGTCTTCGGTAAGGGCAGGTGTCCCTCTTTTCAGTGCCGGCTTTCAGGCTTAGCCCTTGACCTCAAGGCCCGGGAGCCAGTCACCCCCGGGCTGTCCCATTCGAATCGCTGCCTCCGGGATGCCCAGGCCCTGGGCTTCCTCCCCCGACCCTCCGCCCCTGACCCTTTCCTAGATCCTGAACTTCAGATCACTAAAGCATCTCCCTCAAGTCTGCCTTTTGGTCCGACCCTGCGGCCACCCCTGCTCCCACGCTGCCACTTCCCTGGACTGGTCCAGAGGGTTCGTTCTCCCCAGGCCCTGGGGCACCGCTTCCCGCGCGACCCCCTCCCCCCACTTCCTGGTCGGGCTCTCCGATTCCGGGACGTACCTGCAGCAGCAGCTTGACCCGCTCGATGGGCGCTACGGCGGTCTTGGAGATGGCCGCGGCCACTCCACCTGCCAGGAAGTCCTTGGCGAAGGACACGGCGGCATCTGTCATGTTGGAAGGAAAGAGGAGGCGGGCGACTGCGGGAACAGTAAGAAACCGGCTTGGACTCCGAGGCTCTGGGGCGGAGCGAAGCAAATGGCCGATTTATATAGGGGAGGCCGGCGCCCGGGCGGCCGGCGTCGGGGGCGGGTGCCGGGGCCGCTGAGTGGCTCAGCGCGCGGAGGGAGGAGCCATGGAGTCGGGCACCGGCCGCCCTCCGCGTCTACCCGGTTCGCCCGCAGCGCCTGACCCGGCCCGAGGAAGGGGCGGCCCCAGAGAGTACCCGGCCCGGACGCGGGACCCTGGGGGAGGCCTGGGGGCGCGGAGGGAGGGGAGGTCACGACGTGCCTGGTCAAGGGTGAGGCGCGATATTTAAGGGGACTCCAAAGAACAAACACCCCCCTCCCAAGCTTGGTAGTCAAGATAAATAATATTTAATGCAATATTTTAAAGAAAGATTCGTGTAGACAAAGTATGGCGCTCTGGCCGGTCGCCTGTTTTTGTAAATAAAGTTTACTTGGAGCCCCAGGGCTGGAATGAGGGTGAGGCAAGTGAGGCAGGACCCTACAAGTGCAAGATGGGAGCCTGTCTTTATTATAAATTTCGAAACGTTGTTCATCATGGATTTTTGTATTCCTTTTGATATTTTAAAATAGTGCATTAAAATAATCATTCGTCTTGATTACTGAGTTGTTTAGCGCCCGCTTACATTTGGTACCAAGGCAAGTGCCTCACTGTCCTCACCCTAGACCTAGCACTGCCCTGGAGCTTGACGGGTGACGCTAGAGGAAACTGGGGAACAGCAGAGCTGGGACACCGTCAGCGTGCCCCAGACCCCGATTTGCAAATGCAGTTTAACAGAGATCTTGCCGGGAATTGGCAGAGGAGAGTCCAAAGAACTCGGGAGTGGGTGGGGAAATTATTTTAGCCAGAAGCCAAAGATGGAGGTTGTACCGTTAAGGTTAAGAGGTTGTGTGAATTAGACTGGTATCTGGGTGCCTGGACCCCAGGTAACGTGCTCTTGAATTGAGTAGATTCCTGAACTCCAGAAAAGTTTAGAGGAATCAATAGAACTAGATTGACACCCATTGTGTCAAGGGACAAGTGCTTACTGAGTCCCTTAATCTCTGCACTGGGGGAGCATTTGCCACACATGTCCTTGAAAACTTACTTGTTAGCTTGAGTACACTCCCTCAGATTCAGAACAGGAGCTGAGAGTGTCATCACAAATCCTATGTAAGTAATCACAACCATGTTTATAAAAGTAAGGATAACTGTTGAAAACTCCAACTGCAGCTGAGCCCTAGGTACCCAGCACACTGAAAACATAGGTGGCATACCCCTCACTTTACTTTCTTGCCCTCTCCCACCTTCTCCAGATCTGCCCATTAAAGGACCCAATTCTAGGATTCCTCCAGGAATGTCAGGTCCTTCCTCTAAGTATACTTTGCAATTCCTTAGTCTTCCCAAGAACCCCAGCAATCCGAAGTGTTGAGCACACACAGCAAGTTTTCAAAGAAGTGAAATTTTCACTCCAGCTTTGTTGGTCCTGGGGGCTATCTTTGACCTGTATTCTCGAGAGGCCGCTAGGCTCTTGTTAGCTGATTATAATAGAAATGCAGCTGGATACAGAAATGACCTTGCTGTGCAATTTCAGTGACAGAGTGTGTTCTCTGAAAGCGGTAGCCAATCCTCTACCTCTACTGGTGAGAGAATGAACAGCTAAAACAAAAAGTCTCTGGAGCATTTTGTTTAGAGGGAGGTGGGTTTTAGAATGCATTTCAAAATACAGTTCAAAACCTTTCTAGTCTGAACTCTTGACATTCTGATGAATGCATTTTTATTCAAATATTAATTACTCTGACCCACCTTACCATCACTTATGTACCTTTTTCTACCTTTCATTGGCCACATCTGCTACCCTTTGAGCATGATGTCCCTACCATATTCTAGTCCAAAGCTCTTTTACTGTTTCAAGCATCTCCACATTTATTGTTCTGTTAGATTTCTCTCTCTCCACAAAAAGATGATCAAATAACTACATAGAACTTGTCCCTTTTCAGTCTTTGGGTGCTTAAGTATAGTTTTACTGAAGATGAAATACATTTAAAAGCGAGTCCATGTCATGACTCGGTATTTTGCTAAATCTACTGTGAGCTGGAGCTCTCCTGGTTGCCAATGACCAGGGGTACCTCAAGGAGTCAGATGTTCTCAAAAGTGTCAAGGTCATGAAAGACAAAGACTGAGGAACTGTCACAGATTAAAGGAGCCTAAGGAGAATGACAGGTTAATGCAATGTGTGATCCTGGATTGGATCCTGGACCAGAAAAAGGACATTGATGGTACTATTGAAATTTGGATACATATCTGTATATTAGTTAATAATAGTCTACCAATAGTACTTTTAGTTATAGTAGTTATGTAAGATGTTAACATTTGGAGCAGCTGAGTGAAGGATACATGGAAATTCTTTATACTGGTTTTTTGGGGGCAACATTTTTATTTCTGAAAGTTAAAAAAATGAAAACGTCAAAAGAAAAAAAAAAGGAAAAAAAATAAAGAAACCAGTAGCAAAAGTCCAGGAAAACAGAGACTAATGTCAATGATAATGATGTTGATAATGATATATGGCTAGTCAATTCATCAAAAACAAATGCCTCCAGTGAGACATAGTGAGAGCTCTGTGTTAGTAACTGGAAGTTGTGTAGAATACATGTATAATTAAGAAAGAGAAACTAAAGCTAAGGCAGTGCCTAGTAACTCTCAGAAAAAACAAGGAAGAGGATCAGAAATGATACTTAAGGCCTCAGTTATCTGTGTACTAACACACCCAGAGTATGGGTAATAAAGTGAATGTAAAATGTCAATACAAGCAAGAAAACACAATTTGATAGGTATTGTTCAAACTTGATGGAATGGGACTTCTGACTGGCATCAGGAAAAGGAAGGGTAAACCTGGTTCAGAGAGATACCATATAGAAGGAGAACAATTCATTGGTGGGAGGGTGAAAAGCATTCCATGAAAATGAAAGGGAGAGATGAAAGTGATTGTCATTATGGAAGCATATCTAGAGATTGCCTAGATACATAAAAGCTATGAATAGTACTTCATAAAGCCATCACCTAGACTAGAAATGTTGATCAGGGACAAACCATCTGAATATCTGCTGTAGGTTTCATTATTCTGATAGCAACACACTGGATAAATTCTTTACTCTCTTGCTGATAATTACAGTTCTCAGAACACTGAAGAAGCAATGAGGTAACTTGCTAAACTAGGCTTAATCCTGATAATAAATAAGGAAGATCTGGTTAGCAAAGTAAAAGTGACAAGAATCTGAGGGAAACTGACCAAGACTGACTGGTCTGGATCTGTCAAACCAAAGAATGCTCGGCATAGTCAGATAGGTTAAGTAACCTGTGGAGTGTGTGTGTCAGACTTCAGAAGGATCAGAGAAAAGATAAATATGATCTCGTGGCCAAGTTCCAAACAGAAAGATAGCTCAGGAGGGTGAGAGATTCCCAAGGTAAAATTCAGACCTGTACAATTTGGAAAAATTCCAATGAGAAATTAAAAAGGGAGCTATATCTAATCAATTAAATGCCCTTCCAGGTTATCCTCTGATGAGCTCAGATTTTGAAAGTACATATATAGATGACACAGTGAGGGCTAGGCTTCCAAGGACAAAGACCAAAGAGTATCACAAACCTCTAGGAACTGAGTCAGAAGGGCTAAAGTCCAGCATAAACACAGGCTTATAAAATGGAAAGGACCACAATAAAGGTTTCTAATGCTCTATTTAGTGCAGGACATTTAAGGATAAGGAGCTAGAGCATGTGTGAAAAAGAACTGAAGG
This sequence comes from Lagenorhynchus albirostris, assembly GCF_949774975.1. Lineage (NCBI taxonomy): Eukaryota > Metazoa > Chordata > Mammalia > Artiodactyla > Delphinidae > Lagenorhynchus > Lagenorhynchus albirostris. Next base: position 29,085,254 of record NC_083116.1, read on the forward strand.
TCTTACTTGACTGTGAGTTGGCAACGCCAGAAAATGCTAATGAGTCTTGAGTTGGGTCAGGATGATGGTCATCAACAGATCAGGGGACTTTTAGTCCCATTTGGGCCTCTGCTGGTCCACCCATAGAGCTTTTTTTTTTTTCCCCAAGTTTTAATTTTTTTTTTTTTTTTGCGGTACGCGGGCCTCTCACCGCTGTGGCCTCTCCCGTTGCGGAGCACAGGCTCCGGACGCGCAGGCTCAGCGGCCATGGCTCACGGGCCCAGCCGCTCCGCGGCATGTGGGATCCTCCCAGACCGGGGCACGAACCCGTGTCCCCTGCATCGGCAGGCAGACTCCCAACCACTGCGCCACCAGGGAAGCCCCCAAGTTTTAATTTTTTAACTTTTTATTTTATATTGGAGTACAGTTGATTAACAATGTTGTGTTAGTTTCAAGTGTACAACAAAGTTATTCAGTTATATATATACATGTATCTATTCTTTTTCAAATTTTTTCCCAGTTAGGTTGTTACAGAATATTGAGCAGACTTCCTTGTGCTATACAGTAGGTCCTTGTTGGTTATCCATTTTATTTTATTGTATATATATTTTTAAACATCTTTATTGGAGTATAATTGCTTTACAATGGTGTGTTAGTTTCTGCTTTATAACAAAGTGAATCAGCTATACATATACATGTATCCCCATATCTCCTCCCTCTTGCGTCTCCCTCCCACCCTCCCTATCCCACCCCTCTAGGTGGTCACAAAGCACCAAGCTGATCTCCCTGTGCTGTGTAGCTGCTTCCCACTAGCTAGCTATTTTACATTGGGTAGTGTATATATGTCAATGCTACTCTCTCACTTCGTCCCAGCTTACCCTTCCCCCTCCCCGTGTCCTCAAATCCATTCTCTGCCCATAGAGCTTTGTGCTTACTTCTGGATACCATGTTTAAGAGGACGTTAACAAACTGGAACATATTCAAAGAATGCAGTCAGGAAAGTGAAGTACCTGCAAATCATGTCATATGAGAAATGGCTGAATGAATGAGAGAGATTTAACTGGGAAAGAGCTTTGGGTGAAGGAGGGCCATCATGACTGTTTTGATAATTGAAGGGCTGTCAGGTGGAAGAGAAAAAGACATTCTGTATGGAATCAACACCAGCTGGTAGAAGTGTCATAAAGGTAGACTTCAGCTGAACAAGAAATAACTTTCTAAAATACGAGCTGCTTGGGAATTCCCTGGTGGTCCAGTGGTTAGGACTCTGTGCTTTCTCTGCTGGGGCCCTGGGCTCAATCCCTGGTTGGGGAACCAAGATCCCGCAAGCCGCATGGTGTGGCAAAAAACCAAGCCAAAACAAACAAAAGAGCGACTTAAAGGTGGAATGGGTTGCTTTACGATGTGGGGAACTTCTTGTCACTGGAAATGTTAAGAGTTGGGGTAAAATGGCCACTTGTTAGGGACACTGTAGACGAGATTGCTATGTTGGCTGGGAAGAGAGTTCTGCACCCGTCTAATTCTAAGATTCTGTGGCTCTATTCCTTTGTGTCTATAAGATTGAATGGATTGAGCTTCTGAGTTTGGGAATCTGGGACAAAGTAAGAGAGAGGTAATTTGGCCTAGTGGTCAAGAGGGTGGGCTCTGCAGCCAAACTGCTAGAGTTCAGATACTGGCTCTGCCACTTGCTGTCAGGCCTTGGGTAAGTTGCTTAACCCCTCCAGACTTCCATGACTTCAGGTATAAAATGGGAACGATAATGGTACCTGTACCTTGAAGGACTATAGGGACAATTAAATGAGATAATATATGCATAAACAGTCTAATACATAGTAAGCATTCAATACATGTTAGATTTTATTAATACTAAGAAAAATACTGGGCTTCCCTGGTGGCGCAGTGCTTAAGAATCCGCCTGCCAATGCAGGGGATACGGGTCCGAGCCCTGGTCCAGGAAGATCCCACATGCCACAGAGCAACTAAGCCCATGTGCCACAACTACTGAAGCCCACGCGCCTAGAGCCCGTGCTCTGCAACAAGAGAAGCTACTGCAATGAGAAACTCGCGCACCACAATGAAGAGTAGCCCCTGCTCGCCACAACTAGAGAAAGCCCACGCACAGCAACGAAGACCCAATGCAGTCAAAAATAAAATTAATTAATTTTTTAAAAAACCCTATAAATATATATCTTAAAAAAAGAAAAATACTAACTTAGGTTGGCTAACTCTGAGTTTTAATGAACAAATCACTCCATCCCTGCTTAAGTAGGGTGGTAAGCCAGTTCTCTATCCCAGGTAAGGACCCTACTTATAATCTGGTAACCATATCAGAGACCATTTAAGGAGGATTTGAGACTCTGAGAGATACCCCAGAAAAATCACTCACTTTTTAGACTGGGCTTGCATTTGCAGTGTGGAAGCCTGTAACATCACACTTGTGTTTGCAGTGTAATCATTGAGGGAAATTCCCTGGCGGTCTAGTGGTTAGGACTCCAGTGCTCTCACTGCCGAGGTCCTGGGTTCAATCTCTGGTCGGGGAACTAAGATCTAGCAAGACGCGTGGTGCAGCCAAAAACAAACAAGCAAAAACCAAAACAACAACAACAACAAAAAAAACCCCACACCAAACCAGTGTAATCACTGAGGAGAAAACAGTGCCCCTCGTTTGCTGGCCAATCTTCCTCTCTCTAGTCTCTCATTTCTATTTCAGCTTCTGGAACAATCTTGCTCACATCCGGTTTTCATCACATCACTGGTTTCCTCAAGAAACCAGTGACTACCTTTTGCTTAGTGGATCAATCCTAAACTCCTCAGCTTAGCATTTGAAGCCCCCCCGCCCCCCAATCAAGGACTTTGTTTCTGGCCCCTTTGGGCAGACTTAGAAAGCGTTTGATGGATTCCATCCCTGGTTAACTGCTTCAAACAAAACAAAATGTCGGTCTTATTGAGGTATAATTATATACAATGAAACTTACATAAAGTATAAAATTTGATACTTTTTTTTTTTTTTGCGGTATGCGGGCCCCTCACTGTTGTGGCCTCTCCCGTTGCGGAGCACAGGCTCCGGACGCGCAGGCTCAGCGGCCATGGCTCACGGGCCCAGCCGCTCCGCGGCATGTGGGATCTTCCCGGATCGGGGCACGAACCCGCGTCCCCCGCAATGGCAGGCGGACTCTCAACCACTGCGCCACCAGGAAAGCCCAAATTTGATACTTTTTAACATACATATACACCTATGAAACCATCACCACAGTTAAGATAGTGAACAGTATCCATCACCACACTAAATTATCTCTCGTCCCATTGTAATCCCTCCCCAAGCAACCACTAATCTGCTTTCTGTCACTATAGATTCGTTTGCATTTCCTAGAATTTCATATAAATGGAATCATATAGTATGGTACCCTTTTGGGGGGATGGGGGCATCTGGCTTCTCTCACTTGATATATCAATGTATATACTCTGAGATTCATCTATGCTTTTTTTGTGTGTCAATAGTCAGTTCCTTTCTATTGCTAAGTAGCTCCATTGTATGGCCATATCACATTTTGTTTAGCCATTCATCACTTGATAGACCTTCGGGCCATTTCCACATTTTGCCTATTATGAATGACACTGCTATAAACATTCCTGTACAAGTTTTTGTGTAGACATATGTTTTCATTTCTCTGGGGTAGATACCTAGGAGTGGAATTGCTGGGTCATTTGGTAACTCTGTGTTAAAACAGTTGAGGAATGGCCAGACTGTTTTCCAAAATGATCCTACCATTTTACACTCCCAACAGCAGGGTACAAGATTTCCAGCTCCTCCACATCTTGAGGCCTTTCCTTAGCCGCCATCTCCTCAGTGTCATTTCTTGTTGCTTCCCCCTCCCCCAGGAGTTTCTTTCCATCCACTTCTTTGGTTGTCTCCTTCGGTTGTCTCCTTCAGTCTCTTGGCTTAAAGGCTATCTACCTGCTGACCACACCCAACTTTCTACCTCCAGCCACCACTCCCTCCTGAACTACAGACTTGTCCTGTTCGACCAGGACAGTCCAGGTTTATGCCTATTACTCTGACACGATTATCAATAGTGTTCTGGTATACTAGTTTTCTATTGCTGCTGTAACAAATTATTACAAACTCAGTGGATTAAGCAACACAAATTTATTATCTTACAGTTTTGGAGGTCAGAAGTCTGACACAGGTCTTACTGGGCTAAAATCAAGGTGTCTGGCAGGACTGCAACCCTTTCTGAAGGCTCTAGGGGAAAGTCTGTTTCCTGGCTCATTCAGGTGGTTGGCTGAATTCAATTCCTTGTGGTTGTAGGACTGAAGTCCCCATTTCCTTGCTGACAGTCAGCTGAGAGTAATCCTCAGCTTCTAGAGGCCACCCCCATTTCTTGGCTCCTGGCCACCTTTGTCTTAAAAGCCAGCCAAGTCCTTCTCATGCCCCATTTCTTCTGCCTCTTTTTGCAACCTCAAGTCTCTCTTCCACCTTCCTCTTCCACTTTATCTGGGTCCACCCAGATAAGCCATGATAATTTCTCCATCTCAATATCCTTAACCTTAATCACGTCTGATAAGTCCCTTTTGCCATGTAAGGTAAATATTCACAGGTTCTTAGGGATTAGGGTGTGGACACCCTTGATGGAGGGGGCGTCATTATTCTGTCTACCACAACTGGTTTGGACAATTACATGAACAGCCTATGCTCCAGTCAACTGTCTACTTGACTTCTCTACTTGGATGTCTCGTAGGCATTTCAAATTTAACATGTCCAAAAGAGAACTTTTAATTCCTTTCTCACCAAAACTCCGGCCCTCACCAGTCTTTCCCACCTTAGCAAATAGCAACATTATCTACCTTTTTTTTTTATCTTTTTTTTATCTACCTTTTTAATCAAGTCAAAAGCGAAAAACCTAGGTGCCATCCTTGATTTCTTTCTTTTATTCCCTATATTCAGTTGCTCAGCACATCCTGCTGAGTCCAAGCTCCAAAATATATCTTGAACCCATTCACTCCTCTCCATCCTTATTGCCACCATTCTAGTCCAAGCCATCATTAAAAAAAATTTTTTTTTAATTTTTTGTTTTTGGCTGCACTGCTTGTGGGATCTTAGTTCCCCGACCAGGGATTGAACCCGGGCCCACGGCAATGAAAGCACTGAGTCCTAACGACTGGACTGCCAGGGAATTCCCCATAAGCCATCATTTCTTACTTGGACTTTGTAATGGCCTCTTAACTGGTCTTCCCACTCATTCTTCCCATCTATTATCCACACAGCAGAGAGATATTTTAAAAATGAAAATCAGATTATACAGCTTCTCTGCATAAAAACCTTCAATGACTCCCCACTGCATTTAGAATAAAATCTAACTTTTTACTAAGGGCCAAGTGGCCACATATGATTTGGCCTTCTCTCCAACCTCATCTCACCCATTCTCACTCACCACACTCTGGCTACGCTCACTTCTTTGCTGTTTACCAAGACTTTCCCATTACCGGTACCACTTTTGCATCTTCTGTACTCCCTGCCAAGATGTTCTTCTCCCTAGTTTTTTATGTGGTTGGTTCATTCTTATTTTTCAGATCTCATTTCAAATATCACCTCTCATAGTGGCTTTCCCTGGCTCCCTGATTTAAAATATTTCCTTTACTCCCCACATAATTCTCTGATAAAGCACCCTGTTTATTCCCCTCATAACATTACAATCTATACTTACCTAACTTGTTGATTAGTTTTTTATTGACTGCCACCTTCACTAGAACGTGGGCAAGGAACTTAGCTGCCTCATGTGCCACTGTGCCTGGAGTGCAAGCGGTCATTGAACGAATGCACGAAGCCAGTCTTCTCAGCTTATTCCAGATACCTTTTGCTTCCTTCCACCTCTGAGACACCACGTACACCCTTCCTTCAACCTTCAACCTACTCTCCCTCCAACCTCCTCTTCACCAACTATTATCCTCTCACGTCCCTCAAAACTTAGTTCAAGACTCATTCCCTCCCAAACTGCCTGCTCTCACCTGTGATTATCCCTTTAATCATTGATTCACTAAGTTTATGTGGAGCCCCTCGGTAATCTTGTAAACAGTTGCTGCTGCATTATCATGCCCTTGCTTGTATTTGCTTTGTAATTATAGTCACTTCATATGCATAGGTATGTTTTGTTCCTTAAGGCTATAAGTTACTCTTGGGTCAATATTGCATCACACAGGCTTCCCTGGTGGCGCAGTGGTTAAGAATCCACCTGCCAATGCAGGGGACACGGGTTCGAGCCCTGGTCCGGGATGATCCCACATGCCGCGGAGCAACTAAGCCCGTGCACCACGACTACTGAGCCTGCGCTCTAGAGCCCACGAGCCACAACTACTGAAGCCTGCGTGCCTAGAGCCCGTGCTCCGCAACAAGGGAAGCCACCGCAATGAGAAGCCCGCGCACTGCAACGAAGAGTAGCCCCTGCTCGTCGCAACTAGAAAAAGGCTGCGTGCAGCAACCAAGACCCAACGCAGCCATAAATAAATATATTAAAAAAATATATTGCATCACACATCTTTACAATCCTCCTGAAGTACTTAGCCCAGTTTTGTGGTGCCCACTGCCAGCCATAAGGCAGAAAAGCAGAACACTTCCTTCATACCTCTGAGAAAATGCAAAGAGCTGGAAGTTCATTTCAGGAACAGAACTAGAGTTTTAATATAAGTTTTTGCAGCTTTCAGAATTTTTTAAGAAGTTGTTCACCTCAAGGAAAATCAAAAGTAACTAACATGAACGATTCATTCTGGGTTAAGAATTTGCTACCCTCTAAACTCTAACAGATTGCGTTACAGATGAGATTTTCATGTGTGTATTAACTGCTCTTCCCCATAAAACACAGTCTGCCCAGCGGTTGGAAAAATGAGTTATTTTGATATATTTCAATAGGACAGGTTTCTAAGAGTTTAAAGATTTTGGCCAGTATATATAGATAGCTATAGTTTTACAACTCAGATTAGTAATAAATGACCAACATCATTTTTCTTTGGAAAATAAATTTAATAGGGAAAAATACTTTCAACATACTGCAAGTCTCTCTCTGTGTGTGTATAAATTAACAACTTAATATTAGATAGTTTTTTAATGTATAGATAGGCACTATTCAAAAGGTACAGTTACATAAACTTGACATAGAATCCCCAAGGTGGAATAAACCCGAAATTTGATTTTAAAAAATTCAGTAGAGATGATTAGACTGAAGTATTTTTTGTTTAGTTACATTTTGTGTGTGTGTGTGTGTGTGTGTGTGTGTGTGTGTGTGTACATCCAATGTTCTATTTGATCCTTTCTAGGCAACTGGGACATGTTGTGAGAATAAGTTGACTAATTTATTTTCAGGGTAGGCTTGTAAAGCAAGTTAAAAAGGCAGAGAATTCAGGCCACTTGAACTATACATGACTTCAACTGAAAGAAGGTCTTCTGGGGCATGATGAAGCAGTCATGGTATAAACTACCTTCCAGAAACACAAGATTCTAAGCCTAGGATGCTTCAAATTAAATAAAGAAGGATGGTTCTACTATGACAGTGGTAACTTTTGTTTTTTTTTGTTTTATTTTTTGTAATTTATTTCTTTTCTCAGTTCCCCATTTTTATTTTCACACACACACACACACACACACACACACACACACACTGTATTTTATTTTTACAAGAGATAAACTGACACCAAGCATTGTAAATGGATGACCACAACAAAAGCAACAATGATTGCAATTACCAAACACGAAACACACTCATACTATGTCATAATATTGACATTAAGTCCAGGAATCCTCCACTGTAACGGCTCCTTTACTTTGCAGTGAAAATTGATTTGTATATTTTCTGCCTCTGAGTCCTTGTGGGATTTTTTTTTATTCAAATGGAAAGTCACAAAAATTATAATCGTCCTCATCAGTTCACTCAGTCCCATGTAATTAATTTTTTTCATCTTGATCTTTTGTTAGCACTTTTATGAATTCATCAGTTTTCCATTAGAGTTCTGAAAATGCTTATTCATTCAGTTCAGCAGTATAGTCAGTTACCAGAAACCTGTACTTGTCAGTCTTTTCTATGAATTCCTTGAAGATGAAACCCTTTTATAGGAACATTTTTGCAAAAGCATCAGAGTACACCCAGAACTGTCTGTAAATGACGAAAGCCTTAAAAATGACCACGGTTAAAGATTTGATGAAAGTTCATAATAATGCAATTGACAAGGAAATTTAGTTATTTTTGAGATATACATTTTAAAGTAATAACTAGAATTATGACTTATAACATTATACTAGAACATATAAGATTTTTAGAAATTTCATGTAATGTCTGAAACATTTATATTAACATATTTCCATACAAATAACCCAAAGAAAGTTTAGTATTAGTTGTTTTTTTGGTTTTTTTATACTGCAAGTTCTTATTAGTCATCAATTTTATACACATCACTGTATACATGTCAATCCCAATTGCCCATTTCAGCACACCACCATCCCTACCCCATTGCCGTTTTCCCCCCTTGGTGTCCATACGTTTGTTCTCTACATCTGTGTCTCAAATTCTGCCCTGCAAACCGGTTCATCTGTACCATTTTTCTAGGTTGCACATACATGCGTTGATATATGACATTTGTTTTTCTCTTTCTGACTTACTTCACTCTATATGACAGTCTCTAGATCCATCCACGTCTCAACAAATGACTTAATTTCATTCCTTTTTATGGCTGAGTAATATTCCATTGTATATATGTACCACACCTTCTTTATCCATTTGTCTGTCGATGGGCATTTAGGTTGCTTCCATGACCTGGCTATTGTAAATAGTGCTGCAATGAACATTGGGGTGCATGCGTCTTTTTGAATTATGGTTTTCTGTGGGTATATGCCCAGTAGTGGGATTGCTGGGTCGTATGGTAGTTCTATTTTTAGTTTTTTAAGGAACCTCCATACTGTTCTCCATAGTGGCTGTATCAATTTACATTCCCACCAACAGTGCAGGAGGGTTCCCTTTTCGGCACACCCTCTTCAGCATTTGTTGTTTGTAGATTTTCTGATATCCATTCTAACTGGTGTGAGGTGATACCTCATTGCAGTTTTGATTTGCATTTCTCTAATAATGAGTGATGTTGGGCAGCTTTTCATGTGCTTCTTGGCCATCTGTATGTCTTCTTTGGAGAAATGTCTATTTAGGTCTTCTGCCCATTTTTGGATTGGGTTGTTTGTTTCTTTAATATTGAGCTGCATGAGCTGTTCATATATTTTGGAGATTAATCCTTTGTCCATTGATTCGTTTGCAAATATTTTCTTCCATTCTGAGGGTTGTCTTTTCGTCTTGTTTATGGTTTCCTTTGTTGTGCAAAAGCTTTGAAGTTTCATTAGGTCCCGTTTGTTTATTTTTGTTTTTATTTCCATTACTCTAGGAGGTAGATCAAAAAAGATCTTGCTGTGATTTATGTCAAAGAGTGTTCTTCCTATGTTTTCCTCTGAGAGTTTTATAGTGTCCGGTCTTACATTTAGGTCTTGAATCCATTTTGAGTTTATTTTTGTGTATGGTGTTAGGGAGTGTTCTAATTTCAAACTTTTACATGTAGCTGTCCAGTTTTCCCAGCACCACTTATTGAAGAGACTGTCTTTTCTCCATTGTATATCTTTGCCTCCTTTGTCATAGATTAGTTGACCATAGGTGCCTCGGTTTATCTCTGGGCTTTCTATCTTGTTCCATTGATCTATGTTTCTGTTTTTGTGCCAGTACCATATTGTCTTGGTTAACGTAGCTTTGCAGTATAGTCTGAAGTCAGGGAGTCTGATTCCTCCAGCTCCGTTTTTTTCCCTCAAGACTGCTTTGGCTATTCAGGGTCTTTTGTGTCTCCATACAAATTTTAAGATGATTTGTTATAGTTCTGTAGAAAATGTCATTAAGGAACAAAGTTCCGTAAAAAATTTGATAGGGATTGCACTGAATCTGTAGATTGCTTTGGGTGGTACAGTCATTTTCACAATATTGATTCTTCCTATCCAAGGACATGGTATATCTCTCCATCTGTTGGTATCATCTTTAATTTCTTTCAACAGTGTCTTATAGTTTTCTGCATATGGGTCTTTTGTCTTCCTAGGTAGGTTTATTCCTAGGTATTTTATTCTTTTTGTTGCAATGGTAAATGGGAGTGTTTCCATAATTTCTCTTTCAGATTTTTCATCATTAGTGTATAGGAATGCAAGAGATCTCTGTGCATTAATTTTGTATCCTGCAACTTTACCAAATTCATTGATTAGCTCTAGTAGTTTTCTGGTGGCATTTTTAGGATTCTCTATGTAGAGTATCATGTCATCTGCAAACAGTGACAGTTTTACTTCTTCTTTTCCAATTTGTATTCATTTTATTTCTTTTTCTTCTCTGATTGACGTGGCTAGGACTTCCAAAACTATGTTGAATAATAGTGCTGAGAGTGGACATCCTTGTGTCGTTCCTGATCTTCGAGGAAATGATTTCAGTTTTTCACCATTGAAAATGAACTTTGCTGTGGGCATGTCATATATGGCCTTTATTATGTTGAGGTAGGTTCCCTCTGTGCTCACTTTCTGGAGAGTTTTTATGATAAATGGGTGTTGAACTTTGTCAAAAGCTTTTTCTGCATCTATTGATATATCATATGGTTTTTATTCTTCAATTTGTTAATATGGTCTATCACATTGATTGATTTGCATACACTGAAGAATCCTTGCATCCCTGAGATAAATCCCACTTGATCATGGTGTATGATGCTTTTAATGTGTTGTTGGATTCTATTTGCTAGTATTTTGTTGAGGATTTTTGCATCTATATTCATCAGTGATATTGGTCTGTAATTTTCTTTTTTTGTAGTATCTTTGTCTGGTTTTAGTATCAGGGTGATGGTGGCCTCATAGAATGAGTTTGGGAGTGTTCCTTCCTCTGCAATTTTTTGGAAGAGTTTCAGAAGGATGGGTGTTAGCTCTTCTCTAAATGTTTGATAGAATTCACCTGTGAAGCCACCTGGTCCTAGACTTTTGTTTGCTGGAAGATTTTTTTTTTTTTTTTTTGGTGGTACGCGGGCCTCTCACTGTTGTGGCCTATCCCGTTGTAGAGCACAGGCTCCGGACGCGCAGGCTCAGCGGCCATGGCTCATGGGCCTAGCCGCTCCATGGCATGTGGGATCTTCCCGGACCGGGGCACGAACCTGTGTCCCCTGCATCGGCAGGCAGACTCTCAACCACTGCGCCACCAGGGAAGCCCGTGTTGGAAGATTTTTAATCACAGTTTCAATTTCATTACTTGTGATTGGTATGTTCATATTTTCTGTTTCTTCCTAGTTCAGTCTTGGAAGGTTATACCTTTCTAAGAATTTGTCCATTTCTTCCAGGTTGTCCATTTTATTGGCATAGAGTTGCTTGTAGTAGTCTCTTAGGATGCTTTGTATTTCTGCAGTGTCTGTTGTAATTTCTCCTTTTTCATTTCTAATTTTATTGATTTGAGTCCTCTCCCTCTTTTTCTTGATGAGTCTGGCTAATGGTTTATCAATTTTATCTTCTCAAAGAACCAGCTTTTAGTTGTATTGCTCTTTGCTGTTGTTTTCTTTGTTTTTATTTCATTTATTTCTGCTCTGATTTTTATGATTTCTTTCCTTCTGCTAACTTTGGGTTTTGTTTGTTCTTCATTCTCTAGTTCCTTTAGGTGTAAGGTTAGATTGTTTACTTGAGATTTTTCTTGTTTCTTGACGTAAGCTTGTATAGCTATAAACTTCCCTCTTAGAACTGCTTTTGCTGCATCCCATAGGTTTTGGATCGTCGTGTTTTCATTGTCATTTGTCTCTAGGTAGTTTTTGATTTCCTCTTTGATTTCTTCAGTGATCTCTTGGTTATTTAGTAACATATTGTTTAGCCTCCATGTGTTTGTTTTTTACGTTTTTTTCCCTGTAATTGATTTCTAATCTCATAGCGTTGTGGTCAGAAAAGATGCTTGATATAATTTCAATTTTCTGAAATTTACTGAAGCTTGATTTGTGACCCAAGATGTGATCTATCCTGGAGAACGTTCCATGCGCACTTGAGAAGAAAGTGTAATCTGCTGTGTTTGGATGGAATGTCCTATAAATATCAATTAAATCTATCTGGTCTATTGTGTCATTTAAAGCTTGTGTTTCCTTATTAATTTTCTGTTTGGATGATCTGTCCATTGGTGTAAGTGAGGTGTTAAAGTCCCCCACTATTATTGTGTTACTGTTGATTTCCTCTTTTATAGCTGTTAGCAGTTGCCTTATGTATTGAGGTGCTCCTATGTTGGGTGCATATATATGTATAATTGTTATATCTTCTTCTTGGATTGATCCCTTGATCATTATGTAGTGCCCTTCCTTGTCTCTTGTAACATTCTTTATTTTAAAGTCTATTTTATCTTATATATGAGTATTGCTACTCCAGCTTTCTTTTGATTTCCATTTGCATGGAATATCTTTTTCCATCCCCTCACTCTCAGTCTGTATGTGTCCCTAGGTCTGAAGTGGGTCTCTTGTAGACAGCATATAGATGGGTCTTGTTTTTGTATCCATTCAGCAAGCCTGTGTCTTTTGGTTGGAGCATTTAATCCATTCATGTTTAAGGTAATTATCAATATGTATGTCCCTATGACCATTTTCTTAATCATTTTGGGTTTGTTTTTGTAGGTCCTTTTCTTCTCTTGTGTTTCCCACTTAGAGAAATTCCTTTAGCATTTGTTGTAGAGCTGGTTTGGTGGTGCTGAATTTTCTTAGCGTTTCCTTGTCTGTAAAGCTTTTGATTTCTCCATCGAATCTGAATGAGATCCTTGCTTGGTAGAGTAATCTTGGTTGTAGGTTCTTCCCTTTCATCACTTTAAGTATATCATGCCACTCCCTTCTGGCTTGTAGAGTTTCTGCTGAGAAATCAGCTCTTAACCTTATGGGAGTTCCCTTGTATTTTATTTGTCATTTTTCCCTTGCTGCTTTCAATAATTTTTCTTTTTAATTTTTGCCAAGTTGATTACTATATGTCTCAGCATGTTTCTCCTTGGGTTTATCCTGTATGGGACTCTCTGCGCTTCCTGCACTTGGGTGGCTATTTCCTTTCCCATGTTAGGGAAGTTTTCGACTATAATCTCTTCAAATATTATCTCTGGTCCTTTCTCTCTCTCTTCTCCTTCTGGGACCCCTATAACGTGAATGTTGTTGCGTTTAATGTTGTCCCAGAGGTCTCTTAGGCTGTCTTCATTTCTTTTCATTCTTTTTTCTTTATTCTGTTCCACAGCAGTGAATTCCACCATTCTGTCTTCTAGGTCACTTATCCGTTCTTCTGCCTCAGTTATTCTGCTGTTGATTCCTTCTAGTGTATTTTTCATTTCAGTTATTGTATTGTTCATCTCTGTTTGTTTGTTCTTTAATTCTTCTAAGTCTTTGTTAAACATTTCTTGCATCTTCTCGATCTTTGCCTCCTATCTTTTTCTGAGGTCCTAGATCATCTTCACTATCATTATTCTGAATTCTTTTTCTGGAAGGTTGCCTATCTTCACTTCATTTCATTGTTTTTCTGGGGTTTTATCTTGTTCCTTCATCTGGAATATAGCCCTCTGCCTTTTCATCTTGTCTATCTTTCTGTGAATGTGGTTTTTGTTCCACAGGCTGCAGGACTGTAGTTCTTCTTGCTTCTGCTGTCTGCCCTCTGGTGGATGAGGGTATCTAAGAGGCTTGATGGGAGGGACTGGTGGTGGGTAGAGCTGACTGTTGCTCTGGTGGGCAGAGCTCAGTAAAACTTTAATCCGCTTGACTGTGGGGCTGGGTTCCCTCCCTGTTGGTTGTTTGGCCTGAGGCCACCCAACACTGGAGCCTACCTGGGCTTTTTGGTGGGGCTAATGACAGACTCTGGGAGGGCTCACACCAAGGAGTATTTCCCAGAACTTTTGCTGCCAGTGTCCTTGTCCCCATTGTGAAACAGAGCCATGCCCCGCCCCTGCAGGAGACCCTCCAACACTAGCAGGTAGGTCTGGTTCAGTCTCCCCTGGGGTCACTGCTCCTTCTCCTGGGTCCCGATTCACACACTATTTTGTGTGTGCCCTCCAAGAGTGGAGTCTCTGTTTTCCCCAGTCCTGTCGTAGTCCTGTAATCAATTCCCACTAGGCTCAAAGTCTGATTCTCTAGGAATTCCTCCTCCCATTGCTGGACCCTCAGGTTGGGAAGCCTGATGTGGGGCTCAGAACCTCCACTCCAGTGGGTGGACTTCTGTGGTATAATTGTTCTCCAGTCTGTGAAGCACCCACCCACTCAGCAGTTATGGGATTTGATTTTACTGTGATTGTGCCCTCCTACCCTCTCATTGTGGCTTCTCTTTTGTCCTTGGATGTGGGGTATCTTTTTTGGTGAGTTCCAGGGTCTTTCTGTCGATGATCGTCCAGCAGCTTGTTGTGATTCTGGTGTTCTCACAAGAGGGAGTGAGAGCACGTCCTTCTACTCTGCCATCTTGTTTTCCTCCTCGACAGTGGTAACTTTTAAATGTTAAATGTTTTCATTTAGTTTCTGATAAGGCATAATTTACACCATGGTGTGTGCACTCAGAAGTCAGCAAAGATTATGAGTTCCAGGACTGTATCAGGAAGCCTGGAGTGAATCTGGGTGAAACTAGGCTGCTGTGGGTTGGTGTAAGCTGTGAGCCTGTGGCGGAGCTCCCGGCATGGTATCTGCCCAGCCGCTTCAACTACATGTTGCTCTGAGGAGTCATGGCAATGCCCTTTTTTGGTGTTGTGTAAACTGCCTACTTACATTCAGAGTGTGAATTGCACATTTCACTACTGCTAGGTTCTGTTGTAAAACCTGGTGGGATGCCATCCTGCGACGGTCATGTTGGGAAACCCTCGGTGGTGTAGATGTTTACAGGGCCATCAGTTTGGAGCTCAGGTATGGCCGAATCTTCTCATTTCCAAGAGCAGCAGACAGGAGCACCCTCTTGTCACTCCACGCGTGCACAATTCTGAGGCTACATTTCTCTCTGATTGCAACACACCTTCAGTCAGTGCACTTCTAGCTCCATTCCGTTTTAAAGAGTTGGTTTTTTAGACTTTAGTTGTCCAGTTTTGAAAAACTTCTTTAATTCCCGTAATTCCTGGGGCTTCAAACTCTGATCCACCCCTGGGGTCAATTTATAGCTCAGAGGAGACACGATGTAACCATTTTGGTAAAGACAGATTCTCTTGCAGAACTCAAAGGTGCCAAACATAACTCCAAAATATGGAACTATCTGTTTAAAAAGAAAATGAAAATCATGTTAAAATCTTAAAAGAAAACATCAATGCGTCTGCAATCGACTTGGATCAGGGTAAACTAAGATAAAGGCTGTAGACAATACAACATGGTCATTCTTTTTTGGAATCAGGGAAGATGGCAAAATGCAAGCTGGCCCAGTGAAGACTGGGGAGAGGAATGGCAGAACCATTGAAGGGCATGCCCTGGGGAAGCCTGGGTCTGGGTTGATATGCATGTAGGCAGTCTGACACTGCCTGTCAACATATGCTTGTCCTTTTTTTTGGCTGTGCCTCGCGGCTTGCAGGATCTTAGTTCCCCAACCAAGGATCAAACTTGGGCCCAGCAGTGAAAGCACCGAGTCCTAACCACTGGACAGCTAGGGAATTCCCAATATGTGCTTGTCTTGATTGGAATCAGGAATCACTTTGCATCAAGGTTAGTCCAAGGTTAGTCCACAGTTCTTAACTTTTTTTTTTTTTTTGGTTATGGAGTTCTTTGGGAAAATAATGAAAGTTATGGATCCTCTCTGCAGAGGGATGCACAGATGCCCATATAGACACATTTTTGCATACAATTTTAGGACAGGGGGTTTAAGTTCCCTTTGGAGTCCATGAACCTACATGTTGGGAACCTTTACACTAAATGCTCAGCTCCTCTGGGATGGGGTGTCAGATGCCCCAACACTGCACAGGGTCTCCACTCTCCAGGGCTGACAACCAGCCTGCATTGTGCTAGAGGAGTTGTTTCCAGGCAAACTGTAGGGGGAGCATCAAAGGCACAGAACAGGGTAGAAGTGAAAGAGGCAGACAAGCAGTAGACTCACCACTCCTCTCACCTTCAGTAAGTTGGCTGCCAATCCATTCCAGAGCCCCAGGACCCCTTGGGCTTTCACTATCTGCCGGAAGCAGTCCACTGCTCCTGAGAAATGGACATCTACTCCTCCACAGTGGGGAAGGTAGGAGCTCTGAGCCTGGCAGGAAACAGAAGATGGGATGAGGTGATTTAGTCACTGGGAAATAATGGTTCTAGTCAAGTAGTCAAGGTCTCAAGTCTGGGCTCTGGATGCAATGTCCTGGCCAAGATGATGATAAAGAATGGCTGCCACAGGGCTCTACCTGTTGCGTGGGCTTAGAATGAATATTAACATGCAGTAAAGCCATGACACCCCATTCACATATTTGTGGCTATTTTTTCTTGGAAGGAAGCAGCCATTTGGGATGGACTCAACTTCACACTTAACATTGCCTCCCAAACTATGCCCGTTGGATGCAGTAGACACCTCTCAGGCCCTTCATCTTTTCTTAAGTGCCTTCTGTTTCCTTGTCTTAACCGATTCCTCCTCTGTGAAGTTCTCAAGTGGGCGCTGCTCATCTCCCCACATCACAGATGTCCCAGGCTGGGGACATTCTTCCAGCTCCCTCTTTCTGTTCCCAGACCCTGACTCTGCTGCTCTCATGCCGAAAGCTCTCAGCTGGGGCTCGTGCCACTGAACCACAATCCTGGTCCCTGCTCTCAGCTACTGGCCTCCTGGCCACTCTTTCACATTCACTGAGGCCTGTGACACCTGGTAGCTGCCCATCTTCCAGACTCACTTCAGCATCTGTAGTCACAAGCCTTCCCATACCTAGTTTCTGGACCTCGGCTTCAGTGATCCTCACCTCTACACCCCTTTGGCCACCCCATGGATTTCATCATCACCCCCAGTACCATCCTGACTGACCACCAAAATGCCCCATCTTTGAAAGTAACTTTTTTGTCCTTTAGAAAAACAATTTTACGATCAGATGAAATAACTTTTCACTATACCATCTATATGCAAATGGACTCTATTTGTTCACTGTGAGGGGGACAGCCCCTCATAGCTGGCTTTCAGAAATGGTGACAAGTTTACCTCAAGCTACGCACCGACTTTGGTTCGTTTCTGAAATGTCTAGCTGAGGCTAGTATAGCATTTTATTGCAATGAAATCAAGCCCTTCCATGTGGGAGAGGCAGTAGAGTATAAGAGTCGGAAAAGCATAAACTCTGGAGTCGGACAGGCTGGGTTCTAGCCCATGGCTGCCCCACTTGCTTACTGGCCATGTGACCCTGGGCAACTCACCTAACCTTTTTGAGACTCAGTTTCGTTATTTGGAAAATAAGAATAGTATCTGCTGTGAGAATGAATGAGATGTGCCTGCAAAGCACTCAGCAGTGTCAGGCACATGGAAAGGATCAATAAATATGAGCTAGTGCTGCTATTACTATTATGTAGAAATTATTCTAAATATCAATCAAATCCCTCACCTGACCTATTAGTCCTGTCTCCACTTCTGAACTGCTCGGACCAGTGTCCTCGTCCATCCAGCTGCCCCGCTCCCTGATGCCTCTTTTTTTTTTTTTGCGGTACGCAGGCCTCTCACTGTTGTGGCCTCTCCCGTTGCAGAGCACAGGCTCCGGACGCGCAGGCTCAGCGGCCATGGCTCACGGGCCCAGCCGCTTTGCGGCATGTGGGATCCTCCCGGACCGGGACACGAACCAGCGTCCCCTGCATCGGCAGGCGGACTCTCAACCACTGCGCCACCAGGGAAGCCCCTCCCTGATGCCTCTTAACCGCCATCGTTCAGATCACTAACCCCTCTAGTCACATGCCCTCTCCCTTGTCTCCCAGGCCACCAGTTCCCTGCTGGCTTCACGGTCCTCTTTTTTTGTCCTCCCAGCACTTCTTTTTGTTCCTAGTCTCGAAATCCTTTGTCTTTCAGCTGATCTCCATGCCCCCCTCCCCACCAACCCCTCCTCTGCTCCAAGCCGCTGAACATGAATCCACAAAGGGGCAGGTCTGTGCCACCAAAGCTTTGAGGTCTCTAACCTCTGCTGGATCCTCATACTGCAGAGCGAGCCCTGGAAGCATCCTTTCCCATTCCTCACAGTGGCTCTTCCCAACCTTACCGCATCCCTCAACGCCCCGCATGCCACACTGTGTCCTCCGCCCTAGACAGGCGACCCTGCCTCCCAGTTCATAGGGAAAATAGATCATCTTTTCTTCCCACTGGTGCCCTGGATCTCACACCTTTGAATTCCTCTTGGGCACCCTTCCCAAGAGACCTGATTTTCCCCCCTAGCAGAGGAATAAACTCAAGTCCCTCCCAAATTAAAAATGACCCCTTCCTCCAATCTTTGTCCTATAGACACTGCCCAATCTCATTCCCAAAGTAACATACAGTAAAGTTACCTTGTTTCGGTGTAGAGTTAGTTATATGAGTTTTAACGCATGTATAGATCTGTGTGACCACCCTCACAATCAGGATACAGAACTGCTCCATCAGCCCCCAGAATGCTCCAGTGCTGCCCCTTTATGATCAACGTCACCCCCAGCCCTGGGTAGCCACTGATCTGTTCTGTCCCTATAGTTTTGCCCTCTGAGAATGTCATATAAATGGAAACATACAGCATGTAACTTTTTTGAGACGGGCTTCTTTCACTCAGCACAATGCCTTTGAGAGTCACCATGCTGCGTTCATCACTAGTTTCCTCTTTATTGCTGAGTCGTATTGCATCGTGTGGATGTTTGGTTATCCATTCACCTGCTGAGGCACAACCCTTCCCACCTCCCCACTCACTGCTCTACCCACTCCCTGTGGCATCTGTCTCCATGACTTCACTGAACTGATTCTGACCAGACCTATATCTTTTCCCTGCCTTTTAATAGTTGGTGTAATTATTTACTTTCTTTACTGGTCTGCTCCTACCCCCAACTAGAAGTTCAGCTCTGTAGGAAAAGGGATTTCTGTCCTCCATCAGGGCGAAGGGTGAACTTTGGGGTTTGGCCTTCCCTTTGAGGTACAGTAACAACCAAGCACAGACCAGAGTATGAGAAACAGGATATGAAATGAACAAGCTGAGTCTCCAGCCTGGAGTTACAGGAACCAAAATGGTCAGGGGACTTTGGCGAATGTCTTATTTTAAAGCATTTACCTTAGCACTGTTCCGACTCGGCCTCCTTCCCTTCTTGCCCCATCGAGAAAGAACTGCTGTCAAACAGATATTAAGCCTCCTTTCCCTTAGAAAGAATCAGCCTAATCACAAGATTTGAAGCTCCTCCTGCTACTGTAAGACTGAAATATTGAAAAACGGAGATTGTGTTCATGTAGGAAATTAACTGTCTTATTCTGCTATGAGATAATATTATTGATTTATTTTCTGCCAGTTTCCAGTAAAACTGCAAAAAGCCCCCAGTCATGAGTCAAGGTAATAATTTTGCAACCTGAGACCCCCTACCACAACTAAAACAGAAGACACTAATCAAGTGTCTAACTCCTGTATAACTCATATACGTGAGTTATATGACAGGTCAGTTATAATCAATTTGTGATGAATCGGGGGCCATCTGTAGTCAATCTTAGGACCCTAACAATCTTCCAAATGTCTTTCCTTCACTCCACCTTCACCGCCAAGCCACCATCAGTGCTCACATGGACCACCGCAGCAGCTTCCTTAGTAGTCTCCTTGGGACATAAAAAGTTTGAAACTCCTTGCCCTCCCTCTCTATAGAGCGGCTAGAGTGATTAAAAAAAATCAACGCATTTTATTCACCTGCTTAAAATATTTTAATGGCTTTATTAAAGCCACTTAGGATAAAATATAAATTTCTTACTGTTGTCTGTAAGCTGCAGTGGTAATATAGTGGTAAATATTTAACAACTGGTTCTGTGGGCGGGGGAAGCCCTGAGTTGTAGCATTTGCTGACCTCAATGGTGTAAATACTCCCACCGTGGCAGATTGCAGGCTACCAACCGTGAGGTCAACCGGCTCCCAAATTTGCTGCAATTTAATAATCAGCTCTCCTGAGCCAGTAGGAGATGGCTGTAGCACATGACTCAAAGGCTCAGGCCCTGAGTGACCTGCCCCCGTACATATTTTCAGTTTCATTTTGTGTCACTCTCTTTGCTCACATACTACACTTCAGCTGCACTGGCCTTCTTTCTGTTCTCCTCTGCCCGCCTCTCTCCTCTGAGCCACAGGATCGTGTAACCAACTATCTACTTGACATCTCCACTCGAAAGTCTAACAAACACCTCAAACTTTATATGTCCTGCTCAGAACTCCACCCCAGCGCTGACTGTCTCTAGTTGTCCTCATGTCAGGACATGGCACCGCCATTGACCTATTTGATCAGGCCCCAAACTGGAGTCACCCTTAAGTTCTCTTCATCTCTCACCTTCTGCTATCTCATCTCTCACCAGCTAGTTCCAGTGCTCCAAATGTATCCCAAATCTGTCCACTTTTCTTTCTTCCCACTATCATCACCCTTGTCCAAGCCACATCATCTTTCACCTTCACCACAACCGCTGCTAGCTCGTCTACTTGCCCTTATTCCCCACAGAGCGGCCAGGGTGATCTGATCTGGTTACTCCTTGACTTCAACTCTTCAGGGTGCCCCTGTTGCCCTCAGAATGAAGTCCAGACTCTTTCATCTGGCTTACCAGGCCCTCCATGACCTGGTCTCTGCCTGCTTCTCAGGCTGATCTCTTGTTCCTTCCTGCATTACATTCTATGCTTCAGACACTTTTCAGCTCCACTGCCAGTACCTCTCATCTCTCTTGAGTGACGACCAGACTTTGCTTACCCATCCCTCCATCTCCAGTCTCTGCCCTCTCCAATCCATCCTGCACACAGCAGCCAGGTACCACTCAAAATTCATCAGATGCTGTCATTGCTTTGCTTTGAAACCTTCACCAACCCCCAATTTTCCAAAGAAAGACTTCCAGAAGGAGTGTTTTCCAAAGAAAACAGAATTCGAAACTCTCTACAGTTTGGCCCCCACCTGTCTTCCCAGTATCATTTCCCACTATCACCCCGTGATGGTTAGTTTCATGTGTCAACTTGGCTAGGCCGCCGTCAGTACCCAGTTATTTGGTAAATACCAGTCTGGATGTTACTGTAAAGGTATTTTGTAGATGAGATTAACATTTAAATCACTAGACTTTGTTAATTTGATAAATTAGGAGTTTGGGATTAACATATACATACTACTGTATATAAAATAGATAATCAACAAGAAGCTATACTCAATATTTTGTAATAACCTATAAGGAAAAAGAATCTGAAAAAGAAGATATATAAAACAGAATCACTTTGTTGTACACCTGAAACTAACACAACATTGTAAATCAGCTATATTTCAATTAAAAAAAAAGAATCACTAGACTTTGAGTAAAGCAAATTACCCTTCATAATGTGGGTGGGCCTCATCCAGTTAGTTGAAGGCCTTAAGAGGCAAAAAGACTGAGGTGCCCGGAGAAAGAGGGAATTCTGCCTGCAGTCTGCCTTTGGACTTAAACTGCAACATCTCCAGTCTGCTGGCCTACCATGCGGATTTCAGACGTGAGCCAAGTAAAATCCATCTCTCTCTCTCTCTCTCTCTCTCTCTCTCTCCATATATACATCCTATGGGTTCTGTTTCTCTGGAGAACCTTGACTAATACCTACCCCCACCCCAGGAACCCTACATCCAGTCATACCCATTACCTCCTGAACATTACGTATACTTTTTCTGATGGGCAAAATTCTCCTCACCCAGGTCCAGGTCAGATGCCACCTCATCTTGAAACTTCTTGATGCTGTGATTGGAACTGCTTGTTTCCTTGCTCCCTCTTCCTTTGTCTCCTTCCCTCCTTTTCTTGAAATTTACCTCTCTCTGTGTTTTTTTGTTTTTTTGTTTGTTTTTTGGCTGTGCCATGCAGCATGCAGGATCTCAGTTCCCCGTCCAGGGATCAAACCCATGCCCCCTGCAGTGGAAGTGCAGAGTCCTAACCACTGGACCGCCAGGGAAGTCCCTGTTTTTTTTTTAAAAAAAACACTTTTCATTGTGGAAAATATCAAACATATACAAAAGTGGAGAGGCTAGTAAAATGAATGGAAAGTCCCACCGCCCAGCTTCAACAATTAGCAGTGTATTGACAATCTTTTTTCATCTCTATCCCTTGCAAGACATAATTTTAATTTATCTGTTTAATTTAAATTTAGTTATGTTCCTCGAAAATACAATGGCTTCTTCTCTAAAATATAAAATAAAGTATATTACATATATAGAAATATATAATACCATTACCACACCTATGATATTTCCTTAATATCATCATGTATCTAATCAGTGTTCACATTTCCTTGATTGCCTTATAATTAGTTTATAGTTTCTTTGTTTGAATCGAGGTTCTTTTCCTGTTTTGTGCTCCCTTAGTTATTGGTTAGACCTCTGCTGTGGTCCAGGCTACCTAGTATGAGTTATCTGGGTGCAATTTCTGGGCTGGCAGCCAGCAAGCTCATGGGAGCAGGCACTAGGCCTTCCTCACTGTCCTAGCTCTTTGGGGTCTAATACCCTTCATTGCACATACTGGGCGCTCATTAAATGTCAAACAAAATTCCCCTTAATATCAGTGTCACTAGTAGTTTTTCCCAAATACAACTGTTTACCCGTGACCAGGCTCAAGTAAGCCACATGGATGGCCATGAAGTAAAATAATGGCCAATATTTACAGAGGTGTTAGGTGCCAGGCGTTACACTGAGCATTTGACACGTACCAGCTCGTTCAATCCTCACAGAAGCCCCATGCAATAGGGAGCATTATCTTATTAGCCCAAGTTTATAGATGGCAAAATGGAGCCCGAGAAAGGATAAATCTCCCAAATCACAGACTGTCTGAGAAAAAGCATCAACCTGAATTTGGGTCTGTTCGACTCAGATTCAAGCTCTACCCCACTAAGCTACACTGTTTCCTGATGCCCAGGACTGAGATGACTACCTCAGCCCTCGA
Organism: Lagenorhynchus albirostris; assembly: GCF_949774975.1. Lineage (NCBI taxonomy): Eukaryota > Metazoa > Chordata > Mammalia > Artiodactyla > Delphinidae > Lagenorhynchus > Lagenorhynchus albirostris. The sequence goes on from NC_083116.1 coordinate 29,108,274, forward strand.
CAGACTCGTTTCCACACATCGTCCTTGGATGTGAGTGCCACATGCACACCAAATGAATTCTTTATGCTAAGACTGCAGCTCATGGTGTGGTATGAATAAATGCCTCTGCAAGTGTCATACTAAACAGATACCCAGATCACAAAGGCAAACCATATTGCTGGTTGCCCCTTGGACTAAATGTCTGTGCACCCCCGAAGTTCATGTGTTGAAGCCCTAACCCCCACTGTGATGGTATTTGGAGGTGAGGGCCTCTGGGAGGTGATTAGGTCATGAGGGTGGAGCTTTCATGAGTGGGATTTGTGCCCTTATAAGGAGACACACAAGAGAGATAATGTCTCTCACTCCACGATGGGGGAAACACAGCAAAAAAGTGGCCATTTGCAAACTGGAAGTGGGTTCTCACCAGACACCAAATCTGCTGGCATCTTGATCTTGGACTTCCCAGCCTCCAGAACTGTGAGAAATAAGTGCTTGTTGTTTAAGCCAGCAAGTCTATGGATTTCTGTTACAGCAGCTCCAACTAAAATACCCCCAAAGAAAGAAGGAATGGTAAGGCTACACAGCAGTGCTTTTCAACCTTTAGCTGCATGTTAGATGAAACAGGGAAGCTTTTCAAAACCATCAGTGATTGGCATCCACCCCCAGAGACTGAGATTTAACTGACCTAGGGTGAGGTCTGGACGTCAGCATTTTTGGCAAGCTCCTCACATGAGTCTGATATGCAGACAGGTTGAGGATCACTGGTGTAGGCCCTCCGTAGCACAAGGCAGCTCTGGCTGAGACCTGAGCCCATCAATCTGCTGCTGACAGTGAGAATGCCTGGGGAAAGCACACGGGTCCTGAGGCCAGACTGCTTAGATGGAGACCTCACTTTGCCACTTACTAGCTCTGGGACTTTGAGCAAATGCCTCAATCTTCCTGAACCTCAATTTCCTCATCTGTAAAATGGGACAATAATAATAACACCTACCTTATAGGATTGTTGTCAAGATTAAATGAAACATATGTAAGGTGCTTAGAACAGCATTTGACATATAGTAACCACCATTAACATTACTATTTAGTATTTAAACTTGGAGAAGAGGGAATTCCCTGGTGGTCCAGTGGTTAGGACTCTGCGCTTTCACTGCCGAGAGTGCAGGTTTGATCCCTGGTCAGGAAACTAAGATCCCATAAGCTGCTCAGCATGGCCAAATAAAAAAAAAATCCCCAACCCCCCAAAAAAATTAAAAACCAAAACTTGGAGAAAAGTATACTGAAGACTAAACCAACCCAGTAGACTAGAACGCTAGACCGCCATTTGCCCGAACCGTATCTTCCTAGCAAAGACACACAAAACATGTCAGGTTACTAGCTACAAGGCTCTGAAGTTAAATCCTCCCTCCACACAAACCCAGGCAACTATCCCATGGCGTCTAGTTCAGATCTGCAGCTGCCAGGTGGGCATGCAGCACTCTGCAGCAGACATCTGAGAAAGCCGGGTCCTAGTCCTGGCTCTGCCACTATCTGCATAACCTTGACCAAGTCCTTTAGTTCACTGAACCTTAGTTTCCTCACACGTCAGGTAAGGAGACTGGAACTAAATGAACTTGAAGGCCCTTTCTTGCTCCTCTAATCCATGCTGTTGGTCCCACTCAAGGCTCCTTCCTGCCCCCAGGACTTCAAATCTGCTGTTCCCTCTGCCTAGCTAAGTCTCTCTTACTAATCAGACTAAACAGCACTTCTTCCGAGAAGTCTTCCCAGATCTCCAGCCTAAGTCAGGAGCCTAGTAAACACTTTTGGTCACCCTGTACTTCTCTTTCCTGGCACGTGACACAGTTTGTAATGATTTAGTGTATAATTATTTCTTTCATGTCTCCCCCACCTCACAGACTATAAATACCATGAGGGCAGTGACCATGTCTATCTATCTTGTATGTGGTTTTAGCCCCCAAATCTACCAATATGCCAGGCATCCAGTATGTGCTTAATACATACTGAAGAAAAGGAGGAACGAACTTGCAGTTGATGGAAATGAAAGGTAAATGCTTCAAAGCAATGTGCTCGATTGTTTCTGTGATAAACTCCATAGAGGCCTTCCAAAAGAGGCAACATTCTAGGTTGTTCATTCTTTCCATGAGTTCTGAAATAATTAAACAATATTTATGAAGATGTAAAACTCATATACCCTTGACCAAAGCAATCCTATTTCTAGGAAACTATCCTACAGATATATTTGCCCCTGTGGGAAATGATGTGTTACGAGGATTTTTGTTGCAGCATTGTTAGTAACAGCATCAAGTTGGAAATAATCTAAATGTCCATCAATGGGGGCTAGTTAAAGAAACAGTACATCAGACTATGGAATGCTATGTCACCATTTAAAAGTATGTGGCAGCTCCATCTGGACTGATAAGGTGACATCTCCAAGATACATTTTTAGGTGAAAAAAACAGTGCAAAAGAGTGTATGTAGCATGCTTCTGATTATCTAAAAACAAAAAGAACATAAATGTGCACGTGTATGTGTATCTCTGCACAGACCACCTTTGGAACGACCAGGTAAGAAACTGGAAACAACCAGTGTTTTCTCTGCAGTGAACTGGGAGTCCCAGGGACAAAGGTTGGGGAAGGCTTACTTTTCAATGGACACTCTTTGTACCTTTTGGATTTTGTATCATATGCATATGTTACCTATGCAAAAGGTAGAATATTAATTTTAAAAGAGCATTAATTAAGACAATGAGAAGACAAACCACAGACTAGGAGAAAATATTGGCGAAAGTCGTATCTGATAAAGGACCGTTATCCAAAACATACAAAGAACTCTTAAAACTCAACAATAAGAAAACAAACAACCCAATTACCACTACACACCAATTAGAATGGCCAAAATCCAGAACACTGATAGCAACAAATGCTGGTGAGGATGTGGAGAGACAGGAACTCTCATTCATTGCTGGTGGGAATGCAAAATGGTACAGTTACTTTGGAAGGCAGTTTGGTGGTTTCTTACAAAACGAAATATATTCTTACCATAGGAGCCAGCAATTGTACTGATTAGATTAGATCTTAGTATTTACCTAAAGGAGGTAAAAAAAACCTTATGTCCTCACAAAAACCTGCACATGGATGTTTAAAGCAGCTTTATCTATCATTGCCAAAGCTTAGAAGCAACAAGATGTCCTTCAGTATGTGAATGGATAAATAAACTGTGGTATCAGACAATGAAATATCATTAAGCATGAAAAAGAAATGAGCTACCAAGCCACAAAAAGACACAGAGGAAAGTTAAATGCATACTATCAAGTGAAAGAAGCCAATCTGAAAGTGCTACATACTGTATGATTCCAACTATATGACATTCTGGAAAAGGTAAAATATGAAGACAGTAAAAAGATCAGTGCTTTGGGGGAGAGGATGAATAGGCAGAGCACAAAGGATTTTTAGGGCAGTGAAAGCACCCTGTATACTATAATGATGGATATACATCATTATACATTTGTCCAAACCCATAGAATGTACACCACCAAGAGTGAGCCCTAAGGTCAACTACAGACTTTGGGCGATTCTGATGTGTCAGTGTAGCTTCACGCTTGGTAACAAATGCACCCCTCTGGTGGGGGCTGTGGGTAATGGGGGAGGCCGCGCACGTGTGGGAAGGGGTACGTGGGAAATCTCTGCACCTTCCTCTCAATTTTGCTGTGAACCTAAAACTGCTCCAAAAAAACCCCAAAGTCTTAATTACAAAAAAAAAAAAGCATTTAAAAGGAGAGACCAAAGAAAGACAACAAAAACAAACAAACAAAATGAGAGTCTGCTAGTTGGAGCAAACAGGAGCTCAGAACCTTTCACTTGTTATTTGGAAACAACTTTTATCTTCTGTAGCCATATGGGACGCAACCTGAAGACCAAGTGGTCCACTTCCCAAGCCATCTGAGGACATACATGCGTGGAAGGCAGTTGTGGTAGGAGGCTTTTGTCCTTTGGCAAATCCCCAATAGTCAAACAAGCCAAAAAAAAAAAAAAGCCAATGGTATTGAAGTAAAAGGACCTTTATGTCCTGTGAGCCACATGGCCCAAGTTTCTCTTGGCAGAGCTAGGTCCCCAAGAGTTATCCTCATACAGCCGAGAAGCACTCTGGCTCTGTGGTGGGGACGTCCACAGAAACGGGTGCAGGCAGCTGCCCCCGGCTTGGCAAGCCTACAAGTCACCCCCATCCTGGCCGAGGTGCCCGAGGACCTGCTCGGAAAGCCTGCAATGACATGGGGGATGCGAGTAAATGGACAGCAGGTTAGTATTTTGCTTGGGAAGAGAAGAGAAACAGTTCCCCGATCGGGGGCGGGGGCGGGGAAATCAAAAGTGCAGCTGGGGCAGAAAGCAATTGAGATGCACGCAAGCGAGAGCAGCGGAGGGAGGCCGTGGGAGCGCATGCTGAGCAGCGGCGGCGAAGAGCCAACTTTCAGTGTCACCTTTTTAAATTTAATTTTTAATTTTTTTAATTTTTAGGCTGCACCCCACGGCTTGGGGGATCTTAGTTCCCCGACCAGGGATTGAACCCAGGCCCTCGGCAGTGAAAGCGCGGAGTCCTAACCACTGGACCGCCAGGGAATTCCCTAGTGTCACCTTGATTGGGAGTGAGACTGGGTAGGAAGGGTGCAGGAGAAGATTTGGCGCATGTCAGTTTTCTGCAGGCTGGGAATACAGACATAGGCAGTACCTGCACAGGGTGGCCTCTAGGTAAACGCCTGTTAAATTAACCCAACGAATGAATGATCCACTCCCCTACCACCCCTGATCACCATTGTCTATAGAGACGGAAGATCTGTTGAGGTCTCACAATGCTAGCTCATTTGCGTGTTTACAGCGATCATACGAAACACACAAACACACCTGGCCCGGCTTTTATGGTTCTAATCAGGCCTTCAACGCCATGCGTAGATTCTGAAGAGATGCTTCAAGAACAATAAAAATAGTACCTCGGTTTTATTGAGTATTTATATTGAGTGTTTATCTTGTGCCTGGCTCTGTATCTGCATTAACCCCATTCAGTCTTCTCCATGGGGATATGAGCCAGGCATTAGGCTTCTCCCCGCGTTTTACAATTGAGGAAGATGCGGTTCAGAGAGGCGATGTGGCTTACCCAAGCTCACGGAAAGAGTAAGGGACAGGGATGGCATCCAAAGCCCACACTCTGGACCAATGAGCTAATCTGCCCACGAAAGCTTTAAGATGAACACAGCTGTCAAAAACAAATGAACAGCTCTGTGGGGGAAAGGAGGTAAAAACTGGTGCTGCGTTTCTAAAGCTGGCTTGAGGCCAGCGGAGGGATGGGCAACCCCCAGTGTTCATCTCCTCCTGACAGCAGGAGCCGCAGATGACTGCTCATAGCTGCAGGCCTTTCTTGGCTGACAGAAGGCCTTTTCTGGGACCTTTCTTTCCCTTTCCCCTACCTCTCTCTTCACCCACTCTGGAGGCAGGGGGAAGGGGGACGCCTGTCTTAGCTGCTGTTACTGTTTAGCTGGAGCTCAAAGAAGTCTGCTTAGCAGAGGGTGGCCATTTTGATACCCAGACTTTATCTCTTGGAAGGAGTAAGCCAGCTCAGGTCAAGAGAAAGGGCAGAGTGATTTCACAGTGAGTGGAATTAGGAAGGCTCCTCCCTGCTCCCTCCTTGCCTGCCCTCTAGGGGATAGTCTCCTTTCCATGATCAGCAACTGTCATCCCCAAAGTATTTAGGGCACTCTACACCTTTGGAAAAAACAAAGGGGAGAGTTTTCCTTTCCTTACACCTTAACGATGATGCTCAAACGAAGCCGCCTGGCCTGAGGGATGTCCAGACATCTACCTGGATCTGAAAAGCATACTTTTTTCTCAGAATTGCCAAGGCAATGCTACTGACTTAGGCAGAAGAAGTCAGTCCCCAGAGGGGCCAGCCCCCAGAGCAACATGATGGCAAGGAGTTAAAAATGCAACGAACTAAAAAGGTAAGGTTCCCATCCTCTCTAAGCTCTCTAAGCCCCGAGAGCTTAGAACCCAGCAGCGTTTGTACTTCAGGATCGTTGGGCAAGTTGGCTGTGCTGGGGAAACAGAACTCTATTCGTCCTGACAATAGACACGATGTCAACCAAGAAATGTTGAACTAGGCGGAACATCTGCGACTCGCTTAGCGCTTCCTAGCAGGTGTGATGAGAACAATCCACTTTCCCCTCCTGGGGCTTTGCACCTGCTCTGCTAGGGGCTCGGTGGGCCAGAGGGGCTTTCTTCCCAGTCCGTCCCAGCGGCGTGGCCAGTCTGAGGCAGCCAAAGGTCCACGGCTGCTGAACGTTCTCTGCTTCTCATTGCAACCTGCCGGCTTCAAGCCTTCCATTGTCAGGCTGCCAGTGACCAAAGAAAGCCAGAGGCGCCCACAGCCTGGTTTTCCAAAGGTTTTTTTTTTCTCCAACTTGAGTTAACCATTCCCTGGCCAAAGCCACCCTCGTGCCTGTTTCTGAGCTTGCGCACTACTGTTTCTTTCAACCGAGGTCGTGTGCTCCCAAATCTCAAGGTTAGGTTTCCCTCTCCCTCATCCTCTACTCCCACACCCAGGGCAAGGGAACTGGAAAAAAAAAACCCAATTACCTAGCATCTAGGACCAAGCCCCTATAGTCCTGGTGGATAAAGCTTGGGCCTGAAGGAGAGACCTAGGTTCAATCCCAGCCCCCCGCCCCACTTGCTAGCTAAGTGACTGTTGGGCAAGTTACCCTCTCTGTGCCTCAGTTCCTCACCTAGAAACCAGGAATAATAACAATACTTAATAGGGTCGATAAAGAGGATGGAATGGGAGGATAAACTGCCTGGTCTGTATCACAGGACCAATAAATGGTAGTTATTATCACATTATTACAATTTCTTATTCCCAGGGAAAACTTTCCCTTTGTTACCTCCTCCAGACATATTTTGTCCCCTGACAAAAGCCTCCCCACCAAAGGAGGGCACAGATTTAGACCTGTTCATTCATATCACATTTACTGAAGTCAACAAACTGACGAATACAAGTGCTATGATGCTGATTCATCAGGCACTTCCAGGCACTGTACAAAGCGGTGGGAGGTTGCCATGAAGAGGGGGGTGTACATCAAGACTGTTTTACTCTGTCCTTTTAGCATATTTACTTCTCTTGAAATGGTAACAGCTGTTGGAGCTGCGATACACAACTGGAGAGCTAAGGTAGGGGGTGGGAGATAGTGCACTTTCAGAGCGAGGATTGCAGGCAGTCTGAGACAGGGGACAAGTCGAGGTTTCCCTAGGTCAGCAGGCCGGGGAAAGGGCAGGCTGTTCTTACCTTCAGCAGGGGGTAGGGACGAGCACACAGACTTGGGGCTCACCCAGCAGCAGCTAAGGTTCAATTCTGTACTCACGAGGCAGTGAGATCTCAGAAGCCGGCCCTGAACTTCATTCATTTTTAAACAAGTATCGAGTGCCTGCTACATGAGGCTACGTGCTGTGGGGACATACAAATGTGTAAGACATATGTCCCAAAGGCAAAGAGCTCAAAGTCTAGAAGGAATAATGGACACAGATTACGATACAAGGAAGCATGTGACATGGGCCTGAGAGCTAGAGCGAGAGGGAGCTTTGGGCGTTCAGAATGGGGAGACTTCTTCCTCTTGAGGAGGGGAGAGAAGGCTTCAGGAGGGGGCTCACACAGGGTGGGGATGTGCTGCAGTGGTGGAGAGACGGCAGAAGGTGGGGCACGCGGAGAAATGCTGTGGAAAATAAACCAGCTGGACCAGAGCGCACATACAGGCTAAGAGCATCGTTTAAAAGGGGTTGTTCACCCATAAAGCTTTTGGAACAAAATATGCCCTTGGGGGTGGGGTGGGAGTGACAGTGAAAACAGCATCTGCAGTTATCGGCAGAGCACCCTGTTAGTCAACCTGGATTCTCCTACCCCCGAATCCCCTCCGAGGCCGTGGGGAACACCCCCATTTGTGGTTCTACAGAGGCAAAACACCTGCCTTTATCCATCACGATAGAATAGCTGTTTGAGGGGTAGGAAAAGCCAACTCCTTTATCAAACGAAAGCAACAGATGTGTGCTGTTGTAGGTCAGAAGAGACAGCCACCACGTGGCAGATGTCAGGTGAGATGGAGGTAGATGCCCCAGGCAGAGGGGACAGGAATGTGAAATACACTTATTCTTCAGGGGGATGGGGGAGGAGGGCTAAGATAATTTTGATTGAATTGGAGGCTGGAACAGAGCAGAGGTCAGAAAAAGGCATGTTCTGTTTAGCCCTGGCAGGATTTAACAATTTTTATTTGCCAACATTGAAAAATTGGGATCTTACATAAAAATCTGGATTTCAGGCTCCCTTGAAAAGTGAGCCCACATTTCTAAATGGCATCTATCCTTTGGAGAAGAGGAACTTGCTGCAGCTTCCCCTGGCCCACTTTGTTCCACGTTGCAATTCATACTTAGATGCTGGTCACATTTTGTGAGCACAGTGCAGTTAGCGCTCCAGAATGCTTCTGAAAGCCAGGATGGCTCAGACTGTATCGGAATCCTTATTCTCTAGGGGGTGAGTGTTATGTTACCTGGGTTTCCCTACTTTCTTTTTCCTGTTACTTCCAAGTGCCTGCCGGCATCTGATTTTGCGACTCCTGATATAGGGGGCCTCTGTGCAATGAGCGCGGCAAAGTTGGTAAGGGCAGCCTGCCAGGCCAAGGGGCTCAGCCTTTATTCTCTCAGAGCAATAAAGGACACAACGCAGGCAGATCTTAAGAAAATTCGTCTGGCAGAAGCCTGGGCTGGAGGGGACTGAAATGAATATTGGCCCTGGTGATACGTTACATCTCAGGTTACTCAGTGACTGAGTGTGTGAACTTGGGCAGGCTACAGAACCTCTCAGTGCCTTGATTTTCTCCTCTTTGAAATGGGCTTGATAAGCACAGTGCCCACCTGGCAGATGTACTGCCAGGATTAAATGAGATAATGAGCATAAAGCCCTCAGCACAGTGCCTGGTACATTAGTACCCAATGTTTATGATCAGTTTTAGAGTTAATCCTGAGACCAATTAGAGGATTACTGCAGTAGCCTAGGTATGAGCTGATAAGGTCCTAGATTAGGGCAGGGACAGTGACAAAAAGAAAGACCAACGTGGGACGTTAGGAATGAAGACCCAACTGGGTTCAAGGTTGACTGGGGGAGGGGGAAGGGAAAGAGTCAAAGACAACTTCTGGGTCTGCAGCCTGGGTAGCTGGGGGAATGACAGCACTGAAATGCAGAACCTTGGGAAGACAGTTTGATACATACTTAGAGGTGACCCTGGAGAGGCGACAGCCAAATGGCAGTGTACGGCAAACAGTGAGAAGTGTGGGGCCAGGGCTCGGGAAATGTGGCTCAGGGCTGAGGATGTGGACCTGAGTGGGAGGAGCCACGAGAGGGGCGGGGCGCCCTGGCGGGAGTGCGCAGTTCAGCATCTCAGGCAGGTTCAAGCATCTGTCTGAACAGCTGGGGCCCCCTCTTCACTCAGGGACCGTGCCTCTTCTGCTCAGTCAGCTGTGCCCCTTGGATACTACCTCTGTCCCTCATCTTACGTGCTTTCAGTTCAAATGCTGACCTGGCCTAATCCTGCTTGCCTTGTGAGCCCTAATGGGGTCGAAGTCCCATGGGTAGAAAGCAACAGGCTAACACTTGGTTTTATGTTTAATGAAACGGAGACACCTAATACGGGCTGCAGGGAGGGGGGTCAGGGAGAGTTGTGGGAGACTGAGCTTGTGCCTGGTGCCTCCCTCCTGACCCTCTCAGAAGGCCCACCAGATTCCAAAGCTCCACCTTCTCAGCTGCTCCCCGGATTTTCCGGGCAGCTTATCTTCCTCTTTTTTTTCCACATGAACTGTCCAGAGAACCATTTGCTCAGGACTCCCATGGAGAGCCCACAGACTCGTCAAACTAATTAGTTCCAAGCTCAGGGCCAGGTGTGGGAGAGACAGAAGCGGAAAGGCCGGGTATGTACCCGGAAGAGCTTGAGCTGAAATGTGCTGAAGTGTGGCCAAGGGCATTTCAGGCAGGGTGGTCCTGGGGGCCATGAAAGCGCCCCAGGTATGGGGGCCCCTCACCCTATCTGTGCGCAGGGCTGACTCACCCCCTTCCCAGCAGAAACCATCCCATCAAAACATGCACATGCATAATTTATTTACCTCTCCAGTCTCTAGCATGCCAGCGAGGAGCCGGGGTGAGAAAAAGAAAAAGGAATAAAATGAGTGTAAGCACGGTGAAGGAAGGGCTCAGCTGGTTAAACAAGACTTATGATTACTGTCATTAGTGTTCAAGAGACTTCCAACCTGATGCGGCATTAAACGGACAGATTGTGTGTGTGTATGTGTGTGTCTGGATAAAGCATACATTAGGAGAATGAGACATCCAGACAAAGTGGCCAGTCGGTATGGGGGTTCAGGAAATTCCCTGTCCAGCTTGTTATCCAACAGACACCTGACATTGATTTGCTTCCTGATGGACAGTGTAAGGAGGAAAGCCGATGGAATGCAAATGTTACCATTAAGTTGTTCAGGTCAGAGCAGCCCGGCTGCCCCGCAAAGCTCTCTCCTCATAAATTCTGCGGGCAAACCCTGCCCGCTCCCACAGCGGGCGGCGGGGAGACTGTTATTAAAGCTCTCTCTTCTTGGAGAAGTTGGATTGAATGCTCTGCAGGCACAAACAACAGCCACAATACAATTTACGGTTAGCCTGTTGTTTCTAGGTTCCTTACTCTCCGAACTGAAGATGTATTTTGAGCGGGGATTAGGGGGTTAACTAGTCGGTGATCACCAGCTGCAGGGCTCCCATACCCTCAGGTAGTGCTCAGATAAGCTCCGTTACTGCAGCGACATCTAATGGCCAGAGAAAGCAACGCACGTTTGCATTTTAAAGCAGTCTGTGGTTCTGTTTTGGGGAGTTGATTCTTTTTAAGTAGGCGGGACAAGGTATTAGTGTTTATTAGCTCCTGTAAAATAACACTTTGATCGCAACTGTAAGATTTCGCTTCCCGTATCTTTGGATGACATTTATGTTGTCATTCATAACTGGATGCTGATCATATATTGTGAAAACCATGCAATTGCCTCTTTGGATTTTTTTGTTTTTTTTTTTTTTACAACCATCATGACTTTGCACTTATTTGAAAGCTTCCTGTTGAAGCTCTGTGTATGCATTATGCATAAGGTTTCCATACAAGGGAAAATATGATCAAATTTACCCCCAAATACCCACTTCTAGTGTACAGCAGATTGTTGTGGTAGGTATATAGTCTAGAGTAGAATGTAGTGGTGGCTAGATTACCCCATAAGAGGTCATTGTTCTAGCTCTCAGGTGGAAAAAGGAAAGCTAAAAGTTTACAGAGAAGACTGAAACCTCCACCCTCACATTTAGATGTCAGTGAATTTCATCTGAAACCCTTTGTGATATTGTGATGTATAATAAGAAATACATACTTGGTCTTCGTCCCCATTTCTGGCATAGAGCTCCTATAATCCTTGACATTACCTAAGTGATGAGAGCAATAAAGGTGCCTTGATATTCATAACAAACCCCTTTCAACCAAGTCTGAGTTTATGTTAATGCAGCGACTTTTGGAAAGCACCTAAGGATGGGGCCTGGTTGCCAGTAATCTAGTGAGTCAACTGGTTTCCTGAGTTCTGTGAGACACTCTAGCAAATTAATTGAATCCAAGGATGGGGCTGTGGGAACCTCTAATTTATACTTCAGAAGCACAGGTGACAACCTGGACTTGACATCGGCATTTGAAGTGGGGGGATAGTCTTGTGGGACTGAGCCCTTGACCCGTGAAATCTGATGCTGTCTCCGAGTAGAGAGTGTCCGAGTTGAGTGGAATTGTAGGACACTCAGCTGCCGTTGGAGACTTCCTTGGTGTAGGGAAAAAACCCACACACCGGAGTTGGTCCTAGACTCTACCCTTTCTCACTGACTGCTCCAACCCCCAGGCTCAAAGCCCTGGGTTTGAGCAGGCTTGCTATGGGAAGGAAGTGAGCTCACTAAACCTTGAACTCTGCATAAGGAACACTAAATTATAAGAGGTGCCAGAAAGTGCTGGCAAGACGCCTCTGGCTCTACTATTTCAAAAAGCAATCCTCAAAGCATGGAAGCCAGTGATATAAGCCGCCTTAGTTTCATCCATCTTCTGATGGCCAACCAGCGAGAGCCCATTCTCACTCCTGACAGGAAGATAAATTCCTAGGGCCAGGATGTTAAAAAAAATGAATAAAAAGCTTGTAGTGTATCATGCCTCCTTCCCACTCAACCTCACCCTGGATTTTTTTTTTAAGAAGCTATCTTTTTTAGAAAGAGCGTAATTATCATATGAAGAAATCAACTTTTGTAAGAGTTAACCATATGAAGTTGCCCTCTGGGTATGTCAAAAAGGTAGGATGTTGGCAATGTCATATGGTTCAATGTAAAGAAAGAAGACTGAAGCTATAGGGGAGATATACAGTATTCCTGAATAAAGATAGACTATTTTACATAAATTATTCCAAGTATATAGGTTGAACATAACTCCAGTCATAATCACAAGGTAGTTCTAAAGTTCATCAGGAAGAACAAGTGACTGAGAATAATCAAGGAAATGTTGAAGAGAAGAGTGGTGAGGGGGTAGATGCCCTGTCAGACACTACAAGGTATTACAAAGCTATAGGAATTGAAATAGTGTGGCACTGGCATGAGGACAGACTGACAAATCTACAGCTCAGAATACACAGCCCCAAGACAGACTCTAGAACATATACAAATATCTAGGATGTGGTAAAAGTCGCAGCACGGAGTAGTGCGGAAAAGAGATTATTCCAAAAATAGTGCTTAAACAATTGGTAAACTATTTTTTTTTAAAGTCAGATGATTACCTCACATCATACCTCAGGTAAATTCTAAACAAAGTGATAAGTGTAAAAATTACAACAAAAATATTTAAAGAACTATATAAGTGAAGAGTCATATGATTGTGGGATGGGGTAGGCCTTTTCCACAGAAGAGCAAAGTCAGAAACCAAAAAATAGTAATATATATATATTTGCATAAAAATTTAAAAATATGTATAATAACAACATAAACAGTATTAGAAGCCAACTGTCAAACTGGGAAAAATGCATGCAGTGTATGACAAAGGGCTAATATCTTTAACGTATAAAGACTTCTTACCAATTAGTAAAAAAAGCTGAATAGCCTAGAAAAATAGGCAATGGACACAGAAAATTTACAAAGAAATACAAAGGACAAATTGATATATGAAAAACATGCAATTTGCTTATAATCAATGAAATTCAAATTAAAGTAATGTGTCAGCATTTTCCAGCTATTATTAGGTTCACAAGGATTTAGAAAGTGATAGTCATTACAGTTGATAGGAGTTGAGATGGACCACCCCACTCACTGCTGGTGCAGGCGTAAACTTACAGCCTTTCTGGGGTGCAAACTTCATTAAGAGCCTTAGAATTATTTTTATCTTGTGGCCTGTATTTCTAGGAATACAGCTAAAGGGTGTCATCACAAATGTGAAAAAATACAAGGGCTTTCACTGTGGTGTTATCCTACTGAAGCATTAGAAACAGCCTGAATATTAAAAAACAGAAATTGTTATTTATGGAACGATGGAGCCAGAGATTGAAGTTGTATTGCCACAAACCAAGGAATGCTTAGGGCTACCAGAAGCTGGAAGAGACAAGGAAGAATCCTCCCCCAGAGCCTTCAAAAGGGGCATGGCCCTGCCAACACCTTGATATTAAACTTCTAGCCTCCGGAACTTTGAGAGAATAAATTTGTTTTTTATTTTTTTAACTTATGGCACGTCCATATGGTGGAATACATGTGATAATTAGAAAAGATGCTCTTAATACTTGATGGTCTGAGGCACTATCCATTATAAAATAAGTGAAAATAACAGATATTAATTTTTATATATAGTAGGAATCCAGTTTTGTGAAAAATAACTTTCCATATGCATATATTATATACTTATATTTATGCACACACACATATGCGTACACATATGAACATACACAGAAGTAAAACTATTAATCATCATAATGCATAGGTGTTGGGCTTATAGGTAATTATTATTTTCTTTTTTGTATTTTTCTGTATTTCCCAAACTTTCTATAATCTATGTGCATTCCTTTTTTTTTTTTTTTTTTTCCGGTACGCGGGCCTCTCACTGCTGTGGCCTCTCCCGTTGCGGAGCACAGGCTCTGGACGCGCAGGCTCAGCGGCCATAGCTCACGGGCCCAGCCGCTCCACGGCATGTGGGATCTTCCCGGACCGGGGCACGAACCCGCGTCCCCTGCATCGGCAGGCGGACTCTCAACCACTGCGCCACCAGGGAAGCCCTCCTTATTTTTTAATTGTGGTAAAACACACATCATAAAATTGACCATTTTAACCATTTTTAAGCGAATGTACATTACTCTTAAAATGAGGAATAATGGCTTCTATAAATAGGCATGCACTAAGCAGGCTTTAAACTTGCATCTACGTTAAACTTACAATAACGTGACAATTTAAAAAATGTGTTTGGACAAAGGACAGGAAAGGAATGCAACCCAGACGGATGAAAAGTTTGATGGATTGGAGCAGCAGAATTGGGTGTAATTGTGATGTGTATTGTTCTGAGGCAGCTTTTCTTTATAGGTTGAGAAAAGTACTTGCGGGCTTTTTAGTGCTGAGGTAAGTGAGGCCTGGCCTGGCCTGGCAAAGAAAACCAACCACGTGGGGAAGCCGGGGGCGGGGTGGGGGGGCACTGAGATAGCAGAGGGACAAGTTAGAGACATGGGGAAAAACAAATTCAGTGGGGACTGATCATTTAAAATTGGATTCAACTCCCCCAAATTAATATCCAAGCAGCTCTTCAGGAATACATCGATTGTATAAATCAAGATTTGCCCGGAAGAGGCCAGGGAGGCAGGCAAGCCTGTGGATGTGGAGTCCGAAGGGAGGCTGGTGGAGAGTGAGCAGGGTTCAGGGCAGATGCGAAGCCTTGCTTGATTCTGAGTCCACCGACTCCCACCCCTTCCCTGTGTGGACCTGCCTGTAACCCCCAACCTTACTTGGACTACTCTGATTTTTCTTTGATCAAAATCGGCTGATTCTAGGCTAAGCCAATTCCTCTCTTTGAGACCTCAGATATCAGGCTTTTGTCTCTGTGGTCTGTAGAGAAACTGTGAGTTTTCCTAGGTAACAATTAGGAAAATGCAGGGCCAATCCCACTAAGACACCGGCCCATTTCAAATGCAGTTACTGCCTCAGCAGGGGAATCAGGGACTACTGGCCCCTTGCTATTGATAATTCCTGGCTTATTTTGGTTCTTTCCATCTGTTTCACTGAAGTATGGACAGGCTATGAAGGCAAGGGTGCCCTGTCCTCGCTGTGGAGGCCGCCTTGATGTAACGGGCAGTGGCAGCTATGAAGAGAGGAAAGAAAAGTGCTTTATACAAGACTAAAAAGCAGAGGATGGGAATGGGGAGGCGGCTTGGGCTCGAGTCCATTGCCCTGAGGTTAGCAGCAGAAATGCCACGGAGTGAGGGTTTGCAGAGTGTTTGTATGAGCAGTCATGAGCTCCTTGGAAACCTGGCATCGCTCAGGCTCCATGTTCTTTGCTGTTGTTACCCACCCACAAACACTGCAAGCCATCCCTCCTGCACACCCACAAAGCCCCCCAAACATAACTCTTCACCTGCATCTTTCTCTTCACTGTGTCGAAGGGAAAGGAGAGTGTCTGGGTCACCGCGGCAGCCAGGCAGACATTGGCGAAGTTCTGGAGGAGAGAGAACCGATCTCGGGGTCCATTCCAGATTTTCTCCAGGTTCATGTAAACTAGAAGGGAGCCGGCAGAGAAAGGGAGAGCACCTGAAAAACAAGGCCAGGGAGAGGCTGTGATGTCTCAGGAAACACTGGCTTGAGAACATAAATGCCTGTGGGGAATCCAGGGAAAGTAAACAGGACCGGCTCTGGGCTTGTTAAACAAGTCACTCCAACCGAAGCAGCAAGCACTCTCTTGGGTGATGATAACGTGCTATATTTTGATACGGGTTGTGTCATTGATCAAAATGCATGCATCAAAAGATTCCCTAAATATTTGTGTACTCTATGTCGATTTTACTTTTAAAAGAGCCATAAACAAATATTGAACTCTAGTTAATGATATGCATGTTGAAGGGTTGAGGGGTGAAGTGTATTGATGTTTGCAACTTACATGGAAATCATCAAAAAATATATGACTGATGAATGGTTAGAGGGACAGATAAAGCAAAACATTAATTGAAGGAGCGGGTACATGGTGGGTACATGGGTGTTTCCCATGTTTAATTTTTAATTAAAATTTAATTAAAATTTTAATTTTTATTAAAAATTTAATAAAAATTAAACATGGGAATGTTTAATTTTTTAAAATTAATTTAAATTTAAATTAATTTTTAAAAATTAATTAATTAATTAATTATTGGCTGTGTTGGGTCTTTGTTGCTACTCGCGGGCTTTTCCCTAGTTGCGGCGAACGGGGGCTACTCTTCGTTGCGGTGCATGGGCTTCTCATTGCGGTGGCTTCCCTTGTTGCGGAGCACGGGCTCTAGGCACGCAGGCTTCAGTAGTTGTGGCTCGCGGGCTCTAGAGTGCAGGCTCAGTAGCTGTGGCGCACGGGCTTAGTTGCTCCGTGGCATGTGGGATCTACCCGGACCAGGGCTCGAATCCGTGTCCCCTGCATTGGCAGGCGGATTCTCAACCACTCCGCCACCAGGGAAGCCCCTCCAATTCTTTTTTTAAAAATTTATTTTATTGGAGTATAGTTGATTTACAATGTTGTGTGAGTTTCTGCTGTACAGCAAAGTGATTCAGTGATACATATATGTTCTTTTTCATATTCATTTCCATTATGGTTTTTTACAGGATATTGAATATAGTTCCCTGTGCTATAAAATAGGACCTTGTTGTTTATCCAGGCTGTTTCCAATTCTCTTAACTTTTCTGGGTGTTTGAATTTAAAAAAATAGAGTGTTGGGGAAAAAATTCACTCCCATGAAAAAAAAAGTTAGTGGGCGGTACTTAATCAAGTTTTGGAGACTAGGGGGGACCTGATCTCTAGCTGAGAAGGAGACATTCTGTGAAACCTGAAGAGTGAGGCAGTATGAGATGTGGCCATATCAGGGCTCAGTGTGTACCCTGCACTGTATGGCAGCCTCACCTTTCTAGGAAAAGATGGTGAGCAAGTAGTGCAGTAGTTGGCACCTTGAAACTTACAGAAACTTTGGGAGCAATCTGAAGTTTATGCAGGGACTAAATTTCTCCCTCAAAATGAGATTTAAAAGAGGGGCTAACACTAGTGGGGTTGCTCATCTTTAGAAAAATGTAATATTTATTTAATAAACACATTAAAAATGACGCACCAACCCTACATTTTCCTTCATTCAGAAAACATCTGTGGAGCTTATGCTATGTGATGGGCCCTATGCCAGGTGCCAGGAATATACAGAGGTGTAAGTAGGCTAATTCCTGGAGATGCTCACCATCTAGTGGGAGAGACAGACAGATGACATATGCCATAGTAAGGGGGCTATACAAAGTGCTTTAGGTACACAAGGATCAGAGGGATTAATTTTGCCTGGGGGAATCAAGAAGGACTTCACAGAAGAGAGAACTTTTCAACTGGGTGTTGAGGAATGAGTAGGAGTTCATCAGACACTGGGAGAGCAGGCAGAGGGAACAGCATGTACAAAGAGAGTGGCGTTTCCAAGAAATGCAAGTATTTCTAGATGGCCAAATCAGGAGTGCAGGTAGAACGTGACAGGAGATGAGGTAGGAGGGGCTGGCAGGGCCAGGTCTGAAGGATCTAGTATGCCACAAGGAATCTGGGCTTTTCCCTGTAGCTCACAGGAGTCAGTGAAGGCTTTTAAGGAGGGCAGTGGAAAGAGGTTGGTGAAATGATCAACTTGCACTTAGAAAGATCATCACACCCTGGCAGCAGGGCATAGGGCGGACTAGGGCAGCAGAGACCCAAGACTGGGACTAGGTAGGAGCCTCTCATAAGTGTCTGCAGGAAAGATGATGATGAGAGTGTGACCTATGGCAGAGAAGATGGGGATGGAGAAGGGGGCAGACTTGAGAGTTAAAAGAGGTGAAATTGACAACACTTGTGGCTGAAGTGGGAGTGGAGTGAGAGGAGGAGTTGAAGTTGAAGTGCTTCTAGGTTTCTTCTGGCTTGGGCCACTGGATGAAAGAAAGGCGGTCTTGTTCATTAGGGAACACAGGAGGGGGGCAGGTGTGCAACTAACGAGGCCATCAGGTTTACTTTTGACTTCAGTAAGCCAAGGGAGCATCAGGTGAGGGTGTCCAATAGCAGGCATTTGTACTGCCATTGGGAAGTGGTAGTAGTCAGTGGTTAAGAGAGAGGGCTCTGGGGTTATATTGCTAGATTCTTCCACTTTCTATCTGTGACCTTGGGCAAGTCACTTAGCTTCCCCAAGCATCTATTTCATCTGTAAAATGAGGCTTAAATGAGGAACTGTAAGCAAACCATTTAGCATAGTGCCTGGCACATAGTAAACTGCAATAGATGTTAGTCGTTGTTATTATAGAGATGAGATTGGGAGTCATTAGAGTATAATGATGCTTGTTCAAGCCACTAGTTTAGATGAGGCCACCCAGGGAGGGTATGGAGGGTGAGAAGAAAGCTAAGGCAGGAGCTGGGGGATAGTGACACACAGGGGGCTGGCATCGTCAGATGAGCCAGATAAGAAAGAGCTGCAGAGAGGTGGGAAAGACATCTAGGAGACAGTGGGGTCCTAGAAGCCAAGTTTCCAGAATAGAGTGATCAATCTCATCAAATGCTGCAACAAAGGTCAGATAAAAGGCAAAAGTCTACTGGACTGGCAATTGGGGGTCCTGGTGACCTGTAGCCCTGGCAAAGTTTCCAAAGAACACAGAAGCTACAGTTGCTACGCTGGTTGTGTTCATACGTGTACCGATACACGCAGAGACTCTTTCCTGCAGTCAGATGGGGAGTGTGTGGGACTGTCTTCTTATCAATCTGTGCTGAGCCACATGCACTCTGTCCTACTCCCTCCCTGGGATATAATAGACCAGAGTTAGGAGTGGGGTATATGGCTATGGAATAGAATGAAGCTAGTGGACTCTGTGTGGATTGAATCCATATGACCTTGAACTCGGTTAAATGGATTTAACTGGTTACAAACAAAGGTATACAATACACTCATATATATATATTCCTCGAACTCAGTAAAATGGATTTAACTGGTTACCAACAAAGGTATACAAGTCATTTGCATGTATCAAAGAACACAGTCTTTTCTTGGACAAGGTGAAAAGTTCCATCTTACCTAAAATAGTAAGGGAAACCCCTCGATAAAGGGCCAGGAACCCTTCCTGTTGATAAATAGTAGAAAAAGCATGGAGGATCCCCCTGTAAGATGGTTCCAGCATGTTCTGCACAATTAACCGGGTTTTGATGAGGTCTGTAGGATATGTCACGATGGTGGAAACCATGCCCGCAAGACTCCCAGCCATGATGGACCTCCACTGGGAGATGTGGCCCAGGTCATCCGTGAACAGCACAACAAACCTGGGAGAAAATAGGGAGAAAAGCCCAAGGGAATCAGCCACGGATTGTGCTAGAGTGCTCGATGCTACTTACTGCACCATTTCCCTGCATTTGGAAACGCTTTACAAAATGAAAATTACTAATGTATTAGGATTAATGAATAACACATTCAATTCTACACGTTCAATTATGCTCATAGTAATGAATATAATTCTAGTTATATAAAATTAGCTGTTATAGTTTATATAACATCTATAAGGAAGAGATACCTAACCCTCTTATTTCTATCTACCCTAAGTCCTCACTTCATTTCAAGCATTTCCCCCTTTTATCTGCATAACTGTCAACCCTGGCTTGCCTGTGGGGTGTAAATGAACAGAAATACTTGGTAAATACGGAACTGGAATGTGCTCCTTTGATTCTGTTGCAACGTAAATGAAATTGCTTGAAACGATGACTTTGAGCATCCCTAGTCATTGAGTTTTAAAAAATATATTGGTTTAATAATTATAAGAGAAGATGTACCACCCCATCAACTGTCAGGGAAATAACAAATAAGAACAATAACACAATACCACTTCTCAACCAGCAGACTGGCAAAGATGAAAAAGTCTGATAATATCAAGTGATGGTGAGAAAGTGTGGAAACAGGAATGCTCACCCACTGCTATGAGAAGTGTAAATTGGTAGGTCACTTTGCAGTATCTAGTAAAATTGGAAAAATGCCTACTTTCACCCCAGCAATTCCATTTCTAGGTGCATATCCTAGAGAAACTCTTGCACGGGTACATATGAAGACACATACAGCGTTGTTTGTAAGTGAAATCGAACCATCTAAATGTCTATCTGTAGGGGAATGGATAAATTGTAGAACAGCGATACAATGATACTTTAGTTAAAATGAATGTGCTTAGAACTATGTATTTACACGGATAAATAGTAAAAGCATAAAGCTGAGTGAAAATAGCAAGTTGTAGAGTGACCTATGGTGTATGATAACCATTTGCAGCCATCTCTGTATAACCACAGGTTTCAGGACCCCCTACGGATACCAAAATCTGCAGGTGCTCAAGTCGCTCATATAAAATGGTATACTATTTGTCCTCTCGTATGCTTTAAATCATCTCTAGATTACTTATAATTCCTAGTACAATGTAAATGCTATGTAAATAGTTGCTGGAGTGTGGCAAATTCAAGTTTTGCTGTTTGGAACTTTCTGGAATTTTTTCCCCCAAGTATTTCCAATCTGTGGTTGGTTGAATCCATGGATGCAGAACCCGAAGATACA